>NW_027361975.1:1295000-1895000 GCF_039654945.1 Dendrobates tinctorius | reverse complement strand
CAGCCCCCTACACTGACCCTCCCGATGCTATCGAGTGTAGGTGCTGGCCCCTTCAATTGTGTTTTGTAATGACAAACACATCACATTGCCTGTTCCAAAGCATTGGCAGGATCAGCACCATCGTTTAAAAAGGACCTTTCATCAAATTTTTTATGTTGAACTGGACACACTGTTGTGGCTGCAGAGCGGAATAAAACATTTCAGATGTTATTTAATTTCGCCTTTCTGTTGAGATATTAGTAATCAAATATCTGGCACATGATGCGTTAACTCGAGTTAAGTCCAAGTGGGTATTAACCCCTTAACTACTAGTTAAATGCAGCTGTCAATCTACTAGTTAAATGCAGCTGTCAATCACTAACACCAGAATTTAATGCGAGGTCGGAATTGCGTCATTCATCCTGCGTGATCGTGGGGCGCCGATGGGTTGCCATGACAGCCAAGGGTCTGCTGATGACCCCCATGTCTGTCATCACAATACTCCTGTGAATGCCGGCTTGTGGCCGGTGTTCATAGATCATTGTGATTTTCTCTATACATAGCGCTGCTGAAGTACTGCTATTAAATAAACAAACATTGGACAAAGCAATATAAATGTCAGAAAAATATAATACACCATAAATTATTCAATTTGGATAGATCCATGACATAGGGTGGGATGGGAATGTTAGTATGTGTGCATATAGCCACTTCTATAAAAGTACGAAGGGTAAGTGAAAAGGTAAGTATATAGTTATAAGTGGCACAGAAGCAGGATATTGCACACAAAAAAAAAAAAAATATATATATATATATATACACACTCACTGGCCACTTTATTAGGTACACCATGCTAGTAACGGGTTGGACCCCCTTTTGCCTTCAGAACTGCCTCAATTCTTCGTGGCAGAGATTCAACAAGGTGCTGGAAGCATTCTTCAGAGATTTTGGACCATATTGACATGATGGCATCACACAGTTGGCGCAGATTTGTCGGCTGCACATCCCTGATGCGAATCTCCCGTTCCACCACATCCCAAAGATGCTCTATTGGATTGAGATCTGGTGACTGAGGAGGCCATTTGAGTACAGTGAACTCATTGTCATGTTCAAGAAACCAATCTGAGATGATTCGAGCTTTATGACATGGCGCATTATCCTGCTGAAAGTAGCCATCAGATGTTGGGTACATTGTGGTCATAAAGGGATGGACATGGTCAGCAACAATACTCAGGTAGGCTGTGGCGTTGCAACGATGCTCAATTGGTACCAAGGGGCCCAAAGAGTGCCAAGAAAAAATTCCCCACACCATGACACCACCACCACCAGCCTGAACCGTTGATACAAGGCTGGATGGATCCATGCTTTCATGTTGTTTACGCCAAATTCTGACCCTACCATCCGAATGTCGCAGCAGAAATCGAGACTCATCAGACCAGGCAACGTTTTTCCAATCTTCTACTGTCCAATTTCGATGAGCTTGTGCAAATTGTAGCCTCAGTTTCATGTTCTTAGCTGAGAGGAGTGGTACCCAGTGTGGTCTTCTGCTGCTGTAGCCCATCTGCCTCAAAGTTCAACGCACTGTGCGTTCAGAGATGCTCTTCTGCCTACCTTGGTTGTAACGGGTGGCAATTTGAGTCACTGTTGCCTTTCTATCAGCTCGAACCAGTATGCCCATTCTCCTCTGACCTCTGGCATCAACAAGGCATTTCCGGCCACAGAACTGCCGCTCACTGGATTTTTTTTCTTTTTCGGACCATTCTCTGTAAACCCTAGAGATGGTTGTGCGTGAAAATCCCAGTAGATCAGCAGTTTCTGAAATACTCAGACCAGCCCTTCTGGCACCAACAATCATGCCACGTTCAAAGGCACTCAAATCACCTTTCTTCCCCATACTGATGCTCGGTTTGAACTGCAGGAGATTGTCTTGACCATGTCTACATGCCTAAATGCACTGAGTTGCCGCCATGTGATTGGCTGATTAGAAATTAAGTCTTAACACACAGTTGGACAGGTGTACCTAATAAAGTGGCCAGTGAGTGTATATTAATGGTATTGTGGTTTATATGGTACCTATGGTTAAATCAGCACAGAGGTCTAACCATGACATAAGAATAGATGTATCAAAAGGTCACATCATATAAACATAGGAGGTACATTACCTGGAGGTCCAGAAGCACAATGTGGCGCACTGCATAACTGTATACTTACCTTCATGCTGCTTTTATATAGCACAGAAGTGACTATATGCACAAACGCTAACATCAGCTTTTTGGTCTCTGCCATCTTATACCACTATCGTTTCCACCTTTACCTTAGTGCCTAAACACATTTAAAATAGGCATTGGTTCTTACATAGTGTACCATCATGTATAATTCTTGTCTTTATACTTCCACGTTGGTCCATACTATATTCTTAATTATTTTTTGCTATCTCATATATTTTATGTGGTGCACTCTCTAAAATTTGTTGTTTTTTTTCCCTCTCTTTTGGGTTTTCTGAAGTATTGCTATGTATAGCACAGATTCAAGTCTCCAAAGAGGACTATTAAAATAAGTTAAAAAAAAACAAAAAACTTAAATATGAAAAAACAGGATTTTTGGGTTGCTTACCGTAAAATCTGTTTCTCGGAGCCTTCATTGGGGGACACAGAGACCATGGGTGTATGCTGCTGCCACTAGGAGGCTGACACTATGCACAAAAAAAGGTTAGCTCCTCCTCCGCAGTGTACACCCCACCGACCGGCAGGAAATTCCTCAGTGAGAAAGCAGTAGGAGAAGTAACAGAACAGATTGAAAACAGAACAAACAACTCAACTGTATACAACCAACAATCATAAGAACAGGAGTTGTAGAACATGGGAGGGTGCTGTGTCCCCCAATGAAGGCTCAGAGAAACAGATTTTACGGTAAGCAACCCAAAAATCCTGTTTTCTCTTTCGCCTCATTGGGGGACACAGAGACCATGGGACGTCCCAAAGCAGTCCCTGGGGTGGGAAAAACAAACTTCCATCAGGCCAGCGGACTCACTACCACAGCCTGCAGGATCCTTCTACCTAGGCTGGCGTCAGCCGAAGCGTAGGTGTGGACCTTGTAGAATTTCACAAACGTGTGAACCGATGACCAGGTTGCAGCTTTGCAAAGCTGCAGCGCGGAAGCTCTGTGACGTACCGCCCAGGAGGCACCCACTGCCCGGGTAGAGTGCGCACTAATTCCCGGAGGGGCCATTCGATGTTTGACCGGTAGGCCTCCAAAATTGCCGATCTGATCCAGCGAGCAGTAGTAGCTTTGGAGGCCGGGTGACCTTTCCGCGCCCCATCTGGAATGATGAAGAGAGAATCTGTCTTCCGCAAAAGAAGTCGTCCTAGTTAGGTAGACCTTCATCGCCCTGACCAAGTCCAGCTTGTTCAAAGATTGGTCCCGAGGATGAGTTGGACTCGGACAAAAGGACGGGAGAAAAATATCCTCATTGAGGTGGAAAGTGGACACCACCTTAGGAAGGAAAGAGGGCGGAGGCCGCAGAACTACCTTATCCTGGTGGAGTACCAAAAAAGGGGAGCGGCAAGAAAGAGCCGCCAATTCCGACACGCGCCGGATTGAGGTGATGGCTACCAGAAAGGCTACTTTCCACGAAAGGAGAGAAAGGGAAACATCCCTGAGAGGTTCAAAGGGAGGACCTTGCAGAACCTCGAGAACCAGATTAAGATCCCATGGATCTACGGGCGCTCGGTACGGAGGAGCCGTGTGAGCCACACCTTGAAGGAAGGTTTTGACCTGAGGACGGGATGCCAACGTCTTCTGAAATAAAATGGACAGCACCGACACTTGACCCTTTAAAGAGCTGAGGGCAAGACCCGCATCCAGCCCCGCTTGAAGGAATGCCAGGACAAAAGGGAGTGAAAAACACATGGGCGGAATGTCATTGGTCTCGCACCAAGTGAAATAGGCTTTCCAAGTACAGTAATAAATTTTGGAAGATGATGGCTTCCTGGCTCGGATCATGGTATGAATAACTCGATCGGAAAATCCTGATCGTTTCAAAACCTCGGTCTCAACAGCCAGGCCGTTAAATTGAGCGGCCGAGAATTGGGGTGGCAAATCAGACCTTGAGACAGCAGATCTGCTCTGTCTGGAAGCTTCCAGGGGCCGTCCGTGAGAAGGTTGACGATATCCGCGAACCAAGACCTTCTGGGCCAATTCGGGGCGATGAGGATGACTGGAATTCCTTCCACCTTGATTTTCTTTAACAGCCTGGGAAGAAGAGGCAGGGGAGGGAACATGTAGGGGAGCTCGAACTGCGACCAAGGAATGGCCAGAGCGTCGGCGCCCACTGCGAGAGGATCTTGAGCCCTGGATACAAACTGTGGGACTTATCTGTTGAGGCGAGAAGCTAGCAGATCTACGTCCGGGGTTCCCCAACGACAGCAAAGCTGAAGAAATACCTCCGGATGTAGGGACCAGTCTCCCGCCGCGAGACCCTCGCGACTGAGAAAATCGGCGGCCCAGTTGTCCACGCTGGGAATGTGCACCATGGATATTTCCGGGACTGAAACCTCTGCCCAATGAAGAATCTTGGACACTTCTGCCAGGGCTGAGACACTCCGTGTCCCCCCCTGGCGGCTGACATATGCCACCGCTGTGGCATTGTCTGTCTGAATCCGGATAGGCAGGCCCTTGAGAAGTGTCTCCTAGTGAACGAGAGACAGATAAATCGCTCCTATCTTGAGAACATTGATCGGCAGGGCTGAGTCGCCCATCGACCCTGAACAGTGTGATTGCAGAACACTGCTCCCAAGCCGAGGAGGCTGGCATCCGTTGTCACAATCTGCCAGTGAATGGGGAGGAATGACCATCCCAGGGAGATGAGAGGAGACGTCAGCCACCAAATGAGGGACTGCTTGACCCAGTATGAAAGACGAAATGAACGGTCCAGGGAAAGAACAGACCTGTTCCACCGAGACAGGATGGCGTGTTGGAGAGGTCTGGAGTGAAATTGGGCAAAGGGAACCGCCTCTGTCGCCGCCACCATCTTTCCCAGGGCTTTCATTGTTGTCCAGAGAGATGGAAATCGTATGATCTGCAGTGATCGTACATCCCGCTGCAGGGAACAAATCTTTTCTTGTGGTAGAAAAACCCTCGATCGACGAGTGTCGAACAATAGACCCAGAAACACAAGACGTTGTGTCGGAACAAGGCAGGACTTCTTTTTGTTGATGAGCCACCCGAAATTGGACAGGGTGTCGAGGACGATGGTAAGACTTTGGCGAGCTTGATGAAAGGATGGAGCTTTGATCAGAATGTTGAGGTACGGAAAAAGAACGAGACCTCTGATTCTCAACAAGGCCATCAACGCCGCTATGATCTTTGTAAATACTCTGGATGCGGTGGCGAGACCGAACGGCAGAGCACTCAAATTGGTAATGTTCCTGGCGAATCGCAAAACGCAGGAATTTCTGGTGGCCGGAGAATATGGGAACATGTAGATAGGCATCTTGAATGTTTATTGAACACATGAACTCCTGCGTCTCCATGGAAGCGATTACCGACCGAAGAGACTCCAGTGAAAATGACGCAGTCGGACTCTCTTGTTGAGTAACTTGAGGTCCAAGATGGGGCGAACTGTACCGCCTTTTTTCGGCACCACAAACAGGTTTGAATAAAACCCTGTGAAACGTTCTGATTCGGGAACGGGCACAATCACTCCGGAACTGAGGAGAGAGGCGATAGACGCAAAGACCCCAGAACTAAGGCAGAGTCTTTTGGAGGTCGGGCCTCGAAGAAACGATCCCGAGGACGAGAAACGAACTCTATCTTGTATCCTGAAGATACAACTTCCCTGACCCAAGCGTCCTCTACTGAGGCTAGCCAGACGTCCTTGAAGAAAAGGAGTCGACCTCCCAATTGGGAGGGACCCTAGGGAGTTCGTTGATAGTCATGCTGATGTGGACCGTCCAGATCTAGACCTGGAAGGTCTGCCCTGGGAGGAGTGAGATCGCCAGGAGGGAGTGGGTCTGAAGGACACCTTCTTTCTATCCTGGCGTGCCTGCAGTCTTTGTTGGTTAGAGAAGTTCTCTGCCGTATTGAAATGGCGGAAAGCTCGAAAGGGCCGAAACTGACGCCTTAGCGGGGGTCTGCGAGGCTTGGACTGAGGGAAGAGGGAACTCGTGCCTCCAGTGGCGTCCTTAATAATCTGGTCCAGCTGGGATCCAAAGAGATGCGCTCCCTGAAAAGGCAGATTGGTAAGAGACTTTTTAGAAGACAAGTCCTTAAGCCAAATTGTACGTCAGATTGCCACTACGCTGCTTGACGCCTGAATAGCGGAAGACACGGTATCCAATGAAGCAGAAAGCAGATAATCCCCTGCATGGGAAATCTGGTTGGCCAGATCGGCCAATTGCTCCGGTTGGGCCTTATCTAGGATGCCCTTACGGAGATCCTCTGCCCAAGTGGCTATGGCCTTTGCTACCCAAGAAAAGGCAAAGACTGGACATAGCGCCGCTGCAGCCGCTTCGAATGCTGACTTTGCCAAGGATTCTATAAATCTATCATTAGAATCCTTTAGTGACGCCACACCTGAAAGCGGGAGAACCGTGTTATTAGAAAGTCTAGACACGGGTGCGTCCACCGAGGGGGAAGCAGACCAGTTGTCAGTGAGCTCTTTAGCAAACGGATACAGCACGCCGAGGTGCTTCCCTCTTTGAAATCGCCTGGTCGGATTTTCTCTTTCCCTGGCAAGAATCTTGCCAAACTCAGAGTGGGAAGCGAATACCCTGGAAGGTGTTTCTGCCCGTCTGAATGAAACCTCCTGATCTGAGGATTTCGCAGGGGAGTCAGATATTTCGAAGGTGTGGTTAATTGCTGCAATGAGGTTCTGTACTGTAACCTTCATGTCCGCGTCCTGGTCAGAATCCAGCTCTAAAATCCCTTCAGAAGACATATCCGAGAACGCTTCACCTGACTCGGGTGAGGAGGCACGGGAGGGCGACTGCTGGGAAGGACTAGGTGGAGATGAGAGGCCAGGAGAGGATTCCGGCCGGAGATCCTGCCTGGGCCTTTTGCGGCTTCTGCTAGCTGGCTCAGATGAAACATCTTGCGACCTGCTGGACCCTGCAGAGGCGTCCAGGGGCAACTTATCAAGAACGGCCACTAGGGACTGAGACACCCTGGTGAGGTTTGCCACAGATTGTGAAAGAGACGAGGCCCAGCCAGGAATGGGGGGGGGGTTCGATTTCACGTGGCGCAGTAGCTGGCTCCTGGACGGCATCATGCTTCATGGGATTGCTGCAGTCCAGGCACAGGGGAGTAGGCTGTCCTGAGGGAAGTTTGCGATTGCAAGAGGGGCATGCGAAGAACTGGACTAGGGTGCCCGCGGGCGGCCACGTTCAGGCTTAGAATTAGACATGGTGAAGGAAGAAAAGAAACCTGCGGAAATGCCGGAAGGTTGGGGGACAGAAAGGCAGAGTAGGGTGTCAGTCTGCAGTTGCAGAACTACTCACGGTCCGGTGTCCCCAACAGAGACGTATTAGGCTCTTGTAAAAGGCAGGGGTCCAGTAGGGAGCGCTGGCATCCGCTTTGTGTCCGGCTGTCAGGCTGTAAAGATGGCGGCAGCCTGATGAGGAAGAAAAACGCGGTTTCAGGGGTAAGGGCGGAGCTAGACGCCTGCACCAGAAGGAAAACCGCCCCCACCCCTTCACGGCCACAAGACTAGAGAGGCGGTGGGAGGGCTTAAGCACGGGTGGGAGCGCAGCCGGCCTATGAGAATGAACGGGTGGCGTGGTCGTGACGGGCGCGAAGGCCCGAACTGAAGCCGGGGACTAAATTTGAGACTGCGACCGCCTGTCAGCACGGGTCGGCGCGGAAGAACTGCGGCACAGCCGCCTCCGCCCCTAAAGACGCCGCCAGAACCCTGCTCCCAGACGCAACCCGCGCAAGAATACCGGCGGTGGGGTGAAGACCCGCACCGCAGCCGGGCCTAAAAGGAATGCGGCGACCGTCGGGAGGCACGCGAGCATCTGCGGCGCTACATTGGCGCCGCTCCCAGGCATTTTGCAGTTTCTTGCTCCGGTGCCCCAATAAAGGTACCTTCTTCATCCCACGCTGTCTGTTCATCTTTTACATATTCGCGCCTCGTCCAACCGACAGGCTCTGGTGGGCGAGTGGGTGGGAGGCGGGGGGCAAGGACCATCCGTTTTTTCTGGCCATCACCTGTGCTGAGTCTGCGGTCTGCCCGGAGGACTATGAGGAAACGGGGTGACAGTACACGCCATACTCATAGCCTCTTGAGGGAGTACAGTTGTGACTGTTCACACTGTATCCCTCCGGAAACCTGAAAAGGAACGACGCACATCGATGTAGATATGGGTCCAATGAAAGACCCGTGTCCACCTCCTACTGACACTAAGCTAAACTGAGGAATTTCCTGCCGGTCGGTGGGGTGTACACTGGGGAGTAGCTAACCTTTTTTTGTGCATAGTGTCAGCCTCCTAGTGGCAGCAGCATACACCCATGGTCTCTGTGTCCCCCAATGAGGCGAAAGAGAAAAATAAAACAAGTTCAAATCACCCGTTTGCCCCATTAAAAATTTTTAAAAAATTTTAACAAAATGTCCAACTTTTTTTTAATTGCCCAAATAAAAAGAAACTATACGTTTGGTATATGCATATTCGCACTGACCTGGAGAGTCACATTGCCAGATCATTTTAACCATAAGTCCCATGGATTCCAGTACCACCTTTATGCTGACGACACTCAAATCTACCTCTCTGGCCCAGACATCACTTCTCTGCTGTTCAGAATCCCAGAGTGTCTATCAGCCATATCCTCCTTCTTCTCTCGCTTCCTCAAACTCAATGTGGACAAATCTGAACTGATCATCTTTCTCCCATCTCACAGATCTTCCTTACCTAACATATCTATAACAACTGACAACATCACGCTTTCCCCCGTACCAGAGGTCCGCTGCCTCGGAGTAACCCTTGACTCTGCCCTGTCCTTCAAACCGCACATCCAAGCTCTCTCCACCTCCTGTCGCCTCCAGCTCAAAAATATTTCCAGAATCCATCCCTTCCTCAACCCTCAATCTACTAAAATGCTTGTGCATGCCCTCATCATCTCCCGCCTCGACTATTGCAACATCCTTTTCTGTGGTCTCCCTGCTAACACCCTTGCACCTTTCCAGTCCATCCTTAACTCTGCCGCCCGACTAATTCATCTCTCTCCTCGCTACGCCTCCGCTTTTCCCCTCTGTAAATTTCTTCACTGGCTCCCATTCACTCAGCGTATCCAATTCAAATTACTAATACTGACCTACAAGGCCATCTACAACCCGTCTCCTCCATACATCTCTGAACTAATCTCCCGATACCTTCCCTCACGTAATCTCCGATCCTCCCAAGACTTCCTTCTCTCCTCCACACTTATTCGCTCCTCACCCAACCGCCTCCAAGACTTCTCCCGAATAGCCCCCATCCTATAGAATTCCCTGCCCCAACACGTCCGGCTATCAACCACACTCGTATCCTTCAGACGGAACCTGAAAACCCACCTCTTCAAGAAAGCTTACAGTCTGCAATGACCCCGCTACCTCCTCACCACTGCTGGAGATATCACTTCAACCAACACCGGAACTGCTGCAACCCCCCAACCTACTATCTCCTTCCCAACCATCCTGTAGCATGTAAGCCCGAAAGGGCAGGGTCCTCTCTCTCCCCTCTGTATCAGTCTGCCATTGTTAGTTTGCTTACTGTAATTGATATCTGTAATTTGGATGTAATCCCTTCTCATGTACAGCACCATGGAATCAATGGTGCTTTATAAATAAATAATAATAACCATATAGAGAACATGGTAAATAAAATACCCCAAAAATAATTATGGAATTGCACTTTGTTTTGCAATTTCAACACCCTTGGAAATTTTTTTCCCCTTTTCCAGTATGCTATATGGTAAAATTAATTATGTGATTCAAAAGTGCATCTTGTTCGCAAAAAACAAGCCTTCATACGGTTATATAGCCAGGACCTTCTCTCCATGCAACCACAGCCCCATGTAATAACTTACATTCCAGCAGCACTTTTCCTCACCCATATTTATACCATACCCACATGGGTATTACACTTCGTTGAGATATTGGGTGTTTACTTCTGGCTCTTGACAAATTGCTACTTGATATACCTGGTTTACTTGACTTCATATATTTTTGCTTGGTGTTCACTCTGCCTTGTTCTCTACTTTTCTGTTTCCTTGTAATAATTTGAATATATTTATCAATAAACTATCTATATTTTACTAGTTGGTCTGGTACTTCCCTCCTTTTTGGGTATATTGTCTCCTTTTTGGAAGTTGACACAGTATATTTATGATCTCTCTTTTTTGGGTTTACAATTAGAAATGTAGTATAGTTCTTCTGATTCGCTATATCTCTTACCCAAAGTGCAGGGCATTGCAGTAGCTTATATATCCATGGTTACAATGACTAACAGCTAGGTAACTGTCACTATATGAGTGGTCATAACCATGTATACCTAAGCTACTGCAATGCCTGCATGGGGTAAGCGACAGTAAATCGGAATAACTATGCTACATTTGAAATTGGAAGTATTTGCTAATATTATTATTACACCTATTACATATTGGGACAGGATCTTGGAGCTGGGAATATCCCTTTAAAGTTAGCTCATTAAGTGCCAAATATTTTATTGCTAATATCCCCACCACGCAGAGGTGAAATTAAAAAAAAAAAAAAATTCTGATCATTAGGATGGGCAATCAATGACAGATGTGGGATGTTCATCTTTTGGCACCCCATCATTGGCTACCAGGCCCAGCCCTGCACTTTAGAAGATGAATGCACCCGTTATCACATCTTAGTCCTAGCCACGTGACGCAGATCAACAGTGAATTGGACTCCACTGATTTTAAGTTAATGACCTTTTCAAAAGTGAAGAGTAAGCAAAAAAATAGATCTTAAGAAAACATTTATTTTTCACCATATGCTATCTCCAGAGAAAGCATCTTTTGCTTTGTCTCCATACTGTAACACAAGTGAGGTGGGACTTACAATATTGTCAAGGAAACTACTTTAGTGTGAATTTCCTGGTGTTTGACGAGATTCTTTTTTTGTTTGAAGTGCCTCCCACATTCAGTGCACTGAAACGGCTTCTCGCCTGTGTGGATTCTGTAATGTGTCACAAGATTTGACTTATTTGTGAAACATCTCCCACATTCAGCACAAGAAAAGGGTTTTTCCCCAGTGTGCACCCTACGGTGCTTAGCGAGGTTTGAGCTGGCAGCAAAACATTTTCCGCATTCTGAACAGATCACGGGGTTCTTAATTCTATGAGATATCTGATGTTGGAAAAGTGCAGATTTCTCAGTAAAGCCCACCCCGCATTCTGAACAAAGAAAAGATTTCTCATTTGTATGGATTTTCTGATGCCTGGCAAGATCTGACTTTAGTTTGAAACATTTACCACATTCAGAACATGGAAATGGCTTATCGTCGGTGTGGGTTCCCCAGTGTCGAATGAGTCCAGATTTGTTGGTGAAAGATTTGTTGCACTGAGAACAAGGGAACATCTTCAGACCAGAATGACTCATTTTATGCTCATAAAGAGTAGATTTGTGGGAAAACGTTCTTCCACATTCAGTACAAGAAAATGGACGTTCTCCGGTGTGGATTCGCTGATGTTCTGTAAGACTTGACCTTTTGGAGAAACCCTTACCGCACTCAGAACAGAAGAAAGGCTTCTCCCCTGTGTGACTTCGCTGATGGTCAACAAGGTTTGATCTCTGGCGGAAACGTTTTCCACACTCTATACATGAAAATGGTTTTTCACCAGTGTGGATTCTCTGATGGCTAATAAAAGTTGACTTAAATGTAAAGCATTTACCACATTCAGAACATGAAAACGGTTTGCTGCCGCTGTGGTTCCGCTGATGCTCAATAACCCCCGATTTATAAGCAAAGCACTTTCCACAAACAGGGCACTTAAACGGTTTCACACCTGTATGCATTCTCTGATGTTCCACAAGAGCAGATTTATGATTAAAGGACTTCCCGCACTCCAAACATGAGAATGGCTTCTCCCCAGTGTGGATTCTCTGATGCTGATTAAGCGTTGACTTATGAGAAAAGCATTTTCCACAGTATGAACAAGAAAACGGCTTCTCCCCTGTATGTATTCTCTGATGTTCAGTCAGAGAAGATTTTACTGAGAAAGATTTCCCGCAGTCAGAACAATAAAATGGTTTTACTCCTTCATGAGTTTTTTTATGTTCAGCAAGTGTCCACCTTCGTGTAAAACATTTCCCACATTGGGCACATGAGTATGGCTTCTCTCCTGTATGACTCTTCTGGTGATCGACAAGAGAAGATTTATGAGAAAAATGTTTCCCACAATCCAAACATGAAAATATTTTATCAACTTCCTGGGGTGAACCGTGCGCTTCAACATCTGGCTTGGCAGAAGAATATCCTCCTTGTTCAAAAGACATAAGATGTATATTTGGGACAATACAGTTTTTAGGTTGGCAATCTTCCACAATGGCTGTTTTTACTATTTCAGACCTCTGATGTAAATCTGAGCATCCATCAGAGATGATCCTGCTGTTTCCATCTGTGGGATACAAGCAAGAATACATTAAACATTAATTGTGTGCATTTTTATTATTTAATCAAATGTATTTTTCCACTTGACCCTTTGGCCAATGTCCATGTTTCTCTCCCAGTTAAGAACACAAGACACCTCTGGCGGCTAACAACTTTGATAAAAAAAAAAAAGATTAGGCAAGTTGAAATTCACTATGCCCAATCCTTTTACTCTATGACGCTAATTTCACATTAACGTTTTTTTTGCGCAGCGCATCGTGCGCAATAGAAACACATGCAAAAACGCATCATGCGTTTTTGCATGCGTTTGCGTTTTTTATGCACATACGTTCTCTAGGGGTTAAAATCAGTGTCTACACATTTTACGCCAAAAACACATGCGCACGAAAACGCAGACGAACGCATGTCTATGCGCACACCTGCGTTCCCAAAGACTGTAATGCGTTATTTTGTCGCATTCCGTGCGCAAGCGTGAGCACGCGTTTGACGCCTTTCGGCGGACCCAAAAATGCAACAGGTTGTGACTTGTGCACCCAGGCGCACACCTTGAAAAAACGCAGGCGCACGAAAACGCATGCGAATGCGTGCAAACGCAAGACCAGACCGTGCGCACGCCATGTTAAACATAGGTACGCATGCGCATGGACACACGATGCGCTGCGCAAAAAACTGCTAATGTGAAACCAGCCTTATAGACATTAGATGGTCAATCTGTCCTGCCTGCTGAAATAAGCAGCTTTGGCTTACTTTATTGCAAGGTTTAGTTTTTCTTCTGTGTTGTTATCTGTATGTCAGCTGTTTTTTATCAGCAGTGAATAAACTTTACAAGACCTTTTACAGTTTCCTATGATAATAATGGCAATGTATCTGTAATCTGTAAAAATCAGATCCTTATGGGATACATGTTTTGTTTTTTGTGCATCCATAAACTTGAATTGGGATGATTTAGCGAATCCTGCTTTGAGCAGGGGGTTGGACCAGATGGCCCAGGAGGTCCCTTCCAACTCTACCATTCTATGATTCTATGAATAAGGGCAAGTCCCATCCGAAATACAGGAGACTACTTTTTTCATGCATATATTCGGTCCAAGTAAAAACTGTCATCTGACCATTTGAATAATATTGGTCCTTCTGCTGTCCGTGTGAGGTCAGTTTTTTCCCACAGACAGCAATCAGACTAAAATATGATCATCTGAACATAGCCTTATAGAAGTCATCAACTTGTAGCATATGGGTGCTTCGGCGATCACAGAGGTCTCTCATACTGTGCCAGAAATACTCAATGTTACATGAGGAAACTGAGGAAGGCAGACTAGTAGGCATGCTACAAGCGTAAAGGTTATAGGACAGAATTCTGGAGAAAAGAAGTCCGGTAAAGGGACAGGGCAGAGAAGTGGATTAGTTACACATGCACTTACCAGCCTCAAGAACACCTCTGCAAAAGATTATCGTGAATGTACCATTAGTGGCTGATTGTATGCTAGTAGAGACAATAAATGATTAAACATGATGGTAAGTTCCACAATTGGTTATTACTCACCTGTGTTTCTATCACTTAGAGTATCCTCCGGATTGCACTGCTGATCATCACATGTCTCATCTTCTATAATCTCAGCTTTCACAACAATAGGAAAATCCTAAATATCCAAAAGTAGTCATTTACATTCTGTGATTCCCAGCTGTAATATCTGTATACCGTTTTCGCCCCAATTGTGGAGCTTATCATTATTCCAAGATCTAATGTACTTTGTTAGTGGAAGAACCCCTTTAACAGAGTTCTAAAGCTGCTCGGTTGCTGCACCGAAAGCTCAACTACCGGGCGGAAATGAACTTGATTCCTCCAGGCAGCCTCGGGCTTTGAGTTATAGAGAAGCAGTCAGTGTGGCTTTAGTCACTGCTCAGTACATAGTGAGCGGCGGCTGTCACCACACCCCTGCACTGAGTGACATCCGGCTCAGCACTGATGCACTGTATAGCCAGCGGTCAGTCAGGGCCGGGCTGTGGTTCCACCAGCCATTGCTCACTATAACATACTGACTGGTGCCTAAAGCCACGCTAGCCGCAGCTCTATGACTGAAAGCTTGAGGCTGCCTGGACGAATATATTTCATTTCCTCCCAGCAGACAGGTTTCCAGTGCAGCTGCTGCACAGCTTTAGAACGCTATAAATCTGCAGATTAACCCCATATCTACAAGTAATAGCATTTTTTCACATGATATATCTTCTTGTTTAAAGGGAACCTATGTTATAGAATAATATCAGTCAGGAGAAATCATGAGATTGGCTTTATTTCTACCTACATGATTATCCAGAGTATCATTGTTGTTTTCTGCCGCAGAAGTCTGTGAAGATAGAGGACTGGGACATCCCTCCAGGGTATTTCGGGTAACATACCTGTCTGTAGGACATAGTGACTGAATGCGTGGTTTTGTGCATGTTTTAGCAGAGTACTTGTGTGGTCATCACTTACCCTGAGATGTCAGAGTCTGGGGATTTGCTGTGATGAAGTCCTTGTACAGATCCTGGTGTTCTTCTAAATACTCCCACTCCTCCAAGGAGAAATAGACCACGATGTCATCATATCTTATAGATATCTAAGAGACAGATGGATACATTTTCACTTCTTAGGAACCAGACACATACACATATCATACAGTTATCGCTCAAGCACATTGTTCTCTCGTGGTTATCATGCGAGGTTCCAGCATTCCCAGCAGCGCTCACCTCTCCAGTCAGCAGCTCAGTGATCTTGTTGGTGAGTTCTAGAATCTTCTTATCATTGTATCGCTCATGGAACAGGAGAAGAGATGGGGATATCATGGTAGGGCTTTTAGTTGTGTCTAATTTTTCAAAGATTTGTTGGCAACTGGGAGTAACTTGGTGATCAAACATCTTCAAAGGTCCATAGTCCTACGTAAAATGATAAACATGAAATTTACATGACATTTTTCCCAGATCCGAGTTTCATTAAAAGTTATCACCTATCTATAAGAAAGGTGATAACAAGATGTTTGGTGGGGTCTGACTGCTGGGACCTGCAACAATCCCAAGAACAAGCCTCAGGAATGTCCCATCTGCTTGAAGAGCAGCCACACATGAGCACCACAAATCCTTTCATTGCCTATGGGACTGCTATGTGCTCAGCTATCTATGGCAGTCTTATACGGAATGAATGGAGTGGTGGGGCACATTTCTGGGCACGGCTCCATTCAGACAGAGCATTGGAGATTCCCTTTCATGGGATCTATGGTTGACCCCCACCGATCAGCAAGTTATCATCTAAACTATGAGGCTCGGTCAGGGAACCCAGAACTGGCTCCATCACCATGGTGTTAATACAGGGATTTGACATGTGACATTGCAGAATCCATTACCTCTCCAGTCAACAGATGGATGATCTCCAGGGTCAATTCTAGTATCTTTTCATTCAACCTGCTGCCTTTCCCATCCATTCTTCCTTGATCAGTCACGTTATGTTCTCGAGCAGAACTCTCGCCATGAGGAATCTAGACGATCTTCGACTGCAGTAAAGAAATGGAATTTACCTGCCATCACTGCTCAAAACATGATTACAGAATTTGAGATTCCCCTTGAAATGCCAAATATGGGATCAGCTACGGTCAAGGTTAAATAGACCTTTAGCCACAAACACTGGTAAACATAGATTTCATTATAGGGCTTTTCCACCCCAGGAGAAAACTACTGAGAAGCAGTGCAGCCAGCTCGTTACAAGGTGTGTACTGAACACACTGTTAGGCCGGGGTCACACATGCGAGAAACTCGCATGAGTCTCACACCTCAATATCCGGCACTGCCGCCAGCACTCGGGATCGGAGTGTGTGGCTGCATAGAATTACATTCAGCTGCACACTCCGGTCCTGAGTGCCGGCAGCAGTGCCGGGTATTGAGATGCGTGACTCATGCGAGTTTCTCGCATGTGTGACCCCGGCCTCAGACTTTTCTCTGACAGTGGGTTTGAGCAGTCATCATATAAGGCTATGTGCACACGTAGCAGAAAATTTCTGCTTAAAAACCGGACTCCCTTCCCCCAGAAACCGCGTGTTTTTTTCTGCGTTTTTTTCCGCGCAGTTCCAGACCCATAGAAATGGCCAAAAATGCAGAAAAATCTGCGAAATTAATGAGCATGCTGCGTTTTTTTCACGGTAAAAAACCGCATCAATATGCACAAAAAGTGTAAAATGCATAGAAATGAATGGGAAGCTTATTTTTAGCGGATTTATTGGCAAATCCGCCAAAAAAAAAACACTAAAAAAACGCTGTGTGCACACAGCCTAACACGGGAAAAAAAGGAGGAGACGCGTGACGGCAATTTTGCAAGTCGCATAGCTGTAGTCATATGATGACTGCTGGAAACAGCTAGCAAAGACAAATCCTACCAGTGCGGAGATTCCCCCACCCCAGTGTGGCTCCCCCCCAGTGCATATTTACTTGATGGGAGAAGTCACTGAGAACCATTTTTATGTTTTTTTTACTTAAATACAAGCATTTGGGGCTAAAAATTATTTTGCTATTCAGTTTTATTAAACATGTTGCAGTTTGCCCTTCACAGGCTGTTTACCTGCACGTTCAACTTTGATGCTGTCTAAGGCTAGTTTCACACTAGCGTATTTTACATGCAGTGCACGGCGCCGCTAAGCCCCGCCCCCTGCCCGCCCCGTCCGGTCATCTACTATCGCACACGGCTGCATGTGATCTGCGCACCCTATCTTTAGCATAGGGTGCACTGACCGTGCGCTAGGATTTCTTCGTGCGCTGTGCACTTTTGAAGGCGTGCCGCTGTGCGCCAAACACACCATGTTGCATTTTGGCGCGCTCGGTGCACCTTCAAAAGAGCGCAGCGCACACAAAAATCCTACTAGCGCACGGTCTGCGCACCCTATGCTAAAGATAAGGTGCGCAGATCGCATGCAGCCGTGTGCAATAGATGACCGGATGGGGCGGGCAGGGGGCGGGGCTTAGCGGCGCCGTGCGCTGCATGTAAAATACTCTAGTGTGAAACTAGCCTAAATCAGCCAAGAGGAGCTCAGAAAAAAGTTACCATCTCTCCCATTGGCCTGTCAACATGAGCTCACTGACAGATTCGCAGTTAACCCATTCTGCAGCCTGCATTAGACAATAGTGAGGCCATAGAAGGTGAATGGTGACTTTTTTTTTAAAATAAAACTCAATTACAAGAATTATGTTGAGCCACAAATGCATACATTTAGGCTGTGTTCACACACAGCGTTTTTTTAGCGAATTTTCTGATAAAACCGCTAAAAATAAGCTTCCCATTCATTTCTATGTATTTTGCACTTTTTGTGCATACTGATGCGTTTTTTACCGCGAAAAAAACGCTTTGCGGTAAAAAACGCAGCATGCGCATTAATTTCACGGATTTTTCCGCGTTTCTGGCTATTGCTATGCATCTTAAAAATGCGTGGAAAAAAACACGCATAAAAACTGCGCATTTTTTGCACAAAAACCACGCGGAAAAAAACGCACAGTTTCTGGGGAGTCAGGTTTTTCAGCAGAAATTTTCTGCTACGTGTGCACATAGCCTCAAAGATAAGAAAAATGCCCCATAACAGTGGACAACCCCTTTAAGAGCAGACAGACATAAGCTGTATGACACAGGCCTGTCGGCATGTCCAGCACTAGCAGGGCCCAGAGAATGCTGGAGAGCGGCTGCAGGCGGCGGCCCTGTGCTCCCACACTGCAGTCACCTGGAGGACACGGCGCCTGGCTGCACCTGCAGCAGAGCCAGCAGCTCACTGACCTCTTCCTGCACGGGCGAACTCCTAGTGGCTAAAGGACCTGGGATGACGTCATGGCCATGTGACCAGACTTGTGTGGGAGGAGCCATGCTAGGGATTGCGGAAGTGCTTGTTTTCCCAGATTTCTGCAGGCTAGAGCTGTTTCAGGTGGCCCCTGTATAGGGGGGTGAGCGCACACAGGGCAGTGTTCAGTATGGCTCACTCAGTGCACTGCTCTGAAGGGTGTGTTGGGAACTCTGGCTACACTAGGGTATATTGCTCTGCAGGCAGTGTGCGGTGGTGGGCTGCCCTGCATGGTCTGTGGGTGCACTAGGTTACATTACAGTACGGCCTCTCTCACACAGCAGTTTTTTGGGGTCAGTCACAATCCGTAGGTGAGACGGATCTGTCGCAGATTGTGAAAAACATGCGAAGGATCCGTTTTTTCGAAGGATCTGACTGCTGAATCCGTCGACAAATGGATCCATCATGTTTTTCATCAGTTTCTTCCATTTTTTGAAGGATCCATCAAATCTGTCAAAAGAATAGACAGAAAGAATAAATAGATCTATAGATAGATAGAAAGGATAGATAGATCAATAGATAGACATAAATAGAATAGATAGTGTAAGGCCGGTTTCACATTCGCGCTTTTGAGCGCAGCGGCGGCCTGCGCACGGCCACCGCTAAGCCCCCCCGAAGCCCCGCCCCCACCAGTATCTCCGCCTCCGGGCGCATGACGTTGCTTGCGTCATGCGTCCCCTATCTTCATCACAGAGGGCGCAGGCCGTGCGCAGTCTGCACACAGTCTGCATTTGGCGGCGCATGAGTCCTTTTGACGGTGCGCCGAGCAGCGCCAAACGCAACCTGTTGCATTTTGGTTGTGCTCGGCGCACCGTCAAAAGGACGCATGCGCCGCCAAACGCAGACTGTGTACAGACTGCGCACGGCCTGCGCCCTCTGTGATGAAGATAGGGGACGCATGACGCATGCAACGTCATGCACCCGGAGGCGGAGATACTGGTGGCGGCGGGGCAGGGGGTGGGGCTTAGTGGCGGCCGTGCGCAGGCCGTCGCTGCGCTCAAAAGCGCGAATGTGAAACCGGCCTAAAGCAGTGGTGTCCACGCTGTGCAGTTATGAGGCAGTGACCCAGCAATTTCAAAACAGAAAGGTTTTTAATGTCCAACAAAACTCAGTGCACAGCACGCTGTATCTTCCGGATCGCAGCCGGGAAGCAGCAAAACAGTCCGTGGCCAGTTGCCGTGAGCGACCGCGTTGCCTGGGTAAGAATGGGGTGCCAGACCTTGGCTCAGCTTGGCCCTGTGTTGCCTCACCCAGGGAGCTCTGCAGACCACTGCTCTGTCTCTGTGCAAATCAGAACTGACTCACCCAAAACCCTTTCTGCAGGGTCTTTTTTTCCTCTCTCTGATCTGTGGCCATAGGCCACTTATAAGACCTGGGCTGGAGGAAACGGACCGGACCCTACTACCTTCCTGCAGTCCGTTTAAAAAATAAAAGCCCATACCGGGTTTTCCTGAATAAACTCCTTGGTCCAAATAACTTGACCAGGCTCAAACTCACTTTTCTACCCTGTGAGTCACAGGCACACTGCTGCGACGACAGGGCACTCCAGCGGATCTAATGCGCTTCTGAGCGCATTCTGGGGGACACATAGCGACCCTCACATACCCCCCTCTGTTCAAGCTTGTGGGGTTGAACATTTGTCACCATACAGGGGGCCTCTGTGGGTCCACTGAGAAACTGAAGTTTTTTAGGGACAGGAACCATCTGATGACTCCGGCATTACTCTCTTTTGCGTTTCTCATCTAGACGAGGGGGAATGGTCCATTACCAACCGAAACTGACGCCCAAGCAAATAATAGTGCAGGGACTCCAAGGCCCATTTAATCGCCAAGCACTCCTCCACTACGCTATAATTTTTCTCTGCCAGGGTCAGTTTCCTGCTCAAGTAGGTGACTGGATGCTCATCCCCTTTCACCCCTTGCGACAGCACCGCTCCTAGACCTACCTCCGAGGCATCGGTTTGTACAATAAAGGTCTTTTTGAAGTCGGGGCTGATGAGGACCGGCTGTCCACACAACACCGATTGAGGGACTCGAATGCTTTTTCCGCCTGAGGATTCCATCGGACCATCACTGTCCTTTTTCTTTTTAATAGGTCCGTTAGGGGTGCTGATTCCCCCGCAAAATTGGGTATAAACCGGCGGTAGTAACCAATGATGCCAAGGATTGCCCTCGTCTGCTTAGTACTTAAGGGCTTGGGCCAGTTTTGGATGGCCTCAATCTTGTTTACTTGGGGTACGATCACCCCGCGACCGATCACGTAACCCAAGTACCGAGCTTCCGTGAGCCCTATCGTACATTTCTTTGGGTTTACTGTTAACCCTGCGACTCGGAGCGAGTCTAACACGGCTTGTACCTGGGACAGGTGGGTCTCCCAGTTGGTACTAAAGATGGCTATGTCATCTAAATAGGCCGATGTGTATTTCCGATGAGGTTCTAATACTATGTCCATCAGCCTCTGGAATGTGGCCAGAGTCCCATGTAACCCAAAGGGTAAGAAAACATAGTGAAACAGACCCTCTGGCGTGATAAATGAGGTCTTCTCTTTAGCCAATTCTGTCAGGGGAACCTGCCAGTACCCTTTAGTGAGGTCGAGCTTGGTGAAGTACTGGGCCTTTCCCAGTCTTTCAATTAGCTCGTCCACCTGAGGCATTGGGTAGAGGTCAAATTTTGACACCTCATTTAACTTACTGAAGTCATTAGAGAAGCGTAACGACCCGTCCGATTTTGGTATTAGCACAATGGAGCTAGCCCACTCACTCCGGGACTCTTCAATGGCTCCCAACTGGAGCATTTGCTTCACCTCGGCTGCGATGGCTTACCTTCGGGCTTCTGGTACTCGGTAGGGTTTCATACGCACCCTTACCTGGGGCTCAGTGATAATGTCATGTTGTATCACCCAGGTCCGACCTGGCAGCTCTGAGAATACGTCCGTATTCCTCTGCATGAAGGCCCAAGCCTCCCGCCGCTGCTGTTTGGTGAGCGAGTCATTTATTTTAACCTGTCCCCCGGCTGTGTCCTTGACCAGTGCCAGAGGGCCCTCTGTTGGTACGACCGGAGTTGCCTCTGTGACCAAACATTCCCGGTCCTTCCAGGCCTTTAGCAGGTTTACATGGTACAGCTGCTCGGGTTTCCTTTTTCTGGGTTGGTAAACTTTATAGTTCACTTCCCCCACTTTCCCCCGTATCTAATAATGCCCTTGCCACTTGGCCATGAGTTTACTCCCTGGGGTGGGTACTAATACCAACACCCTGTCCCCTTCTTTAAAGGTCCTGACCGTGGCCCTTTTATTATAGATATGGCTCTGAGCGGCCTGCGCATCCAACAGATGCTCCTTTACTATGGGCCGCACGACCGCAATCCGATCCTGCATTTTTGCCACATACTCGATGACACTCTTATGGGGAGTGGGCTCCTGTTCCCACGTCTCTTTGGCTACATCCAGCAGTCCCCTTGGGTGCCTGCCATACAGTAGCTCAAATGGGGAGAGCCCCGTGGACGCCTGCGATACCTCGCGGATGGCGAACATGAGATGGGACATGTTACTGCCCTAATCCCTTCCATCCTTGGTGACCACTTTTTTTAGCATGGCTTTGAGGGTCTTATTAAACCTCTCCACCAATCCGTCGGTTTGTGGATGATACACCGATGTACGTAGCTGTTTAATTTGGAGCAAATTGCACAGCTCCTTGGTCACCTTAGACATAAAAGAGGTTCTCTAATCTGTCAAGATCTCCTTGAGTAGCCCAAGGCGACAAAACATGGCAAACAGTTCCCTGGCTATTAATTTAGCTGAGGTGTGGCGGAGTGGTATCGCCTCTGGATACCGGGTGGCGTAGTCTATGACTACCAATATGTGTTGGTGACCCTGGGCGGATTTTACTACTGGTCCTACCAGATCCATCGCAATCCGCTCAAAAGGTACCTCTATAATGAGCAGAGACACCAATGGGCTCCAGTAGATCGTGGTGGGTGAGGTCAGTTGGCACTCCGGACACGTCTCACAATACCTTTGGACCACAGCATACACACCTGGCCAGAAGAACCACTGCAGTATGCGCTCCTGAGACTTTGGCTCCCAAATGCCCTCCCAGCATATGAGTGAGCAATGTCGAGCACCACCCGGCGGTAGGGCTGGGGCACTACCAGCTGTTCTACCACCTCACCCCTGATTTTATCCACCCTGTACAGTAGCTCCTGGTTGATTACCATCCATGGGAACTCCATCTCCGCACCCGGTTGCTGAGCCACCCTATTTATCTCAATTACTCTTTCCCGTGCCCAAGTGGGATCCTGGAGCTGAGCTGTCCCGAACTTACCAGAGGACAACTCTAGTTCAGGGATCGGTGGGGTCTCCTCGACCTCTCCTGCCAATACCTCTATGGGAAACCTATCAGGGTTATATCCTGTCCCTAGGTTGGCAACCCCTATGGCAGGTATACCTGATTCGGCTTCTTCAGGTTCAGCGCATGGAATACCATTGTCCCTGAGAGGGTTAACTCTGGTCTCCCACAGGGACCAGAACAGGGGCAAGTCTCTTCCCAATATAGTCCCATATGGAAGAGTCTTTACTACTCCTACCACATTTTACTTCCCCACACGGGGTGGAGAACGTGACCTCCACGGTCGGGTACTCTCGGTGGTCCCCATGTATGCACACCACCCCCACCTTATGCCCATCAGGACTGTCCCCAGCAACCAGGGACCCGTGCACCATAGTTACCAAACTCCCCGAGTCCAAGAGAGCGTCCGTCTGGTACCCATTAATGAGTACCTGACACAGATGACGTTCAGTACCAGCAGGGTTTGTAGAGGCAGTGCAGACTGGCTGGGCATACATAGATACCCGGCGGGTATACCTGCAGTCCATGGGTTCGGTTGTTAGGGGGCGGTTAGCAACCACATGTTCAGGCTCTTGGCATCGCCAACACTTAAGAACTGGGACACGAGGGAACCTTGGGGCCACGGGGCGGTTGACACTTTCCTTCCGAGATATCCCCTCAGTTCGGGCACGATCCGTATTGCCCTTAGTGGAGGGTTGTGGACTTTTCCCAGGCTCCTGAGCTGATGGGGCCTTACGCGACAGCCAAAGTAGGGCAGTGTCCCATATAAAGTCTTGAGTGGCTGTATACCTCTCAACCAGTCCTACCACCTGGTCCAGAGTGCCCGGGTCCCCTTGCCCCACCCAACGCTGTATGGCGGCTGGCATGGCCCTCACCAGCCGCTCAACCACCACCCTCTCTACCATCTGGATCGGGGATAAAGTCTCAGGCTGTAGCCATTTTTTTACTAGTTGCAGTAAGTCGTAAGCTTTAGACCGAGCCGGGCGAGTCTCAGAAAAAGACCACTGGAATACCTGTTGGGCCCACACATATGTATTAACCCTCAGTCGAGCAAGGATCTCACGTTTCAGCTTCTCATAGTCCAGGGCATCATCCCGACTGAGGTCCAGGTAGGCCTTTTGTGCATCTCCCGTCAAGAAGTTGGAGATCACCTCAGCCAACTGAGCCACTGGCAAGTTTTCCCGCTCCGCAGTGCGTTCAAAAATGATGAGAAGAGCCTCCATGTTGTCCTCAGGTGCCATTTTCCTCAGCGCTGAAGGGACCTTGTCCCGGGCTTCCGATCGGCATGTGGTGGCTGGGGATCCTGCCTCTTGCAGAGCCGCAATCTGCTGAATTAAATTGTTGGTTTGCTGCTGTTCCTCTTGCAGCTTCTGCTGTCGCATTTGCGAGGAGGCCAACTGTCTCAGTATTTCCTCCATCTTATCAGTCGACTTAAGCTGCAGCATTGAAGGCCTAATATACGACATGCAGCACGCTTTGGGTATGCCTCAATTCACACTGCCCGCATTCTCCAACCATATGTAAAGCAGCGGTGTCCACGCTGTGCAGTTATGAGGCATTGACCCAAGCAAGTTCAAAAACAAAAAGGTTTTTAATGTCCAACAAAACTCACTCAGTGCACAGCATGCTGTATCTTCCGGATCGCAGCCGGGAAGCAGCAAAACAGTCCGTGGCCAGTTGCCGTGAGTGACCGCGTTGCCTGGGTATGAAAGGGGTGCCAGACCTTGGCTCAGCTTGGCCCTGTGTTGCCTCACCCAGGGAGCTCTGCAGACCACTGCTCTGTCTCTGTGCAAGTCAGAACTGACTCACCCAAAACCCTTTCTGCAGGGTTTTTTTTTTCCTCTCTCCAATCTGTGGCCATAGGCCACTTATAAGACCTGGGCTGGAGGAAACGAACCAGACCCCACTACCTTCCTGCAGTCCGTTTCAAAAATAAAAGCCCATACCGGGTTTTCCTGAATAAACTCCTTGGTCCAAATAACTTGACCAGGCTCAAACTCACTTTTATTCTGCCCTGTGAGTCACAGGCACACTGCTGTGACGACAGGGCATTCCAGCGTATCTAATACGCTTCTGAGTGCATTCTGGGGGACACATAGCGACCCTCACATATGACTCCGGTCGTTGCCTCACAATAGATAGAAAGAGTAGATAGAAAGAATTGATAGACAGAAAGAATATAGATAGAAAGAATAGATAGAAAGAATAGATAAAGAAAGAATCGATAGATAGAATATATAGATCTATAGATAGAAAGAATAGAAGGGATAGAAAGAATAGACAGAAAGAATAAAAATAAATAATAGATAGAAAGAATAGATAGAAAGAATATACAGATAAAAAGAATAGATAACTACTACCGCTGACGTCACTGAGGCTGCACGTAGTCCCCTGGCTGACCTGAGGTGAACTGATAAGCGTGGGAAAAATTTCAGAAACTTTCCCACACTTATTAGTTCATCTCCAGTCAGCCGGGGCGCCTGCGCAGACATAATTCATTCTGCAGTGGTTTACATCAGGGCCGGTCGCATTAGCACCAGTCTCGGTTGTAAACTAGTTAACCCCTTGTGATGGATTGCAGCGGGGACCTGATTGAACGGCGGAGAAAAATGTATATTGTTTTTTTATTCTTTTTTTACAGAACCATGGCTTTTTTTGGATTAGCAGATGAATAAATTTGGTCAAAAACTTGGTGTCATTATTTCATTAAAAGAATTTTTAATTAATGTCTGTGCGTGTTTTTTTAACCCTTTACTATTCTAGGATTAATAATGGAGAGGTGTCTTATTGACACCTCTCCATTATTAACTAGGCTTAGTGTCACCTTTCAATAGCAAGGTGACATTAACCCATTATTATTAACCCATTAGCCATCACTACAGGGCAATGGGAATAGAGAGGCTAAGTGCCGGAAAAGGCGCATTTTATAGATGCGATCTTTCTGGGGTGGCTGGGGGCAGATTTTTTTAACCGAGGGGGGGGCAAAAACAATGGTCCCTCTCTAGGCTATTAATATCTGCCTTCACTCACTGGCTTTCCCTCTCTGGTGGAGAAATTACCGTGGGAGCCGACGCATTTTCAATGAAGTTACCTGTTAATTTAACACCTACATGTCCAAAATTTTACACACACCCTAATTTAATTATTAGTCAAAGACATATAAAAAATTAAATGAATTGGTTTACTGTATGTAAACCATGTGTCATTTCATGCCGGGTTTTGTAATAATTTTACAGAAGCCAGCAATTGATTTAGCGGCTATTATGCTATGTAGAACTCTATGAAATATAAATATATATGTGTCATAATGACATATATATATATATACAGTGGGGCAAAAAAGTATTTAGTGGTCAGAAACAAGCAATCAAGATTTCTGGCTCTCACAGACCTGTAACTTCTTAAGAGTCTCCTCTTTCCTCCACTCATTACCTGTAGTAATGGCACCTGTTTAAACTTGTTATCAGTATAAAAAGACACCTGTGCACACCCTCAAACAGTCTGACTCCAAACTCCACTATGGTGAAGACCAAAGAGCTGTCAAAGGACACCAGAAACAAAATTGTAGCCCTGCACCAGGCTGGGAAGACTGAATCTGCAATAGCCAACCAGCTTGGAGTGAAGAAATCAACTGTGGGAGCAATAATTAGAAAATGGAAGACATACAAGACCACTGATAATCTCCCTCAATCTGGTGCTCCACGCAAAATCCCACCCCGTGGGGTCAGAATGATCACAAGAACGGTGAGCAAAAATCCCAGAACCACGCGGGGGGGCCTAGTGAATGAACTGCAGAGAGCTGGGACCAATGTAACAAGGCCTACCATAAGTAACACACTACGCCACCATGGACTCAGATCCTGCAGTGCCAGACGTGTCCCACTGCTTAAGCCTGTACATGTCCGGGCCCGTCTGAAGTTTGCTAGAGAGCATTTGGATGATCCAGAGGAGTTTTGGGAGAATGTCCTATGGTCTGATGAAACCATACTGGAACTGTTTGGTAGAAACACAACTTGTCGTGTTTGGAGGAAAAAGAATACTGAGTTGCATCCATCAAACACCATACCTACTGTAAAGCATGGTGGTGGAAACATCATGCTTTGGGGCTGTTTCTCTGCAAAGGGGCCAGGACGACTGATCCGGGTACATGAAAGAATGAATGGGGCCATGTATCGTGAGATTTTGAGTGCAAACCTCCTTCCATCAGCAAGGGCATTGATGATGAAATGTGGCTGGGTCTTTCAACATGACAATGATCCAAAGCACACCGCCAGGGCAACGAAGGAGTGGCTTCGTAAGAAGCATTTCAAGGTCCTGGAGTGGCCTAGCCAGTCTCCAGATCTCAACCCTATAGAAAACCTTTGGAGGGAGTTGAAAGTCCGTGTTGCCAAGCGAAAAGTCAAAAACATCACTGCTCTAGAGGAGATCTGCATGGAGGAATGGGCCAACATACCAACAACAGTGTGTGGCAACCTTGTGAAGACTTACAGAAAACGTTTGACCTCTGTCATTGCCAACAAAGGATATACCACAAAGTATTGAGATGAAATTTTGTTTCTGACCAAATACTTATTTTCCACCATAATATGCAAATAAAATGAAAAAAAAAACAGACAATGTGATTTTCTGGATTTTTTTTTATCAGTTTGTCTCCCATAGTTGAGGTCTACCTATGATGTAAATTACAGACGCCTCTCATCTTTTTAAGTGGTGGAACTTGCACTATTGCTGACTGACTAAATACTTTTTTGCCCCACTGTATATGTATTCTATGTGTCTATATCTATTCTTTTGCTTGTGCTTTAACCTGTCATTGGGCTCCATTATATGTCCATTTTGCAAGCCGGCGAGAAAATCTCGTCATAAGCATTCCATACGGATGTCACACGGATTCTTAGATGCGAGAAAATTGCATCCCAATCGGAAGACATACGGATCACTGTTCATGAAACATTTGTGCGATTCTGGTCCGTGAAAAACAGACCGATTTTTTTATACGTTGTGTGTGACTCCAGCCTTACTCTCACGTTTACCTCTGACTTTTTAAATGGTATACCCTGTTGGGGGAGGGAGCATAAGTCCATACCATGTGTATATAAATGGAGTATGCTCTGGCACCATGTATTTATTTTACTCATTTATATAGCGCCATTAATTCCACAGCGCTATTATTGGCATTGTTCCCGATGGGGCTCACAATCTGCATTCCCTATCAGTATGTCTTTGGAATGTGGGAGGAAACTGGAGGAAACCCACGCAAAAACGGGGAGAACATACAAACTCCTTGCAGATGTTGTCCTTGGTGGGATTTGAACCCAGGACCCCAGTGCTGCAGTGCTAACCACTGAGCCACCGTGCAGCCCATCAACTTATCTTACCTCCTGATAAGCTGTGTGGTGAAATGAGAAGTCACATGACATCTGATTGATAAGGACTCCCTCTGGCTGTTTCTATGTTATCATATATGCTGTACAGACATTTTTTCTTAAAAAGACTGGGTTTGACCCACACTGCACCACTGTAGGGATTGAGATGTTGCTTGCATCTAGCCACTTTCTGCTTCCACTCATCATAATGGGCCCCTAGAATTGGTGTTAATCAGGCTCTCCCAGGGTCAGTCTTTGTGGAGTGGGGGTGCCATATCCGCTGACAAGTCGGGTGACAACCTCCGCTGTGCAGGTGGGATTTCAACTCAGGTACAGTTCAGAGGGGGCACTTATCACATTCTTTACTGTATATATACAGTATATAAAAAAAATATATACTATCATAACAATGCATGGCGGGTCACCTTCCCATTGACTTTCAAAACACCTGCTTTCCCATTTATCATCCCCTTTTTTTCTCCAGCTGTCCTAATACAGTACTGTCTATCCAACCCTGATGGTATGAGTGTATATTAGCCATTATTTACTGTATCTATAGGGCACTTCAGGCCAGATAGGGCCAGCCGATGACGGGTGGCGGTGCCATTCTCGTACAGTTTCTTATAGGGTGCCAACCTCTGCAGGTAGGCAGGTGTTCATTGCAGGGACTACCCATAGGGTGAACATAGTATGCACTTTTTAGTATGATGTTTGTTATTGTCTTTGTGTGTTTATCCCTTTTAACAGTATTTCATTAAACGTTATATCAACATTTTTTCGTGATTCTTCCACGTTAGTCTTCTTCAAATTGAACCTCCTCTATTTATTTATTCCTGTTTTTTCCTCTTTGAGCCTGTAGCATAACAGAGAGCATTCTTTATTAGGATATATTCACACATAGATTTGTTGCAGGACGTTTATACTGTCCTTGTGCTTAATACTGTAACAACCCCATTCAGAGAGGTACAGATCTATCAGTCGCAGAAATGGCTACAACAAATGTGCCATGTCTGAATATACCCTAATATGTCAAAAAATCCACACTAAGGCCTTGAAAGAATAGGTGTTATCTCATGATAGTCAATGGCAACTGCACCCCAGAGTGGGGATATGTTCCCACATTTACACATGCAGAGTATAATATGGCATGACATGCTAGCACTACTGCTGATCGACTACTACACCTCTATAAGTGATCCACAATACACTGATCTAATGGTATTCACTAATATAAACTTAAAAGAAAATGTGTCATCGGAGAACTCATTGTTCAAATCAGGCCTTTTTTTTGGGGGGGGGGGCAGATTTGTTTTTTTAAATTCCATTAATTACAAAGTTAAAACTGGAAATCTTGCACTTTTCCACTGGGACCTTTTAAGACTCATACTTCCTGGTGTTTCAGGCAATTCACATGTACATTGGCAGTTATGAACAGACTCTGACCCCATCTTCTATATTGAATCATCTAATGAGCACATCATAGGTCACTGAGAATGGAAGAGCAGGAGAAGCGGTGACATCACCTATTATCAATCCGTTCTCATCAGCTGTGTATAGAGGCGTTATGTGTCACTTTAACCCCTTCACGACATGCGCCGTACTAGTACAGCAAATGTCGTGCCCCCCCTTTGATGTGGGCTCCGACAGTAAGCCCACATATTTCCCAGTACATGTCAGCTGTTTTGAACAGCTGACATGTGCCCGGAACAGCCGCGGGTGCAATCGCGATCCACCCACAGCTATTAACCCATTAAATGGCGCTGTCAAACTCTGACAGCAGCATTTAACATGCAATTCCGGCAATCGCGCTGAAAATCCGCCCATCAGTGACCCCCATGACGTGATCGCGGGTCACCAATAGGTTGGCATGACAAACAGAGGTCTCCTCATAGCAAGTCAGCAATTCTGCTAAATACAGGTGATCTGATCATCGCCTGTACTGCATGGAAAAAAAGTATTTAGTCAGCCATCAATTGTTCAAGTGCTCCCACTTAAAAAGATGAGAGAGGCCTGTAATTGACATCATAGGTAGTCAACAACTATGAGAGTCAAAAAGAGAATACAAATCCAGAAAATCACCTTGTCTTATTTGGCAACATTTATTTTGCCCTTTTATAGTCAAAGAAGAAAACCCTTTCAATTTCATGCTGTCATCAACGGCACAAATGTCTCCAGCCCTCTGTGACATGGCCATGGGAGCCGAGTGCGCCGTCTCCATGACAACGCAGCTCGCTTGCATTCCGGGGCCGCCGAACAGAGGACATTTGCACGGCAGGAGAGCAGAGCGCATGCGCCGCATATGTGACATTATGTTATACTTGTGTTTGCCAATAGGATCTTTCTCACCCTGATTCTCATATCTTGCCAGCACCTCGTGATTCACACGCCCCCATAGGAACACTAGCTGATAGGCTCTTCCTTGCATAAATACCTGTCCGTTCCCTCCCCCAACACACGCCTCCTGATGAAGTAATCATGAAACGTTCGTTGGGGCGACTGGAATCTCACTGGCTTATTATGCAAGTTTCCTTCCTTGCCTACACATTTGTTCTTCGCATTTGACTCATGATATAATGGTGTTTGTTATCCAGATACGTTACAGCAGTGTATCCCGTTGCTTAAATGTATTTATTGGTTATTTAACCAAAATATTGATATAAACTATATAGTGGTAAACACCGGCTTTTGGATCAGGTGTAAATTTTATAGACAGCATTTAATACCTGTTATTTTAACATCATAATTGGTCATTCATGTTGTGTTTATATTATCTTAGCACTTGAAGGATTCTTTGAATTTTTTGCACATAATTTGTTTACATAGACTCGCACTTGGCACTTTATGCAAAAAAAGTTTTTTCCACTTATAGCCAGTTAGTTTCTTTTAGTGTAGCTTGGCAGCCTCTTTATTATTATGATCTAATACCATCATGTTATCATTAATAAAATTGTTATATTTTGGATTATACGCTGATTCCATTCTTTTGTTCAGTATAAAAGGGCGTTAGTTAACAATCTGCTGGGTTCCTGTTTAATGAATAATTAGACTTACCTGTGGTTGAAATCTTGTAATTAGAATTTTGAAGTCTAAATTTGAGCTTTGCGTCTCAGACTTTAATTGTGCTGTACTCATTTTTACAACATAGTCTTATATAAATTTGTTAGGAAAATTACTTTTATAGATGTGCAAAATTACAAATATTGTTTTCAATCAATGGCTCAATTTGTGGGAGCATTTAGTAGTATGGTGTCCCATAGACAATGTTGATTCTGAAAGGAAACTAAAGATTTTCTGACAAATCTGTTGGGTTGTACTCATTTATACTAAGTACTGTATTTCTCTTTTTCAACTCTATTGCCATTAGATTTTTCAAGAAGATACCCTTACAATCATTAATATGAATGTCTTTCTGTGGCTTGATTGATGTGACATTCCATAACGGTAGGAGAAATTCTCGGTTAAACATCCACTTTAATTTACTTTATTTTCAGACATTTATAGTAGGATAAAAGGGTAGAATCTATCAGGAACTGGAAAAGACCACTTCAAGCTCAGTGTAAACAAACGACTTTCTCTCAGGGCAGTTTCACACGTCAGTGGCTCCGGTACGTGTAGTGACAGTTTTCTCACGTACCGGAGACACTGACACACGTAGACACATTCTAATGAATATGTCTATGCAGATATCAGCGTGTTTTCACAGACCGTGTGTCCGTGTGCAAAACACTCTGACATATCCGTTTTTGTGCAACAGCACGGATCACACGGACCCATACAAGTCAATGGGTCCGTGTAAATACGTACCGCACACGGATGCTGTCCGTGTGCTGACCGTGTGTGATCCGTGTGTGTTTTTCAAAGTCAAAGGGTTAACATTGAAACTAGTTTTTCCAATACACGGACAGCATACGGGCAGCACACGGATGGTACACACGGGCAGCACACGGATGGCCTACGTATTCACACGAACACACGGATAGCTCCGGTACCGTTTTTTTTGGTACCGGAATTATCTGGACATGTGAAACTGCCCTCAAAGAAAAGGCTTTGTTTAATCGAAATTGTGAAAATGAGTCATTCACAAAATAAAATAAAAAAAATGAAAGCCTTAAAAATGTTTTTGTTATAAAAGCTGCATTCATACACTGGATCAATGGCAGCCATATTCATTTCTCAAGTCTTTCACTGTAAAGTCAAGAAAATGATTAACTGTAATGGACAGTGTTTAAAAAAAACCTTCCAATTAAAAGTTCACTTTGGGTATGAAAAGGTCTCATATAAAACTTTCCTCCTATACATTTGCCAAGAACATAGTAACATAATTATTAAGGTTGAAGGGAGACTTTAAGTCCATCTAGTTCAACCCATATCCTATCCTAACTTGCCCTAACATGTTGATCCAGAGGAAGTCTGTCTAGACCTCTGTCCAAGTTGTTCCCCACCAGACAAATCTGACATTGTATGAAGAGATTTTCAATTGTACCAAAATCTTTCTAAAAAACTAAACAAAGTGAAGTCTTTCATGTACAACGAGCCCCGAATTACTTGTAAAATTCTTCCCACAATGCGAGCAAGAAAATGGCTTTTCTCCTGTGTGAGTTCTTTGATGTAACAAGAGATTAGCTCTCCTGTTAAATACTTTGCTGCACTCAAAACAAGCAAAGGGCTTCTCTCCAGTGTGAATTTTCTTATGTCTAATGAAATTTGACTTATCGTTAAAGCTTTTCCCACATTCCGGACACACAAATGGCTTCTCTCCTTTATGAATACGTTCATGTGTCAGCAGCTGGGAGTTATTGGCAAAACACTTCCCGCAGGCTGCACAAGAAAATGGTTTATCTCCTTTGTGAATCATGTGGTGAATGAGAAGACTGGATTTGTCATTAAATTTCACATCACACTCCAAACAGGAAAACTGCTTCCCTTCCATGTGGAAAACTTTATGTCGGACCAGTTCCGCTTTGCTGGTGTAACGCTTCCCACAATCACAGCAGGCAAAGGGCTTCTCACCAGTATGGGTTCTTTGATGAATTAGTAGATTGGCTTTGCGATTAAAGCCTTTTCCACACTCACTGCATGAAAACGGTTTCTCCCCCGTGTGGATTCTCTTGTGCCTTCCAAAGTTTGATTTGTCATTGAAGCTTTTTCCACACTCTTGACAGACAAAAGGTTTTTCTCCCCTGTGGATCCTTAGGTGAGTTACCAGATGAGAGTTACTTTTAAAATTCTTGCCACATTCTGAACAACTAAAGGGCTTTTCTCCTGCATGAATCCTTAAATGTATTAAGAGATGAGAATTACTAGGAAAGCACTTGCCACACACCGAACAGACTAGCGGAACCTTCCCTCGATGCAATCTTCTATGTATGACCAAATCATTATTTCTAGGAAAACACTTCCCACATTCTGCACATAGGTGCTGTCTATTTCCCAATTTTGGATGGCTTTTAACTCCAGGGTCTTGAAAATATTGGTCATGTCTGTAGCGAAAAGCATTTAAAGTTGGAATTTGAGTTAATTGCAGCATTTCAGAATTATAATTGGGATCAAGGTGAAAATTTTGATAAATATTATGGTTTACTAGGGTAGGATAGTGATGGATTCCTGAAGTCTGTCCATTGTCTTCAAGGGCTGAAAAAAAAGGGGTGAAAAAAAGGGTTAACATTAAGCAGTAATATAATCCTGACCAGCGCATGTATCTAAAACTTCCATTTAAAGAGAATCTGTCAGAAGTATTTCACCCCAAACTATTTATATGCACATGTTGCTCTTTCAAAGACAAGTCCAGCAATGCCTTTACCGTGGCCAGTCTGCTCCTTAGTTGCTGAAAAATCATTGTTTGAACTGACATGCAAATGAAACTTAAGGACTATGGTAAATCTGAGGCCTCTGTCACTTCAGCTGTATTCCTCACCCAGCATCGTTTCCTCCTGCTTGACTGATAGCCTCTGTGATGTGTGACTTCAGGCAAAGGAGCTGTCAGACAAGCAGGAAAAGAGTACTGGGTGTGGAGCAGAGCTGGAGTGACAGAGGCTTCAGATTTACAATAGGTCATCATCCTCATTTGCATGTCAACTGAAACACTGATGTCTCAGAAATAAAAGAACGGACTGGTCATGTAAAGGTATTGCTGGACTTGTCTGTCCAGGGTTGCTGAGCAGAGATTGAAGGGATCCCGTTCTGCCGAGCACTTTATCGCATACAAGCAGTCCCTTGCCAGATTCAAGTACACGCTCACTGCCGCAAAACAAACTTACTTCTCATCTCTCATATCCTCCCTGTCTCACAACCCTAAACAGCTTTTCAACACTTTCAATTCTCTACTCCGTTCCCCAGCAATTCCTCCCTCTCCTCTCACTTCTGCTGAAGACTTTTCCTCTTTCTTTAAGCAGAAGATCGCTAACATCAGAGAAAGCTTTGGCCCGCAGCCCCCAATGCCCCTCCTCTTAATTGCTCAGCCCTGTTCTTCCAAAACCAGCTTCTCCACCGTGACAGAAGATCAGCTCTCCACCCTTCTGTCAAGATCACATCTCACCACTTGCACACTTGACCCGCTCCCGTCCCACCTCATCCCTAACCTCGCCATTCTTCATCCCAACCCTAAGCCATCTCTTCAACCTTTCACTTGCAAATGGTGTCTTCCCCTCATCCTTCAAACATGCCTCCATCACACCCATCCTCAAAAAGCCCTCCCTCGGCCCATCCTCTGTGTCTTGCCATCGCCCAATATCACTTCTCCCCTATGCCTCAAAACTACTGGAACAGCATTGTCCATCTTGAACTGTCCTTCCACCTCTCCTCCTGCTCCCTCTTTGACCGCTTACAATCTGGCTTCTGACCGCATCACTTAACTGAAACTGCCCTAACTAAAGTCACCAATGACCTACTAACCGCCAAGAGCAAGCGACACTACTCTGCCCTCCTTCTCCTGGACCTGTCTTCTGCCTTTGACACTGTGGACCATTCCCTCTTGTTACAGATTCTCTCATCTCTTGGCATCACAAATTTGACCCTATCCTGGATCTCGTCGTATCTAACAGACCGAACATTCAGTGTCTCCCTCTCCCACACCACCTCCTCAGCTCGCGCCCTGTCTGTCTATGTTCCCCAAGGCTCAGTTCTAGGACCCCTACTCTTCTCCATCTACACATTCAGCCTGGAACAGCTCACAGGATCCCACGGTTTGCAGTATCATCTCTACGCCAATGACACACAGATCTATCTATCTGGGCCTGACATCACCTCCTTGCTGAGCAAAATCCCACAATGTCTGTTCGCTATTTCATCTTACTATTCTGCCCGCTTTCTAAAACTGAACATGGACAAAACAGAATTCATCATCTTTCTCCCATCTCACTCCACCCCTCCACCAGACCTATCCATCAATGCCAATGGCTGCTCACTTTCCCCAGTCCTGAATGCTGGGTGCCTCAAGGTGATCCTCGACTCTGCCTCCTCTTTCAAGCCACATATCCAAGCACTTGCCTCCTTCTGCCGACTCCAACTCAGAAATATTTCCCGGATCTGTACATTCCTTGACCAAGAAACTGCAAAAACGCTTGTGCATGCATCATCTCCCGCCTCAACTATTGCAATGTCTTACTCTCTGGCCTCCCCTCTAGCACCACTCCAGTCTATCCTAAACTCAGCTGCCCGACTAATCCACCTGTCTCCCCGTTATTCCCCAGCCTCTCCACCCTAACTATGACATACAAAGCCATCCACAACCTGTCTCCTCCATACATCTGTGACATGGTCTCTCGGTACTTACCTACATGCAACCTTCGATCCTCTCAAGATCTCCTTCTCTACTCATCTCTTCTTCCCACAACCATACACAAGACTTCACCCGTGCTTCCTCCATACTCTGGAACTCTCTACCCCAACAAATCAGATTTTCGCCTATCATGGAACCTTTCAAAAGGAACCTGAAGACCCACCTCTACCGACAAGCCTACAACCTGCAGTGATCTTCAGTCTACTGAACCACCGCACGACCAGCTCTACCCTCTCCTAGTGTATCCTCACCCATCCCCTGTAGACTGTGATACCTCGCGGGCAGGGTCCTCTCTCCTTTTGTACTCGTGTGTGCCTTGCATTGCTAATGTTTATTGTACTTGTCTATGTTTGCCCCTTTTTCACATTTAAAGCGCCATAGACTAAATGGCGCTATAAAAATGAACAATAATAATAATAATATTAATGACTTGTCATTAAAAGAGCTACATAAATGTATAATTCGGGAGGCGTAGGGAATTAAATCCTGCTGACAGATTCCCTTTAAAGTGGATCTGTCACCAGATTTTACAACACAAACTGCATACATTCTCAAATAGATCTCTTAGGCTAGTTTCACATTTACGGTTGAGTCTGCAGCGTATTGTCCACAACCACAAACGGATACAAAATCGCATGCAAACGCATGCTAATGCGTTTGCGTTCGATGGTACAATACTTTATCCACTGGAATTCCCGGGACACATGCCACGCCCAATGGGCGTGACTTATGTAAATTCTGTTGTACGCTTGCGTACGCAAAGCATACGCATGTCACTGCATACCCTTGCATTCTCGTAGACAGTGATGCAGTTTTTTTACACACTTCATCCGCATGCGGATGACCGTGGATATTTGACACCACAAAAAATGCAACATGATGCATTCGCCGCGCCCCGCCGCACACCGCGAAATGACGCAACCATACGCAAATGCAGGCGAACGCATGCAAAAGCATGTCCCTGCATACACCATGTTAAAGATAGGTACGCATGACGCATGCGGATATATGCGGATGAAACGCTGCGGACACAACCGCAAATGTGAAACCGGCCTTAGACCCGATGATATACTTACTTTAAAAGTCCATGTCAGAATAGAGATATAATCCTTTATGAAAGTTTCTGCCACGACTATGTTGTCGGGTATCCCTGGACCAGGGGATCCTTCCCTGTCCCCAACGCTGGGGGTGCCCTAGCTCACTCTATTTCCCAGATTACTTATGATAGTGAAGACACTGGGGCCACGTACCTTGTCTTAGCTCCTGAATCCGCCCTCAGTCTGTAACCTTCCCCTACCCAGAGAAGAGATGTGACGTAGTGTATCGTAATAGACCAACTAGACTAACAAGGTAATACAAAACAGGGATAAAAGGAAAATACCATTCATACAAATATGCTCACACAAACAGAGGTATAAAACCGGGGAGTGGAGGATGGAGGTAAAACCAAAGTAGCAGAAGATGGGGAAATCGCACACACCCAAAACCTAGCAAAAATCTCAGAAAAATCCAAACACCTTCTGAAATATCAACCACAAACCAACATCTCCTAACCATGCAGCATAAGCTCTCTCTGGCAATCAGTGCTTGCCAGGGCCCAGAATATATAGGAGATGGGAGTGGTTAACAGTGAACAGCTGAGAGCCTTAATGCAGTCATGCTTCTAGGAACTCTCAACTGAACAGATTAACCCCTGCACAGCTGAAAGAAACCTGCACCGTTTAATATGAAAGTGAAGAGATTCTAAACGATGCAGGAGTAGGAGGAATCTGCGGTCTTCTGGCTCCTCTCTGTTGCTGTAAACAACTGTAGACAGTTTCTCTGTCTAATATTAAAATGCTAATTTTATTAACTAAAAATGTTAATTTTATTTTAGGATTATACAGTCATTCTGACATGGATTTTCAAAGTAAGTACACCAGCCTCACCAGGACAAAGATCTATGTATGCAGTTTGTGAAATTTGCTTAACTTTATAGTACTATGGTAGGCATATTTTGGGACTTAAAGGGCTATCTATTTTCTGCTCATGTTGGTTAAACAGCTTTATCTTTTGTTATGCTTTTAGTGATTTTTTTCCATTTCTTTTTCTAGACAGGTAGGGCTTTATTTTTATACTATTTTGGCACACAAACTCTCACACACTTACTGTGGCCAGCTTCTTTTTTTTTTCCTTACGCCAGATTAATCCCTTCACCCCCAAACTTATTTTCACCTTCATGACCAGGACAAATTTTACTTCTGACCAGTGTCACAGTATGTGGTAATAACTCTGGAACACTTCAACTGATCCCATTGATTATGAGAATGTCTTCTCATGACATATTGTGCTTCTTGATAGTCACAAAATTTGTTAGATAAGACTTGCGTTTATTTGTGAAAAAAAAGTGGAAATTTGGCTAACATTTTGCAATTTTGTAACTTAATTTGTATGGCCTTAAACTAGAGTTATATCACACAATATAGTCAATTTTTTAAACATTTTTTTTGTTAGGAATTTATATGGGTTAAAAGTTGACCAGCGATTTCTCACTTTTCCAACAAAATTTACAAAACCATTTTTTTTTAGGGACCACATCACATTTGAAGTGACTGAGGGGCCTATATGACAGAAAATACTCCAAAATGACACCATTCTAAAAATTGCCCCCTTCAAGGTGCTCAAAACCACATTCAAGAAGTTTATTAACCCTTCAAGTGCGTCATAGTAATTTTTGGAATGTCGAAGGAAAAAAAATTAACATTCAACTTTGTCACAAAGATTTTTCTTTAGACCCAATACTTTTTTCTTTATTCTCACAAGGGTAACAGGAAAAAATAGACCCCAAAAGTTGTGCAATTTATCCTGAGCATGCCAATACCCCATATGTGGGAGAAAACCACTGTTTGGGCAAACAACAGGGCTCAGAAGGAAAGGAGCTTTTAGAATGTAAAATTTGTGAATTAGAAAATGCAATGTTACGTTTGGAGGGGCTCTGATGTGCTTAAACAGTGCAAAACTCCCACAAGTGACACCAATTTGGAAATTAGACCCCTCAGGGAACTTATCTAGATTGTGGTAAGCACCTTGAACCCTCAAGATGCCTCACATAAGTTATAATGTTGAGCCACAAAAATAAGAAAACCACGTTCTCACCATAAAAATGTTTTTAGCCCCAAATTTAGCATTTTCACAAGGGTAACAGGAGAAATTGCACCATACAATTTGTTGTACAATTTCTCCTGAATACGCTGATACCAAATATATGGGGGAAATAGGTATTAGACCTACCGGTAATGATGTTTCCAGGAGTCCATCCTGACAGCACCATGGAGCATGTCCTCCTCCTCCTTACAGGGACAGGAAAGCACACGAGAGGTTAAAAGGCCCCGCCCCACCCCTTTTCCCTCAGTGATTTAACGAGTACCACAGCGTGGATAATGCAATAATTCTTTTAATGATACCATCATATTACATCATATGACATAACATAACATAACGTAAACAGGGAGGGAACTACCCGTGCTGTCAGGATGGACTCCTGGAAACATCATTACCGGTAGGTCTAATACCTATTTTCCAGAACGTCCCCCTGACAGCACCATGGAGAGTACCAAAGCACCTCCTCAGGGTGGGATGTCTGCCTGGGGAACCTTTCTCCTGAATGCAGTATGTTGGCCTGATAGCACATCAAGCTTGTAGTGTTTGCAAAACGTATTAAGGCTGGCCCAGGTTGCCGCTCTACAAATTTGCTCGACTGAGGCACCTGCGCACTCAGCCCAGGAGGCCGAAACTGCCCTGGTACAGTGGGCCCTTAAGGAATCTGGCGGGCTGGCGCCTTCCGACTGGTAGGCATCCGAAATTACCGAGGTGATCCATCTTGTGATGGAGGCCTTAGAGGCTTTTTTCCCCTTATTTCTACCCCCAAAGAGGATGAACAGGTTTGGGTCAATACGCCAGTCATTGGTGGCCTCTAGATAGCTTATAACTGCCTATCTTACGTCTAGAGAGTGGAGACACTGTTCCTTCCCATTGCGGGGATTGCTGCAGAAGGATGGTAACACTATCTCCTGATTTATATTCTGGTAAGAGGCTACTTTGGGGAGAAACGCCGGATCTAATCATAAGATTATATGATCTTCTCTGATCTGGAGATATGGATCTTTGGTGGACAGGGCCTGGATCTCTCCTATTCTTTTGGCCGTGGTGATGGCTACAAGGAAAGCCGTCTTCCGAGTGAGAGTTGAAATGGTCATCCTTTCACTAGGGATGTAGGGGTCCCTACATAAGGATCTGAGTACCAGGCCGAGGTACCATGGTGGGGTGAGCTGCCTAATTGTGGGGTGAAGACGCTGCGTGGCCTTTATGAATCTTACCACCCAAGGATGGGAAGCTAAAGGGTAGTCAAAGAAGGAGCTCAAGGCCGAAATCTGGACTTTTAACGTGCTGGGTTTAAGGCCCTTATTATACCCCGACTGTAGAAAGTCTAGAACACTAGGGAGGTCGGGGGTACCTGCCAGGAGGTAGGACCTGCCACCTTCCAGGCAGTATCTCTTCCATATCTTCCGGTAGATTGCGGATGTTACCGGCTTCCTGCTGGCCAGTAGAGTGGATATGACCTGATCGGATAAGCCCTTTGCTCCCAAGATGTTCCTTTCAGGATCCATGCCGAGAGGTGTAGTCTTACTGGATCTGGGTAGCGGATCAGGCCCTGGTGGATGATGTCCTCCTTCAGGGATAGCTCAATTGGGTTTCCTACTGCCATGGCCCCTAGCAGCAGAAACCAACTCCTCCTTGGCCAGTATGGCACTATCATTATCACCGTTGCGCGGTCCTCGCGGATCTTCCTGAGTACCGCCGGTATAAGCGCCAGTGGTGGGAATGCGTACAGGAGGGGTTCCTTCCAGGCCTGGCTCAGGACAACCACTCCATCCGGGTGGTCCGCCGGGTTCAGGGAGTAGAATCTGGCAACCTTTGAGTTCTTCCGGTTTGCGAACAGGTCTATACTGGGGGTCCCCCAAAGCTGACATAGTTGATGAGAGATCTCTCCGTTTAGATCCCACTCTGTCGGGCAGAGCTGCTGTCTGCTTAGGTAGTCTGCCACTACATTCTGAGAACCCTCCAGGTGGATTGCCGTTACTGAGAGGACAACCTCTTCTGCCCAAGCGAATATTCGTCCTGCTAGTGCCTGGAGTGGTCGATGTCTCAGGCCTCCCTGGTGCTTCAGGAACGAGACTGCCGTTGTGTTGTCGGACAGTATTCGGACGTGTTGATTTCTCACTACCAACCGGTTCTGACGCAGGGCTTCCCAGACCGCATAGAGCTCCCTGAAGTTGGAGAATCTGTTTCTGATGCTGACTGGCCATCTTCCCTGGAAAATTCTTCCTTCTACATGGGCTCCCCATCCCCACGTACTGGCGTCTGTAATGATTACCACGTATGGCGAGGTTGTCCATAGCACGCCCACCTGTAAGTTTCTGGGCTGTATCCACCACCGTAGAGATCTTTTTAGCGGATCTGGCAATGATATGGGCCTGTCTAGTGAATCCTGACGTCTGTCCCATCTTGCGAGGATTTCCTTTTGCAGGGGCCTCGAATGGAACTGGGCCCATCTGACGCACGGAATGCAGGCCGTCATCAGGCCCAGGACCTCCATTGCCCATCTTATGGAGGAGCGATGTTTTAGGAGGCTCTTGGCTCTGTCCTGAATAATCCGCTGCTTTTTTTCTGGTAGCAGGGATACTCTGCTTCTTGAGTCTAGAAGGACTCCCAGGAAGATTTTCCTGCTTTCTGGCTTTAGGTCCGACTGTTCGTTGATAAGCCAGCTGAGATACTCCAATGTTCTGATCATTCGGCTCCTGTCCTGAATGAGCATCTCTTCTGATCTTGCGACTAGGAGAAAATCATCTAGGTATGGTATTACAGTGACCCCCTGGTTTCTCAGGTAGGCCACTACCTCTGTTACCAGCTTTGTAAATATTCGGGGGGCTGAAGCCAGCCCGAATGGAAGGCATTGGAACTGGAAGTGGCAGGTCCGGGCCGGTAGTCTGATTGCGAATCTTAGCAGGCTCTGAGATAAGGGATGGATGGGGACCTGATAATACGCACTCTTCAGGTCGAGGGTACACATAATGGCATTCCTGTCTGTAAGATGAACTGCCTAACGTATTGATTCCATCCGAAACCTTTTGTATACCACCCAGGCATTTAGAGGTTTCAAGTATATGATAGTTCTGGCCACGCCGGATGGTTTTGTAATGGAGAACAGGGAGGAGTAGTGACCCTTTCCCCTCTCCGACTGCGGAACTGGCACTATGACCTTTGACCTGAGCATGTTCTGTAGGTCTGCCCACATGGCAGAGCCTTCTGGGACTACGGTGGGGGCAATATATCTGTCGGGGGGAGAGGAACAACATTCTATGCTGTAACCTTCTGCGATGGTTCTGAGGACCCACTGGTTGTGAGTTACCTGGCCCCACCTCTCTGCGAAGTGTCGCAGTCTTCCTCCGACGCCTATGGCGTCATTGCCTTCTGGACCTGGAGGTTGATGCAAAAAGAGGGGCTTTGCTTCTCCCCCTTGGCTCTGAACGTTTCTATAGGAGCTTCTATTGGATCTACCCTGGCTCCTAAAGTCGGTCTGTCTCCGGAAAAAGGGCCCCCTCCGAAAGGACTGGGGACGCTTGGGTTTTTCCTCTGGAAACCCTTTGTTTTTGTCAGACACCTGCTCTAAGATGCTATCTAGAGCTGGTCCGAAGACCCTTGAGCGTGAAAAGGGGATGTAGCAAAGCTTCGCCTTTGAAGCATTATCCCCCGACCAGGACTTTAGCCAAACCGCTCACCTAGCTGCATTGGAAAGGGAGCTGTTTCTGGCTGCGAATCTTACTGATTCGGCCGACGTATCTGAAAGAAACGCCGTGGCTGATTTCATCAGGGGGAGGGAAGCTAGGATCTCGGATCTAGGGGTCTTGTTGGTTAAGTGCTCTTCCAACTGCCCCACCCATAGGAACATGGACCTGGCCACCGAGGTGGCTATGTTAACCCTAGAGAGGGCAGCCGCCATTTCCCATGTTCTCTTTAACAGGACATCCGCCTTCCTGTCCATCGGGTCTCGGAGACTTGACGAGTCCTCGAAGGGGATGGCGGTCTTTTTGGTAACCTTAGCAACAGGAACATTGACCTTAGGAATTTCCTCCCACAATCGAGTTTCCTCTGGGTCAAAAGGCAGTCGGCTCTTAAAGTCCCGAGACAGCACGAGTCGACGTTCTGCCTCCTTCCACTCTTCTAGGACCATTGTCTTAATGTGCTCACTTACAGGGAACACAGTCTGTCTCCGAGCAACCAGTCCCCCAAACATCAGGTCCTGTCGGGACAGCGGTTTAGGAACTTCTTCAGTTTGCATGGTGTTCCTTACCGCCTGCACCAAGTCATCAGTGTCCTCTAGTCTAAACAGGTATTTCCTGCCTTGGTCCCGCCTGTCGGTCGGGATCTCGCCCTCTTCCTCAGGATCTGAGTCCCGGAGGTCTGACCCCTCAGGCGAGCTTGTTTCCGAGGCTAGCTCCATCTCCCACCTCAGCCGCTTCCGGCCTGGCCCCGGACTGGGGGACTGTGGCCGTGAGAGGCTGGATCTGGAGGCCTGTACTTCCTCCCAGATCAGGGATCGCATCTCGGCAAGGAGGGACGGTTGCTCGTCTCTTACAACCCTTGAAGTGCAGGGTCCGCAGAGAGTTTTGATGTGGGTGTCTGGCAGCTTTATTTAGATGTGGCCTTGGCCGGATCTTTAGCCTCTGTCGTGGGGGCTGGGGTACCCTTCTCCTGTATGATACAGAACAGGGATAGTCGGGTCAATCGTCCTGGGTTGCGGGGAAGGCGGTGTGGGGGGTGGATTGCGCCAAGCGCACTTACCCCTATGTCGGCTGGTGCCTCTGGGTCCATAACCACCAAAGTTGCTGCTGGCATGCGCTGAGCCTGCTGGCGTGCGGTGAGCTGCTGGCGTGCGCTGAGCCTGCTGGCGTGCGGTGAGCTGCTGCCGTGCGCTGAGCTTGCTGGCGCGCCCAGGCTGCTGGCGCGCTGATTCAAAGTCAGGGCGTGACGTCACCGCCGTGCCATGGGGCCTCCCGCGATAGCCGAGATCACGCCTGCCGCTTCCGTTTCCTGCCTGGATCTGACGCAACCCCGGGCGTTCTGTAATGGCGGCGTACACACCACTGCCTGCGGGGATCTGGCTTCCTGAGTCCTGTGAAGCCGGCGCCCGCACCGCCCGCTGCCTGCGGGGACTCGGCTGCCACTGGAGTACAGCCTGGAGCCGAGAGCCTCCCACCGGGAGGAGCAGCAACCTCCAGGAGCGACGTCCTGCTCCTGCCTTGGGGGCAGAGGGACTCCCCACCGGGAAGTGTCATCCCTGGGCATCCCGGCAGGGGGAAGGTTTGGACTGGCCGCCCGATCCCCCTGTGCCCTCCGGTAAGCTGATCTTCCTCTCGTATGTCCCTCCATGCAGGGACAGGAAAGACACTGAGGGAAAAGGGGTGGGGCGGGGCCTTTTAACCTCTCGTGTGCTTTCCTGTCCCTGTAAGGAGGAGGACGTCCTGGAAAACTATTGTTTTCTTTCACTGCTCTACGTTATAAACTTTTGTGAATCAGCTGGGCACTGGGCATTCAAAGAGCTCACCACACATCTAGATACATTTCTTGAAGTGTCTAGCTTCCAAAATGTGGGGGTTTTCCACTGTTTAGGCACATCAGGGGCTCTCGAAACGAGACATGACGCTGGCAGACCATTCCATCAAAGTCTGCGTTCCAAAATGTCACCCCTTCTATTCTGAGCCCTGACGTGAGCCAAAAACAACACATTTTTCCCACAAAAGCCCCAATTTGTGTTATTTTCACAAGGATAACAGGAGAAAATGGACTCCAAAATTTGTTGTGCAATTTCTCCTGAGTACATCAATACCGCATAAGTGGTCGAAAACTACTTTTGAGCCACAGAAGAAAAGAGGCGCCATATTGGAGTTCACATTTTGCCGAACTGGTTTGAAGATGCCATGTCACATTGACAGGGCCCCTGAGGTGTCTGGACAGCAGAACCCCATAAGAGACCTCATTGTACAAGCTACACCTCTCAATGAATTCATCTAGGGGTGCAGTGATCATAATGACACCATAGATGAGTCTTAGAATTTTATACCATTGGGCAATGAAGGAAAAAATAATATTTTCACCAATAAAAGTTTGTTTTAGCCTCAGATTTTACATTTTCACACAGGAAAATTGGTAAAAACGGCACTAAAATTTGTCCTACAATTTCTGCTGAATGTAGAAATACTCCAAATGTGTCTGTAAAATACTGCCTAGACATAGGGCGAGACTCGTGAGGGACGAAGAGCTATTGGCAAATAGAGCTCCATCTCTCCCTAGTCTCGCCGTATGGCTAAGTAGTACCGTTATACAGGAGGCATCCTGGGGCGCAGAATATTCTATAATAGTTTGCAGACTCCATATACTGAGCCCCTAAGTGCTACCAGAGCAAAATCTCCCCCCTCAAGTGTCAGGACGTTCTTGACACCATGGAAGTTTTCCAGAAACAAGCAGTAGTGGATGTTGCTGAGTGAAAATTGCAAACTGCCGGTCACTACAGACCAGTACGTTGTGTCCAGCTCATGCACCTGTAAATTAGGCGGGCTTTCATCACTACAGAAATGCCAAACATTTGGATGCTAAATGTGGATTAGGCACACTGTGGGACTCAGAAGAGAGGGTGCATTTGGATTTGGGAGCCTAGAATTTGATGAATTTCTTTTGGGGATGAGGGCCATTTTGCATTTCCAGAGCCTTTTGTGCTACCAGTAACGTGGAAGCCCGCTACATTTCCAATAACAAATGACGGACCTGAGTGGGGACTTGCTTTTTGTGGACTGAGTTGAAGCTTTTATTGGGAATATTTTGCATAACAATTTGGAACACATTTATCTGGCACTCTACAATGAGCACTTATATTGGCGTTTCCCTTTAAATCTTCGAGTGACGGAATTCAGATGAAACCCCCGAGGGAGGCACTCGCTACAATTAGAGTTAATCTGGACTCCGTATGGCCTCTGTTTAAAAGTGTCCTTTTTTATCCAGAGGTGAAGAAAACTGTGGCCACCTGCACTTTTAAGCACTCCTAATGAAAAGACGGACACCGCCGGATCACAGGTCCTATGTCATCCACAGGGCCTCCATCTGCCTCATTATAGGGAATCTTCCGCACGGGGTTCTGTCTGAATCACATATTTCAGAGATTTACACGGAAACCCCGGTTTGAGTGCTCAACACAGAGCGCAGGATAAATGTGCCCCAAGCTTTACTGCAATCTTTGGAAGGCAGAATGAAAAAATCAACAACAGGTGAAGAATTGGTTTTATTTATTTTTTATGCAGTTCGTCTTGCCATATAAGTGATTAGACGACTTTATTCTTTGGGTCGGTGCGATTACAGCGATATCAGATTTATATCGGGTTTTTATATTTGGCTGCTGTCACACACTAAAAGACGCATTTTTTGTTTTCAAAAACTATTTTTTTTGCATCACCATATTTTAAGAGTTATAATTTTTTACAAATTTCTGCTGACAAAGTCATGTGAGGGCTTGTTTTTTGTGGGACAAGTTGATGTTTATATTGGTGCCATTTTCGTTCTCATGACATTTTTTTGATCACTTTCTATTCTGATTTTTGGGAGGCAGAACAAACAACTAACAATGCAGGAGTTGTTTTTTGGGCTTTTTTAATGCCATTCTGCGTGTGGTAAAATTGATAAAGCAGCTTTATTCTTTGGGTCAGTACAATTACAGCGATAACCCATTTATTTTTTTTATGTTTTGGCACATCTACACAATAAAAACTATTTTATAAAAAATAATTTTTGCATCGCTTTATTCTGAGAGCTATAACTTATTTTTCGGCTGATGGAGTATGGCAGCTTGTTTTTTTGCAGGACAAGATGACGGTTTCAGTGGTACCATTTTAATTTACATTTGTCTTTTTGATCGCTTGTTATTCCACTTTTTGTTCGGCGGTATGATGATAAAGCATTGTTTTTTATTTTTTACAGTGTTCACTAAAGGGGTTAACTAGTGGGACAGTTTTATAGGTCAGTTCATTCCTGATGTGGCGATAACAACTATGTGCACATTTATTGTTAATTTTTTTCTCATAATAATATTTATTTAGGGGTACAAACTCTTTTAATATTTTGGGATATTTTTGTTCTTTTTTTATACTTTTACAACTTTTTTTTCTTCTCACTTTCTTACTTATTCCCCACTATGGGACTTTCACTTTCTGCAGTCTGATCACAGTTATAAGGTATAGCAATGCAAGAGCATTGCTATACCTTATAACCTGTCAGTGCTGTAGACACAAGTTAGTTAGATCATGCACTGCACCAGATCTAACTAACTTGCTATTGCCTAGTGACCCGGATGTCGTCATGATGACATTGGGTCACCATGGCAATGATTGGGACCCCACGATGACGTCACAGGTTCTCCAATCCAAGGACAGAGGGGCTTTCTTCGCTCTGCCTGCTCTCTAAATGCTAGGGGATTAAAGTGCCAGAAGCAGTGCGGGCATCGATCCTGGCACTGAGAGTCAAGTGTCAGCTGTCATAATCAGCTGACAACTGGCAGTGATCACCCGCGCACAGCCCTCTGTGTGAGGGCAATCAACATGACGTACATATACTGCATTGGTAGTGAAGGGGTTAAGGTGGTTGTCCCACAAACAAAGTACACTGCTCAAAAAAATAAAGGGAACACTTAAACAACAGAATATAGCTCCAAGTAAATCAAACTTCTGTGAAATCAAACTGTCCACTTAGGAAGCAACACTGATTGACAATCAATTTCACATGCTGTAGTGCAAATGGAATAGACAACAGATGGAAATTATTGGCAATTATCAAGACACCCTCAATAAAGGAGTGCCTCAGTAAAGGAGCGAGCCTATCGGCGCATACCGCGAGCCTATCGGCGCACGAATTTTGGCTCATCTTTCATCGTTTTTAAGAAATCTCAATATGGAAGAGGCCAGGAGCCATTTGGTGAGCTGCATTTCTTGCTACATGTTCACAGGCTTACCAGTGGAAAAGCCAAACTTCACATGCCATAAATGCAAGCTTGTGTGCCTGTTGGAGGAAAAGTTGCAAAATCTCGAAGAGAGGTTAGCTACGTTGCAGATCATTAAGGAAGGTGAAGAGTTCTTAGACAGAGCAGAATTATCTCTTCATGTTACAGAAAGAGAAGAAATTCGAAGTGCACCTGAAGAAACAGAGGAATGGAGACATGTGACCCAGAGAAGCAGGAGGATCAGGAGGCAGTCAGCACCCATACTTCTCATGAACCAGTACCAGGCTCTCACGCAGGAAAACGATGAAGAAATACATCAGGATAAGACTTTGCCCACAAATAGCAACCTTGTACGCCTTCATAGTCCTCCTGGATGGAGAAAGAAAAATGTTGTGAAGAAGAAACGGAGAGTGGTGGTCATGGGGGATTCCCTGTTGAGAGGAACAGAGGCCGCTATCTGCAGACCGGATATAACTTCAAGAGAAATGTGCTGTCTTCCAGGTGCAAAAATTAAAGATGTGTCTGACAGGATATCAGGACTCTTCAGACCTACAGATGACTACCCATTCCTGCTACTACATGTGGGGACAAATGACACCGCAAGAAACGACCTGGAAACCATCTGCAGAGACTTTTAAGACTTAGGCAAGAAAGTGAAAGAACTGGGAGCGCAGGTGGTCTTCTCTTCCATCCTCCCAGTGGATGGCCATGGAACAAGGAGGTGGAATAAGATTCTGCAGGTGAACAATTGGCTACGTCGATGGTGCCGTCAGCAACGATTTTGATTTATGGATCACGGAGTGAATTACCTTTACGATGGACTACTTGCTAGAGATGGGGTGCACCTTACGAAGACCGGAAAACATGTATTTGGAAGTCGCCTTGCTACACTTGTAAGGAGAGCTTTAAACTAGAACAACATGGGAAGGGAAGCAAAAGACCAGAAAAAGCCATACACCTGACAAATGCTATTTAGAACTCTGCTATTAGAAGTGGAAAGGAAGAACAAAGACAAAAGAATCTAATTAATAAAAATATTGGAGAAAGAGAAACCAATCACAAACTAAAATGTTTCTATACTAATGCACAAAGCATGGGCAACAAACAAGGAGAACTGGAACTACTAACACAGGAAGAGAAATATGATGTCATTGGAATCACTGAAACTTGGTGGGACGATACACATGATTGGAATACAAGACTAGAAGGATACAACTTATTTGCAAGAAACAGACTTGATAAACGAGGAGGAGGTGTCGCATTGTATGTTAGAAACGCGTATATCTGCACAGAGATTGAAGCTTCAGAGACTGGGAGCTCTGTGGAAACTGTTTGGGTAAGAATACAAGGACAGAACAATGGAAAGGACACCATTGTAGGCATTTACTACAGGCCGCCTGTGCAAGCTGAAGATATGGATGAACTCTTTACTCATCAAATGGCCAAGTTCTCCAAAAAATATGACATAGTTGTCATGGGAGATTTCAACTATCCAGACATTTGTTGGGAATCTCTCTCAGGCAAAACTAACAGGTCAAGGAAATTCTTATCCTCTCTTGCTGACAACTTTATCTTCCAAAAGGTCGGGGAGAAAACAAGGGGAACTGCTACCTTGGATCTAATCCTTATAAACAGGGAGGGAATGGTTGAGGAGGTAAAAGTGGCTGGGACCCTAGGAGGTAGCGACCATGCTATTTTAGAATTTTGGATAACTAGAGGAGGAAGACCTGTGAAGACTCAGACGTCAAGGTTAGATTTCAGAAAGGCAGATTTTAAGGGATTCAGAAAGAGAATTGGAGGGATCCAATGGCTGGATATCCTTAAAGACAAAAATGTCCAGGAAGGATGGGAAATCTTGAAAAATGAAATTCTCAAAGCACAATTGTTAACAATTCCGAAAAGAGGGAAGAATAGAAAGCATTTAAGGAAGCCAGGATGGATGAACACAGAACTTAAGCACATGCTAAAAAGGAAGAAAAAAAGGTTTATAAAATGGAAAGAGGGAGGCATATCTAAAGAAGAATATAATGCTGTCTGCAGAACCTGCAGGGCACAAATCAGATTATCTAAAGCTGACAATGAATTGAGGCTTGCAAGAGATTCAAAAGCAATAATAAAGGATTTTGGGGATATGTCAAAAGTAAAAGAAAAGTCAAAGATGCTATAGGATTTTTACAGGATGAAAATGATGAAATGGTAAGACAGGATGTTGAGAAGGCCGAACTTTTAAATTCCTATTTTGCATCTGTTTTCTCTCAGAAAGGAAATGTAACATCAACTGTTCTTCACTGTCCTATTAAGGGAATAGAAGAATCCAGGATATCTATAAACAGAAAGATAGTGAGGAAACACTTAGCTAACCTAAATGAATTCAAGTCTCCAGGTCCAGATGAATTACACCCCAGAGTACTGAAGGAGATAGCAGAAGAAATTTTTGAACCCCTCTCCATAATCTTTGAAAATTCTTGGAGAACAGGAGAAGTCCCAGAAGACTGGAGAAGAGCAAATGTTGTTCCTATCTTCAAAAAGGGGAAGAAGGTGGACCCAGGCAACTATAGGCTGGTGAGTCTGACTTCTATACCAGGAAAGATCTTTGAACAAATTATTAAACAACATGTATGTCAGTACCTGGATAAGAATGAAGTGATTAAACAGAGTCAGCATGGGTTTGTAACTAATAAGTCATGTCAGACTAACTTAATTTCCTTCTATGACAGAATCACTGATTGGGTGGATCAAGGAAATGCTGTAGATATACTATATCTTGACTTCAGCAAAGCATTTGACAAAGTATCTCATACAATCCTTATTGAAAAAATGACTAAGTATGGAATGGACAAGGCAACTGTTAGGTGGATTCATAACTGGCTTAGTGATCGGACCCAAAGAGTGGTCATAAATGGCTGCACATCCAGTTGGAAGAATGTCTTAAGTGGGGTACCACAGGGCTCTGTCCTGGGCCCTGTATTGTTCAACATCTTTATCAACGATTTAGATGAAGGAATTGAGGGTAAACTGATTAAATTTGCTGATGACACAAAGCTAGGAGGGATAGCTAATACTAGAGAAGAGAGAGAGAGGATTTAAAAAGATATAAATAAACTGGAGAAGTGGGCAGCAACTAACAGAATGGTTTTTAACAGGGAAAAATGCAAAGTACTACATCTGGGCAATAAAAATGAAAAAAGCATATACAGAATGGGAGGAATAGGCCTAAGCAACAGCACATGTGAAAAAGACTTGGGTATACTATAGATCACAGACTGAATATGAGTCAACAGTGTGATGCAGCAGCAAAAAAGGCAAATGCAATTCTAGGATGTATTAACAGAAGCATACAGTCTAGATCATGTGAAGTCATTATTTCTCTCTACTCCTCTTTGGTCAGACCTCATCTGGAATATTGCGTCCAGTTTTGGGCACCACATTTTAAAAAAGACATCAACAAACTGGAGCAAGTTCAGAAAAGAGCAACCAGAATGGTGACCGGTCTGCAAACCCTGTCTTATGAGGAAAGGTTGCAGGATTTGGGATTGTTTAGTTTGCAAAAGAGAAGACTGAGAGGAGACTTAATAGCTCTCTACAAATATCTAAAGGGCTCTCACATTGTAGAAGGATCAACTTTATTCTCATTTGCACAAGGAAAGACTAGAAGCAATGGGATGAAACTGAATGGGAGGAGACACAGATTAGATATTAGAAAAAACTTTTTGAGAGTTAGAGTGATCAATGAGTGGAACAGGCTGCCACGAGAAGTGGTGAGTTCTCCTTCAATGGAAGACTTCAAACAGAGGCTGGACAGACATCTGACTGGGATGATTTAGCGAATCCTGCTTTGAGCAGGGGGTTGGACCAGATGGCCCAGGAGGTCCCTTCCAACTCTACGATTCTATGATTCTATGGCTCTACAGGTGGGGACCACAGACCACATCTCAGCACCAATGCTTTCTGGCTGATGTTTTGGTCACTTTTGAATGTTGGCTGTGCTTTCACACTCGTGGTAGTATGAGACGGACTCTACAACCCACACAAGTTGCTCAGGTAGTGCAGCTCATCCAGGATGGCACATCAATGCGAGCTGTGGCAAGAAGGTTTGCTGTGTCTGTCAGCGTAGTGTCCAAAAGCTGGAGGCGCTACCAGGAGACAGGCCAGTACACCAGGAAACGTGGAGGGGGCCGTAGGAGGGTAACAACCTAGCAGCAGTACCGCTACCTCCGCCTTTGTGCAAGGAGGAACAGGAAGAGCAGTGCCAGAGCCCTGCAAAATGACCTCCAGCAGGCCACAAATGTGCATGTGTCTGCACAAACGGTTAGAAACTGTCATGATCTCAGTGCGGGTTTGACTTGCACACGTGGGGTTAATGTTTGGAACCAGTGCTGATGACTGGCATTTCTGGGGTTAAAGGTTGTGATCCCGGTGCAGGCTTACCTGCACACCTGGGGCTATGATTGTGGCCTCTCCCTGGTTCTGGGGGAGGCTTCTTATAGCCTCAGGACGCTCCCATCCCTGTCAGTTATACTTTCGCCCTTGGCATTGTGTGGTGACCCCTGAGTGTGTTTGTGCTGTGTTCTGGTTACTTGATTCTCTGTGTATGACTCGGTCTGTTCCCTGGATATCGCTTTGGATTCTGCCTGGTACCTTTTATGTCTGTTTGGTTTTGATCTCTGCTTGGCCCTGATTATCCGCTCTGTCTCCTCCCTGGTACTGTACTGTGATCCTGTGTATGACCTTTGGCTTTGTCTGACCTCCCATCTGTTTATCTCTCCTGTACCTCGCTGGTCTGTACTGTGCATAACCTCTGCTTTGCTTGGACTCTGAGTTCTCTTCCTTCTCTGTGTGCAGGACGCTAAGCCCCGCCCCCTTGCAGTCACATGACCATTCACATGACCATAGGTCCTATGCTGGCTTCCTAAACTTCAGCATCCACAGGTCCTGTGCATCGGTACTTTCTGGCTGTACCTGACCCCGGTACCCCTACATTGCGGGTGAGTCACTGCTCAGCGGAGGCTGCACGCCGGCGCTGACACTCAGGACACGCTCACAGGCTCAGTGAGCAAGTACAGTGCGGTGTTCCTGACATTATAACTGACCATTTCAGTTTTTGTTTTTTTTTCTTCGGAAAAAAAAAAAAAAAGGTGTGTGTTATCCTCATGGATCCAATACAAGCCTTGTCTGATCAGGTCAAGCACCTGACCCAAATGTTCCATAAGCTCAATGTGGAACAACGCACGATGGCCCAGACCCAGCAACAGTTGGTAGTTACTGTGCAGGGGGCTGTCGATGCAGGGGCTTCTGGTTTTGGGGGTAGCGATGTGTCATTAGCATCCCCCGAATCTCCGGTCAAATTGCCAGACTTTTTCTCAGGAGACAAAAAGGAGTTCAGGTCTTTCAGAGAAGGATGCAAGCTTTTTTTTTTCTCTAAGGCCCCGCTCCTCCGGGGATGAGTTCCAGAGGGTAGGGGTCATTATTTCCCTACTTCGGGGGGCTCCGCAAGCATGGGCTTTCTCTCTGTCTTCCTCTGCTCCTGAACGTATGTCAGTGAACGCATTCTTTGAGGCCCTCGGGCACATTTATGATGAACCTGACCGAGTGCGATTGGCAGAGGATATGTTGATGAGTGTCTGTCAGGGGAAACATTCAGCTGAGTGGTTTTGTTCTGAGTTCCGCCGCTGGGCCGCAGAGGTCTCTTGGAGCGACGCCGCACTCCGAGGACTCTTTCGCAGAGGCTTGTCCGAGCGGCTGCAGGATGCCTTGGCGTTACATCCCCCACCTAACTCTCTCGAGGACGCCATGACCCAGGCCGTCCGGATGGACCGCAGGCTGCGGGCCAGAGGGGTGATGCAGGTGGATACTCCATTATTCCCCAGTGGAAAAGAGACTGCCCCTGAGCCCATGGATGTAGGCGCCCTCTCCCTGAAGGATACGGAGAGGAAACGCCGGAAGGACAAGCAGTTATGCTTTTACTGCGGTAAAACGGGACATTGGAAAAGGGAGTGCCCGAATTGCCCGTCTTCAAACCCGGTCGGCGGGAAACGACTAGGTCTGGGTAGTCAACGGGGAGGCTGCTCAGACCCTCAGGTACCATTTTCCTCGTTTTCTAAAGTGTTACTGCCTGTGGAACTGTTTGTGGACGGTAGTTCTTTTTCCTCTACAGCCTTCGTCGACTGCGGATCATCTATTAACCTCATTGACTCCCAATTGGTCACACACTGCAAGATAGGGACAGTTAGGCTCAAGGTTCCGATCAAGGTGATGGCCATTGACTCATCTCCCCTCACTAAGGAGGGAATTCGCTTTATGTCTGATGTGTTTTCGCTCAGAGTGGGCGCTATTCATGTGGAAAACATAAGTTGTTTTGTGCTGGACAATCTACCTGCAGGGTTGGTGTTGGGCATGCCCTGGTTACAACGCCATAACCCAGTTATTAACTGGAAAACAGGGGAGATTGTTCAATGGGGGTTTAATGATTTTGAGTTATGTGATAAATCCGCACTGCTGGTTGAACCAGTTAAATCTGTGTCTGTATCATCTGTCGAGCTGGAAGGTATTCCGGAATGCCTGAAGGACTTCGAAGATGTATTCTCCGAAAGCGAGGCCGAGACGTTACCGCCACATAGACCCTTTGACTGCGCTATTGAGCTGGTCCCGGGGGCTAAATTACCCAAAGCCCGTCTGTTTAATTTGTCTGGTCCTGAGCGCTTGGCTATGAAGGAGTACATTACTGAAAGTCTGCGCAAAGGACACATACGTCCTTCAGTCTCACCTGTAGCGGCAGGTTTTTTTTTTTGGAAAGAAAAAAGATGGCGGGTTACGTCCCTGTCTCGACTTCCGGGAGCTTAATCAAATTACTGTACGGAATACGTACCCCCTTCCGTTGATTCCCGATTTATGTAACCAGCTATCAGGGGCAAAGTGGTTTTCTAAACTTGACCTTCGGGGGGCATATAATTTGATAAGGGTCCGGGAGGGGGATGAATGGAAAACCGCGTTCCTCACGACTGAGGGACTATTTGAAAATTTAGTAATGCCGTTTGGTCTTACCAACGCCCCTGCCATATTTCAGAATTTCATCAACGTGGTATTCTCGGATCTCATTGGTCGTTTTGTCGTTATCTACTTAGATGACATTTTGATATATTCCCCCGACAAGTATTCTCATTTGGAACATGTACGAACTGTGCTCCAAAGGCTTAGAGAAAATCATTTGTATGCCAAATTGGAGAAATGTGTATTCTGTGTACAAGAGTTGTCCTTTTTGGGGTTAATTGTATCCGGTGAGGGTTTTCGCATGGACCCCAAGAAGGTGCAGGCCATTGCGGATTGGGTGCAACCCCGAGATCTTAAGGGTCTTCAGCGCTTCTTGGGGTTCGCCAATTATTACCGCAAATTTATCCGGGGGTTTTCGCAAGTGGTCAAACCTCTCACGGATCTAACATGCAAAGGTGCGGATGTGAGAAATTGGTCCTCGCTCGCAAAAGAGGCCTTTGCAACGCTGAAAAAATGTTTTATGTCTGCTCCTGTGTTAGTGCAGCCAGATCCGTCCAAACCATTCGTCGTGGAAGTGGACGCCTCTGAGGTGGGGGTGGGGGCGGTGTTGTCCCAAGGGCCTGCCACTCTAACCAACCTCAGGCCATGTGCTTTCTTTTCCAAGAAGTTCTCTGCTGCGGAAAGAAATTACGACGTAGGCAATAGAGAGCTTCTTGCAGTCAAATTGGCGTTTGAAGAATGGAGGCACTTTTTGGAGGGGGCCAGTCACCCGGTTACGGTGATCACGGATCACAAAAATCTGTCGTACATTGAGTCTGCTAAAAGACTAACGCCCAGACAGGCCCGTTGGTCACTTTTTTTTTCCCGTTTTCAGTTTACGATTACATTTCGTCCAGGGTCTAAGAATGTCAAGGCTGACGCCTTATCACGCAGTTTTCAGCCGGTGTCGCCCCCTGAGCCACCGTCCTCCATTCTTCACCCTGGGGTTGTGATAGCAGAGGTCTCATCTGAATTGGAACGGGAGATTCTGGGGGCCCAGTCGCAGGCCTCGGCGGCCAAGCCGGAGGGGAAGTTGTTTGTCCCAGAGCAACTTCGCCTGAAACTCTTGCAGGAGTTCCATGAATCCAAGCTGAGTGCTCACCCTGGTATTTCAGCCACACGACTGGCAGTGGCTAGGATCTTTTGGTGGCCTACCCTTGGTTCGGACATAAAAAAATTCATTGCTGGTTGTGGGGTCTGCGCTCGTTCTAAAAGCTCTCATAGCCGGCCAGCAGGGGAGCTGATACCCTTGGCAGTGCCCGAAAGGCCATGGACTCATTTATCCATGGATTTTGTTACCAATCTCCCTCCATCTAAGGGTAATACAGTGGTATGGGTAGTGGTGGACAGGTTTTCTAAGCAGGCTCATTTCGTACCCCTGTCCGCACTACCGTCAGCTGAGACGTTGTCCAGGTTGTTTGTGCAGCATGTGATCCGGTTGCATGGGGTACCCCTGAATGTGGTGTCTGATCGTGGTGTGCAGTTTGTGGCTAAGTTTTGGCGTGCTTTCTGCAAAAAATTAGGTATGTCTCTGTCCTTTTCGTCTGCATACCATCCTGAGAGCAATGGGCAGACGGAGCGCACTAACCAGTCCCTGGAACAGATCCTCAGGTGTCTAACCTCTGCTAGACAGAATGACTGGTGCGATGCACTGCCGTTGGCTGAATTTGCCTTCAATAGTCGGGTGAGTCAATCCACTGGTAGGTCCCCTTTCTTGATTAACTATGGGTTCAGTCCTCATTTTGGTGAGTTTTCTCGTCTGGATTCGGGGTGTCCCGGGGCTGAGGATTCTGTTCAGCGGTTAAAAGATACATGGGCAGAAGTCCAGCGGCGTATATCTAGGTCTCAAGGCAGGTATAAGTTTTTCGCGGACAGGAAACGAACACCTGGTCCCATGTTTCGGGTGGGAGAGAAAGTTTGGCTCTCCACGCGAAACATTAAGTTAAAGATTCCGTCAGCCAAGTTGGGACCCAAATTCATTGGCCCGTACAAGATTGTGGAAAAAATCAATCCAGTGGCGTATAGGCTGTGCCTTCCACCCTCTTTCAAGATCCCTAACGTCTTCCACAAATCTCTACTGAAACCTTTTGAAGCAGTACGGGGAGACTCCGAGTCTGCTGCTCCTCCGGTTTTGGTCGAAGGGCAGGTGGAGTACGAGGTTGGTCATATCGTAGATTCCAGGTTGGTACGGCGGTCGGTACAGTACCTGGTTCATTGGAAGGGGTATGGACCGGAGGACAGGTCCTGGGTACCAGCCCGGTTGATGCATGCTGATCGCCTGGTGCGGGCTTTCCATGCTAAGTACCCAGGCAAGCCTGGGGGTCCAGAGGCCCCCCGTTGAGAGGGGGGTACTGTCATGATCTCAGTGCGGGTTTGACTTGCACACGTGGGGTTAATGTTTGGAACCAGTGCTGATGACTGGCATTTCTGGGGTTAAAGGTTGTGATCCCGGTGCAGGCTTACCTGCACACCTGGGGCTATGATTGTGGCCTCTCCCTGGTTCTGGGGGAGGCTTCTTATAGCCTCAGGACGCTCCCATCCCTGTCAGTTATACTTTCGCCCTTGGCATTGTGTGCTGACCCCTGAGTGTGTTTGTGCTGTGTTCTGGTTACTTGATTCTCTGTGTATGACTCGGTCTGTTCCCTGGATATCGCTTTGGATTCTGCCTGGTACCTTTTATGTCTGTTTGGTTTTGATCTCTGCTTGGCCCTGATTATCCGCTCTGTCTCCTCCCTGGTACTGTACTGTGATCCTGTGTATGACCTTTGGCTTTGTCTGACCTCCCATCTGTTTATCTCTCCTGTACCTCGCTGGTCTGTACTGTGCATAACCTCTGCTTTGCTTGGACTCTGAGTTCTCTTCCTTCTCTGTGTGCAGGACGCTAAGCCCCGCCCCCTTGCAGTCACATGACCATTCACATGACCATAGGTCCTATGCTGGCTTCCTAAACTTCAGCATCCACAGGTCCTGTGCATCGGTACTTTCTGGCTGTACCTGACCCCGGTACCCCTACATTGCGGGTGAGTCACTGCTCAGCGGAGGCTGCACGCCGGCGCTGACACTCAGGACACGCGCACTGGCTCAGTGAGCAAGTACAGTGCGGTGTTCCTGACAGAAACCAACTCCATGAGGATGGTCTGAGGGCATGACGTCCACAGATGGCGGTTGTGCTCAAAGCCCAACACCGTGCAGGATGCTTGGCATTTGCCACAGAACACCAGGATTGGCAAATTCGCCATTGGCACCCTGTGCTCTTCACAGATGAAAGCAGGGTCACACTGAGCACATGTGACAGATGTGACAAAGTCTCGAGACGCTGTGGAGAGCAATCTGCTGCCTGCAACATTCTTCAGCATGACCGGTTTGGCAGTGGGGTGGCATTTCTTTTGGAGGGCCACACAGCCCTCCATGTGCTCGTCAGAGGTAGCCTGACTGCCATTAGGTACCGAGATGAGATTCTCCGACCCCTTGTGAGGCCATATGCTGGTGCGGTAGGCCCTGGGTTCCTCCTAACGCAGGACAATGCCAGACCTCATGTGGCTGGAGTGTGTTAGCAGTTCCTGCAAGATGAAGGCATTGAAGCTATGGACTGGCCCACCCATTCCCCAGACCTGAATCTGGTTGAGCACATCTGGGACATCATGTCTCGCTCCATCCACCAACGTCATGTTGCACCACAGACTGTCCAGGAGTTGGCAGATGCTTTAGTCCAGGTCTGGGAGGAGATCCCTCAGGAGACCATCCACCGCCTCATCAGGAGCATGCCGAGGCGTTGTACAGTAGGGAGGTCACACAGGCACTAGGAGGCCACACACAATACTGAGCATCATTTCCTTGTCTTGAGGCATTTCCACTGAAGTTGGATCAGCCTGTAATTTGATTTTCCACTTTGATTTTGAGTATCATTCCAAATCCAGAACTCCATGGGATATTCATTTTGATTTGCACTGATAATTGTTATGTTTTATTGTTTTGAACACATTCCATTATGCAATGAATAAAAATTTGCAACTGGAATATTTCATTCAGACATATCTAGTGTTAGGAACGGCGGAACGCCCTAAATAAAAAAAACTAATAAAGTGCGTCGCTCGGGGTCCACCGTGCAGTAGGTGATATAACCGCTGCTAAGTGGTGACAGGAGCAATATGGCGGAGGTGCGCACGGGGTTAAACTTCACCCAGGTGCGCAGAGCAATCTCTGTTGAGTCATAGAGATGCCAAACACAAGACAAATACTATAGGGCTGAGCCTGTTAACCCCTTCATGACCGAGCCTATTTTGACCTTAATGACCTGGCCATTTTTTGCAATTCTGACCAGTGTCCCTTTATGAGGTAATAACTCAGGAACGCTTCAACGGATCGTAGCGATTCTGAGACTGTTTTTTCGTGACATATTGGGCTTCATGTTAGTGGTAAATTTAGGTCGATAATTTTTGCGTTTATTTGTGAAAAAATCAGAAATTTGATAAAAATTTAGAACATTTCGCAATTTTCAAATTTTTATTCTGTTAAACCAGAGAGTTATGTGACACAAAGTGGTAACTAAATAACATTTCCCACATGTCTACTTTACATCAGCACAATTTTGGAAACAATTTTTTTTTTGTTAGGAAGTTATAAGGGTTAAAAGTTGAAAAGTGATTTCTCATTTTTACAACAAGATTTACAAAACCATTTTTTTAGGGACCACCTCACATTTGAAGTCACTTTGAGGGGTCTATATGGCAGAAAATACCCAAAAGTGACACCATTCTAAAAACTGCACCCATCAAGCTACTCAAAACTACATTCAAGAAGATAATTAACCCTTCAGGTGTTTCGCAGGAACTAACGCTGTGTGCACACGCTGCGGATTAGGTGCGGATTCATCCGCGCGGATTTTGTAAAATCCGCAGGTCAAAAGACCTGCGGTTTTACCTGCGGATTGCTCTGCGGCTTTGCCCTGCAGTTTTTCATCTCCTCAATGGAGGAGATGGCAAACCGCAGCGGAATCCGCAGAAAGAATTGACATGTCAATTCTTTCTGTGGATTGAAAACCGCAGATAATCCGCGCGGAAAATTCCGCACCGTCTGCATTGCGGTTTTTGATTCCCATAGGGAATCATGGTACTGTACACCGCAGCAGAAACTGCTGCGGGTCCGCAGCGGCCAAAACCTCTGCGGAACCGCAGCAAAATCCGCAGCGTGTGCACACAGCCTAAAGCAACGTGGAAAGAAAAAATGAACATTTTAATTTTTACAACGAAAATTTTCTTTTAGCATCAATTTTTTCATTTTCACATGGGCAACAGGATAAAATGGATCCTAAAATTTGTTGGGCAATTTCTCCTGAGTACACCGATACCTCATATGTGGTCATAAACCACTGTTTGGGCGCACGGCAGGGCTCAGAAGGGAAGGAGCGCCATTTGACTTTTTGAATGGAAAACATGCTGGAATATTTTGCGGTTGCCATGTCGCGTTTGGAGAGCCCCTGTGTGCCTAAACTTTGGAGCTCCCCCACAAGTGACCCCATTTTGGAAACTAGACCCCCCAAGGAACTTATCTACATGCATAGTGATCACTTTGAACCCCCCAGGTGCTTCACAAATTGATCGGTAAAAAAAAAAGTACTTTTTTTTCACAAAAATTTTCTTTTAGCCTCAGTTTTTTTCATTTTCACATGGGCAACAGAATAAAATGGATCCTAAAATTTGTTGGGCAATTTCTCCTGAGTGCACAGATACCTCATATGTGGTCATAAACCACTGTTTGGGCGCACGGCAGGGTTCGTAAGTGAAGGAGCGCTATTTGACTTTTTGAATGGAAAATTAGCTCCAATCGTTATCGGACACCATGTCGCGTTTGGAGAGCCCCTGTGTGCCTAAACAGTGAAAAAAACCACAAGTGACACCATTTTGGAAACTAGACCCCTTATGGAACTTATCTAGATGTGTAGTGAGCACTTTGAACCCCCAGGTGCTTCACAGAAGTTTATAACGCAGAGCAGTGAAAAGAAAAAATTTTTTTTCCTCAAAAATGATTTTTTAGCACGCTATTTTTCATTTTCACAAGGGTAACAGGAGAAATTGGACCACAAAAGTTGTTGTGCAATGTGTTCTGAGTACAATGATACCCCATATGTGGGGGGGAACCGCTGTTTGGGCGCACGGCAGGGCTCAGAAGGGAAGGAGAACCATTTGACTTTTTGAAATGAAAATTACCTCTAATCGTTAGCGGACACCATATCGTGTTTGGAGAGCCCCTGTGTGCCTAAACATTGGAGCTCCCCCACAAATAACCCCATTTTGGAAACTAGACCTCCTAAGGAACTTATCTAGATGCATAGTGAGCACTTTGAACCCCCAAGTGCTTCACAAAAGTTTATAACACAGTACTGTGAAAATAAAAAAAAAATTTTCCTCAAAAAATTATTTTTTAGTGTGCAATTTTTTATTTTCACAAGGGTACCAGGAGAAACTGGACTCCAAAAGTTGTTGTCCAGTTTGTCCTGAGTATGCTGGTACCCCATATATGGGGGGGGACCACTGTTTGGGCACACGTCGGGGATCGGAAGAGAAGTAGTGACATTTTGAAATGCTGACTTAGATGGAATGGTCTGCGGGCATCATGTTACATTTGCAGGGCCCCTGATGTACCTAAACTGTGGAAACGCCCCACAAATGACCCCATTTTGGAAACTAGACCGCCCAAGGAACTTATCTAGATGTGTGGTGAGCACCTTAAACCCCCAAGTGCTTCACAGAAGTTTATAACGCAGAGCCGTGAAAACAAAAAATCATTTTTTTTCCTCAAAAAAATGGATTTTTAGCCAGCAATTTTTTTTCCACAAGGGTAACAGGATAAATTGGACCCCAAAAGTTGTTGTCCAGTTTGTCCTGAGCACGCTGGTACCCCATATGTGGGTGGCGACCACTGTGTGGGCACACGTCGTGGCTCGGAAGGAAAGTAGTGACATTATGAAATGCTGACTTTGATGGAATGGTCTGTGGGCGTCATGTTATATTTGCAGAGCCCCTGATGTACCTAAACTGTGGAAACCCCCCACAAGTGACCCCATTTTGGAAACTAGACCCCCCAAGGAACTTATCTAGATGTATGGCGAGGACCTTGAACCCCCAAGTGCTTCACAGAAGTTTATAATGCAGAGCCGTCAAAATAAAAAATCATTTTTTTTCCTCAAGAAAAAAAGATTTTTAGCTCGCAAATTTTTATTTTCCCAAGGGTAGCAGGAGAAATTGGACCCCAAAAGTTGTTGTCCAGTTTGTCCTGAGTACACCAATACCCCATATGTGGGGAGGAACCATTGTTTGGGCGCACGTAAGGGCTGAGAATGGAAGTAGTGACATTTTGAAATGCAGACTTTGATGGAAAGGTCTGCGGTCATCGTTACGTTTGCAGAGCCCCTGATGTGCCTAAACAGTAGAAACCCCCACAAGTGACCCCATTTTGGAAACTAGACCTTCCAAGGAACTTATCTAGATGTCTGGTGAGCACTTGGAACCCCCAAGTGCTTCACAGACGTTTATAACGCAGAGACTTGAAAATAAAAAAATCATTTCTTTTCCAAAAAAATAAGTTTTTAGCCCCCAATTTTTTATTTTCCCAAGGGTAACAGGAGAAATTAGACCACCAAAGTTGTTGTGCAATTTTTCCTGAGTACGCTGATACCCCATATGTTGGGGTAAACCACTGTTTGGGCACACGTCGGGGCTTGGAAAGGAGGGAGCACCGTTTGACTTTTTGAACGCAAAATTGGCTGGTATCAATGGTTGCACCATGTCGCGTTTAGAGACCCCCTGATGTGCCTAAACAGTGGAAACCCCATAATTCTAACTCCAACCCTAACCCCAACACACCCCTAACTACAACCCTAACCCCAACACATCCCTAACCCTATCCATAACCCTAATTCCAACCCTAACCCTAATTCCAACCCTAACCCTAATTCCAACCCTAACCCTAATTCCACTCTAACCCTAATTCCAACCCTAACCCTAATTCCAACCCTAACCCTAACCCTCTTTCCAACCCTAACCCTCTTTCCATCCCTAACCCTAACCCTCTTTCCATCCCTAACCCTAACCCTCTTTCCAACCCTAACGGAAAAATAAAAATAAAAATAATTTCTTTATTTTATTAGTTGATCCTGCCTATGGGGGTGATAAACGGGGGGTTTATTTACTTTTCATTCTATTTTGATCACTGTGAGAGTTTATCACAGTGATCATAATAGATTGAAGGGAAATTGCAGCCGGCGGGCGGACTGCGCATGCGCCCGCCATTTTCAAGATGGCGGCGCCCATGGTCCGGGACCACGGGACACCGGGAGGCGGAGGGGGACATCGGAGGTACCGGGGGGGGGGGTCGGAAGGTGGGCGGAGCACAGAGAAGGGGGAGGGGAGTCGATGATGACGGCGGCGGCACATTGCCGCCGCAGTCGGTATCGGGGGCTGATCGGCCCCGTGAGCCGGGGGGGGGGGGTCGGATATAACCGCTGCTAAGTGGTGGCAGGAGCAATATGGCGGAGGTGCTCACAGGGTTAAACTTCACCCAGGTGCGCAGAGTAATCTCTGTTGAGTTACAGAGATGCCAAACACAAGACAAATACTATAGGGCTGAGCCAGTTAAAGTCACAGTGCTCAGAATAGTTGCACACACGGTATCAGGTCACAGGAGCAGAGCCAAGGACAGCGGGACTGTGTCCCTCTAGACCTACCGTGTGTGCGACGTCGCAACTGTGAATGCCAAGAAGTGCTGCTACTGCAGCGCGGCGTGGGACACTGCCGCTACACGACAATGCTAGTACGCAAGCGCAATGTCGGACGCTAGCAACTGTGGATGATGAAGCAGAAGCGCGCTGGCACTAAACTCAATCCCTAACCACAAACGTAATATCAGAGGGTAGGGGTTTCAAATGAGTCATTCACCAGAATCATGCATCCATTCTCATCCACACAGCAGCAAGAATGACTATACTAGCGAATGGCGTAACAGCCATGCGCGCCTTTTATAGCAGTCGGGACCTTCCGGAAGCCTCCAGATCTCCGAGCTGGACCAATGAGATCTGAAGCAGGACCTGAGCACATGACTCCCGATCCCCAATGGGAGATCGTCCCATGAGCATGCTCAGAAGATGGACAGAAGGACTTAGCCTCTGGAGAGATTTGCTGCAAGGCAATCTCCTCTGCAATCTCCTCTCCAGTAGATAAACAGCAGGAGACTGCAGAATGTGAGGGTCTGGATTCCTGCAGAGCCAACGCAGGAATCTGACGCCTAACATCTAGGATGTGGTATTTTAGTGTTCCCTTTATTTTTTTGAGCAGTGTACATTTTAATCAATAGATCTTAGAATAAAAAAAAAGTTCCACAGTTGGATTTGCTAAAAAAAAAAACGTTCCTGTGCAGAGATAATCTTATAAATGTGTCCCTGTGTAATGGATGTATATGATCAGGCAGTAACATGGTTGAATTTGCCACAGCTCCTGCACTGTGGAGAAGGCAAAAAAGAGTACACAGACATTACAGCTGGTTATTTCTGCGTGGTAAAGTTTTTAAACAGGCAGGGAAATATTTTGACTTGCAGAAAGCAGCAGCTGTGATCCCATGCTCTCCTGTTTTTATCCTCTATTTTGCTTCCTCCCATGCCCAGGAGCTGTGGTATGATCATAAACAAATTTTTCGTTTACATAAGGGAAACGGGAGAAAAATTGACCCTAAAATGTGCAATTTCTCCTGAGTACGCCATACCCCATATATAGTGAAAAAAAACTGTTTAGGCACACGACAGGGCTCAAAAGGGAAGTGGGGCCATTTGACTTTTGTAGTGCAAAATTGCCTAGAATAGAAAGAGGTCATATCATGTGACTAAATAGTAGAACACCCCGAAAAGTGACCCCATTTTGTAAACTATGCCCCTCAAGTAATTTATCTAGAGGTGTGATGAGCACATTGCGCCTACAAGTGCTTCATAGCATTTTATAATGTTGAGCCGTGAAAATTAAAAATTAGATTTTTCCCACCAAAATGTTGCTTTAGCCAAAAATCTTGAATTTTCACTAGGGTAACAGCTGTGCAGTTTCTCCCGAGTACGCTAGTGTTCCATATGTGAAGAACTTGGAAGGGAAGGAGTTTTCGAGAACAGATTTAGCAGGAATAGACTGGGGACATCATGTCGCATTTGAAGAGCCCACAAGGTGCCAAAACAGTAGAAAACCCTTACATGTGATCCCATTTTGGAAACTATGCTTCAAGAGGAATTTGTTTGTGGGGGTAATGAGAATTTTAAAACCACACATGATTCATAAAAATGTGTAAAATTGGGCTGTGGAAATGAAAAAATATTTTTTTTTCAACTAACATGTTGTTTTAGCCTAAGTTTTTAATTTTCAAAAGGGCTATTAGGAGAAATTGCGTAACAAATTATATGGTCTATTTTCTCTGACGTATGTCAATGCCCCAAATATTGTCAGAAACTACTTTTCAGGCACAGTGTAAAGTTCAAAATCATATGTACATAATGCATATGGATTTTTTTTGCAGATCTGCAACAACAAAAAATTGTCGGTCACGTGTGAACATATTCTAACATGTTAAAGTGTGAAAAAAATATTTTATACACTCTTTACTTACACTGCTCACATGGAAGGCCCCAAGGTAGGCTATAATGACAAATTATGGCTCACCTGTACTATCACCTGTAGAAACCTGTGTCTCCATCTTACACGGCTGGTCACCCCCTGTATAGTCCTCATCATCATCTTCAATATCAATTATAACAATATTCAAATTTTCATCCTAAATAGAAAATTTTGGAAAAATGTTAAATGGCAAGTAAACTTTTAAATATCACTAATATCGAGCTTAGTTTATTAATTACATACATGGACATACACATGTGATCAAAATTGTTGGTCCCCCTCGTTTAATGACAGAAAAACCCACAATGGCTACAGATATAACTTGAATCTGACAAAAGTAATAAACAAATAAAAAATTATGAAAATGAACAAATGAAAGTCAGACTGTCATGATCCAGGACGGGGTTTCGCTTTGGCCCGTCCTGGTCTGATTGGGGGTTAATTGTTCCGCCTCTCCCTGGCAGAAGGCGGCTATTTAATGCTCACTGGACCTAGGTCCGGTGTCAGTTATACTCCTGCCCTCGGCTGAGTTAGTTGACCTTGTACGTACGTGTGCCTTGTGCCTGATATTTTGCTTGCTTGTTTGGTTTTGATCCGGTTCTGTCCCTGTTACGAGTTCTGCCTCTCCCTCTTGTACTGCGCTACCTCTCGTGTATGACTCTCTGCTTGTGACCCGACTTCTCTCTGCTCGTCCCCTTGGTACCGCGTCGCCCTCTTGTGTATGACCTTTGGCTTTGTCTGACCTCCCGTCTGTTTACCCCTCCTGTACCTCGCTGTCCGTACTGTGAATGACCTCCGTTTTGCCCGACTCTGAGTTTTCTGTCTTCTATGAAAGCAGGACGCTAAGCCCCGCCCCCTGGCAGTCACATGACCGTAGGTCCCATGCCGGCTTGTTAAACTTCATCACTAAGGTCCTGTGCACCTATACTTTCTGGCTATCCAGGTCACCAGGGGTCCCTACAGTGCAGGTGAGTCCCTGCTCAGCAGAGGCTGTACGCCGGCGCTGTCAGGATCCTGATATTACAACTGACCATTAACATTTTTTTTTCTCTGCTCCCATACTCCTGTGTATGTGATGGATCCTATGCACGCTCTTTCTGAGCAGGTTAAACACCTGGCCCAGATGTCTCAGAAACTCCTTGGAGAACAACGAGTCCTGGCTCAGTCTCAGCAGCTGATCGCTGACACTGTGCAGGGGAGTTTTTCATCGGGGGCTCGGGATGTTACATTAGTTTCTCCTGAGCCTCCAGTGAAGTTACCAGATACCTTTTCTGGAGATAAAAAAGAGTTCAGAGTTTTCAAGGAGGGCTGTAAGCTTCTTTTTTTACTTAAGACCACACTCTTCTGGGGATGAAAGTCAGAGAGTGGGGGTCATTATGTCTCTGTTAAGGGGAGCCCCCCAAGCTTGGGCTTTCTCCCTTCCGACCACGGCCCCCGAGCGTATGACAGTAGATGTATTTTTTAAGGCCCTGGGGCATATTTATGATGAGCCTGATCGTATGCGTATGGCTGAGGACATGGTGATGAGTGTTTGCCAGGGAAAGCACTCAGCCGAGTGGTTTTGTACAGAATTCAGACGCTGGGCTGCTGAGGTCTGTTGGAATGATGCCGCCCTGCGGGGTTTGTTCCGTAGAGGCCTGTCTGAATATCTGAAAGATGCTTTGGCTCTCCACCCTCCGCCTGATTCCCTGGAGGAGGCTATGACACAGGCCGTCCGAATGGATCGCCGGCTACGGGCGAGGGGAGTGATGCAAAGTGAAAGACCGTTATTCTCCCAAGGAAGGGGAGCCAGTCCTATATTGGAGATCGCGGAGATGGGAACCATCGACCTCAAGGAAAGTGAAAGGAGACAACAGTGCGTGGGAAAAGGCTGTTTTCACTGTGGCGATTCTGGACATTGGAGAAAGGTTTGCCCCTCCCGTCCACTAACCAAGCGACTGAGCCCGGGTGATTGTCGTGGAGGTCACCCAGGCTCTCAGGTACCTTTTTCTTCCTTCTCTAAAATGTTGTTGCAAGTGGAACTTTGTTGTGGGAGTGTCTCCACATCCACTTCTGCCTTCGTGGATTGCGGATCAGCATTGAACTTTATTGACTCTGATTTGGTATTCAGGTGTAAGTTAGGGACAGTTAGGTTGGAGACTCCTATTCACATTGTGGCCATTGACAAAACACCACTGGTAAAAAATAACATTATGTTTCGTACTGAAGAGTTTCTCCTTAAAGTGAGTTCCTTGCACCAGGAACGTATTTCATGTTTTGTGATGGACAACCTGCCAGCGGGACTGGTGTTGGGGTTCCCCTGGTTACAATTGCATAATCCTGTAATTAATTGGGAATGTCGGGACATTGTTAAATGGGGTCCCTATTGTTCTGAGAAATGTCTTGATACTGTGTCTGTGTCGTCCGTGGGTCTGGAAGGTATTCCGGAGTGCCTGATAGACTATACGGACGTTTTCTCCGAAAAAGAGGCTGAGGTTTTACCACCACACCGCCCATTTGATTGTGCCATTGACCTGGTTCCAGGTGCTAAATTGCCCAAGGCCCGCTTGTATAACCTTTCGGGTCCAGAACGGGCTGCGATGAAGGAGTATATTTCCGAAAGCCTCCGTAAGGGACACATTCGTCCTTCTGTTTCTCCTGTGGCGGCGGGGTTCTTTTTTGTAAAGAAAAAAGATGGTGGTTTACGCCCATGCCTCGATTTTCGTGAGTTAAATAAGATAACTGTGAGGAATACGTATCCCCTTCCACTTATTCCTGATTTATACAACCAATTGTCCGGAGCCAAGTGGTTTTCAAAATTAGATCTACGGGGAGCGTATAACCTTATCCGAGTCCGAGACGGAGATGAATGGAAAACCGCTTTTCTCACTACTGAAGTGTTGTTTGAAAATCTGGTCATGCCTTTCGGCTTGACCAATGCTCCATCGGTCTTCCAAAACTTCATAAATCACGTGTTCTCTGATTTTATTGGACGTTTTTTGGTGGTATATTTGGATGACATATTGATCTATTCTCCTGATAAACAGGCTCACATTGGTCATGTTCGGGCAGTTCTCCAAAGGCTCCGGGACAACTGTCTCTTTGCTAAACTGGAAAAATTTTTGTTTTTTGTTCAGGAACTGTCGTTTCTGGGGTTCATCGTGTCTGCTGAAGGGTATCGAATGGATCCTAATAAGGTGCAGGCCATTGTCGAGTGGGTTCAACCTTGTGATTTGAAGGCTCTGCAGCGTTTCCTAGGATTCGCCAATTACTATCGCAAATTTATAAAGGGGTTCTCACAGGTGGTTAAACAGGGGGGTTAAAAGGGGGCCGATATCAAGAATTGGTCAACCGCAGCGATAGCGGCATTTCAGTTTTTGAAAACATGTTTCATGTCGGCCCCGATTCTTGTTCAACCGGACCCGTCTGAACTATTTGTTGAGGTAGATGCCTCAGAGGTGGGGGCGGCATTGTCCCAGGGACCCGCCACTTTGACCAATTTAAGACCTTGCGCCTTTTTCTCAAAGAAATTCTCTCCTGCGGAGAGAAACTATGATGTGGAAAATCGAGAACTTCTGGCCGTTAAGTTGGCCTTTGAAGAATGGAGGCATTTTTTGGAGGGGGCTGTCCATCCTATAACCGTAATTTCGGACCACAAAAACCTAGCTTATATTGAATCAGCTAAGAGGTTGACTCCTAGACAGGCTAGATGGTCACTTTTTTTTCCCGATTCAACTTCTCGATCACTTTTTGGCCAGGATCTAAAAATGTCAGAGCAGATGCCTTGTCACGCAGTCTAGATCCAGTTTCCCCCCCGGAACCTCCATCCTCCATTCTTCAGCCTGCGGTGGTGGTGGCTGGTATTTCGAATATGTTGAAATGAGAGATTCGGGAAGCCCAGTCCCTTGCACCGCCGGCTAAGCCGGTGGACAAACTTTTTGTGCCATCTCAGCTTCGCCTTACGGACCTCCGGGAGTTCCATGACTCAGTTCTGGGTGGACATCCAGGGATCTCGGCTACCCGGAAGGCCATTGCTAGAGTATTCTGGTGGTCTGCTTTAGCCTCTGATGTTGGGGAATATGTATCTGCTTGTGATGTTTGTGCCCGTGCAAAAAAAAACCATAACCGGCCGGCCGGGGAATTGGTACCACTGCCAATTCCTGAGAGACCATGGACGCATTTGTCCATGGATTTCATCACCAACCTTCCACCCTCCAAGGGTAATACCGTCGTCTCGGTTGTGGTGGACAGGTTTAGTAAGCAGGCACATTTTGTACCTTTGGCAGCTCTACCTAATGCGGAAACATTGTCCAGATTGTTTGTTGAGCATGTGGTGCGGTTGCATGGGGTACCCTTGAATGTGGTGTCTGATAGAGGAGTGCAATTTGTTTCCAGATTTTGGAGGGCTTTTTGTAAAAGGTTGGGTATTGGTCTGTCCTTTTAATCCGCTTATCATCCAGAGACTAATGGGCAGACCGAGCGGACCAATCAGTCTCTAGAGCAAATTCTGCGTTGCTTGACCTCAGACCGACAAGATGATTGGTGTTCTGTGTTACCGGGGCTGAGTTTGCATTTAACAACCGCGTTAACCAGTCTACAGGTACATCTCCCTTTTTCTGCAATTATGGGTTTCATCCTCATTTTGGAGAATTTTCCCGTTTGAATTCTGGGTGTCCTGGGGCGGATGAGATGATCCAGCGGTTGGGGGAGGTATGGTGAGAGGTCCAGAGTAATATTACGAAGGCCCAGGACAAATTTAAATTTTTTGCAGACAAAAAACGATCCGCGGGACCGGAGTTTCAGATTGGGGATAAGGTATGGTTGTCCACCAAGAATATAAGACTCAAGGTCCCCTCTGCGAAGCTTGGACCCAAGTTTATCGGTCCTTATGAAATTACCGAGGCACTTAACCCCGTGGCTTTTCGGTTGCGTCTCCCGCCATCTCTGCAGATCCCAAATGTTTTTCATAAGGCCCTTTTGAAACCTGTGAGGTCCGCTGGGGAGGGATCATCAGCTTCCCCAACACCGGTTTTGGTAGACGGGCAGTCAGAGTACGAGGTGGAACGAATTGTCGACTCCAGGTTGGTCCGTCGTGCCCTTCAATATCTGGTACATTGGAAAGGCTACGGTCCTGAAGAACGCTCGATCGGTTCATGCGGATCGGTTGGTCCGGGCCTTTCACGCCAAGTACCCTGAGAGAGCTGGGGGTCCAGTGGCCCCCCATTGAGAGGAGGGTACTGTCATGATCCAGGACGGGGTTTCTCTTTGGCCCGTCCTGGTCTGATTGGGGGTTAATTGTTCCGCCTCTCCCTGGCAGAGGGCGGCTATTTAATGCTCACTAGACCTAGGTCCGGTGTCAGTTATACTCCTGCCCTCGGCTGATTTAGTTGACCTTGTGTGTACGTGTGCCTTGTGCCTGATATCTTGCTTGCTTGTTTGGTTTTGATCCGGTTCTGTCCCTGTTACGAGTTCTGCCTGTCCCTCTTGTACTGCGCTACCTCTCGTGTATGACTCTCTGCTTGTGACCCGACTTCTATCTGCTCGTCCCCTTGGTACCGCGTCGCCCTCTTGTGTATGACCTTCGGCTTTGTCTGACCTTCCGTCTGTTTTCCCCTCCTGTACCTCGCTGTCCGTACTGTGAATGACCTCCGTTTTGCCCGACTCTGAGTTTTCTGTCTTCTCTGAAAGCAGGACGCTAAGCCCCGCCCCCTGGCAGTCACATGACCGTAGGTCCCGTGCCGGCTTGTTAAACTTCATCACTAAGGTCCTGTGCACCTATACTTTCTGGCTATCCTGGTCCCCAGGGGTCCCTACAGTGCGGGTGAGTCCCTGCTCAGCGGAGGCTGTACGCCGGTGCTGTCAGGATCCTGATACAGACATTGCTTTTCAACCATGCTTCCACAGAATTTTAAAAAAAATAAAACTCATGAAATAGGCCTGGACAGAAATGAGAGTACCCATGAAAATAATATGACAAAAGGGACATGTTAAATCAAGGTTTGTCCACTAATTAGCATCACAGGTGTCTACAATCTTGGAATCAGTGAGTGGGCCTGTATATAGGGCTACAGATACTCACTGTGCTGTTTGGTGACATGGTGTGTATTAGACGCAACATGGACCAGAGGAAGCGAAGGAAAGAGTTGCCTCAGGAGATTAGAAAGAAAATTATAGACAAACATGTTAAAGGTAAAAGTTATAAGACCATCTCCAAGCAGCTTGATGTTCCTGTGATTACAGTTGCACATATTATTCAGAAATTTAAGATCCATGGGACTGTAGCCAACCTCCCTGGATGTAACCGCGAGAGGAAAATTGATGACAAATCAACGAGACGGATAATATGAATGGTAACAAAAGAGCCCAGAAAAACCTCTAAACAGATTAAAGGTGAAATTCAAGCTCAAGGAACATCAGTGTCAGATCGCACCGTCGTTGTATTAGCCAAAGTGGACTTCATGGGAGACGGCCAAGGAGGACACCATTGTTGAAAAAAATCATAAAATAGCCAGACTGGAATTTGCCAAACTACACGTTGACAAGTCACAAAGCTTCTGGAAGAATGTCGTATGGACAGATGAGACAAAAATGGAACTTTTTGGCAAGGCACAATAGCTCTATGTTCACAGGCAGAAAAATGAAGCATATCAAGAAAAGAACACTGTCCCTACTGTGAAACATGGAGGAGGCTCTGTTTTGTTCTGGGACTGCTTTGCTGCATCTGGCACAGGGTGTCTAGAATCTGTGCAGGGTACAATGAAATCTCAAGACTATCAAGGTATTCTAGAGAGAAATGTGCTGCCTAGTGTGAGAAAGCTCGGTCTCAGTCACAGGTCATGGATCTTGCAACAGGAAAATGACCCAAAACACACAGCTAAAAACACCCACGAATGGCTAAGAGGAAAACATTGGACTATTCTGAAGTGGTCTTCTATGAGCCCTGACCTAAATCCTATTGACCATCTTTGGAAAGAGCTGAAACATGCCGTCTGGAAAAGGCAACCTTCAAACACAAGACAACTGGAGCAGTTTGCTCTTGAGGAGTGGGCCAAAATATCTGTCGAGAAGTGTCATTGACAGGTATAGGAATCGTTTGATTGCAGTGATTGCCTCAAAAGGTTGTGCAACAAAATAAGTTAAGGGTACCATCATTTCTGTCCAGGCCTATTTCATGAGTTTTATTTTTTTTTAAATTCTGTGGAAGCATGGTTGAAAATTAATGTCTGACTTTCATTTGTTCATTTTCATAGATTTTTTATTTATTACTTTTGTCAGATTCAAGTTATTTCTGTGACTATTGTGGGTTTTTCTGTCATTAAATGAGGGGTACCAACAATTTTGACCACGTGTGTATATAAACATTACTGATATCAAGAACCCCAATTTGGGATTGGTTAGTGTAAAAAATTAGATAATGCTTGTTCAGAAATTGGGACCCCTAGTGAATCATGTTCTAGGACTATCTGAAGTGAGGCATAATTAAGCTTGTAGAATAAATACATTGGAGAGATGGACATTATGTAACCGGTAGTACAGTACCTCATTCTGTTTTTTGAAGGCTCTCTGATTTACTGCACAACATGCTGGATTAGTAGGACTGAGGCATCTTTCGGGTGTAACACTGGATACCTCTGTATGAAACAGACACTAGTTTGTAAGCAAACATTAACAACATAAAAATACTACGCAAAAAAATCTGAAGAAAAAATAAAAATAACATTTTTTTTTTAGGATTCATTTCTGGCTCCAAAGCTTAGCCTTTTAGATTATTGTTTCTTAACATTCTCAACCATTAGGCAATCATTGATTAAAATGGTTTTTGAGAGATTTCCAAAATGTTTGCAGTCACCCATTTCAGGCTGTAACTGATCTTAGGCTGCATGCATTAGGACAGGTTTCTTGAAGAAGAACTCCAAGAAGATGTCCAATATGGTCACTGTCACTCAATTCAGACTCCTTATCTTCCTAAAAGTCACACATTACAACAGGTTGCCTAAAAACAAGCTCTGAGATATACAAAATAGTCACAGTCACCTCAATAAGGCACCAACTGGACCCAGGCTAAATGCATTATGACAGATTGCCTGAAGAAAAGACGCTCGTACAAATGTCTGCTATGTTAAGGGCCCGTCACACATAGCGAGATCGCTAGTGAGATCGCTGATTTTGTGACGCATCACTACGTGTGGCAGCGGGAGACCATCGATCAGCGAGCTCCCAGCGCTGTAAGCAGACGCTGGGAGCTGGTATCCATGGAAAACTGCGGGTAACTAAGTGCCGCGCGTGCTTAGTTACCCAATATTTACCTTGGATACCAGCGTCCTTGCTGGCCCTGATCACTGGTGTGTCTGCCTGTTTGGCAGCTCACCAGCGATTATGTAGCGATGCACCAGCGATCCAGACCAGGTCGTATCGTTGTCGGGATGGCTGGTGCATCGTTTGGTGTAACGGGACCCTTAGAGCAAGTGCCTGGTCCGGCTGAGGGGCAGCATAGTAAATATGTAGAAATTATTTAGTTACTCAGCCTGACAAGGGCACGGAGCAGGGCCAAAGCTGGTGAAAAAACAGTTTTAGGCTGGTTTCACATTAGCGTTTTCTAGTGCAGCGCATCGTGCGCGTCCATGTGCATGCGCCATGCGCCCCTATGTTTAACATGGCGGGCGCATGGTCTAGCGTTTGCACGCGTTCATATGCGTTTTTGTGCGCATGCTTTTTTTATAGTGTGCATCTAGGCGCGCCAGACGCAACCTGTTGCATTTTTGGGTCCGTCCAACAGCGTAAAAAAAAAGCATGCGCAAAAATAACACATTACAGTCTATGAAAACGCAGGCGTGCTCATGGACATGCGCACGCCTGTGTTTGAAATCGCATGCGTTTTAAGAGTTAACATGGCTAGAAACTGGTTAAAACGCATGCGCCTAAAAAATGCAAACGCATGCAAAACGCATGATGCGTTTCTTGCATGTGTTTCTATTGCGCACGAAGCGCAGCGCTAAAAACCGCTAATGCGAAAGTAGCCCTACTTAGTCAGCCTGGCAAGTTTATTTTTCCTCCTCTATCTTTCCCCTGCTTTGTGCTCATCTGTAAAATCGTTAGGCCGAAAGAGCAGATCAATTTATTTATTTATGAAGTTAACCCTCCACCTAACAGGAACTTGGTTTTGCTACGCTTAGGCCGGTTTCACATTTGCGCTTTTGAGCGCAGTGACGGCCTGCGCTAAGCCCCACCCCCTGCCGCGCATCCGCCGGTAGCTCCGCCTACCGGCACATGACGTTGCATTCGTCCTGCGTCCCCTATCTTTATCACTAGGGGCGCAGGCCGTGCGCAGTATGCGTTTGGCGGCGCTTGCGTCCTTTTGACGGTGCGCCGACCAGCGCCAAACGCAACCTGTTGCAGTTTGGTTGCGCTCAGCGCACCATCAAAAGGACGCATGCGCCGCCAAACACATACTGCGCACAGCCTGCGCCCCCAGTGATAAAGATAGGGGATGCAGGACGCATGCAGCGTCATGCGCCGGTAGGTGGAGCTACCGGCGGAGGCGCGGCAGGGGGTGGGGCTTAGAGGCGGCCGTGCGCAGGCAGTCGCTGCGCTCAAAAGCGCAAATGTGAAACCGGCCTCAGATGTATCCCAAGAGCAGCTTTTCTTCAGACAGCCATCTAAATGCATGCAGCCTGACAACTACATATTGAATACTATGAATGTCATGGCATTTTATTAGAAAACCGAACATGTACATGAGATCTCCAGTACAAATTATTATCTTGAATCAGACACCTCTCTAACAAAAGCACAGAGAATGTCTCCTCGATCCTCTACCTATGGAAGAAAAACATACCATCAAAAATACGGTACCATGATGGGCTCGAAAACTGAGCCATCTTCTACTAATTTCTTCATAGGGAGGTTTAAAGAGTCTTATTTTGTCAAGACCTCTCCAACTGGGACAGTATCATGTGTAGTGCATCGGTGTCCACGCTGTGCAGTGATGAGGCAGTGACCCAAGAAAGTTCAAAGTAAACATAGGTTTCAATGTCCAAAAAAACTTACATATAAAAGAAATGGTATCCTTCGGATCGCAGCCGGGAAGCAAAACAGTCCATAAATACGTCCGGTTGCCGGTGCCGACCACACCGCCGTATCACCCTGCGAGGTGCCAGGAGGTTGCCCCACTGGGCTCTGTGTTCCCTCACACAGGCAGAGCTTTTGCAGTGCCATCTGCTTTACACCATGCCAACTCCAGACTAACACACCCAAACATCTTCCTGCAGGGTTTTTTTTCTCAATTTGACTTTGTGGCCATAGGCCATTTGCAAGATCCGGGCTGGAGGAAACGGACCAGCCACACTACCTTCCTGCAGTCCATTTCAAAAATAAAAGACCATAACAGGTTTTCCTTAACAATTCTTTGGCCAAATAACCAGGTTCATGCTTGTGTGAACACAAGGCACAGCAGCGGATCTAATACGCTTCTGAGCGCATCCTGGGAGACACATAGCGACCCTCGCAAATCACACCAGTCGCTGCCTCACGCATCTTATACTTTATTTAGCTTAGTATTTAATTGTATAGACAATTTTTTTATATGGCAAAGTGATGAAGGAAGCATGAGACTTCTGTGACCAACTTAACACCAATAAATGGGGCATCAAACTAATGGTCAACCACAATCATAATAGCACAGAATTTTTGAACCTACTATAACAGGGTCTGTACCACAGGACTGGCGTATAGCAAATGTGGTGCCAATATTCAAAAAGGGGACAAAAACTGAACTTGGAAATTATAGGCCAGTGAGTTTAACTTCAACTGTGGGTAAAATCCTGGAGGGTTTTCTAAGAGATACTATACTGGAGTATCTGGAGAAGAATAAACTTATGACCCAATATCAACATGGGTTTACAAGGGACCGTTCCTGTCAGACTAATCTGATAAGCTTTTATGAAGAGGTAAGTTCCGGACTGGACCAAGGGAATGCAGTGGACGTGGTGTACATGGACTTTTCAAAAGCTTTTGATACGGTGCCACACAAAAGGTTGATACATAAAATGAGAACAATGGGGATAGGGGAAAATATGTGTAGGTGGGTTAAGAGCTGGCTCAGGGATAGGAAACAAAGGGTGGTTATTAATGGAGCACACTCGGACTGGGTCACGGTTAGCAGTGGGGTACCACAGGGGTCAGTTTTGGGCCCGCTTCTTTTTAACAAATTTATTAATGACCTTGTAGGGGGCATAGAGAGTAGAGTTTCAATATTTGCAGATGACACTAAACTCTGCAGAGTAATCAATACAGAGGAGGACAATTTTATATTACAGGAGGATTTATGTAAACTAGAAGCTTGGGCTGATAAATGGCAAATGAGCTTTAATGGGGATAAATGTAAGGTCATGCACTTGGGTAGAACAAACAAGATGTATAATTATGTGCTTAATTGTAAAACACTAGGCAAAACTGTCACTGAAAAGGACCTGGGTGTATGGGTGGACGACAAACTCACATTTAGTGGCCAGTGTCAGGCAGCTGCTGCAAAGGCAAATAAAATAATGGGATGCATTAAAAGAGGCATAGATGCTCAGGAGGAGAACATAATTTTACCTCTATATAAGTCACTAGTGCGACCACACTTAGAATACTGTGTACAGTTCTGGTCTCCGGTGTATAAGAAAGACATAGCTGAACTGGAGCGGGTGCAGAGAAGAGCGACCAAGGTTATTAGGGAACTGGGGGGTCTGCAATACCAAGACAGGTTATTACACTTGGGGTTATTTAGTTTGGAGAATCGAAGGCTTAGGGGTGATCTTATTACAATGTATAAATATATGCGGGGACAATACAAAGACCTTTCTAATGATCTTTTTACTCTTAGACCTGTGACGGGGACAAGGGGGCATCATCTACGTCTGGAGGAAAGAAGGTTTAAGCATACTCTCAGACGCGGATTCTTTACTGTACGAGCAGTGAGACTATGGAACTCTCTGCCATATGATGTTGTAATGAGTGATTCCCTACTAAAATTTAAGAGGGGACTGGATGCCTTTCTTGAAAAGTATAATATTACAGGGTATATACACTAGTCTCCTTAGTGTTGCGTTGATCCAGGGAGCTAGTCTGATTGCCGTATGTGGAGTCGGGAAGGAATTTTTTTCCCCAATGTGAAGCTTACTGTTTGCCACATGGGTTTTTTTTTGCCTTCCTCTGGATCAACATGTTAGGGCAAGTTAGGATAGGATATGGGTTGAACTAGATGGACTTAAAGTCTCCCTTCAACCTTAATTACTATGTTACTATGTTACTGATCACCCATCAAGTCTACCCTTTCGTAGCGGAGACATTTTTTTTTTTTTTTTAAGATAGTGAATACCAATAGATTCCTTGCATTTTAGTACAGTCACTTTAAAACTTGGACCCACATTCAAAGGTTTCAGTAAAATGGCTGCTGGGAAAACAATGCACTTCACTCTGCCTCACCGCTGACACCGGGCCTGCAGCATCGCGCTGTTTCTGCCACCACCAGCTTCCTGAGGAAGGGACCCTGCCTCCAGTGTCCCTTTATAGTAACACAGTTTTGAAGGCTGAATGAAGACTGTTACACCGCTCCGCCATACTCACCCGGCCTCCGCTCCCACGCCGCAGTCGCCCTCCGCTCCCACGCCGCAGCCTCTCTCCACCCGACGGCCGCGGCGGTCACCTGAGACAGACCCGCGACCGATGCCTTCCCTGCATGCTATGCGCATGCGCCATAGGCCGCGGCCGCGCCTCCTTCCTGCTTCTTATGCTCCGGCTGTGCCCTGACCCGGAAGCACATTTGGACCAATGGCTGACCAGACGGGGCCATATCAGGCCGCTTCCCCCTGAGGGAGGCGCCTGATCGTTGTGTTTCCTGACACTCTGGCCTCGCTCCATCGTGCACACTCTGCTCCTGCAGTTCCTGTCTCGGCTGCTCCTCACAGCAGCTTCTCAGTCCTGCTACCCGTGTTCCTGTCGTCCTACTCCAGTCCTGCCTTGTGTTCCTGCCGTCCTACTCCAGTCCTGCCTTGTGTTCCTGTCGTCCTACTCCAGTCCTGCCTTGTGTTCCTGCCGTCCTACTCCAGTCCTGCCTTCACTGTTCCTGCCGTCCTACTCCAGTCCTGCCTTGTGTTCCTGCCGTCCTACTCCAGTCCTGTCTTCAGTGCTCCTGCCGTCCTACTCCAGTCTCAGTCTTACTCCGGTCCATCCTGAGCCGCCCCTCTCGGTACCGGCTACCGTGGTACTCGAACCCCTGGGCCTGCTCCTAACGGTCCCTGTATAGGGGTCGGTTCCACCTGGCAGCTCGCCCGGGGTCCCTCGGTGCCACGGTCCAGAGGGTCCACTCTCGGAGCTCCCGCTCCTGACCACCCACGCTAACAGTACGATCAGGCCATGGACTCCGCCGGTACTACGGCTGCTACCCAGAAAGAGTTGCTATTCCTACGGGAGAATCAGGGGCGCATTATGTCAATCATGAAGTCGATGGACACCCGTTTGTCGGCCTTACAGGTGGCCGATCCTGGAAATGCCACTCAGCTGGCCAGTCTCCAACAGGAGCTGGGCCAGCAGCAAGATACTCAAACCCACATTTTGTCCTACATGGCCTCCTTTGATAGTCGCTTGTCGGCCCTCCAGGCTGCCGCTGCAGTGCCGACTCCTCCCCCTGCGTCTGCTGCTCATCCGACGCCCCGCCTCGCCAAGCCGCCTCGTTTCACCGGGGATCCAAGCTCTGTAGGGGGTTCTTAAATCAGTGTAGTCTCCACTTTGAATGGCTGCCGCAGCAATATCCCTCGGACCGGGCCAAAGTGGCCTTCATCATGTCCCATCTGGAGGGAGAGGCCCTTTCTTGGGTAAACCCGCTCTGGGAACGTGACGACCCGGTCGTTTCGAGTCTCCCGGTTTTCCTGGATACGTTTCGTAAGGTTTTCGATGAGCCGGGCCGGTTAGCCTCTCTCACTGAGTCACTCTTTAACTTACACCAGGGCTCTCTCACGGTCGGACAGTACGCTATTCGCTTTCGCACTATTTCCTCTGAGCTCGGCTGGAATAACGCAGCTTTGGTGGGGGCATTCTGGCGCGGTCTTTCTAGTAAAATAAAGGATGAACTCGCTGGTCGAGATACCCCGTCCACCTTAGAGGACCTTATCTCGCTGGCTACCCGCATTGACCTGCGCTTCCTGGAGCGCGCTCGGGAGTCAGTGAGAGACAGGCGCTCCTCCAGGTCAGTTCCTCCTTTCGCTCAGTCGGCCAGCTCACGTTCAGTCGGATCTTCTTCCCTCTCTTCGGGTGAGCCCATGCAGATAGATCATCTCAGGTTGGCCGAGTTACGTCAGAGAGAGAGACGGGCACAAGGTCTGTGCCTCTATTGCGGTCATTCGTCACACTATATCCGCACCTGTCCTAAGAGACAGGGAAACGACTCCACCTAGGTCAGGTAAGAGAGGCCTTCCTAGGTGATGATGATGATTCCTCTCAACCCCTTACGATTTCTGTGCTTTTGGTTTCAGGAGGGAGGCGTGGTTCCGAGGTGGCCTACGTGGATTCGGGCTCAGCGGGTAACTTCATTCGGCCGGAAGAGGTAGACAAATACCAAATTCCTGTAGTCACTCTATCTAACCCAATTCAGATTGCCACCGTGGATGGCAAACCGCTACAGGTGACCGTCACCTTGGTCACTGAAGAGGTGGAATTGCAAATCGGAGCCTTACATCGAGAGAAGATAGCCTTTTACGTTTTACCTAAGCTCTCTCACGCCATTCTACTCGGTCTTCCATGGTTAAGGACTCATCAGCCTGTTCTCGACTGGTCTTCTGGGGAGATACTCCGCTGGGGGCACCCGTGCCAAGCTCGCTGTCTGACTCCTGTCCGCCTGGCGGCCGCTCCACGGTCACCTCCAGACCTCCCGGGTCTTCCTCCAGCTTACAGCTCCTACGCCGATGTTTTTGATAAGAAGGAAGCAGAGGTCCTCCCTCCACACCGGCCGTTTGACTGCCCAATTGAACTTGTTTCTGGTTCAACCCCCCCAAGGGGCAGAATCTACCCTCTGTCTCCCGTGGAGACCACCGCCATGTCCGAGTACGTCCAAGAGAACCTCGCCAAAGGCTTTATACGGAAATCCTCTTCGCCCGCGGGAGCCGGGTTCTTCTTCGTCAAAAAGAAGGACGGGACTCTACGGCCATGCATTGACTATAGGGGCTTGAATGAGATTACCATCAAGAACAGGTACCCTCTTCCACTCATTCCGGAACTGTTTGACCGTCTCAGAGGGGCTCGGGTCTTTACCAAGCTGGACCTCAGAGGAGCCTACAATCTGGTCCGTATCCGTGCAGGTGACGAGTGGAAGACCGCTTTCAACACTCGAGATGGCCATTACGAGTACCTGGTCATGCCCTTCGGTCTTTGCAATGCTCCTGCAGTCTTTCAAGAGTTCGTCAACGAGATCTTCCGGGATCTCTTGTACTCCTGTGTGGTCGTGTACTTAGACGACATCCTCGTCTTCTCGCCGGACCTCTCGTCCCACAGAAAGAGTGTCCGCCTGGTGCTTCAGCGTCTTCGGGAGAACCGTCTGTATGCAAAGATCGAGAAATGTCTCTTCGAACAGACCTCTCTGCCATTTCTGGGATACATTATCTCCGACGCTGGTCTAAGGATGGATCCCGAGAAGTTGTCTGCCATCCTCAAATGGCCTCGCCCCGTCGGATTAAAGGCGATACAACGATTCCTCGGGTTCGCCAACTATTACCGGCAATTTGTCTCCCACTTCTCCGCGATCACAAGACCCATTTCTGTGCTTACCCGTAAAGGGTCTACTTCCAAGGATTGGTCTCCTGAGGCAGAGGAGGCCTTTCTGTCCCTAAAACGGGCTTTCTCCACGGCTCCGGTCCTGCATCGCCCTGAGAGCGATCGACCTTTTGTACTCGAGGTGGACGCTTCCTCGACTGGTGCCGGGGCGGTGCTGTCCCAGAGAACCGCCTCCGGTCGCCTGCACCCTTGTGGCTTCTTCTCGAAGGCCTTTTCTCCATCCGAGTGTAACTACTCGATCGGTGACCGGGAACTTTTGGCCATCAAGTTGGCCTTGGAGGAATGGCGCCACCTCCTGGAAGGAGCTGTCCATCCTTTTGTCATCTTCTCGGACCACAAGAATCTGGCCTATCTCCAGTCTGCCCAGAGACTAAACCCTCGCCAGGCCAGATGGTCTTTATTTTTTGCCCGATTTGATTTCGAGCTCCAATTCCGTCCCGGCAGCAAGAATTCCAAAGCCGACGCCCTGTCCAGGGTCTTCCAACCACACGAATCCACGGAGGAACCGTCACATATCATTGATCCCACTAGGATCATCACCGTGGCTCCAGTGAACTGGCTTACTCCTCCGCCTGGCAAGACGCTTGTGCCAGAGAATCTCAAGCAAAAGGTTCTTCTATGGGGGCACTCCTCCAAACTGGCCGGCCATGCCGAAACTAAGAAGACCCTTGATCTTATCAAACGTCACTACTGGTGGCCCTCACTTCGCCAAGATGTACTCGATTTTGTGGCTTCTTGTCCATCCTGTGCAAAGAACAAGGTACCACGGAGATCTCCGTCTGGCTTGTTGCTTCCGTTGCCTGTCCCTACGGTTCCTTGGGAGAACATCGCCATGGATTTCATCACCGACCTACCCTGCTCTGCGGGCTGCTCAGTCATTCTGGTGGTGGTGGATCGTTTTTCCAAGATGGCTCACTTCATCCCTCTGCCCGGTCTTCCCTCAGCGCCGGAGCTGGCCGAGATCTTCATTCATCAAGTCTTCAGGCTTCATGGACTACCTCGACGCATTGTGTCTGACCGAGGGGTTCAGTTTACCTCCAAGTTCTGGCGTTCGCTTTGTAAGCTTATGAACGTTTCCCTCGACTTCTCCTCGGCCTACCATCCACAGTCCAACGGACAAGTAGAGCGTACCAACCAGACGCTTACGGGATACTTACGCCACTTCTCTAACGCCCACCAGAACGATTGGGTCAGCTTACTCCCCTGGGCAGAGTTCGCTTATAACAACCATGCTGGTGAGTCTTCGGCCAAGTCTCCGTTTTTCATTGTTTTTGGCAGACATCCTGGTGTCCCTCTTCCGATAACCCCTGCCTCTGAGGTACCCGCGGCCAATGCCTTGTCCTCGGAATTTTCTAAGATTTGGGCTGAGACCAACACATCACTCAAGAGATCCGCTGATCAGATGAAGAACTATGCAGACAAAAAGAGGTTGGATTCTCCTCCGTATCGTGTTGGCGACAAGGTCTGGCTCTCCTCCAAATTCGTCCGACTAAAACTGCCCTCCTACAAGTTGGGTCCACGCTACATCGGTCCGTTTGAAATTCTGGGACGTATTAACGAAGTTGCCTACAAATTGAGGTTGCCTGCTTCGCTCCGGATCCCAAACACCTTTCACGTCTCTCTCCTGAAGCCTGTGGTGCTGAATCGTTTCCATTCCTCGCTTGATCTTGGTCCTCAGCCGGTGGGTGCCGACAACGTTTTTGAAGTGCAGGACATCCTCGCTGTGAAAAGGGTTAGAGGTAGGACTTTCTTTCTCGTTGATTGGAAGGGCTTTGGTCCTGAGGAGAGATCCTGGGAGCCTCGGGAGAATATTAATGCTCCCCGTATCCTCAAGAGGTTTCTTGTTAATCTCCGGGGGGGGGCGGCTTAGGGGAGGGGGTACTGTTACACCGCTCCGCCATACTCACCCGGCCTCCGCTCCCACGCCGCAGTCGCCCTCCGCTCCCACGCCGCAGCCTCTCTCCACCCGACGGCCGCGGCGGTCACCTGAGACAGACCCGCGACCGATGCCTTCCCTGCATGCTATGCGCATGCGCCATAGGCCGCGGCCGCGCCTCCTTCCTGCTTCTTATGCTCCAGCTGTGCCCTGACCCGGAAGCACATTTGGACCAATGGCTGACCAGACGGGGCCATATCAGGCCGCTTCCCCCTGAGGGAGGCGCCTGATCGTTGTGTTTCCTGACACTCTGGCCTCGCTCCATCGTGCACACTCTGCTCCTGCAGTTCCTGTCTCGGCTGTTCCTCACAGCAGCTTCTCAGTCCTGCTACCCGTGTTCCTGTCGTCCTACTCCAGTCCTGCCTTGTGTTCCTGCCGTCCTACTCCAGTCCTGCCTTGTGTTCCTGTCGTCCTACTCCAGTCCTGCCTTGTGTTCCTGCCGTCCTACTCCAGTCCTGCCTTCACTGTTCCTGCCGTCCTACTCCAGTCCTGCCTTGTGTTCCTGCCGTCCTACTCCAGTCCTGTCTTCAGTGCTCCTGCCGTCCTACTCCAGTCTCAGTCTTACTCCGGTCCATCCTGAGCCGCCCCTCTCGGTACCGGCTACCGTGGTACTCGAACCCCTGGGCCTGCTCCTAACGGTCCCTGTATAGGGGTCGGTTCCACCTGGCAGCTCGCCCGGGGTCCCTCGGTGCCACGGTCCAGAGGGTCCACTCTCGGAGCTCCCGCTCCTGACCACCCACGCTAACAAAGACCTTAAGTCCATCTAGTTCAGCCTATTTTTAGTGCAGCTGTTCTGCATTGTTGATCCTGGGGAAGGCAAAAATCCCACAGAGTAGAAGCCAATTTTCTCCATAAGGTCAACCATCTACCTATAATATTCTGTTATTCGTAACCTTCTCTACTGTTACTCACAAGAAAAGCATCCATTCCTTTCTTAAATTCATTCAGTGAGTTGGCCATCACCACTTCCTCAGGAAGAGAATTCCAGAGCCTCACTGCTCTTACCGTGAAGAACCCTCTTCTATGCTGGTGCAGAAATTGTCTTTCCTTCAAAGGAAGAGAATGCCCCCTTGTTCTTGTCACAGTCCTTGGTACAAACAGTTCATTGGAGAGAGCTCTGTATTGCCCTCTGATATACTTGTACATATATATTAGGTCTCCCCTAAGTCTTCTCTTTTCTAGAGTAAATAGACCTAATTTTGATAACCTTTCTGGGTATTGTAGTGAACCAACTCCATTTATCATTTTAGTAGCCCGCCTTTGAACCCTTTCAAGTTCAGTAATGTCTTTCTTGAGCACCGGCGTCCAAAATTGCACACAATACTCCAAGTGTGGTCTGACGAGTGATTTGTACAGAGGGAGAATTATGTTTTCATCTCGTGTCCCCAGACCTCTTCTAATGCATCCCATGACCCTATTTGCTTTGGTGGCAGCTGCCTGACACTGGGCACTCCAATTTAGCTTCTTATTGACTAAGATGCCTAAGTCTTTTTCCATGTCTGATTTCCCCAGCAGTTTCCCATTTAGTAAGTAATTTTAGCATCTGTTTCTCCTTCCCATGTGCATAACCTTACACTTATCTGTGTTAAACCTAATTTGCCATTTTTCAGCCCAATTCTCCAATTTACTCAAATCTGTCTGTAGTTGCAAACTGTCCTCCTTTGTGTTAACTACCTTACATAGTTTTGTATCATCTGCAAATACTGATATTTTACTGTGTAAGCCATCCACTAAATCATTAATAAATATATTAAATAGTAGGGGGCCCAATACAGAACCCTGTGGTACCCCACTAGTAACCCTGGCCCAATCTGAGTATGCACCATTAATAACCACTCTTTGTTTTCTATCACTAAGCCAGCTACCTACCCATCTACACACATTTTCCCATAGCCCAAGGTTTCTCATCTTACTTACCAATCTTTTATGTGGGACAGTGTCAAATTCTTTAGAGAAGTCGAGATAAATGACATCCAATGATTCTCCTTGGTCCATTTGAGAGCTTACATCCTCATAGAAGCTGATCAGGTTAGTTTGACAGGAGTGATCCTTCATAAATCCATGTTGATATGGAGTTAAACATTTATTAACACTGAGATATTCCATAATGGTATCCCTTAGAAACCCTTCAAACATTTTACCCACAACAGATGTTAAGCTTACCGGCCTATAGTTTCCAGGTTCCCTTTTACACCCCTTTTTGAATATTGGTACCACATTTGCTTGCCGCCAATCAAAAGGAACAGACCCTGTTCCTATAGAGTCTTTAAATATAAGGAATAGAGGCCTGTCTATCACATTACTTAACTCCCTTATTATGTGGTAATAACTCTGGAACGCTTCAACAAATTCCAGTGATTTTGAGATTGGTTTTTTTTTCGTGACACATCATACTTTATGATAATGGCAAATTTAGGTTGATATGTTTTGTGTTTATTTATAAAGAATATCAGAAATTTGACAAAAATGTAAAAAAATAGCAATTTTCAAACTTTGAATGGTTATCCCTTTAATCCAAATGTTCATACCATAGCAAAACATTAATAAATAATATTTCCCACATGTCTGCTTTACATCAGCATCATTTGTAAAATGCTATTTTATTTTGCTAGCATTTTAGGAGGTTTAAAAATGTAGCAGCAATTTTTTTACTTTTTCAAAAAAATTTACAATTTTTTTTAGGGACCTATCCAGGTTTGAAGTGACTTTATGGGTCCTACGTATTGGAAAACCCCCAAAAGTGATAGTATTTTAAAAACCGCACTCCCTGACATACTGAAAACTGCTGTCAGGTAGTTTATTAACCCTTCATTTGCTTTTCAGGAATTAAGACAAAGTGGCATTATAGGAATGAAAAAGTTGATTTTTACCATCTAAACTTCGCTGACTTTTGAACATGTCAGTGTAGCCGGCAGACTCTAAGGCCGCTATTTGCTCATGAATTGCCAAGTCAAACATCAGGACCACACAATCATGATCTCAGGGTGCCGATGGGGATGAAGAGGGAAAAATCACACTGTTTTAAACATTTATATGATAGTCACTATTGACATCATAATCTAAGGGGTTAAACAGATATGGACAGTGACAACACTGATCGTTTGTGATACAGCAAGTTGTCAGCTATAGTGTACAGACGACAGCTGCTGGATTGTCTCCTGTATGGGGATGATATTCTCTTAAATCTCAGGTCAGTTAAAAGACATATTGACAGTCATTAAGGGGTTAAAGTAATGATGGCCACTCATTTTTCTTTATTTAGTTGCTTTTTTCTTGCCATAATACAAATTCTAACAGTCCATTCAGTAGGACTATCAGCTGTGTATCCACCAGACTTCTGCACAACACAACTGATGGTCCCAACCCCATTTATAAGGCAAGAAATCCCACTTATTAAACCTGACAGGGCACACCTGTGAAGTGAAAACCATTTCTGGTGACTACCTCTTGAAGCTCATCAAGAGAATGCCAAGAGTGTGCAAAGCAGTAATCAAAGCAAAAGGTGGCTACTTTGAAGAACCTAGAATATAAGACATACAGTATTTTCAGTTGTTTCACACTTTTTTGTTAATTATATAATTGCACATGTGTTAATTCATAGTTTTGATGCCTTCAGAGTGAATCTACAATTTTCATAGTCATGAAAATAAAGAAAACTCTTTGAATGAGAAGGTGTGTCCTAACTTTTGGTCTGTACTGTATGTATGTGTGTGTGTATCACCAACCAATCACGAAGCATCAGAGTGGGACGCGGATGGAGAGTGGGACTGCCGACGAATACAGCAGGACGGTGCATGGAGAGCGGGGCTGTGGAAGGAGAGAGCGGGAGAGCAGGGCTGTGGAGGGAGAGAGCGGGGCTGTGGAGGGATAGAACGGGACACGGATATAAAGCGCGGCTCTGGAGGGATAGAACGGGACGGCGGGTGGAGAGCGGGGCTGTGTGAAGGAGAGAGCATGATGGCAGGTGGAGAACGGGGCTGCGGAAGGAGAGAGCATGATGGCGGGTGGAAAGCGGGGCCGTTTAAGGAAGAGAGCGGGACCCACAGTTAGGTACTATGCCCGGGCAACGCCGGGCTCTTCAGCCAGTATATATATATATATATATATATATATATATATATATATAATGTATTCTGGATGGAATACCACAATCCACCGCGCTGCACCGGAAGTAAAACGACTGCCATATTGGAATACCCAAGTGATGGGTATTCCAATATGGCACCCGCTGGTGGTACCAGGCCCTTCCACAGTACCACCGGCGGGACACCACGCCACCGCCGGACCACACCCGCCGGACCCGCCGCTGCCTGGCAATTATCAAGACACAATCAATAAAGGAGGGGTTCTGCAGGTGGGGACCACAGACCATATCTCAGCACCAATGCTTTCTGGCTGATGTTTTGGTCACTTTTGAATATTAGTTGTGCTTTCAAACTCGTGGTAGCATGAGAAGGACTCTACAAGCCACACAAGTGGCTCAGGTAGTGCAGCTCATCCAGGATGGCACATCAATGCGAGCTGTGGCAAGGTTTGCTGTGTCTGTCAGTGTAGTGTCCAGAGGCTGGAGGCGCTACCAGGAGACAGACCAGTACACCAGGAGGCGTGGAGGGGGCCGTAGGAGGGCAACAACCCAGCAGCAGGACCGCTACATCAGCCTTTGTGCAAGGAGGAACAGGAGGAGCACTGCAAGAGCCCTGCAAAATGACATCCAGCAGGCCACAAATGTGCATGTGTTTGCACAAACAGTTAGAAACCGACTGCATGAGGATGGTCTTAGTGCCCGACATCCACAGATGGGGGTTGTGCTCACAGCCTATTCCATTTGCACAACAGCATGTGAAATTGATTGTCAATCAGTGTTGCTTCCTAAGTGGACAGTTTGATTTCACAGAAGTTTGATTTACTTGGAGTTATATTCTGTTGTTTAAGTGTTCCCTTTATTTTTTTGAGGAGCAGTGTGTATATACATATACCCTGTTTCCCCGAAAATAAGACACCGTCTTATATTAATTTTTGCTCCGAAAGTTGCACCATGTCTTATTTTCGGGGGGGTCTTATTTTCTCAAGAAAAAGAATTGACAAATTTTTTTTGAACAAAAAAATTAACATTTATTAACATACCAGCGTATGCTGAACAGTAGTCATCACAAAACAGTAGAATCAAGTAAACTGTGAATCGTATCAAGAATTTCTTGTTACTACCGTATAATTACGGTATTTCCATGTACAACATGTAAAACAACGAACAATGGTTCATTTACTGATCTCAATATTTAATAACACAAAACAAGATTTATTCAATGACAACCATGTCATCATCTTCTGGAACATCATCATAACAATCCAAACTCTGAAGTTCCTGTGGAATTTCTTGTGACTCCATTTCTTTCAGAATCATTGGCCCATATCTCTCATGTCTAGCAATAGCACTGTCCTTAAATGAGCACTTCTTGTCAAGGTAGCCTGCTCGTAGTGCATTTGCAATGCAAGTGTCAGTGATTTTCTCCCATGAATTCTTCACCCAAGTCACAATCTCTGGCAGTTTAGGTTTCACAAAGTTTCCACGTTGATTTCTCTCCATTCTATTTTCAATGTAGTCATTGATTTCCACACGCAAATTGTGCTTGAATGGCTTGTTAATGGCGATATCAAGAGACTGGAGATAACCCGTCATTCCTGCAGGAATCATTATTTGATCTATTTTTCTCTCATGAAGGAAGTTCTTCATGTCTTTGGTGCGGTGTGTGCTGGCTGCATCCCAGATCAGCATTCCTCTTTGGCTCCCTCGCATAACAAGCGGCAGCATTAAATCGACCCACTTCCTTATAACTGCTTGTGAGGCCCAGGCTTTTTCAGTTTCAAGAATATAAATGCCTGAAACACGTTCAATCTTGTCTTTCTTGCCCTTTGAAATGAGTAAAGGTGGGACTTTAGTGCCATCCAGACGCATCGCCAAAATACAGGTAACACGTGCACTTTCATAAGCAGAGGGAACGTACACTGAGGAGGCACCTCGTTGTTCAATTGTTGTTTGAGATGCTTGGCCTATAAACACTGCAGTTTCATCCATGGCAATCATGTTGGAAAGATTGTATTTAGAGAAGTCAGCGTCATCAACAAAGGTCTTGAATGCAAATGCGCGTTTAATAATTTCAGCATCTTCCAGCCTAAAGAGTGTTGTGGATCTTCTCAAAGAAAGTTCACTTCGTTGAAGGAAGTTATCCAGCCAGTGTTGAGATGCCTTGAATTCTTCAGGGGCAATTTCAAACTGTGGTGCCATTGCAAGGGCAAATTCTTGAATCTCAGCCCTAGTCACAACCAATGTCTTTGCTCTCCTGTCAGCAACCCACTCACAGATAAGGTCTTCCAGCTCGGAATATAATGGTTGCCGACCAGATCCAACCTTGCGCTTTTTAGCATTTCCGCTGTCCACTTGTTGACTGAGGTTGCCGTAATCTGCTCGCCATTTTTGGACCAATCGGACACTCAACATTTTCTCTTTGCAGAATTCAGTAAGATTTTTGCCCCAAGATTCTTCCACGATTCCTTTTTTGTACTCGATGGAATAGCTCTTTCTTTTAGCGCTCATGTCTAGGGGTAAAAATATACCGTATCACCATTGTTTACGGTATTTCTTTTAGAGTACGGTACTTTACGGTAGACCGTTCAGCAGAAAAGCAGACAACAAATCAAAGTAACACACTACGGTACGGTACTGTAATTGCCTGACTCCCACACAGGGCCACAAAACATAAGGGCTCTAAAATGGCTCCCACACACTTTGTGGACACTGTTCCGCTACCATAACAATCACCCACAGCAGTTCCTTTACCGTAGCAGCCCCATCATTATTTTGCAGCCCCAAATATTCCCATCATCCCATTGCAGCCCTCATCATCCCTTTACAGTCCCCAATACAGCACCCCATCATTCCATTACAGCCCCCATCATTCTACAGTACAGTATTGCAGCCTCCCATCATCCCACATCACCCCACTGCAGCCTCCGATCATCCCGGTATCCCACTGCAGCCTCCCATTATCACAGTATCCCACTGCAGCCTCCCATGTGTGTACGGTACACACAGACACACACACCCATACACAGACCCTTACAGACACACACACACACACCCATACACAGACACACACACACTTTCACTTTCTTACTGGTTTCCTCCGCGGTGCTGCTTTCAGTGCTTTGGTGGTGCAGGAGCCTTGAGCCAATCACAGCCCAGGAACAATCAGAGGCTATGGATGATGTCAGCTGGCCCATGGTTCCTGCGCTGTGATTGGCGCAGGGCTCATGGGCGGAGATCGGCACACAGCTCCGAGGCTGTGATTAACTCCTGCGAACAGCACGGCTGCAGTGGCGGGCACCGGAGGGCACTGGACTTGCGGGGACAGCTGGAGCGAGACACAACTGCATGCGCCATGGACAGAATAAGGTATGCCTTATTTTCGGGGGGGTGCCTTATATTAGCAGGCACAGTGCTCCCCCTAGCATGCCTTACTTTCGGGGGGCGCCCTATTTACGGGGAAACAGGATATATATATATATATATATATATATATATATATATATATATATATATATATATATATATATATACACACACACACACACACACACACACAAACTCTCAATTTTATGGCAATATATTGGAAAGTTTCCCTAAGACAGCAGGGACCCAAATTGAGTGGTGCATGGGATTCTATTACGGGAAGAACAATTCCTCTCGGAGTTCAATGGTTGGTACTCACCTGGGGTGAGATCTATAACAGTTTCACTGTCCTGAGGTTTACTCATAGCATACGTCCTTTTTCCTTTCACTTGAGGGCCAACTTCAACTTGCCACATCTTTACATCCTCATCCTATATAATGAATTAAAATAAAAGTTATTAGGTAGGCTCCTCACTTTTTAGGTCTTTATAAAGTATGTATAAAAGAACACTATGCATAAACAACACTGTTCTGTGCTGTAATGACTTCATGTCCCAAACTGTCACCATTATATGACTGGCATAATGAAAGTAGCAAATTTCCATGACTATTGGATGTTAAAAAAAAAATTGATTATATACAGTACAGACCAAAAGTTTGGACACACCTTCTCATTTAACCGCTTCCCGACCGCCCACAGTAGATAAACGTTGGCGCTTGCTGGGCTTTGTGCAGCGCCGACGTTTATCTACTGTCGGCGGTTTTGTGCCCCCCGGGACCCCCACATACCTTACAACGCGGGGATCCCGGTGCACAATGCATGCTGGGACCCCCGACGTCATCGAGACCCGATTGGTTCAGGTCCTGATGACGCCAGCGTCACAGCAGCCAATGGGAGCGATCGCTGGGAAAGCCGCTTGTTTCCCGGCGATCTCACTCATTGTAACGCGGCTTCTCCTCTGATCTAACACTGACAGATGATCAGAGGTGAAGCAGCGTTACTGTGTGACTAGATCGCTGCCTGGCACAGCTGATCGCTGCCTGGCACAGCTGTGTCAGGCAGCGATCTTGTCACACAGTAACGCTGCTTCACCTCTGATCATCTGTCATTGTGAGATCAGAGGAGAAGTCACATTACTGTGTGCCAGGCAGCGATCTTGTCACATAGTAACGCTGCTTCTCCTCTGATCATCTGTCAGTGTGAGATCAGAGGAGAAGTGGCGTTACTATGAGTCAGATCGCAGCGCAGCGATTTTGTCACAAAAATAAAAAAAAAGTAAAGAAAAAAAAAGAAAAAAGCAGGTACACAGGTTAGGGCTAGGGCAAGGGCTAGGGTTAGGACTAGGGTTAGGGTTAGGGCTAGGGTTAGGGCTAGTGCTGGGATTAAGGTTATGGGTGTGTTGGTGTTAGGTTTGTGGTTAGGGTTATGGTTAGGGCTGAGATTAGGGTTAGGGGTGTGTTGGGGTTAGGTTTGGAATTAGAATTGGGGGTTTCCACTGTTTAGGTACATCAGGGGCTCTGTAAATGCAATATGACGCCCGCAGACCATTCCATCAAAGTCTGCATTTCAGAACGTCACTACTTCCCTTCCGAGCCCCACCGTGTGCCCAAACAGTAGTTTTCTCCCACATATGGGGTACCAGCGTACTCAGGACAAATTGGACAACAACTCTTAGGGTCAAATTTCTCCTGTTACCCTTGTGAAAATAAAACTTGGGGGCTAAAAGATCATTTTTGTGGGAAAAAAATGATTTTTTTATTTTCACGCCTCTACATTATAAACTTTACTGAAACACTTGGGGGTTCAAAGTGCTCACCACACATCTAGATAAGTTCCTTGGGGGGTCTAGTTTCCAAAATGGGGTCACTTGTGGGGGGTTTCCACTGTTTAGGTACATCAGGGGCTCTCCAAATGCGACATGGCATCCGATCTCAATTCCTGCCAATTCTGCATCGAAAAAGTCAAACGGCGCTCCTTCCGTTCTGAGCTCTGCCGTGTGCTCAAACAGTGGTTTAGCCCCACATACGGGGTATCTGCGTATTCGGGAGAAATTGCACAAAAAATTTTGTGGTTCATTTTCTCTTTTTACACTTGTGAAAATAAAAAAAAATGGTTTTGAAGTAAAATGTTTGTGAAAAAAAGTTAAATGTTTATTTTTTCCTTCCATATTCCATTCATTCATGTGAAGCACCTGAAGGGTTAATAAACTTCTTGAATGTGGTTTTGAGTACATTGAGAGGTGCAGTTTTTAGAATGGTGTCACTTTTGGGTATTTTCTGTCATATAGGCCCCTCAAACTCACTTCAAATGTGAGGTGGTCCCTAAAAAAAATGGTGTTGCAAATTTTGTTGTAAAAATGAGAAATCGCTGGTCAACTTTTAACCCTTATAACTTCCTAAAAAAAAAAAATTATGTTTCCAAAATTGTGCAGATGTAAAGTAGACATGTGGGAAATGTTATTTATTAACTATTTTGTGCGATATCACTCTCTGATTTAAGGGCATAAAAATTAAAAGTTTGAAAATTGCAAAATTTTCTAAATTTTCGCCAAATTTTGATTTTTTTGACAAATAAGCGCAGCTCATATCTAAAAAATTTTACCACCATCATGAAGTACAATATGTCATGAGAAAACAATGTCAGAATCAGTAGGATCCGTTGAAGCGTTCTAGAGTTATGACCTCATAAAGTGACACTGGTCAGAATTGAAAAAATTGGCCCGGTCACGAAGACAAAAACAGGCTCGGGTGTGAAGGGGTTAAAGAGTTTTCTTTATTTTCATGACTATGAAAATTGTAGATTCACTCTGAAGGCATCAAAACTATGAATTAACACATGTGCAATTATATAATTAACAAAAAAGTGTGAAACAACTGAAAATACTGTATGTCTTATATTCTAGGTTCTTCAAAGTAGCCACCTTTTGATTTGATTGCTGCTTTGCACACTCTTGGTATTCTCTTGATGAGCTTCAAAAGGTAGTCACCGGAAATGGTTTTCAATTCACAGGTGTGCCCTGTCAGGTTTAATAAGTGGGATTTCTTGCCTTATAAATGGGGTTGGGACCATCAGTTGTGTTGTGCAGAAGTCTGGTGGATACACAGCTGATAGTCCTACTAAATAGACTGTTAGAATTTGTATTATGACAAGAAAAAAGCAGCTAAGTAAAGAAAAACGAGTGGCCATCATTACTTTAAGAAATGAAGGTCAGTCAGTCTGAAAAATTGGGAAAACTTTGAAAGTGTCTCCAAATGCAGCGGCAAAAACCATCAAGCAAGAAACTGGCTCACATGAGGACTGCCCCAGGAAAGGAAGATCAAGAGTCACCTCTGCTGCGGAGGATAACTTCATCCGAGTCACCAGCCTCAGAAATCGCAGGTTAACAGCAGCTCAGGCTGTGCAGCAGGCCTTCATGGTAAAATAGCTGCTAGGAAACCAATGCTAAGGACAGGCAACAAGAAGAAGAGACTTGTCAGGGCTAAAGAACACAAGGAATGGATATTAGACCAGTGGAAATCTGTGCTTTGGTCTGATGAGTCCAAATTTGAGATCTTTGGTTCCAACCACCGTGTCTATGTGCGACGCAGAAAAGGTGAACGGATGGACTCAACATGCCTGGTTCCCACCGTGAAGCATGGAGGAGGTGTGATGGTGCTTTGCTGGTGACACTGTTGGGGATTTAGTCAAAACTGAAGGCATACTGAACCAGCATGGCTACCACAGCATCTTGCAACGGCATGCTATTCCATCCGGTTTCCGTTTAGTTGGACCATCATTTATTTTTCAACAGGACAATGACCCCAAACACACCTCCAGACTGTGTAAGGGCTATTTGACCAAGAAGGAGAGTGATGGAGTGCTACGCCAGGTAACCTGGCCTCCACAGTCATCAGACCTGAAACCAATCGAGATGGTTTGGGGTGAGCTGGACCGCAGAGTGAAGGCAAAAGGGCCAACAAGGGCTAGGCATCTCCTTCAAGACTGTTGGAAGACCATTTCCGGTGACTACCTCTTGAAGCTCATCACGAGAATGCCAAGAGTGTGCAAAACAGTAATCAAAGCAAAAGGTGGCTACTTTGAAGAACCTAGAATATAAGACATATTTTCAGCTGTTTCACACTTTTTTGTTAATTATATAATTCCACATGTGTTAGGCTACTTTCATACTAGCGGTTTATTTGCGCTGCGTTTGGAGCGCACATGAAACGCATGTCAAAAGCGCATGCAAATGCTGGTAAAGGCTGCGTTATTTTGTAGCTTTATTGTGCGCATTAGAAGAAAAAATCGCAGCGTTTTTATGCATTTGTAAGCGTTTTTCATGCGTTTGCATTTTTTATGCGCAATAAACTGGAGAAAAAATCCTTGAAAAATTCTTGCAACACACTCCACCAATGGGACACCAGTGGGCGTGTCTATGGAAATTCTTTATACAGACCCTGTTTACACCTGAATTCTTCACATTTGCTTGCATTTGACTTGAGAAACATGGATCTGCGCTGGAAGAGCTTTTACTTTGACTTGGATCTGGACATGAGGATGGCTCAGGCTTATGCCGTTGCTTGCCATGAACAGAGGGAGAGAGAGAGGCAGCGAAGACGGCAGCAGCGGCGTATGTGGATACATCCCATTATGGAACTCTGGGAGAGCCGTGGAGCGTACCACACCCTATACAGCGAGCTCCAGGCAAACCCGGAGAAATTTACGGATTATACTCGGATGACCCAAGAAACATTTCACTGTTTGCTTGGTCGGGTAAAAGAAGTCATCCGGAGACAGGACACGCAGCTCCGGCGTGCGATTACTCCTGAGGAACGGCTCCTGATCACATTAAGGTACGTAGTTTTGCTAAACCAATGTCTGCTGAATTTTCTTGCTTGTGACATGTACTCTTCCAAATCTGGCAGAATTATAGTTCTGCCATGTCGGTAACTACAAGCTGCGTTAATTTTTGGATGGCATGTATTGAAACAAAGGCTGCAGAATTTTTTTATTTTTTTTTATAATGTAACGTGTGTAAAAAAATTACATAAACACAAATATTAATTTTTGTTGTTTTCTTTGTGTCACAGATTCCTGGCTACTGGAGAGACCCTCTCGTCACTGCACTTCCAGTACCGGATTGGAATCTCCACGTTGTCTGGAATTGTAGCGGACACCTGCCGGGCTTTGTGGAACGTTCTTTGTCCCGAATTCATGCCCATGCCAACCGCAGAAAAGTGGTTGGACATCGCTGAAAGATTCTGGACCGTCTGCAATTTCCCTAACTGTTTGGGAGCGGTGGATGGGAAACACATCAGGATTATCAAGCCCATAAGAACTGGCTCTGAGTTCTTTAACTACAAAAAGTACTTTTCTACTGTACTCATGGCCATTGCGGATGCAGACTGTACGTTTATTGCAGTGGACATTGGGGCATTTGGCCGTGGTAATGACTCCCAGGCTTTTAAGACATCGGACATGGGCAGGAGGTTGTATGGCAACAACTTCAATTTCCTCATGCCACGGCCTCTTCCCAACACCGAAGGTCCGCCACAGCCATTTGTAATGGTTGGTGATGAAGCATTCCAGATGTGCCAACACCTCCTCAAACCCTACTCCAGCCGGGACTTGGACCTACAAAAAAGAATTTTCAATTACAGGCTGACCAGGGCCAGGAGAACAGTAGAGTGTGCCTTCGGTATACTTGTATCTAAATGGCGCATTCTTGGCACAGCTATTAATCTGAAACTGGAAACAGTGGATGTGGTGGTCAAGGCCTGTGTTGTTCTACATAACTTTGTACTTTCTCGAGAGCCCCCGAACTTAGATCTTGATGATGCTGATCCTAATCCATTGCCTGAATTTACACAGCTCACTCTCAGATCATCTGTTGAAGTTGGCCAAATGAGGGACCAATTTGCGGCATACTTCAACTCAGATGTAGGACGGGTGCAATGGCAAGAGCAAATGGTTTAAAAAATTTGTCTTGCATGTTGTTCGTATGTTAATAACAAAAAACGTTTTGATACCTGTACTGAGTGCATTCTCTGTTTTTACACTCCCAATACCATTTACCAAGTAGCCGTGTGTATCAGTGAATTTATGATGCTGTGTTTTGTGCATCATGAATTCACTAATACTCCTGAGTTGGTGCCTATATAGATTATGTGGCTATTTACAAGGTATATGTATAGTTCCTTGCATTTTTTAAATGAGAACAATAGATATACCTTGCACCAACACCATCCTCTATAGCAAGGGTTTTAAAAATTTACTCCTAATGTCAACCAACATATCATGTTTAAATTTTTTTCTTAACCCCAATGTAATTACTAAAAACATGCTATGTTGGTTTGGTTTGAACACTGTAGTTAGGGAAACCAACTCTATTCAGTTTGCAATACACCAGATATCTCGATTACTGACGTTTCTTGTGTCAGTCTTGGAGATATGTTTTGTCAACGAAACCATTCTACATCTTCACCAACTCCACAAGGTTCAACAACAGATCATGTTGTAATGAAATCCATAGCTTCAGTTGCTAAAGATTTTTCAAAGAGAGGATTCCATACAACATGATCTTTTGTTGGACCTTGAGGTCTGGAGTTGGGGAACCCTGCTGGATGCACTCTGTGCAATATTCATAGAATGTAGAGACTGTTCTGGAAAAGGAAAGTCATGTAGATTTGGTTTGTTGACAACACATATCTCCAAGACTGACACAAGAAACAAGTCTCACACAAGAAACAGAGATATATGTTTTTGCAAAAACCCTAAGTGTATGGCGCAGTGTGTGTAGTCGGCAATAGACACAGTAAACCAATACCAATTTTTTGAAAGCACAAGTGCACATTTATTTTGAAACCAAAAATAAACAAGAAAAATTTTATTATGAATGACGTTTGGGGTAAGATTGGGATACTTTGAGTGTGTGGAAAGACGAGGAACGACTGGAGGTTGAGGAAGGGGTTCTAGGAGAAGGGGTGACGAAAGTACTCGGGGAAGGGAGCTCTGGAATGGACATTGAGGCAGGTTGAGACACATTAGGAGGAGACAGTGTATGGACAAACAAAGCTTTTTTTCTTCTTTTTTGGCACAGGCATATCCTGCCCCGACCTACTTGCAGCCTGTGACCGCCTTTCTTTTGTAGACCGCCTGGTGACTGTGGAGTTGCCCTGTAAAATAGGGAATGCGGATCACCCCTTTGCTGCTCTGTGGTGGCGGTGCTGCTCAAAGTGGCAGTGGCGGTGCTCCTAGAAGGGGAGCATGTTGGGTCGGTGCTACGTGAAGGAGGCTGCGTATCACGTATCTCAGCCAAAGTTCTTGGGGGACTACGAGGAGGAGAATTGGTGGTGGTGCTCCTTTGATGAGGAGTGGTGGCGATGCTCCTTTGATGAGGAGTGCAGGTGGTGCTCCTTTGATGAGGAGTGCTGGTGGTGCTCCTTTGATGAGGAGTGCTGGTGGTGCTCCTTTGATGAGGAGTGCTGGTGGTGCTCCTTTGATGAGGAGTGCTGGCGGTGCTCTGTTGCTGAGGAGTGCTGGCGGTGCTCCGTTGCTGTTGACTGCTGGTGTCGGTGGCCCAAGCAGGTTCTGTGGTGGTTTTGCTCCAAGCTGGTGGTGCTGTGGCGGTGGTGGTGCTCTATACAGGAGCAGCGCTTGCCATAGTGGTGGTGGCGGAGGAGTGTCCAGCAGCACTCAGACTTGAGGTGGTGTAGTGATGTCCGGCTTCGCTGGGAATGCAGGTGGCCGTGCAGTGGTATGCAGCAGAAGTCGGTAGTGTGGTTAAGCGAGTCAGCGGTGGAACTGTTGGAAATGACACCAATGACTGCTGAACATACCGATTCTGCTGCATAGCCTGCAAGTAAGCAGTGTTGCAGGCCTGTAACACACTCAGCTGTTGCTCAGAACTAAGGTGTTCCGCCATGCCCTGTTCAATTTTACTGAAAAAATGGCGCGCTGGTCTGTTGAGGTCGGCCTCCAGACGGTCAAGGCGCTGGTCAACAGAGTGGAAGCGGTGTTACATGTGGTTAAAACCACGTTCCATGTGGTTAAAACCACGCTCCATCAGGGAAAAAACGCTTTCCGTTCTGGCGGCCAGCATCTTGAGGCTGGCCTTAAAGGCCTCGCTCAAGTGCATGAACTCAAGCATGACATACCTGTCCAAGGCCCTCTGCCGCTGGCGGGTAGTGCCCGCATAACCAGTGACAGAGACCTGGGACAGGAGAACACCTGATGGACTAGCTTCCTGGCCACCAGCTGTCTCTGTTGCTGACCTGCAACATGCTTCCTGGCTGTCGGATGGCTGGGACGGGCCCGAGGTCGATCGATGAAGAACCGCTTCCGGGACAGGGTCAGGTTGCAGGGTGCTGCTCCAAGTGCTGGGGAAAGAAAGGGAAAACATTAGTATCATGCATTTACAAGAAGCATCACCTGTGGAATAGAAAAGCACATATTAAGAACAAAGGAAAAAAAAAAACTTACGCTCTGCTGGCAAGGACCAGACTCAGGAAAGCCAACTCGCGATGGTAGCGGTACTTTCTTCTGCGCCTTGCCGCTGAACCACTGCGAACCTGTCCCTCAGCACGAACATCAGTGTTGAAGCGGTCCTTCATCGAGCGCGGATTTTTTTCACTGTTGGTAAAAAAAAAAAAAAAAATTAAAAATGCACTAGTTTAACGTCATTCTCACCACACACACCTGATTGAACTTTGAAAACAGTCTCTGCTGCAGCACCAATAAAATTCTAGACACAATGCAGTAACTGTTGAGACGGAGGACACTGTTATGTTTCCTGCTACAATATATGTAACAGCGAAAACAACAGTATCATCAGGAACAAGAGTGAAAACAGGATCAAGACAGCAGTTGAAAAATCAATCACAGTTCTCAACAAGGCATTGTGCTTTTCATGCAAGAATATATCTTGCCAAAAAAACACCACCGTCAGGTCCACAAAACAATGCAGCAGTAGAAGACACAAATCAATCAAAGTTCTCAACAAGGCATTGGTGCTTTTCATGCAAGAATATATCTTGCCAAAAAAACACCACCGTCAGGTCCACAAAACAATGCAGCAGTAGAAGACACAAATCAATCAAAGTTCTCAACAAGGCATTGGTGCTTTTCATGCAAGAATATATCTTGCCAAAAAAACACCACCGTCAGGTCCACAAAACAATGCAGCAGTAGAAGACACAAATCAATCAAAGTTCTCAACAAGGCATTGGTGCTTTTCATGCAAGAATATATCATGCCAAAAATACACCACCACCATCAGGTCCAAAAAACAATGCAGCAGTTGAAGACACAATTCAATCACAGTTTTCAACAAGGCATTGGTGCTTTTCATGCAAGAATATATCTTGCCAAAAAACACCACCACCGTCAGGTCCACAAAGCAATGCAGCAGTTGAAGACACAAATCAATCACAGTTTTCCACCAGGCATTGGTGTGTTTAATGCAAGAAAATATCTTGCAAAAAGCACATCAGCACCATCAGGTCCAAAAATAAATGCTGTATCACAGAGCATCTTTATACTTACTAAACGCCCTTTTTGAAGCTGCAGAGGCGCTGTCTCAGCCATCCATCATTGCTGCGGCCACCACTGTGTCTTTGTACTGCTGGTCACGGCTGTCCCACAACGGGATGCGCTCCTCAACGAGGAGGATGAGGTGCTCGTTGTCTATGTAGACTTCTTCGTCATCCCGCTGTGGAACCTAGAAAAAAAAATATACAATGTTTAGAAGTTTGGAAAAGATACCAAAAGAAACAGAAAAGAAGCAAGAGAAAGAAAGACAGAAAAAAAAAAAATATATATATATATATATATATATATATATATATATATATATATATATATATATATATATATATATATATATATATATATATATATATACTCACATTGCGTCTCCTCGCCACGACTTGACTACGCTGCTCCCGCTCAGAATCCTCAGACTGCTCCCGCTCAGACGGCTCCCGCTCAGACCGCTCCGACTGCTCTCGCTCAGACCGCTCCGATTGCTCCCGCTCAGACCGCTGCCGCTCAGACCGCTGCCGCACTCCATCTTCACTGCCCGTGTCCGATATCTGTAAAGAAAGAAAAAATTAAAACACATTTCTAGAGGCAGCTATACTTACCAAAAGGCAGCAAGATTCTCACCTCACGATCAGCTTGGGCCAGTTCTTGCCGAGATGGCGAATAGACCGATCCGGAAGAAGACATGCTGAAAAGAAAACAAAAAATACATTAGTACATAATAAATTGTACAGGACACACAGACATTATTTTTAAGAATACTCACATTTTGGCTCCTGAAGCTTGAATCCACAGGTAGAAGGCTCTTGTAGAATGCTTGTCTGGTCTCTGCAAGGCATTATGTAGAGTAATTGTCTGACCCTGAAGACACCTTCTTTTATGTACACTCCTCCAAAACAATGTTGCTTGTTTAGGGGGAGTTCTAGACAAGTGTCTAGACATTGTTTACTCAAATCGCGTGCGCGCACAAGGCGCTGACGTGCGCGGTGCCAAGCGCTCGTCAGCGACCACATAGACTGTAATGCTATTTTTGGGTGCGCACGCGATTTGTTTAACGATGCCGACGGAAAAAAAATGCAACATGTAGCGTACGGCGCGTCTTTGCGCACACCTGTAAAATGCGCAGCGCACGCTAAACGCTGGAGAGCGCGTACATTCGCAAGACCCTGCGATCACCATGTTAAAGATAGGGGAACATTGCGCGTGCGCCTGATAGCGCACTATGCGCTGCGCGATCGAACGCTAGTGTGAATCCAGCCTAAATTCATAGTTTTGATGCCTTCACAGTGAATCTACAATTTTCATAGTCATGAAAATAAAGAAAACTCTTTGAATGACAAGGTGTGTCCAAACTTTTGGTCTGTACTATATATATATATATATATTTATTTATTTAATTTTTTTTTTTCAAATAAAAGACTATTTTTGATTAATCGGAGCCATTGTGTGTAGTATTATAGTTTAGCCCATTTACCTTGATGAAGCCAACCTGCAATACCAGGCAACTCATGGACACTGTTTTGGCACGATATCTGGAATAATGCAGACATATATACCTCATCCTGCCTTAGGAGCAGATTAGCAGTCTCTAGAATATAACCGATTGTGGACCTAAACCGGGCCATACTTGGTCATGTAAGATATGCATTGGACATAATAAAACAATAAAATCATTTAAAGAGAATATGTCTGCAATCTGTAAGACTAACCCCCCAAACTGCAAATATCAGCATGCAGATCTTTAACCTCTATTTATTACTGTATTCCCAAATAATTAGCATTTTAATTCATATGCAAATATGTATTAAGAGCTCTGGTCGTGACAAAGCACTTAACAAGCCACTGTCTTCTAAGGTTGTTTCTCCACCCAAAAGCAGCCTCTTTAGCTTGATTGACAGCTCACTGTCCAATTTCCTTGCCTGGAACCTGATGACACACAGTGAGCCATCAATCAAGCTAAAGAAGTTGGAGCTGGGCGTGGAAACAAATTTTCATTTGAATACAAACCTTAATTACTCAGCAATACAGAAACGAATAGAAGATATAAATTATGACTATGGCATACACATTTTGTATAGTTCTTTCCAAATTCAGTCATGGCAGATGTGGAGGCCATGGTAAAGCATCCAGCTACCATAGCATCACCACAAAGCGATCAAATCGAGGGGTGGGCTGGGCATAACAGTAATGGTCACAGAAGGTCCAAATGTCCAGAAAATGGGCCTGCCAATGCCAGTGTCTATTTCTGCTAGATATGCGTTCAAGAAAGACAGCAGAAATGTATTGCATCAATCAGATTGGCAGCGGACGTTGAAGTGCTTGTCACAGGTGGGGCATGGCAGGCCCATTTTCATTCACAGCCCACGGTGGGTACGCCAACGTCAGCTGCCGTCCTTTGCGCTAGCTATGGAAGAGGAGACCGCGTGTCGGAGAGGAGAAAGGTAAGAATTGTTTTAAATGTGTTGGAAAAGAGCGACAGAACAAAGGACTCTATTATAGAAAGGGGCCAAGATGGGGAACATTATTACAGGAAGGGGCCAGGATGAGGACATTATTACAAGAAGGAGCCCAGGATGGGGGATGTTATTCCTGGAAGGGGCCAGGATAGGGGAGATTATTACATGGGGATGAACACTTATGTCTTTATAGGTTCAAAAACACTACAAGGGACCATACATCTGACCAACATGCATCTGAAGGCCCAGGTCCAACGTTTGCACGAAGGTTCATCGGACTCTAGTTTCTGAGGGCCAGTCTCCCGGCAGCTGTTTCACGCCACCTGCTGCTGGAGAAAACATGTGCTGGCATTGTACATTTAAATATGTACAAGTGCCATAACGGGCCATCCCAATGTTGCAGACCCCAACACTGCATGTTGTATGGGCTGCGTCTGCTGAACTCACATCACCAGCGTGCCTGGCTACTTTAACCCACGATGAGAAGCTTACGAGCAGGATGGAGGAGGTCAACATAGGGCCCAATCCTGTGTGGTTTGATGATTTACTGCAGGCTTGAACCCCCACACAAATGAGTTGGCGCGGTCAGTGGGAATCATTGGCTACAGTGTCACCCAATCTGCAGGAAAGTTCACGGCGGTGTGATACAGAAATCAGATGTCATATATAGTTTCATAGAGTAAAATTAAAATCCATAAAACCTCCCCATGGTGGGGACAGATCTCCCACCTCAACATTGAGCATATAGAAAAGAGCCATAATTGGAGAAGAGCTGACACTCCAAACTCGTTTTGGTGTGGGATTAATTATATCTAGGTAGAGAGAAATTAATTAAAGCAACCTTTAAAGCAAAGGGCGCCTACCGTGGACAGATAATTAAAACAGAATATCTACTGGAGAAAAGACAGTAAGCTGTAAGATCTGTTTATGCAGAGAAGAAATGCAGAGGTTGGCCTTTGTTCAAAGGATTCTCCTGTGAGAATTTCAGACATGAATATTGGGGTTTTGCATCAATCCAATATTCATGGGATATACGACGTTGTAGAGAATGAAGGACGTGATGCATTCACTCAAATCGCCGTGGGGCCACTAGAATACCTCCAACGTAATAACGGTCCGATAGATGATGCGAATCAGGCCACGTTTGAGCTCTATGTAATGGAAAAATCATGATTAGAAATATGACGTCAATATCAACTGCTGGGAACCTTAAGGGGTGAATATATCCTTTAAGTTGGGGGATCTCATAAAATTATAACAGACCCAGCACATCCCACAATCATAAGCTCATAAAGAGAAGGTATGTGGGCGTGACTTTAAGCAAAGAAAAAAGCAGTATTTGGGTCTGGGTCATTTGTCAGTCCTTGGAGGACATAGTTAGCTGTGGATTCTGTCTGGTTATTTTCCCAATTAGATTACTTCCCTCTGCTAAGCTCTGACTGAGCCATTTCCCTAACCAGGTTTAGTAATTAGTTTCACTATTCCTTTTTATTTAATGTAATTGTACATATAATATTGTGTTGTTCCCACAATCTCACTTGCAACATCTACAGACAGTTCTCCAGAGACTCCGGGAGAACCGATTGTTCGCCAAATTGGAAAAATGTTCGTTTTTTGTACAGGAACTGTCTTTTTTGGGGTTGTGTCCTGTGAGGGGTTTCGTATGGATCCTAAGAAGGTACTGGCGATTGCTGACTGGGTTCAGCCTCGAGATCTCAAGGGGCTCCAGCGCTTCTTATGATTTGCGAACTATTATCGAAGATTCATTAAAGGTTTCTCACAAGTGGTTAAACCACTCACGGATCTTACCCAGAAGGGTGCTGATGTAAAAAATTGGTCTGTACTCGCTAAGGAGTCCTTCTCAGCGATTAAAAAATGTTTCATGTCTGCCCCGGTGTTGGTACAACCAGACCCGTCCAAACCATTCATTGTGGAGGTGGATGCTTCTGAAGTGGGGGTGTGGGCTGTGCTGTCCCAGGGTCCGGCCACCCTGACCAATCTCAAACCCTGTGCCTTCTTCTCCAAGAAGTTCTCCTCAGCTGAGAAAAACTATGATGTAGGCAATAGAGAAGTTCTTGCTGTCAAGCTGGCGTTTGATGAATGGAGGCACTTTTTGGAAGGGGCGGCTCACCCTATCACGATTGTCACGGATCACAAAAATTTGGCATACCTTGAATCTGCTAAGAGGCTTACTCCTAGACAAGCCCGTTGGTCACTTTTTTTTTTTTTTCACGATTTCAGTTCTCCATTACTTTTCGACCCGGGTCCACAAATGTTAAAGCGGATGCCCTGTCCAGAAGTTTTGACCCAGTGTCGCCCCCTGAGCCACCGTCCACCATTCTTCCCCCAGGGGTGGTAGTGGCGGGGGTCTCAACTGAGTTGGAATAAGAAATTCTAAGGGCTCAGGCCCTAGCTCCGGCAACCAGGCCAGGGGATAAACTGTTTGTTCCAGATTCATTGCGGACTAGACTTCTGCAGGAGTTTCATGAGTCTAGGCAGAGTGCTCATCCAGGTATTACGGCCACTAGAGGCAGTAGCTAGGGGTTTGTGGTGGCCTTCATTAAGGTCAAGGAATTTGTTTCTGCTTGTGGCGCGTGTGCCCGTTCCAAAAGCTTGCATAACCGTCCGGCTGGGGAACTCATACCTTTACCGGTTCCTGATAGGCCATGGACTCATCTTTCCATGGATTTTATTACCGGCCTTCCACCTTCCAGGGGCAATACCGTGATCTGGGTGGTGGTGGATAGGTTTTCTAAACAGGCCCATTTCATTCCCTTGCCAGCATTACCCTCAGCAGAAACATTATCAAGGTTGTTTGTGCAGCATGTGGTCCGATTGCATGGGGTACCCCTGAATGTTGTGTCTGACAGAGGTGTGCAGTTTGTGGCCAAATTTTGGAGGGCGTTCTGTATGAAATTGGGCATCTCACTCTCCTTCTCGTCGGCATATCACCCGGAGAGTAATGGTTAAACAGAACGCACCAATCTATCCCTGGAACAAATTCTCAGGTGTCTGACCTCCGTCAGACAGGAGGGTTGGTGTGATGCGTTACCGTTGGCAGAATTCGCTTTTAACAACCGGGTGAGTCAGTCCACCAACATGTCCCCATTCCTGATTAACTATGGGTTCAATCCGCAGTTTGGGGAGTTTTCACGGGTGGATTCCGGTTGTCCAGGGGTAGAGGGGTCCGTTTAACGGCTAAAAAACCTCTGGGCTGAAGTCCAGCGTAGTATCTCTCGGGCCAAGGGGAGGTACAAATATTTTGCTGACAAAAAGAGAGCCTCGGGAGACATGCTTCAGGTGGGAGAGAAGGTTTGGCTTTCCACACGTAACATCAACTTGAAGGTACCATCAGCTAAATTGGGACCAAAGTTCATTGGTCCGTACGAGATTATGGAGATAGTCAACCCAGTGGCATATAGGTTGCGTCTCCCCGCCTCCTTCAAAATATCCAATGTGTTCCATAAATCTCTGTTGAAATCCATAGGGTCTGTCAAAGAGGACTCCGAGCCTGTTGCTCCTCCAGTGCTGGTGGAGGGTCAGTTGGAGTATGAGGTAGGACATATTGTGGACTCTCGGCGGGTGCGCCGCTCTTTGCAGTACCTGGTCCACTGGAAGGGATATGGACCAGAGGAGCGCTCATGGGTCCCTGCTCGCTCTGTACATGCAGATTGCCTGGTTCAGGCTTTCCATGCCAAGTACCCGGGGAAGCCTGGGAGTCCAGAGGCCCCCCGTTGAGAGGGGGGTACTGTCATGATCCCAGTGCAGGTTTTTGAGCTGCACGTCAGGGGTTAATGTCTGGAGCTCAGTGCAGGATTGGACTTGCACACCTGGGGTTAATGATTGTGGCCTCTTTCTGGTTCTGGGAGAGTTTCTTAAACCCCTGGGAAGCTCCAATCCCTGCCAGTTATACTTTTGCCTTTGGCCGAGTGTGCTGACCTCTGTGTGCCTGTTCATTGTTATAGCTTGTTTATATGGTTCTGACCCGGTTATGTTTCCTGTTGTGAGTTTGCCTGTTGATTCTGTACTGTGCTATCCTCTCTGTGTATGACTCATTGCCTGTGATCTGACTACTCTTTGCTCGCCCCTCTTGTACCTTGCAGCTATCTCTGTGTATGACTCATTGGCTACGTCCTGACTATCCTCCCTGTCTATGCCCCTTGGTAACTTTTTCTTGCAGTTACCCTGCTAGGAGTTCTCTTGCAGCTCCTAGCTCCCTGGAGTTTAGGCCACGCCCCTAGCAGTCACGTGCTTCAGGTCCTGCGGCTGAAGTACGCATCTACTCGGCTGCTGCCCGCTCCACAGGTATCTTTGAGCACAGTTCGCTTTACTCAGGACACGTGCACTGGCTCAGTGAGCAAGTTCAGTGCGGTGTTTCTGACAGGCCTTGACTATTGCAGGCAGCGGGTTAGGTACCCTTGACAATTGGTGACAACGCTGGGATCTGCATGACCCCAACCCCGGCGGTTATCTGTGACATATCGGTGGCAAGCAGTGGGATACAGAGCATTAGTGGCTGGACTGAACAATCATTCCTTAAAACAGTCCTTGCAAGCATTCTGTTCAGAATTTTGAGAATCAGACTGTTTTATTTTTTTTAACCTGGGACAATTCTCAGATTATAAGCTTCTAAACAGGGCCCTCACTCCTTTTGGTATCGAGGGTTGTGCGTTATTCTAGAATGTCTTCATTGTCCGTCCAAGTTCCCTCTTAAATGTAAAGTGCTGCAGAATATGTTGGCGATATAGAAATAAAAATTATTATGATACTGTATATGTAGCAGTTACAGCTCTTCCCCCTCTTATTTTTCTGTTCTATTTTATTTGGCGAGTGACTGCTAAGACAGCAGCTGCTTACAAGAAGCACGAGAAAGCAGTGTTGATCCGTTTGTGTGAGGAGTGAGGTTTCGATGAGTCAAACAATACCAAAAGAGATGTTGATCTGTGTCTTGGTGGAAGATGATGCCAGGCACCAAGATGATGAGGCACCAGACAAGTGAAGCCCCAGAATATCCAGTTGTGTATCTAATTCCAGAACAGTCCAACTCAGCGGGAGCCAGCGGCAACCATAGCTCCCAGAGCGGAATGAACTCTTGCTTGCCACTCATTTTGCAGTAAATGGGAAGATGTGACCCTCAAATGCGGATGCAGCTTGTGCTACAAGATCGCAGAGCGTGAATTTACAGAGCGGCAGGGCAAGCGAGAAGGGTTGCAACACCACAGGCGAAGCAAGAGTTTGCTGAGCGTCAAACCGAGCTAGAGGCTGAGAGAGTGCCAAGCGACGGGCCCAGGCCGGGCAAGACTCAGCAGCACAAGAACGACAGGCTGACAGACCACCAGCTGGTGTTAGCCCGACTCCAGAAGGAGCCATCTACCCCACTAAACAGAGAGTCCAGTAATGTCGATACCTTTAAACCCTGTCCCAAGCACTTTCCTGTCATGGCCAAGGACAATGACCTGGACACATTTTTGAGGGTCTTTGAAAAGACCTACATATAGTACCAGCCGCCTGACGCCCAGTGGGCCCGATAGTTAACTCTAGGGTTACAAGGCAAAGCTCTCGAGGTGTTCGTCTCTCTCCTTCGACAAAATGATGGGGACTGAGGCCATCAAACAAGCCCTGATAAGGAAATACCAGCTGACTCCTGAGGTGTACCGGAAAAAGTTCTGGGCCCTCCAGTGTGGACCTCACAATAGCTGTCAGCTACTTGAGCTGGTAGTGGCTTTTACATAGCATATCTAAGGAGCTTCATTCTGGCACTCCATAGACTTACACTGTAAAAGAGGCTTCTGGGTCACAGTGAGTGCAGTGTGGTCCGGAAAGCCTGAATCACGTGACTCAAAAGAGGAGTGGAATGGCGCTGAAGACCACAGTAGATGAGTATATTGATACACTGACACTACATATACACGCACAGGTTTAGGGAAAAAATATTTATGGGAGGGCCTCTTTAAGACGGTTTTTTCCATTTTACAATGGAGGTGACTATATAGGAATGAATTCTGTGAAGACAAAATGCAATTTACCAGCCACACACTTTTATTCCTCAACACTTTCCAAGTAACATTGCTGTATTGTTTCTTCATTCACAGTACATCTCTACAGTGGGGAAAATAAGTATTTGATACACTGCCGATTTTGCAAGTTTTCCCACCTACAAAGAATGGAGAGGTCTGTAATTTTATCATAGGTACACTTCAACTATGAGACAGAATCTAAAAATAAAAAGCAGAAAATCACATTGTATGATTTTTACATAATTAAATTGCATTTCATTGCATGAAATAAGTATTTGACCACCTAACAACCAGCAAGAATTCTGGTTCTCACAGACCTGTTAGTTTTTCTTTAAGAAGCCCTCCTACTCGCACTCATTACCTGTATTAGTTGCACCTGTTTGAACTCAAGGTCCCCCTGCTCAGGCCAGCATATGTTCAAGCCCATTTGAAGTTTGTCAATAACCATCTGGATGATCCAGAGGAGGCATGTGATAAGGTCATGTGGTAAGATGAGACGAAAATAGATTTTTTTGGTATTAACTCCACTCAGGATGTTTGGAGGAAGGAGAAGGATGAGTACAAGCCCAAGAACACCGTTCCAACCGTGAATCATGGTGGAGGAAATATCATACTTTGGGGTTGCTTTTCTGCAACAGGGACAGGACAACTGCATTGTATTGAATGGAGGATGGATGGGGTCATGTATAGTGACATTTTGGCCATCAACCTCCTTCCCTCAGTAAGAGCATTGAAGATGAGTCGTGGTTGGGTCTTCCAGCATGACAATGACCCGAAACACACAGCCAGAGCAACTAAGATGTGGCTCCGTAAGAAGCATTTTAAGGAGTGGCGTAGCCAGTCTCTAGAACTGAACCCAACAGAAAATCTTTGGAGGGAGCGGAAACTCAATGTTGCCCGGTGACAGCCTCGAAACCTGAAAGATCTGGAGAAGATCTGCATGGAGGAGTGAGCCAAAATCCCTGCTGGGAGTGTGCAAATTTGGTCAAGAACTACAGGAAACGTCTGATCTCTGTAATTGAAAACAAAGGTTTCTGTACCAAATATGACGTCCTGTTTTTCTATTGTATCAAAAGACTTATTTCATTCAATAAAATGTAAATTATGCAGAAATTATACAATTTGATTTTCTGTATTTTTTTTATTAAGATTCTGTCTCTCACAGTTGAAGTGCACCTATTATACAAATTATAGACCTCTCCATTCTTTGTAGGTGGGAAAACTTGCAAAATAGGCAGTGTATTAAATACTTATTTTCCCCACTGTAGGTAGTAAACCAAGCAGTGGTCATTACCGTTGTCCATAGTTCTGTTATTGTATCTGTGCAGTACGCTTGGATGTCTTAATGGCTCTATAGCTTAAAATGCGTTCTCTAGATAAATTTCTGTACTCCCTCTGTAGTTGCAGATTGATGGAGCATGATAGTGTGCTAAGCACACACTGTCATGTTCCTCATGTAGTAACCACACGTAGACATTCTGCATAAATGTGGTCTAGAGTCAGTCACCTTTCTAGGTAGCACAGGTAATCGCACTGCTACACTGAGAGAAGTGGCTGAGAATCTAGTCAGCATATGATAACAGTTAACCCATCAATACACCTGCTTTATCCTTTTAAAACACTGTAACCTCTACTTCCTTTAAGAAGCATGCAAAGGTAAACACAAGAAGGAAGAGCTGCTGTTCATGGGCCACTGATGTGTGCTTGCCCAAGGCCAAAAATTGCCTGCTATCACCTTATCGCATCCTTGCAAAATGAAGGGGGTAATAGGAGAAATTGAGTGGGATGACAGAGGAAGCCATCACCTTCTGTCTAACCTTTAGAATGCCTTGGCCCCTATTTTGTGCGGCATCTAAGAGATTAAAAGTCTAATATCTGAGCTAGCATCAATCCTAGATGTAACAGCACGAGTCTGGTTGTGCTTTGAGATTGCTATAAATGTATTCTCCATAGGGAGAAATAATTAGGGTAACTTGACTTGTAGGAAATTGAAGTTTAAAAATACCTTGTTGCGTTTCTTGTTGCAGGCTTGGTTAGGCTCCCTAATACAATCTTGAATCATACTTTGGTTTTCTTCTTTACGCTCCTGTGGACTGGAACATCTCTCTTCTGAATTTCTTTTAGACTCATCTGTTTAAAATAAATGCAGTGTCTAAATACCGTACATAGCTTAGATGTGATGATCAGATAATGAGGGCATCTTGATGACCTTTACAATTTCTCTCTTTTACCCAGTGATTTGAGGCACTGATAAGTCTCCGTTAAAACGTTGTTGTACAGATCCTTGTGTCCATCTAAATACTCCCACTCCTCCATGGAGAAATTGACAGTGACATCCTGACATCTTACAGGAACCTAAAACACACACACAGATACATCCTCATCCAGACACCTTCCTTGGTGTAACTGTAAAATGTCCTTATATTCCCAGCAGCACTCACCTCTCCAGTCAGCAGATGTATGATCTTGTGAGTTAATTCTAAGATCTTCTTATCATTGTTTCTCTCATGTATTGAGGTGCAGGAAGTCAATGTTATAGAGTTTTGTGCTCTACCCAACTTTCCTAAGACCGAAACATGGCTGCTGGGTGGTACATAATCAACAGATGTCTTCAATGGGCCATAATCCTAAAAATTATTAATAAAAGGGAAGGACAATAAGAAATATTTTTAGCCCACTCTGAAAACACACATTACTTTCTTGTGAAAAAGACTCCACAATTTCTAACCTCTCCAGTCAGCAGATAGATGATCTCCAAGGTTAGACTTAATATTTGCTCAGTCTGCTCATTGTCCATTCTGAAGACCAAGCTTTTGGCCTGCTGCTGGGACCCAAGTGTTCAGAGCCCTGAATGAGAAAAATTTATTTTATTGGAAACAGGCAATAACATTATCACCGTAAAATGATCAGAACGTAACCTACTTATATGGTATAAAACAGAATTCTGTTGGTAAAGAGAGGTGCAAGAAGAACCCCTATTATTTTTAGAGATTTAGTCAAGAGGAAAGCAAACGCAGCAGCCTGGTATAGGCAGATAGTGTAGCTCTTTGCCAGCAGAGGACGTCTGTCACGATCCATTTTTGGATCTGTCAGATTCTGGATTCTCTGATATAAACTTTTTTCCTTTCAGGCCATCGGGGATTAATATCAGTTTTTCCCCCGATGGCCGCTGGTGTTACTACATGTTTAGTCTGCTGGAGGAGACCACTCCCGCCTTCCTATATAAGGTCACCTGGTACACCAGCTGACTGTTGGTAATAGCAGGTCCTTTGCAAACCAACCTTTGAGAAGAGAGGAGCTATCTGGAGCAGTGCTTTTTGCAGCTTATATGGAGCAGTGGTGTTTCTGCTGAAAGCTGTGTTCGGGTGCCTTACTATGCTGCCTTAGAGCATTGGCAGCAGAGAAAGCTAAGTTGTTTGTTTTTCCCTCAGTTCAGTTCAGGGCACTTCCTTAGCAGAGTGCAGGAGGTGTCCATTTCCCCGTTCCCTATTTGTGTCCCCTTGTCTGTCTTGGCTGTTTTAGTGACCGACCGATCATCGGGTCGCGTCACACAGGGCCAAGTCACATCGTGACAACGTCCATTCCATGAGTAAAAAGGCCAGGCAGTAAGGACTGCTTGGACCACAGTGGTAGACATGGGGAGGGTGCCTCGACTACTAATGAAAGGGGTGCCTTGACTACTAATGAAAGGGGCGACACTGTTGTGCCTAAAAATTATGCCACTGCTGTGAAGAGGGAAGAGGTCCTGTTTGACTATTGAGAGGGCAACTGAGGACCTGCTATCACTAATGGAGACACAATATGACTGGCATCCACTAGGTGAAAATCAGCTGTGACTATAGATGGTCCCACACAATTCTGGCCACCAGGCAAAGCTCACTGCAATTTGCCAGTACAGCAATAATTACAGACTCATATAATATGATTTTGCACTAGGTGTCTTATTTTGTTATCCGAGAGCATAAGGAGCATCTCAGATTAACCAAGCACAGACAAGCCACATCAGGGGAAAGAATAAAGCCCTGGGAATCCGCGGCACAATGTGCGAGATGCAGGGAATTTGGTAAACTCACTGTACCTTCATCAGTTCTGTGACAATTTTATGTCAGATTAGACGGTAGCTTTAATCTTTAGACAGAAAAAGGCTTTAACCATAGTTAAATAAAGACAGAACGAAAAGAAAATTTTCTCAATATATCATAAACACCATGGAGGAAAAAAAAACTACCGTAATACTATATTAACATGTTCAAAATGTACTAATATTTATGAAACTACCATAATCAATGTAATTAAAAAAGGGTGTAATTGGATTTTTAAAGGAAGGTGCAGTTAATAGGATTTCCAAGAAAGTGTGATAACTAATCTCTGCAGACTCCGATCTGAATAAAATACAGGTGAAAATGAACACCTCTGCTATATTTATTGTCTATGGGACTGCCAGAGATGGTCAAGAACAGTGCTCAGCCTTCTCTAGTGGTGATATAGTCAATGAATGAAGCATACTCAAATTCTGCTCTTTCACACGAGGGTCTGCAAATATCCATTCTCGAGATTGCTTAGGTTCCACTGGTCGGACCCCAGCAATCAGTAAGTGATCACCCATATTACTACTTTGAAAAAAAAACGTATGTACGCACAAAGTCTTCGGGATGCCGGCGCACCCACACACTTTTGGAACCAGAAAATGCTTAATAAAAACGAGGACAGCATTTTTTCCCTGAAGTGACTTTTTTGACATCTTCACCATCGACAACATATGCACAAGTCCTTTTCACATTGCTGTGCATATGTTCATTCTTTTTGTCATTTATTTAGTGCTTTTTCACTGGGTTCCAGGTGAAATTTGCCTGAAAAAGATGTCGTGCACACCCTTGAGATATAGAAAAAGTTAAAAGTTTTATTTTCAGCTTGATAAATAGGTATTGCTGGATAGTGCTTGTAAGTACAATCAATTTTGTAATTTATGGTGTATTAAAATTGTTCACCGTTCTTGAGATGTTAAAACTTCTTTAGTTCACCGCTCATTGTACACGTGCAGTACTTACAAGCTCTTTTCTATTGGGCCTATAAGCGCGGTCCCGAAGCTGGTCAGGATCGCTGGAGCACAACGGCACCTGCTAATCCCAGCCAGCTTCAATGCACTGTTTATTAGCTAGACAGCAGTGGTGGTCAGTTTCCTAGGCAACATGCTTTAACCCCTTTCCCACCTTAGACGTATAGTTACATCTATGGTGGGTTCCCCCTGTTTGCTGTAGGCTTTGGCGATGAGCCTGCAACTTTTCCAGCACATGTCAGCTGATTTGAACAGCTTACATGTGCCCTTAACAGCAACGGCTGTTAACATGCTAAATGCAGTTATCAATCTCTGACAGCGGCATTTAACATGCTCACGCCAGAAACGCGGCACTAACCCCACCCATCAGTGCCTGTGTCACATAACCGCGGGTTGCCAAGGGGTTGGCATGACAACCCAAGGTCTGCAGCAGACCCCTGTGGCTGTCATTGCCAGATTGCTATGAGTGCTACCAAGCGGTCGGCGCTCATAGCAAGTCAGCAATTTAGCTACATACAGCAGGGCTTCAGCCCTGCTCTGTGTAGCACAAGCGATCGGATGACCTCAGCCTCTAGTCTCCCATGACCATTCAAGTAAAAAAAAAATTTTTTTAAATATTTAAAAAAAAAAAAACTAGAAAAGCTCAAATCACCCCCTATTCGCCCCATTCAAAATAAGACAAAGAAAAAAAATACACATATTTGGTATCGCTGCGTTCAGAATCACCTGATCTATCAATATATAAAAAGAATAAATACGATCGGTAAACAGGGTAACAAGAAAAATGTCACAACGCCAGAATTACGTTTTTTTTGGTCACCACAACATTGCATTAAAATGCAATAATGAGCGATCAAAAGAACGTATCAATAAAAGTGTCAGCTCGTCACGCAGAAAATAAACCCTCATCCAGCCACTAATCATGAAAATGGAGACTCTACCGGTCTCGGAAAATAGCAACTTTTTTTTAAGAAAATTTGGATTTTTTTTTCTCATTACTTAAATAAAAAAGAACCTATACTTGTTTGATATCTACGAAGTCGTAATGACCTGGAGAATCATAATGGCAGGTCAGTGATAGCATTTAGTGAACATGGTAAAATAGCAAAACAAAAAACAATTGTAGAATTGCACTTTTTTTTGCAATTTCACCGCACTTGGAATTTTTTGTCCTGTTTGTGAGTACACGGACATGGCAAAACCAATGGTGTTGTTCAAAAGTACAACTCGTCCCGCAAAAAAAACAAGCCCTTGCGTCCCTTGGGACCATCCATCTATGAAGTTGGGAATAACCCTTTAATTGGAATGTATTATGGTAAGGGATTAATTGCATGAATTGGTATACCTGATCCTTGAAATCTGAGGCCAAATACAGTGAAAAGTGTAAATAAAGTAGGTACAATATTATGATCAAAAATAACATGTAGCTAAATCGAAGATGTGAAAAAAAACAAGATTACTGATAACAGAAATATTACTAGTTTAAATAACTAATAATACAATTATTAAATCAACAAAAATGTAAAACAAGTCCTGCATGACAAATGGCAGAAAAAAAGTATTAGAATTGATGTTCTGTAGGCACCTTACAAAATGATCAAAAAGTGCAATAAATGCCAAATCGTACCAATGAAAACTACAGCTTGTCCTGTAAAAAAAAAAAAGCCCTCACACCTTTCAATTGATGGGAAAGTTAAAAAAAAAAGCTGAGATTCTCATCATAGAATCATAGAGTTGGAGGGGACCTCCTGGGTCATCTGGTCCAACCCCCTGCTCAAAGCAGGATTCGCTAAATCATCCCAGACAGATGTCTGTCCAGCCTCTGTTTGAAGACTTCCATTGAAGGAGAACTCACCACCTCTCGTGGCAGCCTGTTCCACTCATTGATCATCCTCAGGGTAGTGCAAACGCTGCGGATTGATCTGCGCGGATTTAGCAAAATCCGCAGGTAAATCCGCAGGTCAAAAGACCTGCGGATTGGCCTGCGGATTACCCTGCGGTTTATCACCTTTACAATGGAGGTGATGGAAAACCGCAGCGGAATCCGCAGAAAAGAATGACATGTCAATTCTTTCTGCGGATTAGAAACCGCAGCAAATCCGCACCGTCTGCACAGCGGTTTCAATTTTCCATAGGCTATAATGCTACTGTACACTGCAGCAGAAACTGCTGCGGATCCGCAGGGCCAAAACCGCTGCGGATACGCAGCAGAATCCGCAGCGTGTGCACACACCCTCACTGTCAGAAAGTTTTTAACTAATTTCCAATCTGTATCTTCTCCCTTAAATTAGAATTTTTACTGCTTCTCCTCCTGTGATTGGGTCTATCCGGGACACAAACTCGCAGCTCCATACATGAGCCACAACCCATAATTTTAGAATATGAATAAAAGGAAGACGGAAAACCTACAGAAACTATATATTATATACTTCCATAATCACCCTGTCACATGTCCTTATTAACGCACAATGGAGCAGTACAAGCAAAATCATTAATATTATGGCAGAATTCCTACTCTTTTACACTTTAACACGGCCCCCCCAGTAAATAATTCAACCTGCAAAAAGCAAAGCCCCTATAAGTAGCGGTTATTGAAAATAAGTGGATAAAAAGTGGGCGATTTTGAATGGCAAAGCTGAGAAAAATGCAAAAATAGACAAATGGCATTAATAACAGAAATATGAATGGATGAGCTGATAAGATACTTGCATGAGGACATATCTGCTACCTGTGACCAGGCACAGCCCCCTAAGCTCCCAGCAGCTTTTCCCCATCATTATCGTTTCCACATCACAGTGAGTGACAGATTGGGATAACAATGTAAACCCGAGCAGCCCACCATTCCTACTACCAGAACACGAACACTGTGGACTCCCCCCAAAAAACATCACTTACTGTGAAACCCCTTTCTCCAGCCCCCAAATCCTGTCGCCGGAACCGGAAATGGTTGCTGACGAATACTTCCTGATGTTGCGTTCCAGGGAATGCCTTGTTTGCGTTCCAGCACGCAGGGCTTACGTGCGGCAGGCATTGCTGACGGTGATGTTGGGGTCTTATGCCAGTGCTGGCTGCACCAGGGGGTCGCTCCTCACACGGGGAAGATGTGTTTGTGCTCCCCATAGAATTTCTGCTGTGCCTGTTAGAGGAGACACCCGCAGGGGTAGCGCCATTCTGAAGATGGCTTTGTCACGATTTTTCTTTATGGCCCCAATTCCTCATTTCTTCTGCGCCTTTTTGTCTAGTTTTTGTGTTTTGATTTTTATTTTTGTTTGCACCCAGTTCATTGTACCATTTGCTTCTTTTCCAAAGTCCATGTTCGCTGAGACTGTGACTACCTACACTTTTATTAGGTTTACCCATTAATATATTGGACGTGCTTCTGTAAGGACGCTGCAAAAATATTTCTGCCGCTGTGTAGATTTGAAAGGTAAATGCAGGTATAGGATAATGTGCCTCAGTAGACAATAGATGCAAAGTGCTGTGTGAATAAGGCCTTACAGAACACCATTTATATATAGTGGCAAGCATAACCTGCAGCGTGACCCAGGGATCATGTACAGTTCCACTGTACAGGTGATGATCCTGACTGGCAGTTTTATGGTGGACGAGCTGAACACTTGTGCCCAGGTGACTCCAGAATTGTTGAAAACTGTTCATGCAGTTAAATCCGGACATATTGTTTTTGTGAGGCAACTAAGAAATAACCTTAATTTCTTATAAAATAAAAATTTTCTGCAGTGCACGTGAGGTTGTTGTAATATTTGCAAATTAGTAGAAATTTGTAGCAATAATAGTATAAAATAGTAAAATGTCACACTTCACATGACTGCTGACATCGCAGGGGACACTGCAATCTTCATAGAAAGAATAGCGCTACATAAACCCCTATACCTACTGTCAAATGCGACTGGAATATTGGACAGAGAATTTGTCATTGAAGGGGTTGTCCTGTTTTAGGGTTCAAGTCTGCAATCACTGTATGTGATTGCAGACTTATGGCTCCTCACATCACGTACACTGCGTGCTGCAAGGATTCGCTGGGAGTGTCAAGACCATGAAAGTAAGTACGGTATGTGATTTGCATATAGGCGGTCATGCAGTGACTAGACATGCGCCACCTCAATGCAAATGCATTGAGCAAGGTCAGACACGTCTAGTGAAAATATGGCCGGAAGTATGCAAATAACATACTTGAGTTCACATGACTGGCTAGCGCCAGTACCAGGGAATTTTCACAGTATGCAGAGTGCGTGCTGTGATGATTTACGAGTCTGCAGTCACATAGAGTGACAGCAGACCTGTACCCTACGGCTGAACAAACCACTTTGTTGTAAACAGAATTACAAACACTTCAATCTTTCAATCGTGGTGAGACCACCAGTTACCAATAGTGGGACCCCGATAATGAATTTTTGCCCCTCTTCTGTAGATAAAGAAAACCTTAATGTTTTGGGAATACCCTTATAACTGTGTAGATACATAAGATATTCATATCAATAACAATGGTTGCTTGCCCACTTTGTTGCCAGGTTATTGCCATGAACAGATATTGATACAAGTTATGTACACTGAAGTTTTCAGTTATTTTGTCCTATTTGCTTCGCAAGTCTGTATGTATATATATATATATATATATATATATATATATACACTGCTCAAAAAAAATAAAGGGAACACTTAAACAACAGAATATAACTCCAGGTAAATCAAACTTCTGTGAAATCAAGCTGTCCACTTAGGAAGCAACACTGATTGACAATCAATTTCACATGCTGTTATGCAAATGGAATAGACAACAGATGGAAATTATTGGCAATTATCAAGACACCCTCAATAAAGGAGTGGTTCTGCAGATGGGGACCACAGACCACATCTCAGTACCAATGCTTTCTGGCTGATGTTTTGGTCACTTTTGAATGTTGGTTGTGCTTTCACACTCGTGGTAGCATGAGACGGACTCTACAACCCACAAAAGTGGCTCAGGTAGTGCAGCTCATCCAGGATGGCACATCAATGCGAGCTGTGGCAAGAAGGTTTGATGTGTCTGTCAGCGTAATGTCCAGAGGCTGGAGGCGCTACCAGGAGATGGGCCAGTACACCAGGAGACATGGAGGGGACCGTAGGAGGGCAACAACCCAGCAGCAGGACAGCTACCTCAGCTGTTGTGAGTTCATTTTCCCCTTCACCGTCGATGTCTGATGAACTCCCTCTTCTGGTGAAGGAAGGTAGTGAGGCTGATTACCAAACACCTGATCTTGTAGATGATGACTGGGTAACAGGAACTTCTGACTGGATATAAGGCAGCCGACGGCCTTCTGAGTCGCTGGTGATTTCTCTGCTGGATTCTTGGAGACCAGTCTGATTCCTGCTTCCCAAAGATAAGTTTTTGCTCTGCTATTGAACTTATTTTTTTTGTTTACCTTGTTTTTTGGAGTTCAGCCATCCCCGGTCGGGGGTGTGCTGAGTTCCATTTTTTGTCTCTGATCAGTTTGTCTCTTTGCTCTGTCTTCAGAATTTACGTGAGTGCTGATATAGTCATTTTGAAGTCCTAGCGACTTCAGGGCCTGTTTTTCCTATCAGACGGTTAGGACATTTTTTGGTAGGGTTTTTTACGGATTGCAGACAGCAGCTTTTCTATCCTGTCCTTTTTAGTTAGCTTGAGCCCCATCGTTTGCTCAACCTATCTTTCTATCTGTGTTAGTGTTTTCATCTTGCTTCACCGTCATTATATGTTGGGGGCTGCCTATTGCTTTGGGGTCTGCTCTGGGGCAGTTTAGTTTTCCCCTTTCTTTCTCTAGGCCTATTTAGTTCTCCGGCTGTGATCGAGGGGTCTAGGGCATCGTAGGAACCCCCCACGGCTACTGTTAGTTGTTGTGGATAGGATCAGGGGTCTGCAATCCAATAGCTACCAACCTCTCCGGTTTTCTGGACTTAGCTTGTATTTTTGTTTTTTCCTCCTTCGGTGACTCATAACACTCAGCCTTTAGGAGGAGGAACAGGAAGAGCACTGCCAGAGCCCTGCACAATGACCTCAAGCAGGCCACAAATGTGCATGTGTCTGCACAAAAGTTTGGAAACAGACTCCATGAGGATGGTCTGAGTGCCCGACATCCACAGATGGGGGGTGGTGCTCACAGCCCATCACCATGCAGCCTTCCAAAGAAATGTCACCCCACACCATTACTGACCCACTGCCAAACCAGTCATGCTGAAGAATGTTGCAGACAGATCGCTCTCCACGGCGTCACCAGACCAGAGCACAGTGGCAAATTTGCCAAACCTGGTGTTTTGTGGCAAATGCCAAGCATCCTATACGGTGATGGGCTGTGAGCACAACCCCCATCTGTGGACATCGGGCCCTCAGACCATCCTCATGGAGTCGGTTACTAACTTTGTGCAGACACATGCACATTTGTGGCCTGCTGGAGATCATTTTACAGGGCTCTGGCAGTGCTCCTCCTATTCCTCGCTGTCCACAAGCACCGGTATCACCTCCGGTACCCCGCCAGCCAAGACCTCTGCTGACATGGTACCTTGGGAGGGCAAAATGGAGGAAATGTATACTCCCTGGTCACCTCCCTCCAAGCGACCAGGGGAATGCGGCTTCTCAGATGGCACAGATAATTTGGCGCGCAATGGGCAAGCCTTCAGGACATGACCAGTCTGCCCACAGTACAAACATGCCGACACCACTCCCCGAACCGTAGGCAGCTCCGAATACAACCAAGCTACTCCTTGCATAGGTTCATCTGGATACAGCATGAATTGGGCAGGCTCTCATAAAATGGCCAGGCTTCCCACAGGAAAAGCATACCCCCCACCATGACAAGCCGCAGGCACCCCCTTTTTTGTGTCAATAACACCGGGCTGTCTGGGCTCCTCCGTCCGCACTGGTGGGTCCTCCTCCCTAGCGAGGACATCAGGGGGCACTTTTTGTATATATCTTTCCCTGAGGCGTCTATACACCCGGATGGCAAGGGACATGGCGGCCTCCAGCGACCTGGGGGCGGCGTACTGCACCAGAGTATCCTGCAACTTTGGAGACAAACCCTGCACAAATTGACTCCTAAGTGCAGGGTCATTCCACTGAGTGTTAGTGGCCCATCTCCTAAATTCTGAGCAGTACTCAGCAACCCGGGCTCCCTGTTTACCCCTACGGATCCGAGATTCCGCCAGGGCGATGCCATCAGGATCCCCATACACAAGCGGCAAAGCCGCAAAAAACTCGTCCACGGACACCAATGATGGAGAATCGTCCGGTAGGGAGAAGGCCCAGGATTGGGGATCCCCTTTAAGAAGGGACATAATGATTCCCACCCGTTGCTCTTCACTTCCTGATGAACGAGGGTGCAGCCTGAAATATAATTCACAGGCATGCTGGAATACCAAGAATTGAACTCTCCCTCCAGAAAATCTCAGGGAGGGATATCTTGGGTTCTGGCTGAGCCTGTCTCTGAACCAAGCCCCCAAAGCCCACCAACTGCTGCAGTTGCTGCACCAACTCACCACGCAGCCCCCTAATCTCATCAGTAAGGGTCTGCAGCATTTGGGCAAAGGTCTGAACTGGGTCCATGGCTCAGCAGAAAAAAAAGTTACGGTTGGTGATAATGTCACGTGGACCCGTCCTGTGTGACGCGACCCGCAGGCCGGTAACTGTAAACAACAATACGCGGCACGTGATACAGTCCTGTGTGACACCGCCCGCAGGCCAGTAACTGTAAACAACAAGACAAGGGGGAGGGAAAACAGTTATAACGGTGGGCCCTGCGATAGGGTAAGGGGACGTGGAGACCTCCTGCACTCCCCTGAGTCAACGTTCCCTATGCCGGTTACGCACCGGGCGCCGCTCAGGATACCTGTCGCCCTAGTACACCCGACACCTATCCCTTGCTAGGTAGCTGGGTGGCGCAGGCACTGGCCCCACCGCTGTAATAATACACATGAAGAAAAAGCACAAACAAGGAAACACCACTTAGCTTTACTCAGTTGCACTTGCTCCTGGCAACAGAGTCCACCACCAGAATGCAGGTCTCCTGAAACGCTGCCACCACGCTCTGTCAGAGCTACAAGGAAATCCCCTATGACTCCTTCCACACCAGGGCTAAGACAGTGTTGCAAGGAATGTTCTCCAGCTCCTTCCTCCACCAAGGATGGTTGAAATGAATACTATCACCAACGCTGATTGCAACACCTGTGACTCTTTTATAGCAGAGCCACCAATCACACCTGCATTATAAATGTGCACTTCCACCGGGGGGCAAACTTATAATAAACGACACCACAGTGCAATAATCCAAATGGCCACCGGGGGCAAAAACATCTCCAAGCACAGCTTGAGAAAAAAAAAGGTTACCTGTGCTTTTATCTGTCCTGATCCCGCATGGATCATGACACATATAAGAAAGGTGACATGTTACATATCATGAAAAACAGGCATAATGGCATAATCTATTGCAAAGGTAAGGTAAATCAATAATATAAATTACCAATTTTACTCTGATCACACATAGTAGCAAGGTGGTCAGATAACATTACCTAGTGGTATGACTTATAAGGTGACGTGCTGAAAGTGATAAGTGCTAAAAGGTAGATTATTACACGATACTAATAGTTTAAATAATGTTAGAGTATTTAACAATGATTATATAGTGATTTTGAGTAAAATGCCTGTATGAAGGGAAAGGAAAGCAGACAAGGAAGTACAAAATCCACTTTGTGTATTAGAAAAAATAACACTTTCTAACTTTTTTAAGTAAGAGCACGGTGATGATAGAAAGGAAATCAATATTGAATTGTGTGGATAAAACAAATCTTGGTTTAATGTTTATTCAAAAAGTGGTTACAAAAATGAAGAAAAGTAAGTTAAAACCGCACAAAAATAAGTATTATTAAGTTATAAAAGAGAAAACAAACATTCATTGGTTCTTACAATGTGTTCTTGAGGCATGATGTGTTGGAGATTCTCTAGTAATGAGTTCTCTGTCAACACCACCCAACGGGAGTTAGGTCGGCTTTTATATTATATTGACCCATAGACTTACATTGGTTTCTATTTTCCTGTGTCATAACCACATATGGTGATTTGTCGCTATGTTCATAGCTTCTACCATATTAGAAGAACAGTGGTAACTTGTGGAATATGCATTTTAGTTATTGCAAATTCTCATTTTGAAATACTGAAGCCTATATCCTATGACCTTTGAGAACCTTTACCATCTCCAAATAGCTATGACTGTTCTGACAAAACTCTTATAGTTCTGACAAACAGAGAACAGATGTATCTGCCAAAATCCTCAGAATGCAAAATATAAAAATGAGGGAGCACACATGTGTGGTACCAATCTGAAATCAGGGCAGATTCAAAGCCAATTGACTACTAACCTTAAAGGGTTATGCAAATCCTGCATAACTCGGTGAATGGTGTGGTAGTAAATTCCAAATCTGTTATGAATGAGTCACCGTAGGAGGCAAAAACAGAAATACTAGCTAAGTCCAGAAAACCAGAGAAGTTGGCAGCTATCGGATTGCAGACCCCTGAACCTAACAACAACAACTAGCAGTAGCCGTGGGGGTTCCTACGGTGCCCTAGACCCCTCGATCACAGCCGGAGAACTACATAGCCTAAAGACAGAAAGGGAAGTCTAAACTGCCCCAGAGCAGACCCCAAAGCAATAGGCAGCCCCCAACATATAATGACGGTGAAGCAAGATGAAAAAACACTCACACAGATAGAAAGATAGGCTGAGCAAATGATGGGGCCAAAGCTAACTAAATAGGACAGAATAGAAAAGCTGCTGTCTGCAATCCGCCAAAACCCTCTCAAAAACAAGAGCCAACAGACTGATAGGGAAAAAAGCCCTGAAGACGCTAGGCTTCAAAAAGACTATATCAGTACTCAGGTATTTTCTGAAGACAGAGCAAAAAGGAATTCAGCTCACCCAGCAGGGAAAGGCAGAAATCCAGAAAAACAAGGCAAAACAAAACCAAAACACAAATGCAAAAAGTAGAGCAGAAAACTTAGCTTTTGAGGAGCAGGAATCAGACTGGTCTCCAAGAATCCCTCAGAGTAATCGCCCGCAAGGCAGAAGGGCGTTGACTGCCTTATATCCAGTCAGCAATTCCAGTCACCCAGTCATCATCATTCTGCTCAGGTGCTTTGTAATCAGCCTCACTACCTTCCTTCACCAGAAGAGGGAGTTCATCAGACCTCAATGGTGAAGGGGAAAATGAACTCACAACAGTACCTCCCCCTTGAGAAGCGGTCATCGAACCCTCATCCACGCCACCAGGGCGATCAGGGTGAGCCTGATGAAAGGCACGCACCAATCTTTTGACATGAATATCAGAGGCAGAGACCCAGGAATTATCCTCCTGACCATAACCCTTCCACTTAACCAAATACTGGAGTCTCCGTCTAGCCAGACTGGAATCCAGTATCTTCTCTACCTCATATTCCATGTTACCTTCAACTAATACAGGGTCCGGAGGTGCCACCCCAGGAACAACTGGTTCAACAAACCTCTTCAACAAGGACTTATGAAACACATTATGAATTTTAAATGTGACAGGAAGAGCCAAACGATAAGAGACCGGATTAATAATCTCCAAAATCTTGTAAGGTCCAATAAATCTAGGCTTAAACTTAGGAGAAGCCACCTTCATAGCGATATTTTTTGAAGATAACCAAACCATATCACCAACCTTAAACTGGGGACCAATGGTCCTATGTCGGTTGGAAGTCTGGTTTGTTCTCTCCGTCTGCCCAAATAACAGTCATTCTCTGAGAGACAGGCATATCAGAGATGAAATCCATTGAAATATGGGTCCATGGCCTCCTGGGGACCGGCAAAGGCATCAACAACCCACTAGAGCGAGAACAAGGTTTAGACCGGGAGCAAGTCCCACAGGACTGCACAAAATTCCTGACATCACGAGACAAGGCGGGCCACCAAAAAGACTGACTCACCAGATCTCTAGTACCAAAAATACCTGGATGACCAGCCAATGCAGAGCAATGAACTTCAGACATCAATCTCTTCTTCCACTGGTCAGGAACATACAACTTCCCACTGGGACAACGCTCAGGTTTGTCCTCCTGGAACTCTTCCAGAGCACGTCTCAAATCGGGCGAGATGGCAGAAAGAACTACCCCTTCGCCTAAGATGGTAGCAGGCTTGGTCACCACAGGAGAATCAGCAAAGAAGCTCCTAGAGAGGGCGTCTGCCTTGACATTCTTAGTGCCAGGAAGAAAAGAGCCCACAAAATCAAAACGTGTAAAAAACAAGGCCCACCTAGCCTGTCTAGGGTTCAAGCGTTTGGCCGACTCCAGGTAAGTCAAATTCTTGTGGTCAGTGAGGACCACGACTTGGTGTTTAGCTCCCTCCAACCAATGTCTCCACTCCTCAAATGCCCATTTCATGGCTAACAGTTCCCGATTCCCCACATCATAGTTACGTTCAGATGGAGAGAACTTTCGGGAAAAGAAAGCACAGGGATTCATTTTAGATGTTACAGGATCCTTTTGGGACAAAACAGCTCCTGCACCAATCTCAGAAGTGTCCACCTCTACCTGGAACGGGAGTGAGACATCAGGTTGCCGCAAAACCTGGGCAGAAGTGAATCTTCGCTTCAGCTCCTGAAAGGAAGAAACAGCCTCCGGAGACCAATTCAACACATCAGCACCCTTTTTAGTCAGATCAGTCAATGGCTTGGCAATACTAGAAAATTTTGCTATAAATTTCCCAAAAAAATTAGCAAAACCCAAAAACTTCTGGAGGGCCTTCAAAGAAGTGGGCTGAACCCAATCAAAAATGGCCTGTACCTTGGCCGGGTCCATTTCAATAGTTGACGGAGACAAAATAAATCCCAAAAATGAAATCCTCTGTACCCCAAAAAGGCATTTCGATCCTTTGACATACAGGGAATTCTCCCTCAAGATCCGGAACACAGTCCGAACATGTTCCACATGAGAATCCCAATCCTTGGAGAAGATCAAAATATCATCCAGATAGATAATCAAAAATTTATCCACAAAGTCTCGGAAAATGTCGTTCATGAAGCACTGGAAGACAAGGGGCATTAGTGAGCCCAAAAGGCATCACCAGGTACTCAAAATGTCCCTCCGGAGTATTAAACGCCAGAGAAAACCAGAGAAGTTGGCAGCTATCGGATTGCAGACCCCTGAACCTAACAACAACAACTAGCAGTAGCCGTGGGGGTTCCTACGGTGCCCTAGACCCCTCGATCACAGCCGGAGAACTACATAGCCTAAAGACAGAAAGGGAAATCTAAACTGCCCCAGAGCAGACCCCAAAGCAATAGGCAGCCCCCAACATATAATGACGGTGAAGCAAGATGAAAAAACACTCACACAGATAGAAAGATAGGCTGAGCAAATGATGGGGCCAAAGCTAACTAAATAGGACAGAATAGAAAAGCTGCTGTCTGCAATCCGCCAAAACCCTCTCAAAAACAAGAGCCAACAGACTGATAGGGAAAAAAGCCCTGAAGACGCTAGGCTTCAAAAAGACTATATCAGTACTCAGGTATTTTCTGAAGACAGAGCAAAAAGGAATTCAGCTCACCCAGCAGGGAAAGGCAGAAATCCAGAAAAACAAGGCAAAACAAAACCAAAACACAAATGCAAAAAGTAGAGCAGAAAACTTAGCTTTTGAGGAGCAGGAATCAGACTGGTCTCCAAGAATCCCTCAGAGTAATCACCCGCAAGGCAGAAGGGCGTCGGCTGCCTTATATCCAGTCAGCAATTCCAGTCACCCAGTCATCATCATTCTGCTCAGGTGCTTTGTAATCAGCCTCACTACCTTCCTTCACCAGAAGAGGGAGTTCATCAGACCTCAATGGTGAAGGGGAAAATGAACTCACAACACAAATCCCAACCAGCTGTGGTGTGTCCTGTGGCAGGTGGGCAGCTGGGGTGCATGCAAAGGCAGGCAGGAGTAGGGAGAAAGTTGGGCACAGCCACTGTGTGAGCTCTGGTCCACATAACCGCAGGTACTGAGGGATCTCAAACCATATATGGCACTTCCTGTCATTGGTGGGTGACTGGGGTACACACCGTGACTGGCAGGAGGTGTACAGGCATCTGCAGCAATTGCTGGGGTCGAGGTATGGAGGAGACTGAGCGCAGCCGCAGTGCGCACTGTGTTACATGTGACCGCAGGTCCTATTGGTCACGTGATGGAAGGTCCTGATGGGGAAGGCATTGATGTGTACCGTCCACTGCAGCTCCAGCCGTGTACCCTCAGAGAGGAGAAGAGAGTGAAAAATTAAATAAAATTGTGGTCTGTGAGGAGTGCTAACAGGACGGATAAGGATGAGGAGAAAGTTAAAAAGGTACAAACCTTTATTAAGGGAATGAATCCACAACGCGTTTCGACGGCAGATTACTGTCTTCATCAGGTGGTATGACCATAAGGGGGGAAATTGACATTTAAAAACAGAGGAACCAATAGGAGTGCAGAATTAATTAAGCAATTAAGGATAAACCACTTTTAAAATATACAGAGATGGTTATAAATGAGACCAAGATGGAGGATATATGAATAAAACAATATAAACAGTGAATTAAAATATAAAAATATATAAGAATAATAAAATAACACATAAAATTCTTCTTCCTTGCCTCCGCAAGAGCAACCAATTTCTTACAAATTAGAGGATCAGGATAAGAAAAATATGATTAAACTTTTCTTGAAATATGTAAATCAAAGTAAGATTGAAATCACTAATCATATTGATGTACAGTACTTTTTAAAAAACATTATATCACTGAAGGCTTATTACCTAATGGACTGAAAATATCCCAAAAAACTTCCTTTCCACAAGATAGTACCTTTACTAAACTATGGGATTCAATCTGTTCCAGGTGCTCCACAGATATGATAAACCTTCTCATAGATAAGAGAAATTCCCTGGCTGAGGCTGCCCTTTCTCAATTGGCCTCACTTCGGAAAAATCTTACTTCTTGTTCTTCCTCATTAGATTTTAAAGATTTTGATACCAAACTCTGCATCAGACTCAATAAATTTGAGGACAATCTAGTAAAGGAAAAGGCTAATAAATTAATGTGTGATAGAACTAGCAATACCAGTGATAATGAACCCATGGAGATCACGTCACCACCATGTGCATCTTCATCTGTTCAAAATTTAACTGTGCAGAATAATGGAAAATCACTAATTGATAGGAATCCTAAACAATCATCAATTAAATTTGTAAATAAACAACAAATGTTCTTGTCAGGGTCCTGACAGCGCCGGCGTACAGCCTCTGCTAAGCAGGGACTCACCCGCACCATAGGGACCCCTGGGGACAAGAACAGCCGGAAAATAAAGATGCACAGGACCTGAATGTAGAAGTTTAGCAAGCCGGCACAGGACCTACGGTCATGTGAACGGTTATGTGACTGCAAGGGGGCGGGGCTTAGCATCCTGCTTTCAAAGAAGGTAGAAAACTCAATGTCGGGCAAAGCGGGGGTCATGCACAGTACAGGCAAGCGAGGTACAGGAGGGATAAACAGACGGGAGGTCAGACAAAGCCAAAGGTCATACACAAGATATCAGTAAAGTGCCAGGGATGAGACAGAACGGATAGTCAGGGCCAAGCAGAGATCAAAACCAAACAGACGTAGAAGGTACCAAGCAGAATCCAAAGCAATATCCAGAGAACAGACCGAGTCATACACAGAGAATCATGCAACCAGAACACAGCACAAACACACTCTGGGGTCACCACACAATGCCAAGGGCGAAAGTATAACTGACGGGGGATGGGAGCTTCCTGAGGCTATAAGAAGCCTCCCCAGAACCAATGAGAGGCCACCATAATAGGTCCCAGGTGTGCAGGTGAGAGTCTGCACTGAGGTCAGAACATTAACCCCAGCAGTGCCGGTCACCCAGCACTGATATCATGACAGTTCTATTATGAGCAACACAAAAAACACTGAACAAATATGCTGTCAAGAAAGCATCTGTCAAACACATTTCTACACTGCCCCTGATCAGTAAAGTCAATGAAGAAAACCCCAGCAATTTATTTGCTAATATTCCCGCACAAGGGTCATCTTACACATCTTTATCGGATCATCGGAATCAGGTTTTGGGTGACCATGTCCAACACACTTATTGTGTTCCACAGACCGAGAATCTCCCATTTGATGGTGCACCCGTTGTCACTTCCACCCAAACCATTAAATTAGTGAATTTCACGGGCCTTTTCCGTTAACCATTCACGATGGCATTTTCTCTGTACAATCACTAAACCTAGCTAATATGATATCCACCACACCTCCTTCCGTCTCTAATAGAATTAATGTAACGGATGTTTCTACTCCTCATTCCACAGTGGGCAAAACTATAGAACCTGCTAATTTGGAGGTGAATAATTTCGCGGACTCATCCCAAACTAGCATTATAATTCCCAGTTTTCTACTTCTTAATACCAATTGTAGATCCAATCCTCTAACTAACTCCCTTAAAGACACCAAAAATCACCCAGTTTTTTCAGTTGGCTCCGGGCCACCAACCAAAAAGAAAAAGAGGAGATGAGGATGTAGGGGGAGTGGAAAATCCCGTTGAAAATCCGGGAACATCCTCAAATTACACCTTGAAAAAAATGAAGGCAATTTAAATGTTTCTACCCAATCAGAGAACTCTTCCGAAAATAAATCTGGCATTTTCAATTTATCCAGTTACACACTTACCAAAGAGGAAAATCTCTCCTCGAACATGGACTATCTTTTTGTCCTGACTCTTCAATGAATACTTTCAATCTTTATTTAGATTTTAATGAATTTGTGCGAAAGCTGACTATACAGCGACACTTTCTAACTGAAGAAAGGAATAAGACCTCCGTTTTGAAACCGGCCCCCACTGTGGACACTGAAGAACCCTTTTTACATGTTCCTCTGAAAGCACCCTCTAGCCAATTTTATTCCCTTCAACAAAGAGGATCACACAATGAAATTTTTCATCACCTCATTCTCAATTATATCAGCTCCTTACCATTGATTAAAAAGAAGAATGTTACCGTAATTTGAATCCCGGGGGAAAACTGGCTATTAAATCTCTCAGGGATAATAAAGACATCATCATTAAAACTGCCGATAAAGGCGGTGGGGTGGTCATTATGAACAGGAGCTGGCACATTTAGGAAGATTTTTGGATCCTCAGTGACCAGGAGTCTTATGAAAGAGTAGAACCAGACCCCTCTGTTTCAATCTTCTTAAAATATAATGAATTTATAAAAAATGCACAATCTGTAGGTATTCTCAACAAGAAAGAATCTAAATTTTTAATATTCCTCAATTTAAAGTTCCATCTTTCTATTTTCTCCCAAAACTACACAAAAATCCATTAATCCTCCAGGCAGGCCTATTATATCCGGCATTGGATCTATAACATGTAATTTATCTCACTATATCGACTTTTTTTTTTGTAAACCGTCTTTATTGAGTGTAATACAAAGTATACATATAATGTCCAATAGCATAACAGAACATTTATGCAATATTAATAACATTAGACGGCATTTTTTTCAACTATAACCCACCCGCCCCTCCCCCTCCTCTCCCCCGGGCAAACTCCATAACTTCGTAACACAATTTCAATCCAGTCTAACAGGGATATTACCAGCAAGCTGCTCTCTCATATACCAGTTGGTGAGCTGGAAACAACTATGTATCGCCTGGCGTGTTGAAGATGTCTGAGTATTGATAAAAGAGGACCATGTGAAAAAAAAGCATTCAGTGTCTTTTTCTCTATTAAGTAAGGCCTCAATCCAATCCATTTTGAAGAGATATGTTACTTTTGTAGTAATTAAGCTTAAAAAAGGTGTTACATCCTGTGCCCACAAATGGAGAATGCTTTTACGTGTGGCTGCAGCCCATATGAACAAGAAAGCCTCACCAACTGGTCCTGTGCGAGAATATTAAATATGGCCCACTCCGGGGAGAGAGAGATAGATATGCCAAAAGTGTTGATGAGATGTTGCAGAAGTGTATCCCACTCCCTTATTTTTGGGCAGTCCCAAAGGCAATGGAAAATATCAGTTGGAGAGTGTAAGCATTTAGGGCAGGGATAGTCCCCAGAGGGGGACATTTTAGACTTGACCTCCAGGGAGATGTATGCTCTATGTCTCGCAATATTGAGCTTACGTAATGTCTAATTTGAGAGATAGTAAAATTGTCTTCTGTAAGGATTGGGTATTTGAAAACCATGTCCTCTAAGGTAAGAAGGCATTGATTATTTGTCAACGTATCTCGGACCAGTCTACACCCATTGTTTCCAAGCACCTTGTAAATGGGAGGTGACTTGCCTTGTAGAAAAGAGGGGTTACCTTGAAAGGGAAGAAACATCAAGATGTGGGGGTCAACACTGCCAACTCGTCTAGCTTGACGCCATCCCAAGATTACCGACCATAATAGAGGATTATCTCTAACCTCCACTGGAATTTCAGCATTTCGTAGGTGAAGCAATGCTGGGAGGCTGTAGGGTCTACACATGGCCTCATCTATTGGGGTATTAGGGAAGCAATTAAAGGCATATATCCAATCAAGGGCATGGCGAAAAGCAGCCGCTATACTGTAGAGGCGTAAATTTGGGAGATTAAGTCCACCCAAAGATTTGGCTTGCTGTAGCTTAAAAACACTAATTCTAGAGCCCCCTTCTGAGCCCCAAATAAATTGGTGGAAGGCTCATGTCAGTAGCCTATCATCAGCTTTAGAAAGCAGAATCGGGAGCGTCGGTAAAGGAAAGAGTATTTTAGGGAAAGAGATCATTTTAATTAGATGGGCTTTACCTGCAAAGGATAATTTAAGGGATTTCCAGGATTGAATTTCTTGTATAACTACAGAAATAAGAGGCTGAACATTTAATTTATAGATATCATGAGGATTTGATGTTAGGTCAAAGCCAAGATAAGGTAAAGAATTTCTCCACTGAAAGGGAAAAGGGAACGGCCACCGTTTCTGAGCAATTTTAAAAATAGCTAAAGCATGAGATTTATTAAAGTTTATACGAAATCCCGAAACTGCTCCAAATTCATTAAAGGCGTCCATTATAGAGGAAATGGATTCCTTAGGATTGGATATCATGAGTAAGATATCATCAGCAGATGCCAACGTTTTAAGTGTATGGTGACCGACCCCTATGCCCCCAAACGAAGGGATCATCTCCAGATATCTTAGTAAGGGATCAAGGGCAATATTAAACAACAAAGGTGCCAGAGGACAGCCGTGCCTCGTCCCCCACGAAGATGGCAAAAGGGGTTGACTGGATACCATTAAGCCAAATCGAAGATTGGGAGTTAGTGAAAATTGTGCGTATAAAATTAAAAAAGGGAAAGCCAAACAGTCTATACTTCAGAGTTCTGATAACATGAGACCAGGACACACAGTCAAAAGCCTTACCAGCGTCGAGGCTGACCAGTATATTCTGCTTGGCCCTAGCCTGATAACTATGTGTGATGGCCGCTAACGCTGATATTGTAAGTGATAGACCAACCATGGACAAAGCCCGTTTGAGATGAGGTAAGAATATCAGGAAGCATAGACTGTAATCTATTAGCCATGATTTTAGTGAGCAATTTAATATCAACATTTAAAAGGGAAATCGGGCGGTACGAGGCAGGGAGAAGCGGATCTTTGCCCGGCTTTAGTAGTAATAACAGACAGGCTTCATTAAATCGATCCAGGAGAGAACCCGAGTCCAAAATATGGTTAAAAAAGAGAGGTGAGGTGTGGAGTAATTAAGGGTTGTAACAGTTTATAAAACTCTACCGAGAAACCATCCGGGCCAGGGGTTTTATGCAGTTTTGAAGATTTAATGACTGATCTTACCTCCTCAGAAGAAATTGGTTAGTTTAGGATCTTCCGCTGAGAGTCAGAAAGCCTTGGTGGACAAGCCTTGCGTAGGAATGCATATCCATCCTCCCGAGAGTCCAGAGATGGGCCATAAAGATCTGCATAAAAGTCTCTAAAAACCGCACAAATTTGGGTTGGGTCACGAGTGATAGAGCCATTGGGTAAGACAATATTGGGAACCCTAGTAGCCGCTTTGAATGGCTTCGTTAAAGATGCCAGGAGACGGCCTGGTTTGTTACCCCAACGAAAATAACGGTTACGTTGATGAGCTAATTGGTTGTGTGCCTGCTCATGTAATAGGGTATTTAAATTTTGTTTAGCTGTCAGGTAAGCCTCTCTGGAGGAGGGAGTATTATGTAATTTAAAGTCTCTATACGACTGAGTGAGCTGGTCTAGGTGAGGCCGCAAGGAGGACAACTTCCTTTTTTTCTGGGACACATAAGAGATAACATGTCCTCTAAGTACTGTTTTAGCAGTGGCCCAAAATAGATTGATATCGTCCAAGTGTTCCAAGTTGTCCTCCACGAAAGTCTCCCACCAGCCTGTCATATAGCGCTTGAAATCATCTGAAGTATAGAGATAAGAGGGGAAGCGCCAGCGCAAAGACACAGATCTATTAGTGGGGAGTTCCAGAGTATGTAAGACCGGGGAGTGATCTGAGATAATTGAAGGGAGAAAGTCAACTGTTTTTAGAAGGGAAAGAAGAGAGGCAGAAGTTAGCCAATAATCAATTCGAGTGTGAACATCATGTACCCTAGAATAGAAGGTATATTCTCTTTCCGTAGGGTGGCAGCACCTCCAGGCATCAACCAAGTCAAGCCTGTTTTAACAAGGCAGAAATCGCTCTGGATGGAGGTTGAGATGAGGGCAGGGGGGAAGATCTGTCCAAAAAAGCATCATGAAGGGTGTTTAAATCTCCACCCAATAATATATTGGTAGGATGCCAGACGTGAACCATCTCTTCAAGTTTAGCAAAGAAGGAGGGGCTAGTAGTATTGGGTGCGTAAACATTTATAAGGCAATATTCCCGCTGTTCAATAATAGCTCTGACTAATATATATCGCCCTGCCTGGTCCCTCACCACATCCTGTATTGAATAATCGAGATCCTTATGAAACAAAATGGCCACACCACGTTTTTTCTGTGTAAAAGAAGCCTCCAAACGCTCCGCATAATATCTATTACGGAGCGCTGGGTGACCCCTGCATAGCCAGTGGGTTTCTTGTAAAAAGACAATATGGGGGCGTAGACGAGTAATGTGATCTAGTACTTTTCTGCGCTTTACCGGTGAATTGAGGCAAGCCACATTCCATGATAGAAGTTCGATGGAGCATATATTAATGTGAGAAGCTATGTTATTAGGGGCGGCCATGTTAACCTATCCCACATTGGGGCCAGAACGTAGAAATGAGAAAAAAAAGAGTAGTTGGGCAAAGGTCTGTCCCAGCGAGCAAACCTACCAACCCAAGTTAGCCAAAAAGACCGGACATAGAGCGTGCCCAAGGAGAGGGAACCCACCCCCCATCCGCAAACCCCAACTGAACTGAGAAACAACATATAAACCAAAAAGTTAAACATCGGATTAAGTTATCTTAACTAATGGTATCCCCTAGAAGGAAAAACATGAGATAAGAACAAAAGTTCAATATAGATCAAGCCATAAGCTCAAAATCAAATCTTAAAGGCAAAATAATACATGGCTACAAATCAGAGTCAAGTGACCGGAGAGGAAGCCCGGAAAGAGCGCTCAACTTCCTCTAATGCTTTATCTGGGTCTTCAAAAAATACCGGTTTTCCTTGAAGCACCACCCGAAGGCGTGCAGGGTAGAGAAGAGCAAAACGATTGCCTTTGTCATGTAATAGTTTACATACTAAAGAAAAAGAATGGCGCTTGGTCACCACCAAGGAGAAGAAATCTTGAAACATAAGGAGGGAATGGCCCTCATATTTCAATGAGGAGGTGGCTCGGTACGCCCGGAGCAACTGAAGTTTGTCCTGGTAATTGAGTAACTTGAAAATTACCGGGTGTGGACGAGCTTTCGGATCAGAGCGCTCAGGTCCAATTCTGTGCGCTCGCTCCACCACCATAGAGCCAGGCATGTCAGGCAAATTGAGTGCTCGTGGGAGCCATGAGGAAGTAAGGTGGTGTAGGTCCTTTACAGATTCAGGGACACCGATGATCCGTAGATTGTTACGACGACTCCGGTTTTACAGGTCATCAAATTTTTCCCGAAGCTGCTCTATCTCGTGGTCTCTGTCCTTTATCTGGGTAACAAAGGATTGTACCGTGTCCTCCACGTCAGAAATCCGCTGTTCTGCCACTGAAATTTTATTGGTGTGTTCAGTTAGCTGTGATGTGATTGATTCCAGTGATGATTGAAAAGATTGAAGTCTGGCGTCAATCACCGGCATGAGCTTCATTGTAATAGAAGCAATTGCTTGCAGGGATTCCTCAGACATGGTGTTAGAATAAAAAATGGACAAGCCATCTCGACACGTCACGGCAACCCTTGTGGGACAGTCCCTACTCTAGTATTTAAAACCTTTTCACTTGCCAAGTGACGTGAATGTGAACAAGGATCGAGCAGCTGAACCACTAGTAAAAGCTTATCCTGTCTGGCCTAAGCTTTTACTAGTGGTTCAGCTGCTCGAGCCTTGTTCACATTCACGTCACTTGGCAAGTGAAAAGGATTTAAATACTAGAGTAGGGACTGTCCCACAAGGGTTGCCGTGATGTGGCGGGATGGCTTGTACATTATTTTGATCAAAATTATGTTTACTAAACACCCGTATTATTATTATTACCTTTATGCATTATTTGCAGTTTATTTTTTACTTTTTAGCTCAGGATATTTGTGTTTTTTGCTTTTTGTTTTCTCTGATTAATGGTCATGTGTTAATATGCACTTACATTGTGCATACACATTAACTTACTTTCTCAGTTCAGATTCGTTTTTGTTCATTTCATTGTGCATTCAGTGCATATATGGGTGTGACCGCCCTCTTTCTGAGATGGAAAACCATCCTGTCTGGCCTAAGCTTTTACTAGTGGTTCAGCTACTCGATCCTCGATTATAAGACAAATAAATAAATCTATTCCCTGTACATTTGGACTACCACAAATATTTGCCATATGCATTTGTATAACTTATATCCTGGCCGCTGCATTTACACACATCCACCGCCCTGGTATTAACTCTCTACACTCCGTCCATATTGCCCCCTCACTCCTTTTCTCTCCTATGTATAGCACTCACACTCTTTTCACATTGCTAAATTGCACAGATCCATTCAGTCCCACCATTCAACATCAGAGACGCTCTCACAAATCACTTAACCATCTGCTCACTCTTTCTATCCTCCTCCTAGTCGCAGGAGACATTGCTCCCAACCCTGGTCCCCCATGTTATAGAAAGTCAAACCCCCCAACTGCTACACTCAGAAACCCCTCTAATCTTATTAATATTCCCTGCATGCCATCTGCCTCTCTTAATTGTGCACTTTGGAATTCTTGCTCAGTGTGTAACAAACTCTCCTTCATCCATGACTTCTTCCTTTCTAATTCTCTTAACCTCCTGGCTCTTACTGAAACCTGGATCCAGCAGTTAGACACTACCGCTGCTGCTGCTCTTTCATACGGGGGACTACACTTCTCTCATACCCCAAGATCAGACAATAGAGCAGGTGGAGGCGTTGGTCTGCTCCTATCTCCAAAATGTACATTTCAAGTTATCCCTCAAGTACCCTCACTTGTCTTTCCTTCTTTTGAGGTCCATGCCGTCAGACTCTACACCCCCTTCTCCATGCGAGTGGCGGTGATATATCGTCCTCCCGGCCCCTCCCATCAGTTCCTGGATCATTTTGCCACTTGGCTTCCACATTTTCTCTCCTGTGACATCCCTACCCTCATCATGGGCGATTTCAACATCCCCATTGCTCTTCCCCTCTCCCCATCTGCTACTCACCTTTTATCTCTAACCTCCTCTTTTGGCATTTCACAGCTTACTAATTCTCCAACGCATGAAGATGGAAACTCCCTCGACTTGGTCTCCCGTTCTCTGACCACAACCTTCTTTCATTCTCTATCAAGAACTGCCAGGCTGCTCAGGTCACCCCCACTGTCCATCTTTATAGAAACATACAGGCCATTAACACCCAGAAACTTATGAAGAACTTGCAGTCTTCATTGGCCCCTATCTCCTCCCTTTCATGTCCTGATTCTGCATTGAAGCATTACAATGAAACACTTCAAAGTGCCCTGGATGAATTTGCTCCTCCTATACATAGAACACCACAACACAGACGGCGACAACCCTGGCACACCCTGCAAACACGTTTCCTGCAGCGGTGCTCCAGGTGCGCCGAACGTTTGTGGAGAAAATCCAACCTACCCGAAGATTTCATCCATTATAAGTTTATGCTTCGAACAAACAACACTGCCCTTCACCTCTCAAAACAAACCTATTTCAACACCCTCATCACTTACATTGTGCATACACATTAACTTACTTTTCTCAGTTCAGATTTGTTTTTTATTCATTTCATTGTGCATTCAGTGCATATTTGGGTGTGACCGCCCTTTTTCTGAGCTGGGAAAGCCATCCAGTCAGGCCTAAGCTGTTATTAGTGGTTCCACTGCTCGATTCTTGTTCACATTCACGTCACTTGGCAAGTGAAAAGGTTTTAAATACTAGAGTAGGGACTGTCCCACAAGGGTTGCCGTGACGTGGCGGGATGGCTTGTACATTATTTTGATCAAAATTATGTTTACTAAATACCCTTATTATTATCACCTTTATGCATTATTTGCAGTTTATTTTTTACTTTTTAGTTCAGGATATTTGTGTTTTTTGCTTTTTGTTTTCTATGGTGGTGTTAGAGTCAGATGTTTTAGGAGATTTGGCAACCTGAGCTCCAGTTTGGAGCTACCCTGATTCACGAATTTATCCATGGATGGTGGAGCAGAGTATGCAGCCATGAGGTATACACAGAGAGAGAGAGAGAGGGGGATACCACAGCCAAGATATGGCTAAAGAAACTTACATAGTCCTGTTATCGAAGGTATATCCCAAACTGGGACGGGGTCAACCGCAATACGGAAGGCGAGCCCTGACAAAAGGGGGCTTTATCCGGTATTTATCCAAACACGTGTAGGTGTAAGTAGGCGCCGTTATAAAAAAAAAGCAGTAGTCGCTGCTCAGCGCTAACCTCCGGAAGTTTATCTCAACAACTGGCTATGTAGTTGTAGTCAAATTTTCAGTTTTCATCCCTCGGTGTTATGATCAAGAGGATATGTAGTGTACAAACAACAAATTAAATTTATAGTGTTTTCCTCTCTTGGCCACAAGATGCCGCCAAAGTTCCAGCTTGTGCTGGGGACTTTCCAGCCTGTGTGTGTCTGCCAGCACTCCCTGGCCTCCTGCCTCTCACCCCTCAGCGTTTATGGCATCACTGGTTCTGCACTGCCCTCTCTCCCCTAGTGCCTGAACCTACCAGTCAAGTGCTGCTGTGGATCCACTGCCAGGCTGGGTGAGTCCTCAGGAAAGGTGGAAAGGAGGATGTTTCTAGTTCCATCTGCTGTAGGGTTCATCCGTTGGGATCATTGTCCAGGCTTTGTGCATCCAGTGGTGGGTCTGTGTGAGCTCACCCCGGGGGCTCCTTTCTACTGTCCGGCTTCTGTGGTAGCTGCAGGGATTCTGCTGTGGGTCAGCAATCACTGTTGGTCAGGCTCTCATCTGTCGGTGTAGGCCGCAGGCCTCACATCTGCTATGATGCCTTTGACTCCCCTGGGCAAGAATTTACAGTCCAGATCCCAATAGAATGGGCTTTCAGGGATCCTGAGTTTAGCTGTGTTCCAATTGTTGTTTGTGGGGGTCCTGATTGGGCTGGATGGAGTGGATTGATAAGCCCAGTCTTGGAGCTCCTCTATGTGTGTCTGTTCATGTCGGCGGCCATCTTGGATCTCTCTATATCGACCTTTTTTTTGCAGAAATATGTTTTAAATCTGGATTCTTATATCAGAGATTCATCTCAGTTGATTGACCTTCTTCAAACAATACCTCTTTTTCCTAATTGCATTCTCTTAACTATGGATGTTAGTACAGTAGTATATCCCATAATTTGGGTCTTGAGGCAACTAACCAAATTGCGGATGACCAAATGCTACTTACACAAAGAATTTTTAAAAAATGCCATTAATTTTATTTTAAATAATAACATTTTCTCCTTTGAAAATTGCACTTATGGTCAGTTAAAGGGCTGTGCGATGGGAACAAGATTCGCCCCTAGTGATGCAAATCTCTTCATGGGGGCATTTGAGTCAGTCTTCATCACACAGTCTACCTTGACAATGGGTAAAATAGCGCTGTACCGCCGCTTTATTGATGACCTTTTTTTCAATTTGGACTGGTTCTCAAAATGAGGCTTCTGAATTTATCCACGCACATAATAAAAACTCTTGGGGTCTTGCATTTTCTGCCTAAATGTCTAACTCAGACTTTCAAGCTCTTGACCTAGTGGTATATGTAGATTCAACAGGAAAATTCTCTACCTCCACACATTTTAAATGTGTAGGTGTAAACAGTTACCTCTGTTTCAATAGCGGCCACCTTAATACTGGTTCATTTTGAAGGGCGATCCTATTGTTTAAAAAAATCTCCCTGCCAGGCCAAGAACTATCTTCAGAAGAAATCGCACCCTCCGTAATCTTATTACTCCTATCGACACTACCCTGCACCTTTGTTCCCTGGCAATTAACACTGTTCTTAATCCAGGTTACTTTGCTTGCAAAGCCCCTAAATGCCACTTGCAAGATTCACCACAACGCACATCTCAGTATGTTAATGAACTTCCTGATCCAAACTATAACCAAGATCACGACACATCCAGTGAAATGAGTGAGAGTCATCATGAGGCTCAGCTACAGGAAAACGTGGAGCAAAACAACTCTGCTAATGTTTTCCTTGCCCCTCGCCAGGTAACCAACGTGAATCACCTTGCTGACACACCGCACGTGAGACCGAAGCAATATGACACCGGTTGGTGCCACCCTGAGGATACTAACAGGTATGAACGCACCTCACATCACTATCAGGGTGACCCATCACCAGTATATTCTGCTGACAACCGGTTCACAACAGAACTTGCTAAGATCTTCACATGACGTGATCTGGTTACCAAGGGGCTCATGAAATTCACTGACCACGCTGAAGGTTACAGATCTTGGAAAGCTTCCTTCCAAAATGTCACTAGAGACTTGGGGCTACAACACAGGGAAGAGATAGACCTCTTAGTCAAATACCTGGGAGAAGAGTCAGTCAAACACGCAGTAAGGATCAGAGATATTAATATAAACCACCCTCAAATCGGCCTTAAAGAGATCTGGAAGAGGATAGATGAATGTTACGGCTCTGCAGAGGTCATAGAGAGAGCATTCATCAAAAGAATTGATGACTTTCCTAAAATATCTAACAAAGGTCTCCCAAAACTAAGAGAGCTAGGTGACCTGCTACAAGAGGTCCTAGTTGCAAAATGTGAAGGTGACCTACAAGGACTTGCATACCTTGACACAGCAAAAGGTGTTAACCTTATAGTCCAAAAGTTGCCTTACAATCTAAAGGAGAGGTGGCTCCCACGTGGTTCCACGTACAAATACAAACACAGTGTTTCATTCCCTCCCTTCTCCGCTTTTGTAGACTTTATACACGAACAAGTAACAAACAGAAATGATCCCAGGTTTGACTTTGCAAAGTCATATGCCGCACCACCACCAGCTGCAAACCCACGCAGAACATCTGTGGCAGAGCACAATACTTATGTTTCTTCTCCAAGTTCCAATTACAGGTCTGCTGGCCGCTCTCAATCAGAGACGAAGGTGCAGGACCCTGACAAAGTGCCCGCTTCATCAGAAGCCTCATCCTCTCCTGAAATGCAGAGCCTTCAGAGGAAAATCTATGCCGGATCGCAGAAGCTTCCTGAAAGAGAACGGTATCTGCTACAAGTGCTGCTCATCCACCACTCATCTCGCCAAGGATTGTTAGGTCAGTGTAAAATGCACAGAATATGGTACCACAGATCATATCACTGCCCCACACCCTGGCCCAGTTCCGTGGAGTGCACAAAACACGCCAGCTGACAATGAGCATGGTGGGGAGGAAAAGAGCACTGATGCAGCTACGCCAGAGATCACTTCACAATGTACTGAAGTCTGTAAAGGGACAATAGACAGTAGGTCTTGTTCAAAAATATGCCTCGTAAGAGTGTAGCCAAAGGGTCATAGAGACAAAGCTGTGAGACTGTATGCTATCCTGGATGATCAAAGTAATCGATCCCTGGCTAGATCAACATTCTTTGACCTATTCAACATCAAAGGGCCAAGTACTCCTTACTCATTAAAGACATGTGCAGGTACCGTGACAACAGCAGGTAGGAAAGCCACTGACTACCAAATTGAGTCCTTAGACGGACAATTCTGCCTGCCACTACCTACAATCATCGAGTGTAACCAGATCCCAGACAATAGATCTGAAATCCCTACGCCAGATGTGGCAATCCATCACGCTCACTTAAAACGCATAGCTCACCTTATACTGGAGCTCGACCATCAGGCACAGATAATGCTGCTGTTGGGAAGAGATATCCTACAGGTTCATAAAGTGAGAAGTCATATCAGTGGACTCCACAATGCTCCCTATGCACAAAAGCTAGACCTAGGATGGGTCATAATAGGAAATGTATATATAAGTTATAAACCTAGCACTCAACTTTAGGATATTCAGGAAAATATTTATTGTAGTACGTAAAAAAACATTTCAGTCAAATTTTGACCTTCTTCATTTACGTACTGTACCAAATACGAGGTAATATGTAATAAACCTATTGTGAAGATTCATGTGTTCTTAATTGGGGTGGTCCGTCCCACTGCCTGTTGTAGTATGCTTATAGAAGCCTGTAGATGGGGCAAAAAATGCGCTTATGCTGTTCACTGGGGAGATCTGTCCCACAGCCTTGTGTTAGCCAGTAGATGAGCAGGACGTGCCTCCAGACACAGTATCCACTGCATGTCTCATTAATAGGAAATGTATGCTTGGGACACATGCACGCCCCATCTTCTGTGACAAATATTCTGGCAAATCCATTGGAGAAAGGACGCCCATCTCTGTTTCAACCTTGCAGCAATGAGTTCCATGTCAAGGAACTACCATACAGCATCCAACTACCCAATCACTTAATAGACTTTACTCATGACAGCAGTATGGTGTCAGGAAGCTATGAGGATCAGTTGGGGTGCACAGTCTTCCAGAGAACTAAGCAAGACAACCAAGTAGCAAAGTCAGTAGAGGATAAGTTGTTCTTAGAGGTAATGGACAAGGGACTCGTAAAAGATGAGACCAAGAGCTGGATCACACTTCTTCCCTTCAGAACCCACAGACCACATCTACCAAACAACAGAGATCAGGCATTCAAACGGTTCTCCTCTCTCAAACATAATCTGCAAAAGAAGCCAGAGATGAGAGATCACTTCTTCTCCATGTCAAAGATATTTGAGAACTGCCATGCAGAACTAGCTCTCACTCTCAAAGACTCCGAAGAATGCTGGTTCCTACCCATGTTTGGAGTATACCAGCCTAAGAAACTAGGCCAGATTAGAGTGGTGTTTGACTCCAGTGCTAAGTTTGATGATGTCTCCCTGAATGATGTTCTACTGACAGGACCAGACCTCAATAACAAACTGCTGGGAGTACTTATGCGCTTCCGTAAGGATTCCATTACTTTCATCGCTGAAATCCAGCAAATGCTCCACTGTTTCCTTGTGAGAGAGAGAGAGACAGGAACTTCCTAAGATTCTTCTGGTACAGAGACAATGATCCTACTAAAGAGGTCACAGAGTACCGCATGAGAGTGCACATCTTCGGCAATAGCCCTTCTCCTGCAGTTGCCATTTATGGACTCAAAAGGTCAGCTCAAGAAGGAGAAACAGAATACGGATCAGATGTCAGACAATTCATAGAAAAAGACTTTTATGTTGATGACTGTCTGAAAGCCATGCCTTCAAATGAGACAGCCATCAGTCTTCTCAGGAGAGCCCAAGAGATGCTTGCTTGCTCCAACCTCAGGCTTCACAAAATAGCCTCAAACAGCCAAGAACTCATTAAAGCATGCCCTTCACAAGACTTGAGTAATGGTCTCAGAGACCTGGACCTGGGGTCAGACCCCACACCAACGCAACGCAGCCTCGGGCTTCTCTGGAATCTACAGTCAGACACTTTCACCTCTCAGGTCAGTCAGGAAGAAAAGCCTTTCACACGCAGAGGTGTCCTGTCTACCATCAACAGTCTGTACGATCCCCTGGGGTTTGCAGCTCTTGTTACTATACAAGGCAAAGCCATACTAAGAGACTTAACTAAGGAGACTTCTGACTGGGATGCACCTCTGCCACCTGATAAGAGAATCCAGTGGGAAGTATGGAAGAACTCTTTAGCAGCCCTCTCCAACCTGAATGTGCCAAGGCCATGCACCCCTGTGCCGTCTACAGAGATACAGAGCCAAAGACTGTACGTATTTGCAGATGCTTCTGTCAAAGCTGCTGTTGCCTATCTCAAAACTGTGGACTCCAAATGTCAGAGCCACATTGGATTCGTTATGGGAAAGGCCAAATTTGCTCCACAACCAGAGCACACATAACAAGGTTATAACTTTGTGCTGCAGTCTTAGCCGTCGAGTTAGCAGAGTTCATCGTATCCGAGATGGATATCGACCTGACACAAGCCAAGTTCTACTCAGACAGCAAAGTAGTCCTGGGATACATACACAATGAAACAAGGCGATTCTACGTTTATGTCAACAACAGAGTGCTACGAATTAGATCAGTTCATCCAAAACAGTGGCATTACATTCCCACAGACCAAAACCCTGCAGATCATGCAACTAGAGCAGTTGACGCAAGTCGACTACAGAGCACAACATGGCTCTCAGGACCAAAACTATTGTACACTGAGGAACGTTGTCCAGAAACCTTTGAACTTGTGAGAGAGGACTCAGGTGCTGAAATCCGCCCTCAGGTGTCTACACTTCATACAAGGACTCCAGCTACTCTCCTCACCCAGAAAACAAGACTATCCAGTGCCCCTCCAGGAGGATTCGACGCTAAGGACCTCTACAAGCGCCAATGGAGGCAGGTACAAAGTCTCGCCAATACATTCTGGGACAGGTGGCGCAAACAGTATTTGTCTACTCTGCAGCCATGGACAAAGTGGCAATCTACCAGGCCTAATCTGAGGATTGGTGACCTCGGCCTAGTGAAAGACTGTCAGGCCCATCGAAACCAGTGGCCATTTGGACTAGTGACTGCAACATTCCTGAGTAAAGATGGCAATGTCCAAAAAGTCAAACTCAGGATTGCCAAAGGAGATGGACCTAAGACATTCTTCAGACCAGTGACTGAGCTGGTCCTATTGTTGTCTTCAGAGGATAGGAATGGTGGCATCTGTTCGATGCCAGACGGGGAGTGTTCTGTCTCATAATTAATGTGTAAGGACTTGGCTTGCATATCCGTTTCTCTGAAATCCTTGCCTTATGTCTGTCGCTCAGTTTCTGCTTTGCCCTTAGTTTAGTTCATTTTTGCCCTCATCCAAGATGGAGTCACGAGCCTCAACGTGGGCCATCTTATTTCCTGTGTTGATCTCTCTTGTTCCTGTCTGCTCTGTATATAAGGATGCTCTGTATGATTACTCATTGCTTGAGTATACTTGTTCTTGGACTTGTTATCAAGCTGGAAGGACTGCTACCTAGCTCGTCTCTTCGTTACCTTGGGATACCCCGCCTGCCTGTGAATCTTGGTCTCATTGTAAAGACTTGTTTCTTCGGATCAGCTCTGCACCCACCTCCGCTTCAAGGACTGTTTCCTGCTAGCAGGCCTGGCCTGCTCTCCAGGTCTCCGGATCTGGCAACTTGGACTTCATACGTCTCCACGGTCTGTACGTTTGCTCGCTGCGTTATTATCTTCATCTGCTTTTACCCTGCTGTGTCTTATCTGTAAACCTGCTTGATTCTGATAAATACTACAGAACTGAAAACCTATGAGCTCAGGCCTCTTTTCTGATCCATGTCACTGACCTCCATTACACGGAGTATATAAAGTTATAACATAATGACTCTTTATTGTCTATTTTGATAACATACAATGATTGCTGTATGTACAGAATGTTCAGATTTCCATAGTTTAATGTTTAGTGTTTTTGGCTCCATCTAGTGGCCAAAGTTATAACTGCATGATATATTCCTATCTCCCACATTAGCCAGCTTAGTTAGTTCCCCTGCTCAGGTATCAGTGCAGACATGTATGTTGTATATGTATGTATTCTTATGAACTCACCGCTAATTGTGTTCATGTATTTTTGTTGTAGTTTCACCATCTACATACCTACGTTTAGTAAACCACAGATTCAACTACAGTCTCCCTTATTGGACCCTGGTATAGCGGTTTAGCTGCTTGTTAAGCTACATGAATCCCGTTCTTTTAGCTGAAGACAGGACAGTGGTGTCTGATAGGCATCTCTCCATTACACCAGGGTTTAATGCTGATATTACAAAGCTGACATCAACCTAATAAACCATTACCCCAATTGCCACTGCAGCATGGCAATCAGGATGAGCACGTCATCCGGGTTACACCACTGTCCCTGCTGCTGCCGCGACTTGCTGGTAACTTAACTCCTCATTTGATTAGTAACGTTGGGGTAGTGATTAATAATATGGAGGTCACTTGCAGCTAGCTGGGTGGGATCTTTATGGACATGGCTAAGGGAAATGATTGTGGTATATATCCCAGCTGTGCACTTGTGTGTCCATTATTTTCCCTTTGATATTATATACTATAGTGGTTTTTTCTTCCCCACTTGGGTTCAATCACAATTGTGTGATTATTGTATATATTGTTAAAATATATTAATCTGGATGTGTACGTCCCTTTGCATGTGCTTATGTACCACCTATGTGTGTGTTCTTCTACATCTTTCCCATACATACCTGTCGATTGGATTTTATTAGATGCTTTAATAAAATTGTATTTTTTATATGTTATTCTGGCCTTGTGTTCACCTTTTTTTGGTATAGTTTATGTGTTGTTGGTGATAGGCAGTTATAATCCGCAATAAATTCATGGTAGATGTATAAGCAAAATACCATGTATATGTGTTTGACCTGCTGGTGTCGACCCATAGGGAGATTCCTGAGCAATAAACTATCAGTTCATGTTCTGCTGCTGAGTTGCCAGGACCTGTCTTCCTCTTCCCTGTGGGCTGTATATCCAGGCCCGTTTCTGTGCTCTTTGTGTCTTGTTTCTGCCACCATGGGGGGGCTGTATACCCAGGCCTGAATCCTTCGCCCTGAACTTGTTCCTGTGTCCGTCCTCGTCTGTACTAAGTCCTTTTTCTATACCTGTTTGTACCCTTACAAAAAAAAGAGGAAAAAACAAACTGAAAGGTCATACGAAAAAAATAAAGAAAAAAGTCAAGGGTAATAAATAATGTTTATTAGGACAAAAAAAGGGGAAGGGGAAAGGACATGACAATGATGTAACCAACAACCAAGTGTATGACTGCCCAGATAGGTGATCATATAGAATTTTAACTGATATACAGTCTCCAGGACACATGAATTCATAAGAGTTGCCACATGATTAAAACAAATATCTAGATGATGTACAGTTGTGGCCAAAAGTATTGACACCCCTGCAATTCTGTCAGATAATACTCAGTTTCTTCCTGAAAATGATTGCAAACACAAATTCTTTGGTATTATTATCTTCATTTAATTTGTCTTAAATGAAAAAACACAAAAAGAATTGTCCTAAAGCCAAATTGGATATAATTCCACACCAAACATAAAAAAGAGGGTGGACAAAAGTATTGGCACTGTTTGAAAAATCATGTGATACTTCTCTAATTTGTGCAATTAACAGCACCTGTAACTTACCTGTGGCACCTAACAGGTGTTGGCAATAACTAAATCACACTTGCAGCCAGTTGACATGGAATAAAGTTGACTCAACCTCTGTCCTGTGTCCTTGTGTGTACCACATTGAGCATGGAGAAAAGAAAGAAGACCAAAGAACTGTCTGAGGACTTGAGAAACCAAATTGTGAGGAAGCATGAGCAATCTCAAGGCTACAAGTCCATCTCCAAAGACCTGAATGTTCCTGTGTCTACCGTGCGCAGTGTCATCAAGAAGTTTAAAGCCCATGGCACTGTGGCTAACCTCCCTAGGTGTGGCCGGAAAAGAAAAATTGATAAGAGATTTCAACGCAAGATTGTGCGGATGTTGGATAAAGAACCTCGACTAACATCCAAACAAGTTCAAACTGCCCTGCAGTCCGAGGGTACAACAGTGTCAACCCGTACTATACGTCGGCATCTGAATGAAAAGGGACTGTATGGTAGGAGACCCAGGAAGACCCCACTTCTTACCCCGAGACATAAAAAAGCCAGGCTGGAGTTTGCCAAAACTTACCTGAAAAAGCCTAAAACATTTTGGAAGAATGTTCTCTGGTCAGATGAGACAAAAGTAGAGCTTTTTGGGCAAAGGCATCAACATAGAGTTTACAGGAGAAAAAAAAGAGGCATTCAAAGAAAAGAACACAGTCCCTACATTCAAACATGGCGGAGGTTCCCTGATGTTTTGGGGTTGCTTTGCTACCTCTGGCACTGGACTGCTTGACATGTGCATGGCATTATGAAGTCTGAAGACTACCAACAAATTTTGCAGCATAATGTAGGGCCCAGTGTGAGAAAGCTGGGTCTCCCTCAGAGGTCATGGGTCTTCCAGCAGGACAATGACCCAAAACACACTTCAAAAAGCACTAGAAAATGGTTTGAGAGAAAGCACTGGAGATTTCTAAGGTGGCCAGCAATGAGTCCAGACCTGAATCACATAGAACACCTGTGGAGAGATCTAAAAATGGCAGTTTGGAGAAGGCACCCTTCAAATATCAGGGACCTGGAGCAGTTTGCCAAAGAAGAATGGTCTAAAATTCCAGCAGAGCATTGTAAGAAACTCATTGATGGTTACCGGAAGCGGTTGGTCGCAGTTATTTTGGCTAAAGGTTGTGCAACCAAGTATTAGGCTGAGGGTGCCAATACTTTTGTCTGGCCCATTTTTGGAGTTTTGTGTGAAATGATCAATGTTTTGCTTTTTGCTTCATTCTCTTTTGTGTTTTTTCATTTAAGACAAATTAAATGAAGATAATAATACCAAAGAATTTGTGTTTGCAATCATTTTCAGGAAGAAACTGAGTATTATCTGACAGAATTGCAGGGGTGTCAATACTTTTGGCTACAACTGTATATAAATATATCAATTACCAAATAGAATTCAAAACAGCACCAATAGGATAAATATTTTATGTGTCAACTGGAAGTAGAAAAAAAAATCATAAAAATGTACAGAATCCATGATCCAGCAACGGTAAAATAAAAAAATCATGATAAATACCAATACACAGTAACAGAATAACACAGATAAAAAAGGAAATTAAGTGCAAATGCAAACAATGTACGTCACGAATGAATGAAAGAAAGTTCATATGTCATAACAATAGTGCCAAATGGAACCTATCATAAAGTGCAATTAGTAAGGTGCAGATGGCTAAATAGCTAGGTCCATATATATTTGGACAGAGACATCATTTTTCTAATTTTGGTTCTAGACATTACCACAATGAATTTTAAACAAAACAGTTCAGATCCAGTTGAAGTTCAAACTTTCAGCTTTCATTTGAGGGTATCCACATTAAAATTGGATGAAGGGTTTAGGCGTTTCAGCTCCTTAACATGTGCCACCCTGTTTTTAAAGGGACCAAAAGTAATTACACAATTGACTCCAAGGCTATTTCATGGACTGGTGTGGGCAATCCCTTCGTTATGTCATTCTCAATTAAGCAGATAAAAGGCCTGGAGTTGATTTGAGGTGTGGTGCTTGCATTTGGAGGGTTTTGCTGTGAAGGAAACATGCGGTCAAAGGAGCTCTCCATGCAGGTGAAACAAGCCATCCTTAAGCTGCAAAAACAGAAAAAACCCATCCGAGAAATTGCTACATTAGGAGTGGCAAAATCTACAGTTTGGTACATCCTGAGAAAGAAAGCACTGGTGAACTCATCAATGCAAAAAGACTTGGGCGCCCACGGAAGACAACAGTGGTGGATGATAGCAGAATAATCTCAATGGGGTAGAGAAACCGCTTCACAACAGCCAACCAAATGAAGAACACTCTCCAGGAGGTAAGCATATCAATATCTAAATCTACCATAAAGAGAAGACTGCATGAAAGTAAATACAGAGGGTTCACTGCACGGTGCAAGCCACTCATAAGCATCAAGGATAAAAAGGCTAGACTGGACTTTGCTAAAAAACATCTAAAAAAGCCAGCACAGTTCTGGAAGAACATTCTTTGGACAGATGAAACCAAGATCAACCTCTACCAGAATGATGGAAAGAGAAAAAGTATGGCGAAGGCGTGGTACAGCTCATGATCTAAAGCATACCACATCATCTGTAAAACACGGCGGAGGCAGTGTGATGGCTTGGGCATGCATGGCTGCCAGTGGCACTGGGTCACTAGTGTTTATTGATGATGTGATACAGGACAGAAGCAGCCGAATGAATTCTGAGGTATTCAGAGCCATACTGTGTGCTCAGATCCAGCCAAATGCAGCCAAACTGATGGTGGTCCTCGTTTCATACTACAGATGGACAATGACCCAAAACATAAAGCCAAAGCAACCCAGAAGTTTATTAAAGCAAAGAAGTGGAATATTCTTGAATGGCCAAGTCAGTCACCTGATCTCAACCCAATTGAGCATTTCACTTGTTAAAGACTAAACTTCAGACAGAAAGGCCCACAAACAAACAGCAACTGAAAACCACCGCAGTGAAGGCCTGGCAGAGCATCAAAAAGGAGGAACACAGCATCTGGTGATGTCCATGAGTTCAAGACTTCAGGCAGTCATTGCCAATAAAGAGTTTTCAACCAAGTACTAGAAATGAACATTTTATTTATAATTATTTAATCTGTCCAATTACTTTTGGTCCCTTTAAAAACAGGGTGGCACATGTTAAGGAGCTGAAACTCCTAAACCCTTCATCCAATTTTAATGTGGATACCCTCAAATGAAAGCTGAAAGTCTGAACTTCAACTGCATCTGAATTGTTTTGTTTAAAATTCATTGTGGTAATGTCTAGAACCAAAATTAGAAATATGTTGTCTCTGTCCAAATATATATGGACCTAACTGTATATAGACTCAATGTAGAAATGCTAGATGACGAAGGATTATATCCGAAACGCGCATCGGGGTACCCTGTATCCAGCATTCTTACATTTAGTTTATATAGATTATTTAGCCATGTGCACTTTACTTACTATTTGCACTTTATGATAGATTTTGTTATATACCTTTTATCTAGCATTTCTACATTGATTCTATATAGGCTATTTAGCCATCTACACCTTACTTACTAATTTCACTTTATGATAGGTTCCGTTTGGCACTATTGTCATGACATATGAACTTTCATTCATTCTTATGAATGCATTTGTGATGTGCACTGTTTGCATTTGCACTTTTTTTCCTTTTTTATTTTAGTGTTATTCTGTTACTGTGTATTGGTATTTATCATGATTTTTTTATTTTTTATTTTACCGTTGCTGGATCATGGATTCTGTACATTTTTATGATTTTTTTCTACTTCCAGTTGACACATAGAATTCAAAGCAGATAAATATTGTATTTGATATATTTATGAACATCATATAGATAGATAGTACATCAGGTAAAATTCTTTTTGGTCACTCGTCTTTTGGGCAGTCATACACTTTGTTGTTGGTTACATCATTGTCATGTCCTTTCCCCTTCCCCTAATAAACATTATTTATTACCCTTGACTTTTTTACTTTATTGTTTTGTATGACCTTTCAGTTTGTTTTTTTCTTTTTTGTATTCTTAATTTCCGAATGGTCTGCCATTTACTCCTTGAGCAAGCATGTTTTTGGTATATAATTTTTTGGTACATTTATTTGACTACTTTTACCTATTATATACCTAGTTTTTTGCTTTTTTCATTGTGTAAATAATTTTATGTTTGTATCCTTGTCTGTTGCCTTCCTTACTCAGCTGTGTGCATCCTTCTGTCTGCTCCCATCTCACGTCCTGCGGTTCCGTTCTGCTCCCGTTCCACACTCTGCGGCTCTGATCTCCGTTTTTCAACCTGCGGCTCTGCTCCACTCCCATTTCGAACCGTGCGATTCTGCTCTGCTCCCGTTCCACAGCTTGTGGTTCTGCCCTGCTCCAGTTCCGCACCTTGTGGTTCTGTTCTGCTCCCGTCCCGTGCCCTGCGGGTCTTTGTCCTTCTAGTCTGTCTAGTCTAGTCTCAACTGGTTCTTACTTGCTCCCTTATCCTACTCGTACCTGCCTGTGTTCCTGCTCTACCCGTGACAGTTCCGGTTCCTCAAGTCTGATCCATGCCCGCCCGCCTGCCTGCCAGAGCCCCAGTCTTGCTCATCTGTACTTGCCTGTACCTGTTATTAGTGTTCAGTCCCAGTGGGACTAGCTGCTACCGCCAGACACTGCCCTGGAGTGGTACCTGGCAGCTACCTGCCACACAAGCCTGACCACACCACTAGAGGCTACAGCGAACATCAAGGTAGCTGCTTAGTCACGCCCCTCCAGGGCAGACTGGTTTGTGGCATAATGAGGCCACAATCCTCGCTCGCGTCATCCTGTCTGGACGCGAGCGTTACACCTGCAGCAGCTGTCTGCTTTACATTGGTTATGAAAAATAAGGGGGACCCCACGTCATTTTTTGTTTTTATTAATTTAATACATTTACTATAAACACCCTTTAGTGCCACATGAAAGGCACTAAAGGGTGCTAGTTTATTATATGTAGGGGACTTGTGACATTAAATATCTACATGACACCTATCTATTCTGACGGTTCGTGCTGTGAATTTATTGTATGTGGCTGATGTAATGTCAAGTTTCCTTTGAGATGTGTGCCTAAAAATTGGGCCGAACATGCATGATCCACGTGCATTCCATTTTTTTTTCTGCATGCCGTGATCTTTTTCCGCTGCCCGATTAGAGCTGAGAAAAAAAAAAAGATGAGCACTAACTAATTTAATAACATTGGTCAGAGTACAATGAACTGTTTTCTCACATTGCACTCCTGTGTTATTCGCTAGTGTCAGCGCGCCCTTACACATGTTTTGTTATACAAATGTTTATTACCTTTGCATGTATTGGAACAAAAAAAAGAAAAAAAAAGGGCAAATCGGACAAAATTTCACATAAAGTCCCAAAAATGGGCCAGACAAACTTATTGGCACAATGGGCCAGACAAAATTGTTGGCACCCTCAACTTAATATTTTGTTGCACATCCTTTTGAATAAATAACTGCAATCAATCACTTCCTTCCTATAACCATCAACAGTACATCTTACACCTCTCAACTGGAATTTTGTACCACTTTTCTTTTGCAAACTGCTCCAGGTCTCTCATATTTGAAGGGTGCCTTCTCCCAACATCAATTTTAAGATCTCTCCACAGGTGTTCAATGGGATTTAGATCTAAACTCATTACTGGCCACTTTTGAACTCTCAAGCGCTGTTTCCATCCATTTCTGGGTGCTTCTTATATTATGTTTGGGGTCATTATCCTTCTAGAAGTCCTAGGACGCAAACCCAACTTTCTGACACTGGGCACTACATAGCGACTAAAAATTATTTGGTAATCTTCATATTTCATAATGCCTTACACACAGTCAAAGCACTCCATGCTAGAGGCAGCAAAACAATCAAAACTTCTTTGAACCTCTAGCATATTTGACTGTAGGTACTGTGTTCTTTTTTTTGTAGGCTTCATTATATAGTATTTTCGGTAAACAGTCAAATGATGTGCTTTACAAAAAGCTATATCTTGAGCTCATCTGTCCACAAGATGCTTTCTCAGAAGGATTTTTTTTTGGCTTACTCACGTACATTTTGGAAAACAGCAGTCTAGCTTTTTTATATCTCTGACAGTAGTGGGGCCTTCCTGCCATAGCGTCTCATTTTATTCAAATGTTGACGGATAGTTTGTGCTGACACTGATGCACCCTGAGTCTGCAGAACAGTTTGAATTTCTTGGAACTTGATTGGGGCTGCTTAATCACCATCTGGGTTATCCTGCATTGCAAATTTTCATCAATTTTTCTCTGTTGTCCATATCCAGAGAGATTAGTTACAGTGCCATGGGTTGTAAACGTCTTGATTATGTTATGCACTGTGGACAAAAAGAATATCAAAATCTCTGGAGATGGACTTGTAGCCTTGAGATTGTCGATGTTGTGCAACAAGATTGGTTCTCAAGTCCTCAGACAGTTCTCTTCTCATCTTTCTGTTCTCCATGCTTAGTGTGGCATACACAGACACACAATGTGAAGATTGAGTCAAAGTCTCCCCTTTTTATTTGGTTTCATATGCAAATTTCATATTGCCCACACATGTCAGCGATTTGGATTAAAATATAACTTTTAACAGAAATGTTAAGAAGTACAAAATGCAAAGACAAAAGATATATATCCTAAAAGTGAAAGGTGCTAGGACAAAAGCAACCCAAATATGGTGGAGTGCACACCAAAAAAGTAATCTATACACGATTACTAGAAAACCATGGTCCTTATAAACCTAAACAATAGCAGTTGTTGGCATCCTATTAGTTGACACCCAACATTGATTGTACAAAATTACACTTGGCGGTAAGTACAGAAAATAAGCCAGGTTATGTGCAAACTCCACAATTATGCATTAAACTAGGACCGTAATATAGCAGGTTAAATGGACCATATCACAAAGATTGCATATTAACATCCAACCAGAACACCTGCCCCAGTCATAAATATATGCACCTCAATAGATAAATACAGCAGATAAAAAGTATGCCTGCGCCGGAGCCAAGGGAGAAGCAAGGAGGAGGTCATCATATGAAGATGGGAGGCGCCGGACGGGACCGCGTCACCCATCGGACCGGACCGGACGCCGGGGTGAATATAATCTAACATGTTTTTCTTATTTTTCAGGTTTCATCGGGGGCTTATCTACAGCATTACAGAATGCTGTAGATAAGCCCCAGATGGCGGTGGACCAAGCTTATAGGACAAAAATATGGTGACAGATTCCATTTAAATAAACTACATGCATATTCTAGAATACCAGATGGGTTAGAATCGGGCCACCATCTAGTGTATAATAAAAACTTAATTAAAACCATAAATAATGTTCAATTATCTTTAATGTGCCGTTTTGTCAATTATCTGGAATATTTTGCCTAAAAAAACCAAAGGAAATATGTCATCTTTAACTTTACGCCTTTTAGAGATCATTTCATCTTTAACCCCTTTATAACCGGAGGTATTTTCGGTTTTGCGTTTTCGTTTTTTGCTCCCCTTCTTCCTAGAGTCATAACTTTTTTTATTTTTTGGTCAATACGGCCATGCGAGGGCTTTTTTTTTGCAGGACCAGTTGTATTCTTGAACGACACAATTGGTTTTAACATGTGTACTGGAAAACGGGAAAAAATTCCAAGTGCGGTGAAACTGCAAAAAAAAGTTGAATCCCAAGGTTTTTTTTTTTTTTTTTTTACTATGTTCACTAAATGCTGAAACTGACCCACCATTATGATTCTCCAGGTCATTACGAGTTCATAGACACCAAACTTGTCTAGGTTCTTTTTATCTAAGTGATGAAAAAAAATCCAAACTTTGTTAAAAAAAAATTAAAAAATTGCGCCATTTTAGGATACCCATAGCGTCTCCATTTTTCATGATTTTGGGTAGAGTGAGGGCTCATTTTTTGCGCATTGAGCGGACATTTTTAATGATACGATTTGGTGCAGATACCATCCTTTGATCGCCCGATCATGCATTTTAATGCAATGTCATGGCAATCAAAAAAAATCCTGGCGTTTTGACTTTTTTTCTCGCTACGCCGTTTAGCGATTAGGTTAATCCTTTTTTTTATTAATAGATCGGGTGACTCTGAACATGGCGATACCAAATATGTGTATGTTTGATTTTTTTGTTTTATTTTGAATGGGACGAAAGGGGGTGATTTAAACTTTTAAAAACTTTTTTTTTTTTTTTTAACTTTTGGCATGCTTCAGTAGTCTCCATGGGAGACTAGAAGCTAACATAACCCGATCAGCTCTGCTACATACAGGCGATGATCAGATCGCCTGCATGTAGCAGAATTACTCACTTGCTATGAGCACCGACCACCGCTCATAACAATCCGGCAGTGACAACCATAGAGGTCTGCAAGGGGCCTATGGTTGTCATGCCAAGCCATTGGTGACCCACGATCACGTAGCGGGGTCTCCGATCAGTGGATTTCCAGCACACTTGCCGGAAGCGCGTGTTAAATGCCACTGTCAGAGTTTGACAGTGGCATCTAATGAGTTAACAGCTGCGGGAGAATCACGATTCCTCCCACAGTTGCAAGCGGCACATGTCAGCTATTCAAAACAGCTGACATGTGCCAGAAAAGATGTGGACTCACCGCCGGAGCCCACATCAAAGGGAGGGTTGTCCAACGTTGATGTATTATTATGCCTGATATCGGAAAGGAGTTAATTTGCTTACCTGTTCACAATAATAGTAATTTTGACCAGGGGTGCCCAAACTTTTGCATGCCAGTGTATTAATATCATAGACCTAAAAATTCAGTTTGTTGGTCAGTTGAGCACAATTCAATGCTCTCTTGAAAGTTTTTTTCAAGACAATTATCAAATGCATAAATATAAAGTAAACATAGTACACGTTTGTGTGAAATAATCTGCTGTTATTTTTTAAATTCAAAGAGTGCTGGAAAAATCTAGATTTTTCTTTCTGCTAGATTTTACTCCACACGCTGAATGTGTAGCCACTGAGGCGAGAGCACTTAGTTATTTGTCACTGTCACCAAAACAAGTCAGGATGAATAGATCATCTAATCATCGGTCTGGAGATCAGAATACAGACTCCTGCCAAGCCTGCTGGATAGGGACTTGAAAACATATTGAGTACTTTATTGAAGAATAATTTCGCTCTGCGTCCTGGAACATCACCTGACGGCTCCACTCGGGAAGTGTGACAGTATGTGGATTACCTCCATATAACAAAAATGATAAACTATTAACATAGTGAAAAAGCAAACCTACATAAAAAATATGCCAGAAAAAAAATTTAAGTAATCATTTAACCTCTCAAGGATCAAAGATATTCCACTCCATGCCAATTATAACCTAAGGGGAGAAAGATGAGTCTCATCCCACTTGCATGACTTACAGTATGTCCGCCTAGTAAACACTTGTGAGCTTCATGGAAATAAGAATTAATGTTGATTTTCTCACAAATTCTTACTGCCAAAAAATATGCTGACAGATTCCCATTTAATATTTACCATTCATCACATTATATAACAGCTCCAAGTAATGTTGTTGCAGTGCAGTATAGCGCAACCTCCACCAGGGGGTGCTGGTGAGGGAAAAGAGGTTGCACACACACAGCGTAGCAACACTGAGCAGCAGCACAGGTGTCACAGGTAACGAAAGAGTGGTCAGACGAGCCAAGTCATACACTGTCAGGAGCAGAAGTACCAACGGTCACAACAATGCACATAGTCAGAGACAATCCAAGTAGTCGGGTTACAAGCCAGTGAGTCAAAGTCAATCAGGGAACGCGATATCAGGGACGGAAAACAAGAGGCAGAGTTCAGAGATCAGGCCGAGTCATACACTGTAGAGAAACAGACGCACACTAAGTCAGGGATAGGGAAACGGGGGTCACAAGGAAGTCAGAGGCAGAAGGATCACTAGGTTATACGGGTCAGCGGCTCAAGCCTGGAAGCATGAACTATAGCTGACGCTGGCCAGCGGGCTGCAGAGGACTGAAATAGCCCAGCCACTGCCAAAACAAGGCAGAGGGGATTAACCCCCCGCATGACCAGTCCAGAGAGAAGATAGCAGAAAACAAACCCCAGACTGGATCATGGACACTCCGCTTCTGTCCAGTCACAGCCACAAACAATAATGTCATCTGTGTTTTATTATTCATGTTATATAGCTTGGTTTTTGATCCAACGGTTCTAGGCTTCATACTCTAAATTTGTAATCATAGCCTGTAATACAATAATACATCCATTCTAGTTGGTGTACAAGGCAAGGATTAAAGGGATGATGATATGAGGCTGGGGCAAATAACACTGGATTAAGTAAATTATCTTAGTACTTGCCTTACTTTACCTGTGTTGAGTGAATAAATGACATTTTCAGTGTCATTGTTGACTGATTTAATACCAAAATACAACCCTAATTACAGCAAAATAAGTGGCTTATATACTGTATTTGGATATGTGACCACTATATGGCCTATGATTAGAGAGATGCCCCTGCATGTTGGGAATAAATGGAGATCTGTATAAAAGTATATACAAAGAGCTCAGTCTAGCAGTGGATCATAAATTGTGATCCACCAATTGCCTGCCGCAAAGTTATATGGGTTTAGTATACATGCAACAGAGAAATACTAATATTAGATCTCTATCCACTCTATTCTACCCTACAACAGTAAAGTGCGTGTTATCAAATCCTCCACACATTTACACCTCTAGGAAACTTGAATTAGTTGCAAAACAGTCTTTCCTATTTTTTTTCTTATCTAAACCTGTGGTGTGTTTTAAATTAAGGTGCATCTGATAGAAAAATATGATACTTTCCATAAATTATTAGCAAAATGTTTAAATTACACCTATCAAAAAACAGCCTACTCCATATACCCTCTAGCTGTCCTATTCATCACCAAGATAGGTGTTTTCTGCCATTTCGGTAGAAATAATCAAACATTTTTCTTCTAATTTAGATAAAGTAGCTGGAAGGTATATCATGCAAACTCTGCATGTCAGGTCTGCCTATTACACAATAGTTGTAATATGTATTTACAAAACTTCCATTTTTTCTACATCTGATCTACACTACTTCATCTTTTAGTAGGTATTAGTACATAATGGCATGGCCTTCACCATCCATCTCCTGAAATGGGCACCATCAATGATATTTAACGGGCCCTAAGCACTTAAGTACATCTCAATATGCCTTTTAAATAGGATGTCAGGCTTATAAAGTTTACTGGAAGAATGCTAAAATTATAGGCAAGACTGTGAGAACTTATCAGTGCTAAAGGCACCACAAAAGAACCCAGTATGATAAAACTCTTGGTTTTGACCCGTGACAACATACATGGCAAAAATACACTGTAAACAAATGTACTCTTTAGCTCCAGTATCTATTAGACAATAAGATGCATTTTTAGCAAAGAAAAATCTTGCTAAAAAGTGTATGCGTCTTACAGTCCGGACTCAGCTTTTTCTGAATGAGAATGCTGACAATAACCTTCCTGATCAACCAGAGAACTGTTCTCTCTGTGCCTGACCCACACTGATCTATCTGATTGGTGTCTTACAGGAGAGAAAGATAATGGGACCTGCAAGTATATAGTTCTTCAATGCAAAAAGTGAAACTCATATTATATAGTCATTGCGAACAGAGCGACCTATTTCACGTGTTTATTTCTGTTAGTGTTGATGATTATGGCTTACAGCCAATGAAAACCCAAAAGTCATTATCTCAGTAAATTAGACTACTTTATAACACCAGCTTGAAAAATAATTTTAAAATCTGAAATGTTGGCCTACTGAGATGTATATTCAGTAAAAGCGCTCAATACTTGGTCAGGGCTCCTTTTGCATCTGTTACTGCATCAATGCGGCGTGGCATGGAGGCGATCAGCCTGTGGCTCTGCTGAGGTGTTATGGAAGCCCAGGTTGCTTTGATAGCAGCCTTCAGCTCGTCTGCATTGTTGGATCTGGTGCCTCTCATCTTCCTCTTGACAATACCCCATAGATTATAGCGCTGAGGTCAGGCGAGTTTGCTCTCCAATCAAGCACAGTGATACTGTTGTTTTAAAACCAGGTATTGGTACTTTTGGCAGTGTGGACAAGTAACAAGTCCTGATGGAGAATGACATTTCCATCTCTCTCTGAAATTTAGGTTTTTACTCCGACCCATAAACTTAATTAGGCTTATACTTTCTGGACTGTTGAGACCACTCTTCAGTAGTCAACTCATCATTATAGATAGGATTAAAATGATAATATCTCTAAATACAGTATTCACCCATCAGTCATTGACAGACAGCTCCCTACCACCCCCCACTGAAGAAGAAAGAAGAAATGCCAAGAAAGCTCCTTATAGAAGTTAAGGAGTGAGAGCTGACCAAATGCTTTGTGGCTATGGTCCATATAATAATAATAATAATAATAATAATAAATTTTATTTTTATAGCGCCGACATATTCCGCAGCAGTCCATATGACTGCTGTAAAGAATATTTCTTAAAGCAGTTCAGGCAAGACGTAAATAAAATTAAAACCTAATTTCAGGAAATAAAAACAGTGCAAAACCACATTTTTTTTCCCTCCATTGTATATGCATTCAAATTTATGGACAGCATGGTATAGAAAATTAGGAGCTGAGTAGAATGATAGGTTTGTCGGAAAAGTTTCAGTAAGCGTTGCATTTTATTTAGTCCACCTAATGACTGACAGCTATTTCTGCAAGCATTGTTGTACAGGGAAGCCTGTCAATCAATACAGGACCGCCTATTGGACTTGTATATACAGTTGAAACTATAAGTTTACATACACTATATAAAAGGTCGCATACATGTTTTTTTCAATATCTGACATGAAATCAGAATAAACCTTTCCCATTTTAGGCCATAATAATTGCTAAATGCCAGAATGAGAGAATGTTTTAAGGCATTTTTATTACATACAGCAAAGTCAAAAGTTTACATACACTAAGATTACTATGCCTTTAAACAATTCTGGACTGCCCATATGATGAAATCATGTATTTGGAAGCTGTATTTTTTTTGGCGACATCTGAGTTAGAGACACACCTGTGGATGTATTTTAATGCACACCTGAAACACACTGCTATTTTTGTGTAGCATCAAGGGAAAGTCTAAAGAAATCAGCCAAGATGTATTTTAATGCACACCTGAAACACACTGCTTTTTTGTGTAGCATCAAGGGAAAGTCTAAAGAAATCAGCCAAGATATCAGGAAGAAAATCGTGGACTTGCACAAGTCTGGCTCAACCTTGGGTACAATTTCAAGAAACCTGAAGGTGCCTCGTTCATCTGTACAATTATACGCAAGTACAAACAAGATGGGAATGTCCAGCCACCATAACGCTCAGGAAGGAGATGGATTCTGTGTCCCAGAGATGAATGTGCTTTGGTTCAACATGTGCATATCAACCCAAGGACAAAAGCAAAAGACCTTGTAAAGATGATGGCGAAAGCTGGTAAGATTTTCATATCCACAGTGAAACGAGTACTGTATCAACATGGACTGAAAGGCCACTCTGCCAGGAAGAATCCATTACTCCAAAAGAAACATAAAAAAACAAATTAATGTTTGCAAATGCACACAGACCAAAGACCTTAATTTTTGGAGACATGTCATGTGGTCTGATGAAACTAAAATTGAACTTTTTGGGCATAAAGACCATCATTCCGTTTGGAGAAAAAAGGCAAAAGCTTGAAGCCTAAGAACAACATCCCAACTGTGAAATAAGGGGGTGGCAGCAACATTTTGTGGGGTTGTTTTGCTGCAGGAGGGGCTCGTGCACTTCACAAAATAGATGGCATCATGAGAGAAGATGATTATGTGGCAATACTGAAGCAACATCTCAAGACATCAGCCAGGAAGTTAAAGCTTGGGTGGAAATGGGTCTTTCAAATGGACAATGACCCGAAGCATACTGCCAAAATGGTAACAAACTGACTCAAGGATAACAAAGTCAATGTTTTGGAGTGGCCATCACAAAGCCCTGATCTCAATCCTATTGAAAATTTATGGGCAAAGCTGAAAAGGCATGTGATAGCAAGGCGACCTACAAACCTGGATCAGTTACACCAGTTTTGTTAGAAGGAATGGGCCCAAATTCCGACCAACTATTGTGAGAAGCTTGTGGAAGGATATCCCAAACATTTGACCCAAGTCATTCAGTTTAAGGGCAATGGTACCAAATACTAATGAAATGTATAGAAAGTTTTGACTTTGCAACAAGTAATAAAAATGCCTTAAGACATTCTCTCTCATTACTCTGGAGTCTGGCAAATATTAATAATTATGGGAATCCTAATTGACCTAAAACGGGAAAGGTTTATTCTGATTTCATCTCAGATATTGAGAAAAACATGCTTATTATGTGTCTTTTTATATAGTGTATGTAAACTCCTGGTTTCAACTGCACATACAGGCACCAGGGATTTCAGTTAATAAAATGCAAAATGAAACTTTTTGCATCAAACTGTGTATCAATCTGATCACCTCTTCCTGTTCCATAACATCCTGCCTGCAGATCAGACACCAATTAGATATCATTTGATTCCCTTTAGAATTAAGGGAATGTATCAAGTATAGTATTTTAATACTTAAAGATTCAACCGATCAGCTGAACCTATGTTGGAAACACACAGTAAAGGCGGTTGGAACAGTAAAGGTATCTTCACACAGTGCTGCAGATTTTGGGGCACAAAAATGCACAGAAAAGTGGTAAAACTATTCTGTGGCATAAGTTCTTTAATGCTTGGGTTAAGTCTTCTTTTGATAAACATTCATGATTCAGTCAATTGAAGGTGAAGTAGCAACTGTGTTCCCTCATTCGTACAGAAATACATTTCCATCTATGTGCCATTATACAAGTCCTATATTATGCCACCTATTACGCCAGCAGACCAGAGAACATTAGAATATCCTCAGTCTGTGTTTCTAATAATTTATTCACGAACACACGCAATGCATGATAAAATTTTTGTTTTACAAAAGCAGAGGAAAAAAGGAATATCCTTAATAGAAGACAATGATGGCAACAGCGGTCCTCATAGTCTCAATAAGACTAGGGGATTTTTCTTTTTTTTTTTTACACTTAATCTCTACGTAAATGAATACATGATTTTAGGTAGAAAATCCTGCAGCTAGATACTAACCTACCAGTTTCACTCATATATACTTTTATCAATGTGAATGTAAAGTCTCCAAATCTCAACCACTGGAAGCCCAAGTTGGGTCTTGTGTTTTAGTGTTTGCCAGATTGTAGGATTAGCATTCCTGATTGCCAGGAGCATGACTTTTTGAACAGTACAATTTGTTTTTGTAATGGAAAATACAGTTTTGAGAGGTAATCATGATTGTGCCAACTTAGTGAAAGGTAGGTATGAACAGGTGCATTTTTAGTACATGATTTAAAATGTTCAATTTTGTGTTTCATGTGGGTATAAGTTTTCTTTTGACACAGATTTATCAGTAAAATATAGCAGTTTACAAAAAGTCACTCCAAGTTACTGATGGAGACGAGGAGAGTAAAGGTATCTTATCATCGAGCCTGCATTTCAGTCTTCTTTCTTGAACAAGCGGAGTCGTGACTTGTAGAACTATGCTACTTTCCTTGTTACAGAGCAATGGGAAGGGATATGACAACTGCTCAGAGCATAGTTCTCATTTTCATAGCTCCGCTATGAATTGACTTTACATACCACCCTCTCCATCCAATAAGGACCTGGGACACTGGACTGAGTTTTCAGAACTGCCTATTATACATGTTTTGTGGGATCTGTGGAATTCATAAACCTCCAAGAAAATAATGAAACACAAAGTAAAAGAGAAGTGGAGGCTGTGTATTTTCACTGGAGCTATTTTGTTGCTATTTAGAACTAGAATTATAATAATTTCATCTTTTCATGGATCCTCATTCGATGCTTATCAAGACTTCCTTTGCGGGTAAAAAACTTTCCGCACTCCATGCACAGAAATGGTTTTTCCTCTGTATGAATAACTTTGTGTTTAGCAAGGTTGGACTGGTTAGCAAAGCCTTTGCCACACTCGGGGCACACATACGGCTTCTCTCCTGTGTGGATGATCCGATGGGAAATAAGGTTGGAATGGTTGGCAAAGGATTTCCCACATTCGGCACACATATATGGTTTCTCGCCTGTGTGGATTATGAGGTGAGCATTAAGGCCGGACTTGCTGGAGAAAAACTTGCCACACTCTGGACAGGAAAAAGGTTTTTCTCCCGTGTGAATTCTCAAGTGCTTCACCAGAGCTGGATTATTGCTGAAACACTTCCCGCAGGCCGGGCAGACTACTGGCTTGTCTCCTGAATGGATTTTCTCATGCATTTTCAGATTGAATTTACTGGAAAACAGTTTGCCACATTCCACACAAGAGAAAGGCTTTTCCCCAGTGTGAACCCTTTGATGGCTGATGAGGCTTGGTTTATAGGTAAAACATTTGCCACATTCGTTGCAGGAAAATGGCTTCTCCCCTGAATGAGACCTCTGATGTTTGGTGAGGTAAGAATAAAGGCTAAAACTTTTCCCGCACTCAGTACATATAAATTGTTTTTCGTCCATAACATTCTCATTGTACATCCCAGAGATGTTGTCGCAATCTGCTTTGAAGCTTGCGGCTCCAGACGTTGTGGCAGAAAAATACAAGTTTTCGCTGTAGTCATAACCGACTTCATAACCTGAGGAAAGAGACATTTAGTGTTTAGTACATACTGAAAATATATTCTACAAACCTCTCACATTGTGAACAGATCTGTATGTAATCAGTAACTGGAAAATGTTTAAAAAAAAAAAAAAAAAAAAAGATAAATGGACAGAAAAACGATTGCATATTTCACTTTCAAGTTGATAAAAGGTCCCACCCAGGGGCAGACATACCACATGTGCAGCCGATGCAGCTGCACCGGAGACCGGAGGTGTAGGGCGGCCCCTGCAGTAATGAGAGCAACCTGGCCTGTTTCTCCGGCCCTGAGGGGCCCCTGGCCAGATTGCCCTCATATGCAAAGGGCAGGGGGCAATCCCTACAGCTCCACTGCCTACAGGTGAAAATGACAGAGAAGCGGAGCTGCAAGGATCCACCCTCTGCTTCCTGTCTGACACAGACGGGCGGCTGAATGTCGTCAGCATTCAGCGCAAATGTGCGTCAGATAGACAAAGCTGCCAGCGACGGTGATGTTGCGGGGGAACATGCAGAGAGGTGAGTGGTGCTGTGTGTGTAGGTGGTGGAGAGGGTGGCAATGATGGGGTTGGTGCTGTGTGTGTGTAGGTGGTGGAGTAAGCAATGATGGAAGTGGTGGAGAGGACAATAATGGGGGTGGAGGGAGAACAATGATGGAGGTATTGGGGGGGAAACCACTGATGGTTGAGGGGGAGAAAAATGATGGAGGTGGTGGAGGGGGACAACAATGATGGAGGTGGTGGAGAGGGTAACGGATGTACGTGATGGAGAAGGCAAAGATGAAGGTGGTAACATTGGGGGTGGTGGACAAGGCAGTGATGGGGGTGGTGGACAAGGCAATGAAGAGGGTGGTAGACAAGGCAATGAGGTGAGTGGTGCTATGTGTGTAGGTGGTGGAGAAAGCAATGATGGAGGTGGTGGTGAAGGCAATGATGGAGGCGGATGAGAAGGCAATGATGGGGTGGTGGAGAAGGCAATGATGAAGCTGGTGGAGAAGGCAATGATGAAGCTGGTGGAGAAGGCAATGATGAAGGTGGTAATGATGGAGGTGGTGGGGGAGAAAACAATGTTGGAGGTAGTAGAGAGGACAATGATGGGGGTGGAGGGGGAAAAGGCAATGATGGAGGTGGTGCAGATGGTACCAATGGAGGTGGTGGAGAGGGCAATGATGGGGGTGGTTGGAGAGGGCAATGATGGGGGTGGTTGGAGAGGGCAATGATGGGGGTGGTTGGAGAGGGCAATGATGGGGGTGGTTGGAGAGGGCAATGATGGAAGTGGTGGAAAGGGCAATTATGGAGGTGGTGGCGAAAAGGCAATGATGGAGGTGGTGGAGAGGACAATAATGGGGGGTGGGGGAGAACAATGATGGCGGTCTTGGGGGGAGAACAATGATGGGGATGGGGAAGAGGACAATGATGGTAGTGGTGGGGGAGAACAATGATTTGGATGTTGGAGAGGGCAATGATGGAGGTGGTGGGAGAGAACAATGATTGGAGTGGTGCAGAGGAAAAGATGGAGGTGCTGGGACTGCAATGATGGGGGGTGGTGGGGGAGAACAATGATTGGGGTGGTGGAGAGGAGAATGATGGAGGTGGTGGAGAGGACAATTGTGGAGGTGCTGGAGAGGACAATAATGGGGTAGTGGAGAGGACAATGATGGAGGTGGGTAGAGGACAATGACGGGGAGAGGGATGGAATTAAGTGTGACTTATAATGGACTTATGAACAAGAGGAGGGGGAGGAGGATATTAGATAAGGATGCAAAATGAATTGGGTGGTGGAGGAGGATGCTAAGCCACGGATAGTGTCCTCCTACATCTCACAATTCGTTGTGATGCTATCAGGGACTTAACCCTTTAATGACAGCCAATACGTCTTTTTACTGACCTGAGATAAGAGAATAGCATCCCCATACAGGTGACAATCCAGCAGCTGATAGCTGAACACTATAGCTGACAACGTGCTGTATCACAAATGATTAGTGTTAGCACCATCCAGATCTGTTTAACCCCTTAGTTGCTGCTGTCAAAAGTGACCATCTAATAAATGGTTAATAGATTGTGGAGGCTTCTGCTTTAATCTAATTGAAACACCGAGATCATGATTGTGTCATCCTGATGTTTACCATAGCAGTTCATGGCCAAATAGCGGCCTTAGAGTCTGCCGGCTGTAGTGGTCACTTCAGAAGTTAGTGACATTTAGGTGGTAAACAAACACTTTTTCATTCCTGCTATACCACTTTGCATTAATTCCTGAAAATCACCTGAAGGGTTAATAAACTATTTGATAGCAGTTTTCAATATGTTGAGGGGTGCTGTTTTTAAAATGGTATCACATTTGGGGTCTTCCAATATATAGGACTCCCAAAGTTACTTCAAACCTGGATAGGTCACTCAAAAAAATAAATTTTGTAAACATTGGTCAGAATTTAGAAAATTGGCTCTGTCATTAAGGGTGTAAAATGTATTGGAGAGTGGGAGTAGAGGCAATAAGGTGCATAGGACACTTTATCATGAACTGAAAAGTGGGAGAAGACACTGTCAGGAACTTGTAATGAATTGGGAGGTGGCGGAGGATGTTAAGTACCTGATAATGGCTTCTACCACCCTCAAATTCATTATGATGCGATCAAGTACTTATAATGGGGGGGGGCACAGAACAGGAACTAAGGCTATGTGCACACATTCAGGATGTTGGCAGGAAGAACGCTGAGTAAAAACATTTTTTTTTTTGGCAACATTTTTTACACGCTTTTGTTAGGTATTTTTCCCTATTAGAACAGGTGAAATAAGCTGCAAAAATTGACATTATGCAGATCTGAATTTTCTGCAAATCTGCAAGGAAAAAATAAGCAATGTGTGCATGAGACTTCAGAGATCTTATTCACTTTTCCTGTACTTTAAAACCTTGCACATTTTCCGTGTGCACACAGTCTTACAGTTAATTGGGGAGAGTCAAAGACTGAATAATTTATATTATTGGGCGGCAGAGATTATAGTTAATGGGAGGAACAGCGCTGCTTATCACTTTTCTTTAATGGTGGTGTACATATCTATATTCAGGGGGAGACACATGTATGTATACAATGTATGTCAATGTATGTGACCTTGTTATTTTCAGGGCTGCAACGATCGTGACAAGACGAGTCATGGCTGGGGGATGTCAAAATGAAGGTCTGACCAGATCGAGAAGAAACAGCATAAAACTGCTCTTATTTAGGCTAGTTTCACACTAGCGTTTTGAGGCGCACGCTTGCTGTGAAGCTCCGCCCCCTGCCACGCCTCCTCCAGTCAGCTCCGCCTATGGGGGCATGACGCTGCATGCGACCTGCGTACCCTATCTTTAGCATTGGGTACGCAGGCCGTGTGTAGGTATGCTTTTGCCGGCGCATGCGTCTTTTTGACGGTGCGCCGACCTGCGCCAAACGCATCGTGTTGCATTTTGGTGCGGCCAGCGCACCGTCAAAAAGACGCATGCGCCGGCAAAAGCATACAAGCGCACAGACTGTGTACCCAATGCTAAAGACAGGGTACGCAGGTCGCATGCAGTGTCATGCGCCCATAGGCAGAGCTGACCTCAGGAGGCGTGGTAGGAGGCGGAGCTTCATGGTAAGCGTGCGCTGCGCCTCAAAACGCTAGTGCGAAACTAGCCTTAGACGAGACATCAGCGGTAAGTGCATGGATGTAGATATTATTCTGTATCTACACTGTGAGACGTGACGTGGAGTGATGTTACCTGTAAAATCCCTTATTCTACATTCTCACATTTGTGTGAAATGTCCGTGTGCGTACCGTTTTTTTTTATCGGATGGCACACAGACTCAGTTTTATAGGTCCATTTACACATACATGAAAATCAGTGATCTGAGAATGCTTTGTTCTGATCCGATTTTGAGGATCAGCATAGGACATGCTTAATGCGTCTGTAAAAGAGGGCAGCACACCGACACTGCACACGGATACAGGAATGTAAATGTAGCCTTATTATGTATAGCACAGTCTCTTAGTATATAGTGTACTTATTATGTATATACTCACTTTTTATGTATAGCACAGTCCTGTCAGGAACACCGAACTGCACTTGCTCACTGAGCCAATGCGCGTGTCCTGAGTACAAAGACTGTGCACAAAGATACCTGCGGAGCGGGCAGCAGTGGTGACAATGCATGCTCCAGGACCTGAAGCACGTGACTGCTGGGGGCGTGGCCTAAGCTCCACAGAGCTAGGAGCTGCAGGGAAACTCCTAGAAAGGTAACTACAGGACAATGTTACCAAGGGGCATAGACAGAGACAGACACCAGATCAAGCTGAGGTCAAAACATGAGATCGCAATACAGTACCAAAGGATTAGACAGAATGGATAGTCAGGACGTAGCAATAGATCAGAAAACCAGAACGGGCATAGAAGGTACAATAGGGGTAAACTGTAATGGCGTAACGATAGCCAAGCCAGGAGGTCAGAACCAGAAAAGACAATAGAACCAAAACGAGAGACGGAGTACAGAGTGAGGGAACAAGCCGGGTCATACAAGGGAGGAAAACAAACAACGCAGAGTACACGCACACCAGGGGTCAGACACACCAGAATAGCAGTATAACTGACAGAGAATGCTAGTTTGGAGTGAGTATAAATACCCCTCCCAGATCCAAAGAGAGGCCGGCAAAAGTTAACCCTGTGAGAACAGGACATTAACCATGTCCTAACCATGACAAGTCCTTTAGTATAAAATGTACTCAATTATTATGTATAGTGCTGCCCTGTCCTTAGTTAAAGCGTTTCCTCTTTTTTTTATATATAACACCATCCCTTATTACGTACCATCCTCTCCTGTTATATATGGTACCGTCTCTTATTACATAGCTTCCTCTGCTGTTATGTAAAGCAATATATCTTACACCAGCTCCCTCTTTTACTACATAGACCCTTCTCTTGTTAGAATATAAAATGACTGCTGATCACGACCAGTCTATCAACTGGAGAGAGAGCCCCACTGTCTCCTATGTAATGTATATGCACCAGCCCACTGTCTCATAGGTAATGTATATGCACCAACCTCACTGTCTCCTAAGTAATGTATATGCACCAGCCGACTGTCTCATAGGTAATGTATATGCACCAACCCCACTGTCTCCTATGTGATGTAAATGCACCAGCCCCACTTTCCCCTATGTGTATATGCACCAGCTCCATTTTTTCCAATGTAATGTATATACACCAGCCCCCACTGCCTCCAGTGTAATGTATATACACCAGCCACAATATCTCCTTCGTAATGTATATACACCAGCCCCACTGTCTTCTATTTAATGTAGGTACACCAGCCCCAGTCTCTCCAGTGTAACGTATATACACCAGCTCCACTGTCTCCTATGTAATGCAGAGTGGTGAACACAGACAGAAAAGGGCCCATGTGCAAGTACATTATAAGGGCCCTTTGCAGTCTAATAGCTCCTCACAGTGTGCAACTCCAAATGCTTCAGAGGTGGAGATGATCCCCTTACCTCTTAGGCCCCTGTATGGTTTCACAGGTTGCACCAAAGACATGTCTGCCCCTGGTAATGCGTATACACCAGCCACTGTCCCCTATGTTATGTATATTCACCAGCCCCAATGTTTCCTAATCATAAAAATGCTCTGCAAGAAAAAAAATAAGCAGCATGTGCATGAGATATCAGACATCTCATTCACTTTGATGGTACCCGGGCTGTGCATTCAGAGTCGTGGAATCATAGAATGTTAGAGTTGGAAGGGACCTCAAGGGTCACCATATCCAACCCCCTGCTCAAAGCAGGATTCACTAAACCATCTCAGACATATGTCTGTCCAGCCTCTGTTTGAAGACTTCCATTGAAGGAGAACTAAACACCTCTCATGGCAACATGTGGAATCAGTGTTCATTTTGGTGGAGTTGGGAGTTGGTAGAAAATGGACCGACTCCGAAAATATATAATAAATTGGGTGCAGTAATTAAAGTGCAGTATGTGCTGTAAATGTTTTCATAATAATTTGGGAAAGTTAAAAAATGTCCTATAAATGTCTGTCCTGATCTCGGCTTTTAGTTGAGATGAATTTGTGCTGCACTTTGTGTACATGCTCGGTAGTTAGGCTGTGGAGTTGGAAGTCAGGGAAATTGAGGCGTCAGAGTTGGAGTCGGTGGTTTGGCTTACCAACTCCACAACCCTGGTTGGTATTGTAAAACTCTGCGTTCTTCCGTTGGGAAAAAAAACTGGGTAAAAATGCAACACGTGAACAAGCTTTGAAGCTAGATTTTATTTTGGTCAATTTTTTTAAACTGGTACCTTTTTTGAAGACTCTCAAATATGCCAATTTGCTTTTTTATGTTTGTCACTGTTGGCATCGTTTTTGTTTTCTAGATGTTTGACGGTAACTCAAATTCTGATTTTTTAAAAATTACTCCAGTCACTGCTACCATTGCCAATACTCAAAAAAACAGTACATATTCATCCCTAAATTCTTTATCTTTAGCCAACGCAGATCTACAATACAATAACGAACAATCTGACAATGCTAATAAATATCAATCCAGTTTAAATCAAGTCACTTTGCCTCCAACTAAGAACTGTATATCATTACAAGATAAGCATTTAGACGCTATTCCACTTTAGGTCCAGCATCACCTCAGATAGATCTGAAATTAAATTGGATGCCGACTCTGATACAGACCGCTTGAGGATATCAAAGCTCATCTTCCAGTCTCAAAGGAGTACAGTTGTGGCCAAAAGTATTGACACCCCTGCAATTTTGTCAGATAATACTCCGTTTCTTCCTGAAAATGATTGCAAACACAAATTCTTTGGTATTATTATCTTCATTTAATTTGTCTTAAATGAAAAAGCACAAAAGAGAATGAAGCAAAACATTGATCATTTCACACAAAACTCCAAAAATGGGCCAGACAAAAGTATTGGCACCCTCAGCCTAATACTTGGTTGCGCAACCTTTAGCCAAAATAACTGCGACTAACCGCTTCCGGTAACCATCAATGAGTTTCTTACAATGCTCTGCTGGAATTTTAGACCATTCTTCTTTGGCAAACTGCTCCAGGTCCTGATATTTGAAGGGTGCCTTCTCCAAACTGCCATTTTTAGATCTCTCCACAGGTGTTCTATGGGATTCAGGTCTGGACTCATTGCTGGCCACCTTAGAAGTCTCCAGTGCTTTCTCTCAAACCATTTTCTAGTGCTTTTTGAAGTGTGTTTTGGGTCATTGTCCTGCTGGAAGACACATGACCTCTGAGAGAGACCCAGCTTTCTCACACTGGGCCCTACATTATGCTGCAAAATTTGTTGGTAGTCTTCAGACTTCATAATGCCATGCACACGGTCAAGCAGTCCAGTGCCAGAGGCAGCAAAGCAACCCCAAAACATTAGGGAACCTCCGCCATGCTTGACTGTAGGGACCATGTTTTTTCTTTGAATGCCTCTTTTTTCTCCTGTAAACTCTATGTTGATGCCTTTGCCCAAAAAGTTCTACTTTTGTCTCATCTGACCAGAGAACATTCTTCCAAAACGTTTTAGGCTTTTTCAGGTAAGTTTTGGCAAACTCCAGCCCGGTTTTTTTATGTCTCGGGGGAAGAAGTGGGGTCTTCCTGGGTCTCCTACTATACAGTCCCTTTTCATTCAGATGCCAACGGATAGTACGGGTTGACACTGTTGTACCCTCGGACTGCAGGGCAGCTTGAACTTGTTTGGATGTTAGTCGAGGTTCTTTATCCAACATCCGCACAATCTTGCGTTGAAATCTCTTGTCAATTTTTCTTTTCCGTCCACATCTAGGGAGGTTAGCCACAGTGCCATGGGCTATAAACTTCTTGATGACACTGCGCATGGTAGACACAGGAACATTCAGGTCTTTGGAGATGGACTTGTAGCCTTGAGATTGCTCATGCTTCCTCACAATTTGGTTTCTCAAGTCCTCAGACAGTTCTTTGGTCTTCTTTCTTTTCTCCATGCTCAATGTGGTACACACAAGGACACAGGACAGAGGTTGAGTCAACTTTAATCCATGTCAACTGGCTGCAAGTGTGATTTAGTTATTGCCAACACCTGTTAGGTGCCACAGGTAAGTTACAGGTGCTGTTAATTACACAAATTAGAGAAGCATCACATGATTTTTCGAACAGTGCCAATACTTTTGTCCACCCTCTTTTTTATGCTTGGTGTGGAATTATATCCAATTTGGCTTTAGGACAATTCTTTTTGTGTTTTTTTCATTTAAGACAAATTAAATGAAGATAATAATACCAAAGAATTTGTGTTTGCAATCATTTTCAGGAAGAAACTGAGTATTATCTGACAAAATTGCAGGGGTGTCAATACTTTTGGCCACAACTTTATATATTGGAATTGTGTAGTAAAGCGCTTCTAAAATAATTTTCAAAGCTTTCTTCTACTTTTAAAATGACACATCTCATACTGACTGGATCTACAATAAAGCCCCCGTCACACATAGCGATCTTGATCACAAGCGATCATGTAGCGACTCACCAGCGATCCTGACAAGTTGATATCGTTGTCGGGATCGCTGGTGAGTCGCTATGTGTGACGGGCCCTAAGAAAGGACTTCTCAGATAATCTATCAAGCAGTTCATCGGTAGCTGGCAAGGAGGTCACAAAACTACACCTCTAGACTAAGCAAACTTGCTTCTGAGTTTTTGGCCAAAAAATATTATAAAAGATCTAAATATAAGAATTCAGCAGGTTTTCACATACCAAACTGCAACTATCTCATCACAGATCACAAATACTAATTCTAAAATCAAAGAAACAAACAATGCAGTATTAGGTCTTCAACAAAACCAAAAAGAGACCACGCCTTCCTTTAAACCACTACAAAAGGTGGTTATATCCCTGAAGATGCACACTGCCAATTTTGAGCACTACTCAAGAAAAAATAATTTGACAATTAGGAGATTGCCTGAAAAGTTAATTCATCAGATATAGACAAGTTTATTACAAATACAGGTGCTTCTCACAAAATTAGAATATCATCAAAAAGTTAATTTATTTCAGTTCTTCAATGCAAAAAGTGAAACTATTTATATAGAGTCATTACAGAGTGATCTATTTCAAGTGTTTATTTCTGTTAATGTTGATGATTATAGCTTACAGCCAATGAAAACCCAAAAGTCATTTTCTCAGTAAATCAGTAAATTAGAATACTTTTATAACACCAGCTTAAAAAAAGTGATTTTAAAATACGACATATTGGCCTACTGAAATATTTGTTCAGTAAATGCACTCAATACTTGGTCAGGGCTCCTTTTGCATCAACTACTGCATCAATGCGGCGTGGCATGGAGGCGATCAGCCTGTGGCACTGCTGAGGTGTTATGGAGGCCCAGGTTGCTTTGATAGCAGCTTTCAGCTCATTTGCATTGTTGGGTCTCATCTTCCTCTTGACAATACCCCATATATTCTCTATGGGGTTAAGGTCAGGCAATTTTGCTGGCTAATCAAGCACAGTGATACTGATGTTTATAAACCAGGTATTGGCACTTTCGGCAGTGTGGACAGGTGCAAAGTCCTGCTGGAGAATGAAATTTCCATCTCCAAAAACCTTGTGAGAAGAAGGAAGCATGAAGTGCTCTAAAATGTCCTGGTAGATGGCTGCGCGGACTTTGGTCTTGATAAAACACAGTGGAAATACAACAGCAGATAACATGGCTCCAACATTATCACTGATTGTGGAAACTTCACACTAGCCCTAAACCAGCTTGGATTGTCTGTCTCTCCACTCTTCCTCCAGACCCTGGGACCTTGATTTCCAAATGAAATGCAAAATTTACTTTCATCTGAAAACACCACCTTGGACCACTGAGCAACAGTCCAGTTCATTTTCTCCTTGGCCCAGGTAAGACTTTTCTTGCATTGTCTATTGGTCATGAGTGGCTTGACACAAGGAATGCGACACTTGTAGCAAATGTCTTGGAGACGTCAGTGAGTGGTGGCTCTTGAAGCAATGATTCCAGCAGCAGTCCACTCTTTGTGAATTTCCCCAACATTTTTGAATGGCCTTTTCTTAACAATCCTTTCAAGGCTGCAGTTATCCCAGTTGCTTGTGCACATTTTTCTACCACCCTTTTTCCTTCCACTCAACTTTTCATTAATATGGTTGGATACAGCACTCTGTGAACAGCCAGCTTCTTTAGCAATGGTCTTTTTTGGCTTACCCTCCTTAAAGTGTGTCAATGACTGAATTCTGGACATCTGTTAAGTAAGCAGTCTTCCCCATGATTGTGGAGCCTACTGTAACAGACTAAGGAAGCCTTTGCTGGTGTTTTTTGTTAACTATTCTAATTTACTGTTATAATGACTTTTGGGTTTTCATTGGCTGTAAGCCATAATCAACATTAACAAAAATAAACACGTGAAATAGATCACACTGTTTGTAATCTCTATATAATATATGAGTTTAACCTTTTGTATTGAAGAACTATGAAAATTGTCTTTTCAGAGAGGAAGAGGACTAGAACTCTAATGCCACCTATTGGAAGTAGCAATCCAACAAGTCAATATCGACCCTTTATCGAGCCTTGTCACGTGACCTAGGATAAAAACTAAACCAGAAACTCAATTTGAGAACACTGTGTTTCGGACAAAGTACCCCGAAACACAGTGCAAATTGAGATTCTGGCTTGGCTTTTATCCTAAGTCATGTGACAAGGCTCGTTAAAGGGTCGATATTGACTTGTTGGATTGCTACTTCCAATAGGTGGCATTAGAGTTCTAGTCCTCTTCCTCTCTGAAGAGACAATTTGCATATTTCCCAAAGGAGCATTGTGACTTTAAGTCTCCTCATCTCGGCATGCTTAGCAGGTCAGTCTCCACAAGGAGAAACGATAGTTCTTGGGTATTGAAGAACTGAAATAAATTAACTTTTTGATGATATTCTAATTTTGTGAGAAGCAACTGTAGATTACTGGGGGCAGTTATCCTGACACATTCAAGAGTTTTTATATTTACCAATAAAGCAGCGCTGAGAAAGCTGCCCTTGCCCACACCAAGCTCTGTATATACTATGTCTATAGACACCTGCTGTGTCCCAGCTATGATAAGCTACTGGTTCTAAAACAATCATTGCAAGCAAACAAAACTTGATAAGATGGAGCTTGATAAGAAAGACAGCTGAAATCTTGGTTTTAACCCCTACAGCATACTGTCTTCAGATTGCATAGCAACCCTTTCTAAAAGAGTAACAAACACTGAAGAACTGACTGGATTAATATTTCCATTCTCGCGGGATCGCGACGTCTCGTGGTCATTCGCGATGACGTCACGCAAATGACCGCGAGACTTCGCGATCCCGCGAGAACGGACGTCATCGCTCGCAAAGGATTACTGAGACTGGGAGCGTGGAGAGAGGCGGGAAGGCTGCGCAGGACGTCGGAAGGTAAGAATAACAATATTTTTTATTTTAAATTCTATTTTTTACAGGGATATGGTACCCAAAGCCCGGAGGACAGTCTCCTCTCCTCCGGACCGTGGGTACCATCCGCAAATGTTCTGCTTACTTTTCGCATGGTGTACACAGCCACATGCGGAAAGTAAGCAGAACAAAGTATTCCTATGGGTGCGGGATCGCCACGATTCTGCGAAATTAATGAGCATGCTGCGTTTTTTACCGCGAAGCGATTCTGCCACGGAAAAAACTGCAGCATTAGCACAGCATTGCGGAATCCCATAAGAATGCATGGGATGCTTATTTTTCGCACAGCCACATGCGGAAAGTAAGCAGAACAATGCATTCCTATGGGCGCGGGATCGCCACGATTCCGCTAAATTAATGAGCATGCTGCGTTTTTTTTACCGCGAAGCGATTCCACCGCGGTAAAAACCGCAGCATTAGCACAGCATTGTGGAATCCCATAGGAATGCATGGGATGCTTATTTTTAGCGTTCTCGCGGCAAAATCGCGCGGTTAAAACCGCCGCGAAATCGCGAAAAAACCGCTACGTGTGAACATAGCCTAAATCAGCATTATTATAAGACATTTTATTTTTTAGTTTTAATTGTACTAACTTTTCTCTTCTTTACAGCAGGGGTCCCCAACCTGTAGCTCGGGAGCCACATGTTGCTCACGGGCTCATGAATTGTGGCTCGCGGCTGTCTGCCAGCTTGGTGCAATAGCTCTAGATCTAGCAAACAGGTATGAATGAATGGTGATTTTTTTGTGCAGCCCTGCACAGAAGAGCAGATCTGGATGCACACATACTGGTCTTAGGGGTTTTGAGATATTTAAGTATGGTACGCTGGAGACAAGATGATACCACCAGTCAGAGGAGGTGCTTGAAGCTTGATGTGACAGTGTGTTGGGAGTGCTTGATGAGAGAGAACTGAATGGGGGTATTGTGGGAACCCCAGGATCTTTATATACTACTTTGGGGTGATTTCTGTGGAAAATGTTTGGTTACCATCATATGCCTGTAATGGGGGCTATGGTTTCCACTATTGTGAGGGGGGCAGGAGCTGAATGTGGCTCGTGACCCTCCCTCAAGGCTGGATGAGGCATGCGACCTGCTCTCAGAGCTGAATGTGGCTCTCAAGGTCAGAAAGGTTGGGGACCTCTGCTTTATAGCATATGAACATTTAATAGTGTAATCTTTTAGTTTAATAATGTTAGTATAGCTATGAGTTTGTCTTTTCCCTCCCCTATCTTTAGAGGGGTAGTTCCTTTCTTTCATCCTTTTCTTTTCCCTCCCTCCATCCATCCATCCAATTCCCTCCCATCTTTTCCACTGGTTTATACTTTCCTTATTGTTACTTGTTTCCCGTATGCTCTCCCAAAATTTCACTTTTTTCTTTCTGCTTATTTTCATATAAAATATTTAAAAAATGTCAATAAAAACACTTTTTTTCTGACTACAATAATGCAGTGACATCTGGCCCAGGCATCCTATGGCTTCAATCATCCTGAATATAAATGAAAGCCCTAATATGAGTATGATGCCCAAATTTGCAGTGATTCACCAAAAAGCCCTCTTGCAACGTACAAAATTGATAACTGTCTTGGAAAGGTTACATAGCCTTGACTTGCCACGCTGCTGGTGACAAGACCAGCACAGTATCTACACACGTGTGAATCTGTCATGCTTTTTTTTGCCCTATTGGCTGCCAGCATAGACATCAGGGGCTTATCTACAGCATTCTGTAATGCTGTAGATAAGCCTCCGATGTAACCTGAAAGAGAAGAAAAACGAGTTAGATTATACTCACGGAGGTTGGCGGTCATGTCCGATGGGTGTCGCCGTCCCGTCCGGCGCCTCCCTTCTTCATGCGATGTCGTCCTCCTCTCCCGTCCTGTAATGGTTCTGGCGCAGGCGCACTGCTCTGCCCTGTTGAGGGCAGAGCAGAATTCTGCAGTGCGCAGGCGCCAGACCTCTCCCGACGCCTGCGCACTGCAGGACTCTGCTCTGCCCTCAACAGGGCAGAGCAGTGCGCCTGTGCCGGAGCCATTACAGGACGGGACAAGAGGACGACATCGCATGAAGAAGGGAGGCGCCGGACGGGACGGCGACACCCATCGGACCGGACCGCCCACCTCCGTGAGTATAATATAACGTGTTTTTCTTCTCTTTCAAGTTACATCGGAGGCTTATCTACAGCATTACAGAATGCTGTAGATAAGCCCCCGATGTCTATGACGGCAGCCAATAGGGGAAAAAAAAGCGTGACAAATTCCCTTTAAGACACACATTCAAGACAGGCTACAGAAATTCAAATGAATTTGTTCACAGATGGACAAATATGAGCTTCTGAACATACGCCTTCCTTGTCTCATGTGTGGAGCCAATTAAATTCTGTGAGCGATATCAGTAAGGACTCATTTACACGTCCGTTTTTGCATATGAATACTATCCACGTTTTCACGAATAGAACTCGCAGATAAAATAATGTCACTGTTAATATTTCCGTGGATTTTTTATGGACCAAGTGGTCTGTGCAATCTCCAGCACTGATCACATTGTTGGATCAAAAATGGCAGTGCAGGTCTATGGGTCCGTAAAAAAAAAAAAAAAAAATCAGGCAACAGTTGGATGCCATCATGGACTGCTAGATAGGAAAAGATAGAGAAAATATATATTTTTTTTTTTCTTTCACTGATGAAGCTCTGATGATAAAAACTGACACTGACCAAACATTTGATGGTATAGACTGACACTGACCAAACTCTTGATATATAAAAAAATAAACAAGCAAGAGAAACAGAAAACACTGATGACACTTGAACAAATTTTCTTGCATGAAAACATCACTGGCGTCTGAATGAGACCTCACTTCTATCATTCATTGTTCTTTAATGCAGTTTTGTAAGAAACTACCAGGGCTGTGGAGTCGGAGTTAGTTTTGGTTGGAGTCGGAGTCGGTAGAAATGTACCGACTCAGACTCCAGTTTTAAAAAAAAATGTATTAATATTTCATAATTGAACTTTCATATGAATTTTATAAATGTTACTCAAATATATATGTTCTATCAAACTATGAACAACAGTGATAAGCAGTTCTGCTGGAGATAGAGACATTTCTTACTTCTTGTGTGTCACTGTTCTCCACTGCCCTTATCTAATCTTATACTTGGTTAACCTCATGCTGCCCCAACCCCCCTACTTACAATGTATGAAACTGAAAGTGAAAATGTGTTGCAAATTCCTAGTAGTAAAGCTCCTCCTCTAGACTAGATCATACTAGGTGTGCGTCTTCCAAGCATCTCACAGCTGCCTGCTACTCAGAAGAGGAAGACTGTAAGAAGTATTATCCTTTCAACAAACTTTGCATCAGTTAACTGTGAGTACATGAGGAATAATAACAGTATTACTGACCACTATATCAGTTGTACGACCTGGCAATAATTTTGTACAATTGTTTTTAGGAAAAACAATTGTCATTTGGATTGTGAATGCAGAATTAAAAACCTGAGAATGTCAAAGAAGCATCACATTAAATCAGCTGTATATGATCCAGACGAAAACAAATGCTGTGAAGCCAAGATGAGTGCAGATTCAGGCAAAGATAAAAATGCTCCTACCAGAGCTTCTAATCTAAAGAGACATTTACAGCGCTTTCATCCAGAAGTACTGAAAGCAGTGGATGAGAAAGACTGCATCCAAACCAATGAACCAGTGCCCAGCTCTTCCAGCCAAACAAAGGAGCAGAGAACTTTGCAGCCATCAGTTGCAAGATATTTTGTCAGTGACAAAGTTACTTTGACAATGACAGTAGATACATTTAAAAAACAGATCATAGAGCTTGTTGTAAAGGATAGTGTGCCTATTTCATTATTTTCACGACCAGCTTTTATGTGTCTGAATGGGGAAATGGCCCGCAAGCTTGTTGTTTCTCTGGAGAGAGAGAGTATTAGAAAATTAGTAATCAAAGAAGCTTTTAAACAAAAGGAAGAACTTAAAAAAACGCTCAAGGGACGCTTTCTGTTTCTTAAAATGGATGCCTGCACACGTCACAGAGTGAACTATTTTGCCATCAATGTCCGATTTGTTTGTGACAAAAATGAAATAGTTACCAAGACATTGGCAGTAAAAGACACCAAAGCTCATCACACCAGTGAGTTTCCCAAGGTATTGGTGGAAAAGGTTCTGCAAGACTATGAACTTAAAAAAGAGCAAGTTCTTTCTGTCGTAACTGACAATGCTTCAAATATGATAAGTACTATTAAGCTAATGAATGAGAGTAATGATGGTGACCAGCGGCTAGAAGAACATTCTGGGTCCACAGACACAGAAATGTTTGAAATAGAGGAACACAGTATTGTAACTGAGGAGCAAACTGAAGTTGCTTCAGATGAACAGCAACATGATAGTTTAGATGATCTTGTTGAAACTGTGTCAATATGTTCTTTCATTCATCAAATGCGCTGTGTTGTGCATACGCTACAGCTGGCTATAAGAGACAGTCTGCAAGAAGGACATGCTGCTGCACTGATTGGCAAGGTGAGAAAATTGGCTACTGTTGCCAGAACCCCTAAAGTTGACTCAATTTTGAAGAGACGTGCTGGAAAAGGGGCAATTATTGATCAAGCCACACGATGGGGCAGTACTTAATGATTCAGCGCTTGGTTGAACTGAAAACCTTTCTTGTAGACATGGCTAACCCTCAACTGACGCTAAATGAAAGTCAGTGGAATCAGGTGACTGAGCTGGAAAAATTGCTAGACCACCCATTTACAGTGACTAAAAAATTACAAGCAGAGGACTTAACTCCAGGTATTTTCTTAAAGGAGTGGAAGAACCTGATGTTTCGCCTGTCCCAAAGAGGAGGGTTAATTGCAAGTGGCATTGCTACATCAATGAAACGGAGAGAGGAGCTACTATTACAAAATAACATTCTTTTGGCAGCTGTTTATGTAGACTCAATGCATCGGATTCTTCTAGATGATCAACAGCTAAGTAAAGGAAAAGAAGCTCTGTTTGAAATAGCAGTAAGGATGAAAGGGTTGCAGAACAGTCAGGAGGAACAAGAAGAATTTGGTCGTCCTGCCACATCTTCACCCTCATCATCAACTGATGAAGGATTTAATTTCGAAAAATATTTGGATCACAAGGACCGTGCAAAGCGTTCCCGCATAGAAGAAGAGTCATCCCCATCAAGGAACACAGCCAGTACATTTCAGCAGAATTTTTCATGTGCACTAAAAGAAATTGAGAAATTTGACCGTTCATCAAAAATAACAGTGCAACAAGCGATTCCTCTGTATCCTGACATTGTCAGAGATGTTGCCCGAGTGGTTACTGCTTTGCCACCAACACAAGTTAGTGTAGAGAGGTTGTTCTCTGCTCTCAAAATAATTAGATCAGATTTGAGGGCATCCATGAAGGAGGATCTGACAGAGGCAATACTTTTTCTGAGGACAAATTTATAGATTTCTACTTATTAACTGCATAAAAGTGTTTATTGCATATTTACTTACAGTTTAGAAAAGTTTATAAAAGTTATTTGCTATATTCTAATTGTATTCTAATAAATGTAGTTTTTGCTCTAAGTGGTCTGATTACTTATATGATGGTGAGAAACTGAATAAGCACGATGTTTAATATTTTACAACAGTAAATTTGTTGTTATGAATTGGCCATTTATGAAGGAGTCGGAGTCGGAGCCGGAGTCAGAGCCTGATAAAATCCAGGAGTCGGAATCGCAACTGTGGCTTACCGACTCCACAGCCCTGGAAACTACAGACAATAAGATTTTTTTTTGTACTAATACAAGCCTGTGTTCTATTCACCTTCATTGGCATCTTCTGCCTTAACCCTTTGTTCAGCTGTCAGATACATTTCTTCCTCGCTGTCGCTCGGTGTTGTAGCCTCATCTGTTCCAACCTCTATGCAATCTGTCTAAATGTGGCACAGAATTTAAAGCCATTAATAAGAGGATTTTATTTAATGCACAGATGATACAGACACCCTGTGCATTTACAACTACCTGGTAGTCTTTTGTGGACCTGTAATCTTCCGAACAATCGGAGTCAACTCTACTTCGGCTATTCGATTCATCTGTTGGAACAAAATACACAGAATGGAAAGATCAGGGCACACATACAGTATCTCATGAAATCTACTTGTTGAAATATCAATATGCAACATTTCTTGGTAATGCCAATTACAGTCAGTTTGCCAGGTGATCTCCTGGCTAATATGGTGGTTGAGATATTTAACGAAAAGTATAGAGCCTCATACTTGGCATCCTCGTCAGAGATGGGCCAATTCTCACTCTTCAGATAGTCGCGTCAAAATACTTACACTATTATTTGCAAGAACCTCGCTGTGCAATGTGTAGTCAATGTCGCGTCTCACGTTGCACTGAGGAGGGAGGGGTGCTCGAGCTAGGAAGCTACCAAAACGGATGGTTATCTACCTTCCATACTTGCGGAAATACGACAAAAACAAACTCTCTTGGCGTCCAATGGGAACCCCACACGACTAATTAAAGGTTAATTAAGTCAGTATCGGGCTGTGCAACCAAACTGCGTGTGGCACAAAGAGTAAACTATAGAAATACCTAATGCGCTCAGCAGATAGCACCTACCTGTGTGGATAACGCTATCCTTCACCTTTGAATGCAGAAGATTCTTCTCATAAGATGTAAGGTTTAGGGCCTTTAAAACGTTCATAAGCACCAAGAAAAAAAATACACAGGCATAAACTTAAATGAGAAAAAAATGCAATAGAAGTTTTCCCATTAAAGGTTATATACTTAAGTTATCACAGCTGTAAAGAAAAAAAAAAAAAGGACCGTGCATCCAATTATTATACATTGATATAACACGCCAGCAGGAGCTGAGTTGTGACCATGGGTGATATATCTCTGGGTTGCTGTGACCACAGCTGAGAGGCTTTGCCTGGCATCTTGGATGATGTGTGACACCCTGTGGCAGACATGTACCCACTGAAAGGTTTGACATGACATGGTAGTGGGCTTATACAATCTGATCAAAATGGTAATTAACCCCTTCATGACCGGAGCTTTTTTCAGTTTTGCGTTTTCGTTTTTTGCTCCCCTTCTTCCCAGAGCCATAACTTTTTTATTTTTCCGTCAATATGGCCATGTGAGGGCTTATTTTTTGCGGGACGAGTTGTACTTTTGAAAGAAATCAATGGTTTTAACATGTCGTGTATTCGAAAACAGGAAAAAAAAATCCAAGTGCGGAGAAATTGCAGAAAAAAGTGCAATCTCACACTTGTTTTTTGGTTGTTTTTTTTGCTAGGTTCACTAAATGATAAAACTGACCTGCCATTATGATTCTCCAGGTCATTACGAGTTCATAGACACCAAACATGTCTAGGTTCTTTTTTTACCTAAGAGGTGAAAAAAAAGTCCAAATTTTGCTACAAAAAAAATAAAAAATTGCGCCATTTTCTGAGACCCATATCGCATCTCCATTTTTCGTGATCTCGGGTTGAGTGAGGGCTTATTTTTGCGTGCCGAGCTGACATTTTTAATTATACCATTTTGGTGTAGATACGATCTTTTGATCGCCCGTTACTGCATTTTAATGCAATGTCGCGGCGACCAAAAAAACGTAATTCTGATGTTTCGACTTTTTTTTCTCGCTATACCGCTTAGCAATCAGGTTAATCTTTTTTTTATTGATAGATCGGGCGATTCTGAACGCGGCGATACCAAATATGTGTATATTTGATATTTTTTTGTTGGGGCGAAAGGGGGTGATTTGAAATTATGTTTTTTAATTTTTTTAAAACATTTTTCTTTAACTTTTGGCATGCTTCAATAGCCTCCATGGGAAACTAAAAGCTGCCATAGCTCGATCGGCTCTGCTACATAGAGGTGATGCTCAGATTGCCTCTATGTAGCAGAATTACTGCCTTGCTATGAACGCCGACCACAGGGTGGCGCTCATAGCAATTCGGCATCAACGACCATAGAGGTCTCAAGGAGATGAACGGATGACCCCCGATCACGTGACGGGGGTCAGCGGTGCGCGTATTTCCGGCACGATGCCCGGAAGAGGAGGTTAAATGCCGCTATCAGAGTTTGACAGCGCATTAAACTAGTTAATAGGCGCGGATGAATCGCGTTTCCACCTGCGCCTATTGCGACCACGTCAGCTGTTCAAAACAGCTGACATGTCCCAGCTTTGATGCAGGCTCACTGCCGGAGCCCACCTCAAAGCGGGGGATACTGACATCGGACATACTATGCCGTCCGATGTCAGTGAGGCGTTAAGAACCTCATGGTCAGTTTTGTAAGTTTTGCTTAGCCACAGAAGATTAATATATAATATTTGGATGTGTGGTCTTCTTTTCTACAGCTATAATCCTTGAATAATAATTTTTTTTCAGACTTACAACTAGTTATCCAAATTTCATCTACCTCATCATCCTGTATAACATTGCGACTGTCCTCCTGCGGACATCTCTCCGATGCTTTCTTCTTACTGTACCCATCTGCAGAAGAAACACATTATCGGAGGATCTCCCATCAACAGCCACCCCATTAACCCCTTTACCCACGAGAGTGGTTTGCATGTTAATGCCCAGGCCAATTTTTATAATTCTGACCACTGTCCCTTTAGGAGGTAATGACTCTGGAACGCTTCCTGACATTGTTTTCTCGTGACATATTGTACTTCAGGATAGTACTAAAATTTGATGTGACTTGCATTTTATCTGTGGAAAAAAAACAGAAATTTGGCGAAAATTTTCAAAATTTCGCAAATTTCCAACTTTGAATTTTCATGCCCTTAAATCACACAGATATTTCATACAAAATACTTAAGTAACATTTACCACATGTTTACTTTACATCAGCACAATTTTGGAACCAACTTTTTTTTGTTAGGAAGTTATAAGGGTTAAAAGTTGACCAGCAATTTCTCATTTTTGCAACACCATTTTTTTTTTTTTTAAGGACCACATCACATTTGAAGTCACTTTGAGGGGTCTATATGATAGAAAATATCTAAAAGTGACACCATTCTAAAAACTGCTCCCTTGAAGGTGCTCAAAACCACATTCAAGAAGTTTATTAACCCTTCAGGTGCTTCACAGGAATTTTTGGAATGTTTTAAAAAAAAAAAAAAATGAACATTTAACTTTTTTCACAAAAAATTTACTTCAGATCAAAAAATTTTTAATTTCCCACAGGTAACAAGAGAAATTGGACCCAAAAAGTTATTGTGCAATTTTCCCCGAGTACGCTGATACCCCATACGTGGGGGAGGAACCACTGTTTGGGCGCATGGCAGACCACGGAAGGGAAGGAGCAGAGTTTGACTTTTTCAACGAAAAATTGGCTGGAATTGAGATCAGACGCCATGTTACGTTTGGAGAGCCCGAGATGTGCCTAAACAGTGGAAACCCCCATAAGTGACCCATTTTGGAAACTAGACACCCTAAGAAACTTATCTAGATGTGTGGTGAGAACTTTGAACCCCCAAGTGTTTCACTAGTTTATAATGCCCGGCCTTGAAAAGAAAAAAAAAATTCCACAAAAATGATTTTTTTTAGTCCTCAATTTTTTAGTTTCCCAAGGGTAACAGGAGAAATAGGACCCCAATAGTTGTGCAATTTGTCCTGAGTACGCTGGTACCCCATACAGTATGTGGGAGAAAACTAATGCTTGGGCACATGTTGGGGCTCAGAAGGGAAGTAGTGACGTTTTGGAATGCAGACTTTGATGGAATGGTCTGCGAGCGTCATGCTCCATTTGCAGAGCCCCTGATGTGCCTAAACAGTAGAAACCTCCCAAGTGACCCCATTTTGGAAACTAGAACCCTCCATGGAACTTATCTAGATGTGCTTTAACTGTGGCAATGCCCAACAAGTGCCCCCTTTTTGGAACTAATCTACTGGTATGTGAATTTTATAAGTGACCCTGGATCTCACCGCAGCTCAGCCCGGCTGGGAACAGAGCCTGGTGACCGGATGTAACTGCGGTAACTTCAATGAGATCCATGCTAGTGGCGGTAAGATGCTTTTTATTGCAAAAAATAGTGTTTGCATCACCACATTTTGAGAGGTATAATTTTTCCATATTTTGGCCCACAGAGTCATGTGAGGTCTTCTTTCTTGCGGGACGAGCTGACTTTTTATTGGTGTTATTGGTATTATTTTTTATGTTTTGGTGCTTTTATACAATAACTTTTTTATAGAAAAATTGTTTTTGCATCAATTTATTCTGAGAGCTATAACTTTTTTTATTTTTCTGCTGATGGAGCTATATGGCGGCTTGTTTTTTGCAAGACAAGATGATGTTTTCAACAGTACCATGTTTATTTACAGCCGTCTTTTTGATCGCGTTTTATTCCACTTTCAGTTCGGCGGTATGATGGTAAAGTATTGCTTTTTGCCTTGTTTTTTTTATGGTGTTCACTAATGGGACAGTTTAATAGGTTGGGTCGTTACAGACAGGCAATACCAAATATGTGTAATTTTGTTTTTTTCATTCAAATATTTAGGGATATATTTATTTTATTATTTTTGATTTTTTTCATATTTTTACAATTATTTAAAACTTTTTTTTTTACTTTTTTTTCTAACTTTTTCACTTAGTCCTACTATGGGACAATCATTTTTCGCAGGCTGATCGCTTCGTCATGCCGCGGGGTCTCCGATCCAAAGGCAGAGGGGTTGTCAGCCCCTGTGCCAGCTCCCGAATGCTGCGATCTTGTTAGATCTCAGTATTTCGGGGCTTAAAGTGTCGGGAGCGGTCTGTGACCGCTCCCGGCACCTAGTGCCGGGTGTCAGCTCTGAGAATCAGTTGACACCCGGCCGCGATCAGCTGATCGCTTAGACGTACTATTCCATCCATGGTAAAATTGTGCCAGGTCACATGGACAGAATAGTAAGTCTGATGTCAGAAAGGGGTTAAACCATATGATTGGTCCAAAACTTTCATACAAGGATTTACGAATGCGGTGGCATAAAAGTTCTATTAAAAACTCTCCCAAATGTCAAAGAAATGTTGAACTTTTTGTTCCTTTTGAAGAGAATCCTCCATCCAGTCCATCTTCATCAAAAAGGTAAGTTTTCCCAAAAACAATCTGTATGGAGGAGGTTGTGGACTAAGCCATATGTGAAGAATTGTTTGGGATCCTGCTGCTACCATGTGTAAAAGTTTCCTTACACCACGATTGCATCAATGTTTCAGCATCCAGATGTCCGAAAATGGCCCAAAGGGAGTCAAATTGGCCAGGTGATTATACAGAAGCATGGATCTTTGTCCAAAAAGACCATTTTCTAAGCAAAACCACATGTAGAGGTATAGGTCAGCCTCGAGGGAATTACACTTGAAACAATCTGATTTAGTGAAAACACCCATCCTATGTCCTCTAATGGGGGTAATATAGGTCTGAAGACAGATTGAAAGGCATTTCTGTATCTTTAGCATTAAGCTCTGGAATAGTTAGTATGTGAATGAGCTAATAAATTATCAATGGATCCAAGTCCCATTTTATACCAAATGTAAAAAGTATGATGAGATTGTCCATGTTGGAAGTGAGGGTTTTGAATTAGGCGGAGGTGGGTAGAATAGTTAGCATATAATCACAATTGTTTTCTGCCATACTCCCAGATTGATATTAATAAAGGAGTAATTCTGAAGTTATCAGGCAGTTGGGAAAATGGCAGGTGAAGTGCCGACGTGAGAGATGTACGAGACATGAACTGCTGATCAGTAGAATGATTTGTGAATATAGATGTAATGTGCAGCCAGTTTCCAATCACTCCAAGGCCTTTTTCACACGTCCGATTTTCAGATCAGTTGCAAACCGCGAAAATGGCGGAAAACGGATCTGTCGGCTGATTGACAGCAACGTGTGGCACCGAACCGTTGTTTTGACGGGTCCGGCGAAGGTTCAATTTTAAAGGAACCCGTGCCCGGAAAACGAGAGAGAGGGGAGAGGGGAGAGATAGGGGAGAGGGGGGATCCCAGACACTGACACAAGAAAATAGCGGTCCGTCAAGAAGGAAAAACGTTGCAGTGTCCGTCTCATCCGCCCGGGAGCCAGGAAAATTTTGGCGGATCCGTCAAAAAACGGGGGTGACGGACGACCGTCAGTCAAGATCCGCCAATAATGTAAGTCTCTGGGGGAAAAAACGGATCCGCCCCTTTTTTGGCGGCTCCGTTTTTTTCAAAAATTGGCGGATTATGACTGACGCGAATAAACTGAAGTGTGAAAGAGGCCTTACCTGGGCCAAGGACAAAAACAACTGGACTGTTGCTCAGTGGTCCAAGGTAGTTTTTGAGATGTAAGTGAATTTTTGCATTTCATTGTGAAATCAAGGTCCCAGAGTCTGGACAAAGAGTGGAGAGGCACAAGATTCAAGCTCCTTGAGGTCTAGTGTGAAGTTTCCACTCTCAGTGTGGTTTGGGGAGCCATGTCATCTGCTGGTGTAGGTCCACTCTGTTTTATCAAGACCAAAGTCAGCGCCATATCCTTAAGGTGGATTCTAGTGACTAAATGTAGGGATTAATATTAGGTAAGTATAACTGTAGGGGAGATCTATTGAATGTGACCCCTAAGGCCTCTTTCACACTTCCGTTTTTTTTGGTCAGTTGCAATCCGTGAAAAAATGCAAAAGACGGATCCGTTTCCGTTGTGACACAACGTATGCCCCCGGACCATTGTTTTGACGGATCCGCTGAAGTCGGAAATTTAAAGGAACCGCAGCCGAGAGAGAGATTTTTCCTGTCACCAGAACGGGATTTGGGGTTAGGAAATTCTTCCTGGCATGCTGAGTGTAAAAGAGCGGATCTGTGCAGACAAAAAATGTTTCATTGTCCATCCACTCAAGTAAGCGGACGCCAAAATTTTGGCGGATCCGCCAAAAAACGGATCCAACGGATGACCATCCGTCAAAATCCGCCGCTACTGCAAGTCAATGGGAAAAAAATGGATCCGCCAAAAAAAATGTCGGACCCGTTTTTTTTTTTTGCAAAACGGCGGATTTTGACTGATGGAAACAAATGGAAGTGTGAAATAGGCCTAAGACACTTCCGGCACAAGGAATGCAACATTTGCAGTCCACTACTTGTGAATCTCCCCCAAATGGCCTTTTCTTAAAAATCCTTTCAAGGCTGCGGTAATAAAAACAACCAAAAACCAAAATAGAACAGGATCCTAGACAAACAGAAAACCATAAAGCAAGGATCCCTAAAATATAACTTTTATTAAAATAAAGGCTAAAAAACCATGTTCCAAATTGTAGACAAGATATAAAATATACTACTCAGGGAAGAAAAGGGGATATATAAATAAATGCAAAAAGATAAATATCACATAATGTATCCTAATATGCCCTGCAGGTACACTGTACTGCAAAATCAATATAAAAAAAAAATGAAAAAAAAAAACAGAAAAAAAAAAAAGACAGGGATATTATATACCCTTGATGTTAGAAAGTAAAGCAATGGACAATTAGTAGTAACCCATGGTCCATGCATATATGAAAAACATCCCTTTCATCTGCTTAAATAATAAATTTTATTTCTATAGCGCTGACATATTCCGCAGCACTTTACATTAGACCAGAATACATACACTGTGTGCAGAATTACAACAGGCCAGAATACATACTCTAAATCCATTTAAATCAAATAAAGTGAGGGTAAATAGGATGCAATATACAAATCCTTGTCTGAGGCTATGTGCACACGCTACGGATTCACCTGCGGGTTTTTCCGCGCGGAACTGCAGGTAAAGTGACCTGCGGTTTCACACCTCTACTATGTTAAAGGTATGAAACCGCAGCGGAATCCGCAGAAACAATTGACATGCTGCGGTTTATAAACCGCGCGGAAAAAAACGCAGCGTAAGCACAGCGGTTTTTAAAACCCATAGTGCAACATGGTACTGTACCATGTCTCCGGAACTGCTGCAGTTCCGCAGGGCCAAAAACGCTGCGGAACCGCAGCAGAATCCGCAGTGTGTGCACATAGCCTTAATGTCCTAATAAAATATCAAAAGGACAGAGATCCGCAAAAAAAATCAAAAGCCTTAAACATCATCCACAATAGGACTATACGTACTTATATGTATTAGAAGCAATATGAGGGAAATATAATGCAATGGTAATATATATTCATCTGAACCATGATGTAGATATTACAGATGAAAAAAAAAAAATAGTACAGCAATCATATACTCATCTGAGCCATGATAGAGCTCGATTGCGAGCTTCCGCGATTCCACAAAATTAATGAACATGTGGCGTATTTTTCTGCAATGCGATTCCACTGCAGAAAAATACGCAGCATGGGCACAGTAATTGCGGAATGTAGTTAGAATTAATTGGATGCGTTTTGTAAGCATTTCCAGAACGGCAAGACCGCTGCGGCAACGCTTAAAAAACGCAACGTGGGCACACAGCTTTAAGAGTCAGTTGAACAAATTTTAGGTGTAAATAAATTTGACTCCTCTCACCTGGACCCGTCACTTGCTCAAAAAAAACCCCAAAATTAAGATAAATATCTTTAAACCCCTTCACAACTGTGAACGTATCCATACCTCCAGATTGGCTGGTACTTCCCGACCTTAGACGTACGGATACGTCATGACGATTTGGCATGCACACAAGCTGTGCGCATGCGATCACCGCCGGATGTCAGCAGATTCTGACAGCTGACATCCGGCACTCAGTGTAGGAGCGTTGCCAACATTTGCACTCCTATCAGCGCCCTGCTCCTGGGACGTCATCGTGGGGTTCCGATAATTGCCATCGTGACTTGATGTCATCATGAAGACATCCAGGTCACCAGGCATTAGCCAGTTCGTTAGATCATGCGTACTGCATAATCTAACTAACTTGTGTCAGTGCAGCACTGACAGCTCTAATGCATTGCAATTAGTGATGAGCGAGTATTCTTGTTGCTCAGGTTTCCCTGAGCATGCTCGGGTGATCTCTGAGTATTTTGGCATGCTCGGAGATAAATCATGCAGCTGAGGCGACAGAAACTATGGATGCTGGACAGCCTGAATACATGTGGGAATTCCCTAACAAACAGGCATTCCTCATATGTATTCAGCCTGTCCAGCAGCCATAAATCATGCAGCTGCATCGACAGAAACTAAATCTTCGAGCACGCTAAAATACTCGGAGGCCACCGAAGCAACGAGTATACTCGCTCATCACTAATTGCAATGCATTAGAACTGCGATCAGACTGCAGAAAGTAAAAGTCCCATGAAGGGACTTAGTAAAAAAGTAAAAAAACTGGGCCTATAACAAAATTTTGGTGGTGAAAATGTAATATTCTTTTCTTCACATCCCAATGATATAAAAAATCTGTGACCCACCTGTGGTGTCAATATGATCACCGGACCCCTAAATGAATTCATTGAGACGTGTAGTTTGTAAAATGGGATCTCTTATGGAGGGGTACTGCTGTTCTGGCACCTCAGGGGCTCTGCAAATGTGATATGGCACCCTCTAACCAGTGCAGCAAAATCTGAACTCCAGTATGGCGCCTCTTCCCTTCTGACCTGTGCACTGTGCCTCAAAAGTAGTTTTCGACCACATATGGGGTATTGTTGTATTCAGGAAAAATAGCACAAATTTTCAGGTCCATTTTCTCCTGCTATCCTTGTGAAAATGAAAAAATTTGGGGCTAAAACATTTTTGGGTGAAAAATATATATTTTTTTTATTTCCACAGATCAACATTGTAAAATTCCATGAAGCACCTATGGGTTCAAGGTGCTCACCACATATCTAGACACGTCTTAAGCAGGGCTGTGGAGTCGGTAAGCCAAACCTGCGGCTCCGACTCCTCAAATTTCCCTTACACCGACTCCACGACTCCGACTCCCACATATATTGCTTATATTTAAGTGAAAAATTTATTGTAGTACAATGTGAACATCAGACATTTAATAATTTCTATGATCCAATAATCAAGATATTTAGATAGAACATAATATCTATTTATTGGAATACAACTTTAGAACACAAAAAACTGTAATAAATTGTAAATATGTAATACACTGTATACATGTACATGTATACGGTACATACCAAAGTTTGGACACACCTTCTCATTCAAAGAGTTTTCTTTATTTTCATGACCATGAAAATTGTCGATTCATTCTGAAGGCATCAAAACAATGAATTAACACATGTGGAATTATATAATTAAAGTGTGAAACAACTGAAAATATGTCTTATATTCTAGATTCTTCAAAGTAGCCACCTTTTGCTTTGATTACTGCTTTGCACACTCTTGGCATTCTCTTGATGAGCTTCAAGTGGTAGTCACCAGAAATGGTCTTCCAACAGTCTTGAAGGAGTTCCCAGAGATGCTTAGCACTTGTTGGCCTTTTTGCCTTCACTCTGCGGTCCAGCTCACCCCAAACCATCTCGATTGGGTTCAGGTCTGGTGACTGTGGAGGCCAGGTCATCTGGCGTACCACCCCATCACTCTCCCTCTTGGTCAAATAGCCCTTACACAGCCTGGAGGTGTGTTTGGGGTCACTGTCCTGTTGAAAAATAAATGATGGTCCAACTAAACGCAAACCGGATGGAATAGCATGTCGCTGCAAGATGCTGAGATAGCCATGCTGGTTCAGTGTGCCTTCAATTTTGAATAAATCCCCAACAGTGTCACCAGAAAAGCACCCCCACACCATCAAACCTCCTCCTCCATGCTTCACGGTGGGAACCAGGCGTGTAGAGTCCATCCGTTCACCTTTTCTGCATCGCACAAAGACACGGTGGTTGGAACCAAAGATCTCAAATTTGGACTCATCAGACCAAAGCACAGATTTCCACTGGTCTAATATCCATTTCTTGTGTTCTTTAGCCCAAACAAGTCTCTTCTGCTTGTTGCCTGTCCTTAGCAGTGGTTTCCTAGCAGGTATTTTACCATGAAGGCCTGCTGCACAAAGTCTCCTCTTAACAGTTGTTGTAGAGATGTGTCTGCTGCTAGAACTCTGTGTGGCATTGACCTGGCTGGTCTCTATTCTGAGCTGCTGTTAACCTGCGATTTCTGAGGCTGGTGACTAGGATGAACTTATCCTCCGCAGCAGAGGTGACTCTTGGTCTTCCTTTCCTGGGGCGGTCCTCATGTGAGCCAGTTTCTTTGTAGCGCTTGATGGTTTTTCCCAATTTTTCGGACTGACTAACCTTCATTTCTTAAAGTAATGATGGCCACTCGTTTTTCTTTACTCAGCTACTTTTTTCTTGCCATAATACAAATTCTAACAGTCTATTCAGTAGGACTATCACCTGTGTATCCACCAGACTTCTGCACAACACAACTGATGGTCCCAACCTCATTTATAAGGCAAGAAATCCCACTTATTAAACCTGACAGGGCACACCTGTGAAGTGAAAACCATTTCTGGTGACTACCTCTTCAAGCTCATCAAGAGAATGCCAAGAGTGTGCAAAGCAGAAATCAAAGCAAAAGGTGGCTACTTTGAAGAACCTAGAATATAAGACATACAGTATTTTCAGTTGTTTCACACTTTTTTGTTAATTATATAATTCCACATGTGTTAATTCATAGTTTTGATGCCTTCAGAGTGAATCTACAATTTTCATAGTCATGAAAATAAAGAAAACGCTTTGAATGAGGTGTGTCCGAACTTTTGGTCTGTACTGTGTATATATATATATATATATATATATATATATATATATATATATATATATATATATACACACACACACACACATTATGACTTATCTCGGCTAAGATAAAGCCTAGATCCTCAGGCTACATTCACACTATGGGCGTAGCCAGGATCAAACCTGGGGGGGGGGGGGGGGCAGAATCTCATACTGTTCCGCAGAATTTCATACTGCACACCTCAGCTGCTGCAGAACCTCATACTTCACACCCCTACACTTGAAAATAAAGCCTGCACCTTAAGATGATGTGGTGATGAATGCAGTCTATTTATTCCAACTACCAGTTGATGTTGATGTTACTGAAGACGAGCAATGCCTGTCCTGGGCGTCCTTTTGGGCAGCTATGAGGTGTACCTGACTGGTGCTAAAAAAAAAGGAGTGTTAGTCTGTGTGCTATCCGGCTTTCATTCTTTTTGGTACAGATATGATATGGATAGACAGATATGGATAAATGGATATATAGATAGATAGAGCAGATTTCTAATCTGCTTTTGCTATTGAAAACATTATCTATGAGCTCAAAAACCTTTCAGGTGATGCGGTTTTTAAAAAAGCTGATCTGCTTTTGCAACTGAAAAACGTATCCTCAAAAAACGCAGGAAAAACGCTGTGTGTGAATGTAGCCTTAGATCAGGAATAGAACAGTCATTTATAGGACATTTCATAACTTTCCCAAATTCCTATGAAAAAATATTCAGCATATTCTGCATTGAACTACTGTACCCAATTTATTATATATTTTAGGAGTCCGAGTCGGTCCATTTTATTCCAACTCCGACTCCACCAAAATGAGCACCGACTCCGACTCCACAGCCCTGGTCTTAAGGGGTCTAGTTTCCAAAACTGGGTCACGTGTGAGGTTTTTCCTCTGTTTAGGCACAGGGGCTCTCCAAACACGATATGACACCTGCACACCATTCCATCAAAGTCTGCGTTCCAAAACGTCACTCCTTTTCTGAACCCTGTTGTGCGCCCACATGTGGGGTAACCTGTGTACCAAGAAGAAATTTCACAACAAATTTTGGGTTCCATGTTCTCATCTTAATTTCATGAAAATAAAAAATTTGGGACTAAAATTAACTTTTTTGTAAGAAAAATTAGATTTTCTATTTTCACAGCTCTATATTATTAACTTCTGTGAAGCACCTGGGAGTTCACCACATATCTAGATAAGTTCCCTGAGGGGTCTAGTTTCCAAAATGGTGTCATTTTGGGGGTGTTACCACTGTTTAGGCACATCAGGGGCTCTCCAAACGCGACAGGGTGTCCTCTAAATATTTCAGCAAATTTTGCATTAAAAAAGAAATTGCGCTCCTTCCCTTCCGAGCTCTGCCCTGTGCCCAGACACTGATTTTCCACTACATATCGGGTATCGGAATGCTCAGGAGAAATTGCACACGCGCAAGAGCAGGGGCGTCAGCAAACCTCCACAAGCAGGAAGGTGCGAAACTCTACACCATAGTTGCAATACAGTTTGTACGGTATCTGTGATTACATGTTTGTTCAGGACTATGTACAGTGGGTACGGAAAGTATTGAAACTCCTTTAAATTTTTCACTCTTTGTTTCAATACATCTATTTGGTAAATTTAAAAAAGGATTTTTGATACTCACCGTAAAATCTCTTTCTTGGAGCCTTCACTGGGGGATACAGGTAACCATGGGTGTATGCTGCTGTCGCTAGAAGGCGGACACTATGCAAATAAAGTAAAACTAGCTCCTCCTCCATAACATACACTCACCGACAGAAAGGAAGTACCTCAGTTAAGTGTTAAAGCAGTAGGAGAAGCAACCAACAAACTCCCTCTTCTGGTAAAGAAAGGTAGTGAGCCTGATTATCAAACACCTGAGGCTGATGACTGGCTGAGTGGAGTTACTGACTGGATATAAGGCTGCCGACGCCCTTCTGCCCTGCGGGTGATTTCTCTGTGGGATCCTTGGAGACCAGTCTGAATTCCTGCTCCTCTAAAGATAAGTTTTTTGCTTTGCCTGTTAGCATTTGTTTTTGTTTTCCTTGCTTTTCTGGAACTCTAAAGCTAAGTTTGCTGCTCGGCCTTTTGCATTGGTGCTTTGACTTTGTTTTGCTTTGTTTTTCTGGATTTCTGCCATTCCCTGCTGGGGTGTGCTGAATTCCTTTAGCTCAGTCTTCTGAAAATACCTGAGTGCTGATTTAGTTTTTGAAGCCTAGCTGCTTCAGGGCCTTTTTCATATCAGCTTGTTGGCTTATGTCTTTGATAGGGTTTTGGCAGATTGCAGACAGCAGCCTTCCTGTCCTTTCCTATCTAGGTAGTTTTGGGCCCCATCTTTGCTCAGTCTTTCTGTCTGTGTTAGTGTTTTCATCTTGCTTCACCGTCATTATATGTTGGGGGCTGCCTATTGCTTTGGGGTCTGCTCTGGGGCAGTTTAGATTACCCCTTTCTTTCTTTAGGCCTATTTAATTCTCCGGCTGTGATCGAGGGGTCTAGGGCATCGTAGGAACCCCCCACGGCTACTGCTAGTTGTGTTGATAGGTTCAGGGGTCTGCAATCTGATAGTTGCCAACTTCTCTGGTTTTCTGGACTTAGCTTGTATTTCTGTTTTTGCTTCCTATGGTGACTCATTCATAACAGGCATCTGAAACTGGGACCACGGAATCACAAGTATGTCGCAACCGACAGCCATCGGATCCTGGGACCTGGTAATGTACCAGGGAACCTTCTGGCTCATTCGAGAAGTCAATAGGTGGGCATCCGGAATGCCCCACCTCCGAAAAATTTGCCGAAGACTGCGGAGTTGAGAGACTACACGCCTGACGCGAATCTGTAACGATACAAAAAAAATCGGCTTCGCAGTAGTCCACCTCTGGAATGTGGACGGCTGATATCGCGGGGACATGGCCTTCTGCCCAACGCAGGATCTTTGCTAACTCTACCTTGATCTGTGTTGTGAGCCCCGCCTTGGTGGTTTATGTAAGTCACGGCTGTGACATAGTCCGACTGAGTGCGGACTGGCTTGCCTGCGAGGAGAGACTGCCAGCAGAGGAGGGCAAGGAGAATTGACCTGATCTCCAAGAGATTGATGGGGAGGAGGGTCTCCTGAACGTTCCAGCGACCCTGCACTGAGATTGAGAAAGACTGCTCCCCAACCCTGAAGACTGGCATCGATGTTGAAGATCTGCCAACAGAGCGGGAGAAATGACCTCCTGCGCAGGGCAGAGACGGATAGTGTCCACCAAGAGAGGAACTGTTTCACATTGAGAGGTAAAAGCACTGGCCGATCCAGGGAAACAGTCCAGGGAAACAATTCTCTTTCCCCAGGTAGACCGGAGGGCCAACTGAAGAGGGCGGGTGTGAAACTGGGCATAAGGCACAGTTCCCATGACCGCCGCCATGACCTCCGTGAAGACTCTGGTATCGGACGCCAGGCTCAACTGGAGTGCCGTGAACTGGTAATGGTGCTCCTGTATCGCAAACCAAAGGAACTGCCGTTGCTGTACACAAACAGGAACGCGCAGGTAAGCATCCTGAATGTCCACAGAGCAAAATTAATGCCCCTGCTCCATGGAGGAGATCACCGAGTGCAAGGACTCCATTCTAAAGAGGCGAATTCGAAGGTGGCAATTCAACTGCTCAAGGTCTAAGATCGGGCGGGGAGAAATGTCTTTTCTCTGGAGAATAAAGAGGTTCGAGCAGAACCCAGAAAAACGTTTGTGCCAAGGAACGGGTACAATGACACCTGAGCTTAGGCAGGGATGATATGGCTTGGGGAAGCCATGAGAGGGTTGAATTAGTCAAAGAAAACGCGGTCATCGGGAGGGGGCGTGGCTAAACCTAAGGCGCACGCCGATTGGCCTGGTAATGCGCAGGGTTGCGCACTGATTGACTGAGGGTCACAGACGGGCCTGAGGCCGGTAATAATAATAATCTTTATTTATATAGCGTCAACATATTCTGCAGCGCTTTACAGTTTAACAGTTTCAAAACACAAGTCATAAGTAATAACGTTAACAATATAATAATTAAAGCAAAATAAGATGACCCTGCTCGTGAGAGCTTACAATCTACAATGAGGTGGGAGAGATACAAAGTACAGGTGTGTATTTACAATGATGGTCCAGCCATCTTGAGGGAGTGAGGGATGGATGGAGATAGTGAATGGGCTACACATGCACACTTACACATAGAATGACTTTGATTAGTGAACGTGATAGGCCACTCTGAACAAATGGGTTTTGCGGGAGCGCATGAAACTATGCAAATTGTGGATAGTCCTAATTTCTTGGGGTAGAGCATTCCAGAGGATTGGCGCAGCACGGGAGAAGTCTTGGAGTCGGGAGTGGGAGGTACGGATAAGTGCAGAGGTTAGTCGAAAGTCGTTTGCAGAGCGCAGCGGTCGGTTAGGCCGGTAGACAGAAATGAGGGAGGAGATGTAGGCGGGTGCTGCACTGTGGAGAGCATTGTGGGTGAGAACAAGTACTTTGAATTGGATCCTATAAAGAATGGGCAGTCAATGTAAGGACTGCCGAAGAGCGGACGTGTCCAAGTACCGATTAGCCAGATAGATGACCCTGGCTGCTGCATTAAGTATGGACTGGAGAGGGGATAGTCGAGTAACGGGGAGGCCAATTAATAGAGTGTTGCAGTAATCCAGGCGGGAGTGGATCAATGCTACAGTGAGGGTTTTTGTTGTTTCCGTGGTGAGAAAAGGGCAGATTTTAGAGATGTTCTTTAGGTGTAAGTGGCAAGACCGGGCAAGAGATTGTATATGGGATGTGAAGGAGAGACTGGTGTCAAACATAACACCCAGACAGTGCGCCTGTTGCCGGGGTGTAAATGTGGTGCCACCGACGGAGAGGGAAATGTCAGATTTAGGGAGGTTAGTAGACGGCAGGAGCAGAATAAGTCCAGTTTTGGAGAGGCTAAGTTTCAGATAGAGAGCGGACATGATGTTGGAGACTGTGGACAGACAGTTACTGGCGTTCTGTAGTACAGCGGGGGTAAGGTCGGGGAATGACGTATATAGTTGGGTGTCATCAGCATAAAGATGATACTGAAAGCCAAATCTGCTGATGGTCTGTCCAATTGGGGCTGTATAGAGACAAGAGAAGGGGGCCAAGGACTGAGCCCTGAGGTACCCCGACAGCGAGAGGAAGGGGAGATGACGTGGACCCAGAGAATAAAACACTGAAGGAGCGGTCAGAAAGATAGGAATAGAACCAGGAGAGAGCAATGTCCTTAATGCCTAGTGACTGTGGGTAAGAAGGTGACTACGTGCAAACCGGTAGACAAGGCCCAAAGCCGGGGGCTCAATTAGCAGAAAGAACCAGATAAGCCGCGCCGACTCAGGCTAAAAAAACAAAGAAAAGTTCCCCTCCTAATGGCTGACGCGGCGGGGGGTGCCAGTAGCGACCGGACCGGGGAAGCCAGGGAGAGACGGGAACAGCGTCACGCTATGGAGCGGTGGGTGTGACCCAGCCGGAGCTGTGATGGGAGGCGTGACCTGGACCTAGCCAGGATAATCTGACCCAGCGCCGCCTCCCATCGGGCAGGAAAGAGCGCGAAGGAACAAAGCTGCGGCCTGATAAGCTGACAAGCGGAGGAGGCGTGTGCGACCTGCAAATGGCCCAATCGCTGGAGACGCGCAGATAGAGGGGCGTGACCGGCGGTGGAAAAGGTGAAATAATAAGATGGCACGTCGAGGGGCGTGTCCGGCATAAAAGATGGCTAGGGCAAAGTAACCACGCCAAGCGGGGGGCGTGTCTGGTCGATGAGGGCGGCTGATAGGAGACATGCCGGGGAGGGGGGGCAGCAGGAGCACCCTGACGTAAAATGGCCGAAGGGAAGAAGAAAGCCTGCAAAATGCCGGGGCCACGCGCTATGAGAAAAAAGGCCTGAAAAGTGAACCTGAATGAGAGGTGGAGCCAGGAGGAAAGTGGCCTATCTACAGCGGGGACACCATACACAGGTAAACGGGGGAGCTGCTGCAGGGGGGGGGGGGGAAGAGAAGGGGCCCGCTGGCTTACCAATTACTTGAATCCGGCTCCTCTTCATAGCTGAGGTTCACACCAGGAGCCCTTGGGATGAAGAGGGTCCTGGGAGAGAAGATCCTCCTTCCCGCACCGTCTCCAGACAGTGCAGAAGACGGCGTCAACCCCTTAGGAACAAGGGGGAAGGCCACCACCGGTGACCACCGTCTTCCTCTCAGCCCTCTCCGAGGAAAGGGGTGAGAAGGGGAATAGGCAAGGACTGGCCACCGAGAGTCATCCTGAAACACCCCAAAGGGGGGACAGGGGACAAAGTCCTGCCAGCGGGTCCGAGAGTGGGCAATGTGGGTGATACCACACTGCTCTCTTGGTCGCTTAAATGTGGGAAAACAGGGTGAGAAATCTGCACCGTTACCCGACGAGCTGTATCTGAAAAACAAAGGGAAAAGGATTAATAAATTCACACAGAAACCTGTGAAAGAAAAAACACTGCGGATCTGGTGTTACATACAGGTCTGTCTCCTACAGACACTAAGCTTAAACTGGGGTACTTCCTGCCTGTCAGTGATGCTACGGAGGAGGAGCCAGTTTTACTTTATTCGCATAGTGTCAGCCTCCTAGCTACAGCAGCATACACCAATGGTTATCTGTGTCACCCAATGAAGCGATAAAGAAAGATCATTTTTTTCTCATTAATGTACACTCTGCACCCCATCTTGATTGAAAAAAACAAATGTAGAAATTTTTGCAAATGTATTAAAAAAGAAAAACTGAATTATCACATGGTCATAAGTATTCAGACCCTTTGCTCAGTATTGAGTAGAAGCATCCTTTTGAGCTAGTACAGCCATGAGTCTTCTTGGGAATGATGCAACAAGTTTTTCACACCAGGATTTGTGGATTCTTGCCATTCTTCCTTGCAGATCCTCTCCAGTTCTGTCAGGTTGGATGGAGAAAGTTGGTGGACAGCCATTTTCAGGTTTAAAGGTCCATGCAGTACGAATAAGCGTTAAAGGTCCATGCAGTACCTAATTCTGCTCTTTATAGCTTTGGGTTTGAATAGTGATATTTCCCCTGAGCATATAAATTCATGGGTATTATTACACCTGTGTGCGCCTAGGACACGCTAGTTTTTTATTTTTTTTACTAATATACAACCCATTTCTGGTTTGTGCTTTTTTGTCTTTCTTCCATACCCTGCAGAATAGATATCTATAACATCACTCTGTCTGAAGCCTTTATAGACTGCGCAAGTGCGACGACCCTGCGCAGTCGGGCTCCAGACAGAATGAGGCATCCAGTGGTGAGGAGTGTGTATGGTGTCACACACTGCATACCGTGATCTCGGGCGCCATACTTACATAGTTACCTGACCGGAAGGAGCGTTGCCGCGGCGCTTCTCTTCGGCCGGAGACCGGGGCAGGAGTGCGGCCGGAATCACGCATGCACATAGCGCGATCCGGCGCCATTTTACTGAAGACACATTTGCAGAGTATCTTCAGCAATATGGCGCCGGACAGCGCTATGGGCATGAGCGTACTCCGGCACCCACTCCTCCCCTGGCCTCCAGCAGAACGTGACAGCGCTGGAGCACAGGAAAGTTTAATAGGGGTGAGGGGGACCATGCATACCAGGAAAGGGAGGAGAGGGGACCATGCATACCAGGAAAGGGGGGGGAGGGGACCATGCATACCAGTATTGGGGGGTGAGGGGACCATGCATACCACGAAAAGGGAGCGAGGTCGGGACCATGCATAACAGGAAAGGAGGGTGAGGAGTCCATGCATACCACGAAAGGGGGGGGGGGTCAGGGAACCATGCATACCACGAAAGGAGGGTGAGGGAACCATGCATACCACGAAAGGAGGGTGAGGGAACCATGCATACCACGAAAGGGGGGTGAGGGAACCATGCATAGCACGAAAGGGGGGTGAGGGAACCATGCATAGCACGAAAGGGGGGGGTGAGGGGACCATGCATACCACGAAAAGGGAGGTGAGGGGACCATGTATACCAGGATTGGTGGGGGTGAGGGGACCATGCTTACCAGGATTGGGGGGTGAGAGGACTATGCATACCAGGATTGAGGGGTAGCATGTATACCAGGATCGGGGGGTGAGGGGACCATGCATACCAGGATAGGGGGGTGAGAGGACCATGCATACCAGGATAGGGGGGGTGAGAGGACCATGCATACCAGGATAGGGGGGGGTGAGAGGACCATGCATACCAGGATAGGTGGGGGTGAGAGGACCATGCATACCAGGATGGGGGGGGGTGAGAGGACCATGCATACCAGGATAGGGGGGTGAGAGGACCATGCATACCAGGATAGGGGGGGGGGGTGAGAGGACCATGCATACCAGGATAGGGGGGGGGGGGTGAGAGGACCATGCATACCAGGATAGGGGGGGTGAGAGGACCATGCATACCAGGATAGGGGGGGTGAGAGGACCATGCATACCAGGATAGGGGGGGTGAGAGGACCATGCATACCAGGATAAGGGGGTGAGAGGACCATGCATACCAGGATAGGGGAGGTGAGAGGACCATGCATACCAGGATTGAGGGGTGAGGGGGCCATGCATACCAGGATAGGGTGTTGTGAATTCTCTCTCTGGCTTCCCTCTGGTGATTACTGAAGATAGTGGAGCTGGTCAGATTGAGAGTTCTCTTTCTGGGCTCCCTCTGGTGGTTACTGGAGGTAGTGGAGCTGATCTGATTGACAGAGGCTTGCCACCTGATAATGAGGAAGACGACTGGAGATCTGGGGTTTCTGATTGGGATTTAAGACAGCTGACTCCCTCTATCCCTGCTGGTGATTTTCTTCCGGTGCCTCCTGAGGTCTGATGTCTCCTGCTCTGTCCCTGCACGGTTCAGCTAAGTGGTTCATTTGCTATCCTGTTTGCATTTGATCTGGTTTTGTCTATCTCTGCTTTGTGCGGGTCAGCCAGCTCCGGCTGGGGCTGTGCTGAATCACCGCCCATATGTTACTGCATGTGCCAGTTTGTTTTGTCCCCTTTTGTATTGGTCTCTTTTTGCTTTGCTTTCAGAATATACCAGAGTGCTGATATAGTGGGGGCGAAGTCATGCGACTTCAGCATTTTGTGCATCAGACGTGTTGGATTTTTGCAGGGTTTTTTGCGTGATTGCAGACAGTGTCTTTCCTTTCCTGTCCTGTCTAATCAGTGTGGGCCCCATCGTTTGCTCAGTCTATTTTTCTGCCTGCATTTGTGTTTTCATCTTGTCTCGCTGACAAAATATGTTTGGGGGCTATCTATTCCTTTGGGGTCTGCTCCGGGGCAGTTTAGATTTCCCCTTTCTTGCTTTAGGCTTAGATAGCTCTCCGGCTGTGCCGAGGCGTCTAGGATCATAGTAGGTACGCTCCACGGCTACTGCTAGTTGTGTGGACAGGATCAGGGGTCTGCAATCCGCTTAGTTACAAACCTCTCTGGTTTTCTGTGCCTTAGGCCTGTTTCACACTTCTGTATTTTCCCGTCAGTCAAAATCCGCCAAGTTTTTTAAAAACCGGATCCGCCAAAAAAGGGGCGGATCCGTTTTTTCCCCCATAGACTTACATTATTGGCGGATCTTGACTGACAGTCGCCCGTCCCACCCGTTTTTTTATGGATCCGCCAAGATTTTAGCGTCTCTCGGGCGGATGAGACGGAGCCTGCAACGTTTTTTTGCTTTGACGGTCCGCTATTTTGAGCATTAAACCATAAATGCCGTTCCGGGAGCCGCTAAAGTCTCTCTCTCCCCACCTCACGTTCCCGCATCCCGTCCGCGCGATCTCGCTCCACCTCCCGTCCGCGATCTCGCTCCAACTACCGGAATTTCTTGATCCACCTCCCGGCCGACCGCTCTCGATCCAACTCACGGTCGCTTTAAATTACGCCACGTCACTTCTCTCTTCAACAACTCCCCTGCTATCCGTCCGTCAAGGATCAGTTGCTCTCATCCTTTGGCGGATTTCAACTGACTGCCGACGACGGAGGTATGAAACAGGCCTTAGCCTGGGCCTGCTATCCTCCTCGGTGACCCATTCATAACAATAGGGGGTGAGGGGACCATGCATACCAGGATAGGGATGAGGGGTGCCATGCACACCAGGATAGAAGGGGAGCAGCACATACCAGGATGGGAGACCATACACCAATAAAAATGCTCGCCACCCGGGCGTAGAACGGGTTCATAGCTAGTTTTATATAATAGTGCTTGTCGGCCTTTATCTGACCTATACTATGGATTATCTTGGTTAACCTAAGGACAGCCAATGCACTAGCAGGGCCCCATTTCTTGATTTTCTGAATGTGCCACCTTCTACAGTTAGTAGGGTGATCATTGAGTACAAGGCTATAGGGCTAGAGCACCCCTCTGACACTCGTGTGTCACTTTTTCATTATGCATGCATTTTATCTACACTTGATTTATTAGGGATCGTGATTTGAATATTTTAGTACATATTTAATAAACGTTATAATTTAATAAAGGTGCCCTTATAGCTTCCTAAGGAAAAAAATTATGCTTCAAAAATAGTGCTGATATAAAGTAGACGTGGGAAATGTTATTTATTAACTATTTTGTGTGACATAACTGATTTAAGCGCATAAAAAAAATGCAATTTTTTTCTCCAAATATCCAATCTTTTCGCAAATAAACGCAAGTCATATGGAAGATATGTCACGAAAAATCAATCTCAGAATCACTGGGATCCGATGAAGAATTTTAACAACATAAATGGACACTGGTCAGATTGTAAAATTGGGCCATGAAGGTGAAATCAAGCTTGAGGGGCGAAGGGGTTAAAATCGCTGAGAGCCCCTGATTCTCTCATGTACCGTATTTTTTGGACTATAAGACGCACTTTTTTACTCCCAAATTATAGTCCGGAAGTACCGGCTCTGGCTGTGGTGGGAAGGTGGGGGAGCAGTTTCGGCAGAGTAGCGGGTCACAGAAGCAGGAGCCGGCAGCTGCGGCTAACTGCTGTGCCTGCTGCTAAAGAGAAATTAATATTCACTGCACTCCACGCCCATGGGAGTGATCGGCAATGAATATTCATTTCTTTCTGGCGTCCTGGTATGATTGGCCCCATCCTGGTCCTGGTATGCACGGTCTCATCCTTATTCTAGTATGACTGGCCCCATCCTTATTCTGGTATAACTGGCCCCATCCTTATTCTGATATGATTGGCCCGATCCGTATTCTGGTATGATTGGCCCCATCCCGTTCCTGGTATGATTGGCCCCATCCTTATTCTGTTATGACTGGCCCGATCCTTATTCTGGTATGACTGGCCCTATCCCGTTCCTGGTATGATTGGCCCCATCCTTATTCTGGTATGATTGCTCCCATCCCAGTATGATTGGTCCCATCCTTATTCTGATATGACTGGCACCATCCCATTCCTGGTATGATTGGTCCCATCCCGGTCCTGGAGTGATTGACAACATCAGAAAAGAATAAAAAAAAACCAAAAAAACATTACCCTTACCTTCCTCCGCTCCCTCGCAGTGTCCTGCTCCAGTGCCAGCAGCTGATTAATGTATGTAAGCAGCACATGGCAGGGACGTCATGCGCTGCTCACAAGCAGAGCACAGCTGCCGGAATACTCGCCGGGACTGTTCATCACAGAGAGCAGTGAGTATTCATTGCTCTTCAGTAGCGCGCAGTGTCAGTCACCATCTTCATGCTGCTACTGGCGGTCACGTGTGCCGATACTTGAGAAATGAATATTCTGAATATAATTTCTCTTAAGTATCGGCACACGTGACCGCCGGTAGCAGCAGGAAGCCGGTGGCTGACACTGCGCGCTACTGAAGAGCAATGAATACTCACTGCTCTCTGTGATGAACAGTCCCGGCGAGTATTCCGGCAGCTGTGCTCTGCTTGTGAGCAGCGCATGACGTCCCTGCGGAGGAAGGTAAGTGTAATGGGTTTTTTTTTTATATCTTTTCGGATGGGGCCATGCATACCAGGACCGAGATGGGGCCAATCATACCAGGATAAAGATGGCGCCCTGCAAACCAGGATAGGAATGAGGGCGATCATTCCTGCCAGGATAAGGATGAGGGCCATGCATATCAGGATAGAGATAAGCGGACCATGCATACCTGGATAGGGAAGAGGAGCCATGTGTATCAGGATGGGGTTGAGGAGACCATGTGTATCAGGATGGGGTTGAGGAGACCATGTGTATCAAGATGGGGTTGAGGGGACCATGTGGATGAGGATGAGGGGCCATGTGTATCAGGATGGGGATGAGGGGCCATGTGTATCAGGATGCGGATGAGGGGGATCATATTTACCAGGATCGGGGATATTAAGTACAGACACATTTTTTGCTTCAGTTTTTTTTTCTCATAATTTCCTCCTCTAAAACCTAGGTGCGTCTTATGGTCTGGTGAGTCTTATAGTCTGAAAAATACGGTATATTCTGTTTTGCACTGTGTCACTTCATTGCAGAGGTATTCACATTTCTTGCTTTTGAAGTGCAGTATGTGAAATCTCTGCTTCACAGTCCCATTGGGCGTTTCTTCACAATGGTTCTGGGGTATGCGTTTTCACCATTCCCAGATGCTGCCAATCACAGCTTGGTAGCTGATATAGCAGTCTGTCAGTTGCAGATGCTGTTGATATGATTGGGTGAAAGTACAGGATTCCAGAAAAGACTCAGAAGAAACGTCCAGCTGGACTGAAAGTAGATGAAAGCATTCCAGCAAAAATAGGACAGTCCTGATGGGTACACCTTGCCAAGGTGGGATGGCTTTTATGGTCTTTTGATCAAAATAGTGTTAACTAAGTACACTATGTTTTTACATGTATTATTACTATTTATTTGATGTAGGGTATATGCTCATTTTGCCTTTTTTCTTGGGTTTTGTCTGTGAAACGGCCACAGTGTGAACGTGTTCTTACACTTTGCACGTATACCAGCTTATAGTGCAGCTCAGGTTTTTGGTGTTGCTGTAATTTCTTGAACAATGCACATACAGGGAACATGGCCCCCCTTTCTGAGATAATTGGGATAATCTGAGATAATTTTCATTGCATGGGTGTACAAGTCGGGGCCCTTTCCTGCCCTTACCACTGATATTGTATGACACATGGTAAGGTTTTAATAGTAATAATAATAAAATTGTATTTCTATAGCGCCGACATATACCGCAGCACTTTACATTTCAGAGGGGATTTGTACAGACAATAGACATTACAGCATAACAATAATCACATACAGTAGATTATAACAAATACCAAGAGGAATGAGGGCCCTGCTCGCAAGCTTACAGTCTATGAGGAAAGAGGTAGACACGAAAGGTGGGTGGTAACAGTTGCCCTGATTATATGGACCAGCCATAATGTTAAGTGTGTGACAGTACAGACAGAGGGCTAATGGATGCATAAAGCATGTGGGAACATGATGCGGGAAATCTGGTTGTGGTAAAACTTTTGGCTGTGCCACACAGGGATAGATTAGGTTAATGTGTTGAGGCGATAGGCCAGTCTGAATAAATGCATTTTCAGGGCACGCTTAAAATTGTGGGGATTGGGGACTAATCGTATTGACCTGGGAAGTGCATTCCAAAGAATTGGCGCGGCACGTGTAAAGTCTTGGAGACGGGAGTGGGAGGTTCTGACTATTGAGGATACTAACCTCAGGTCATCAGCAGAACGGAGGGCGCGGGTAGGGTGGTATACTGAAACAAGGGAGGAGATGTAGGGTGGTGCTGAGCTATGGAGGGCTTTGTGGGTGAGGGTAATAAGTTTATACTGAATTCTGGAGTGGATGGGTAGCCAGTGTAATGACTGGCACAAGGTAGAGGCATCGGTGTAACGACTGGTGAGGAATATGATCCTGGCTGCAGCATTCAAGACAGATTGGAGAGGTAGTAGACAGGTTAAGTCCATCCTGATGTGTACACCTTGTAATGGTGGGATTTTTTTTTTTTAAATCAAAATAGCCCTAAGTACCCTATGTTATTACATGTTGAGTTTGTATTTTTTTGGCTTGGGTTTTGTCAGTGAAATTGCCACAGTGTGACCGTGCTCTTAACTTTTGAACATATACAAGCTTATAGTCTAGCTCAGGTTTTTGGTTTTCGCTAAATACAGCTTAGTTTGATTGCCATGATTGTGATCATGATAACAATACTTGATGGCCTGAAACTGCTAAAGCCCCCGTTACACGTAGCGATATCGCAAGTAATATCGCTGTAACGTCACTGATTTTGTGACGTAGCAGCGATATTGCTAGCGATATCGCTATGTCTGATACTTACCTCCGACCGGCTCCCCCGCTGGTTATCGCTGATCACGCAAGAACGTCCTGGACCATTTCTCGTCGTCAGCTTCCTGCTGGCCTTCCTGTGGCGCTGACGAGCGATGCGTGGACACGGGCGGGAAGACGTCAGGATCGCCGCGTCTGACAGGTAAGTAGCGACCCCCGAGCCCTGCGATGTCGCTGGTGAGATCTGCCTGTGTGGCAGCTCACTAGCGACCACTTAGCGATGCACCAGCGATCCATATCGTTGTCGGGATCGCTGGTGCATCGCTAAGTGTAACAGTACCCTAACACACATGAGAACAGCAACATTAAGCCAACAGTAACAATGGAATAAGACTGACCTAATGGTTTTTCCTCTTTGCAAAGAAGTTCAGGATCTGTAGAAAGGTCGTACTCTGTGTCTCTCAGTCTCCTTTTCACTTTCCCAAACCTCAAAATTTCAGACTAAAATTTTCAGATTAAAAGAATGGTTTATAATTCTGAGCAGTTCAGTAAATAAGTAATTTAGAAAACACATCTACAGTATATATACAGACTGTAAAGAAGTTGAAAGAAAATACTAAAACACAAATCTGTAAAGACTGGTTGGACAAATTCACCAAACAATTTTGCCCCTAGGTACATAATGGGGGGAAAAGTGTATGTATGTATTGGCATCAGCACCGTCGTAGCTACAGCCACAAAATTTTGCACAGTCACACGTCTGGACCCCGAGAGCGTCATAGGCTATGTTGTGAGGCGAAATTTTAACCCAGCGCATTCCAATTCACCAAACAATTTTGCCCCTATCTATTAAATGTCGAAAAAGTGAAAGGAAAAGTGTTGGAGGCAAATTGACAGCTGCCAGATGTGCACAAGGGGGACTTAAAGAATGAGAGTGATGGCGCCAAACAGTATATGCCGTACAGTTGCTAAGGTGAGGCCCTGACATGGGATACTCACCACACACGGGGATATGAACACACACAAAATGCGCCACACACTACCACGTGCTTCAACACATATACCACCCTCAGCACACATCTCACCACACATACACCAACCTCGCCACATAAAAGTCGAAACACAAAAGTTGCCACTCAAACTCGCCACGCTGTCCCAGAGCTCTTTAAAAGATGAAAAATGAGCTGTGAATGGTTGCTATCAGCAACAGTTTTCTTTGTAGACAGTTGTGGTAACTGAGGCCTATTATTCTTATCATTTCTATGGTGTTATCGTCCTTCTGTAAAGCTGGAAATAACACAATTTATTACCGTGCCAACACAGACCACCCTCTGACACAGACTGCAGGGGGAGCCCAGTATCACACAGGATAGGATTAGATACACGGCTCAGCAGTCAGTATCACACAGGATAGGAATAGATACACAGCTCAGCAGTCAGTATCACACAGGATAGGATTAGATACACAGCTCAGCAGTCAGTATCACACAGGATAGGAATAGATACACAGCTCAGCAGTAAGTATCACACAGGATAGGAATAGATACATGGCTCAGCAGACAGTATCACACAGAATAGGATTAGATACATGGCTCAGCAGTCAGTATCACACAGGATAAGATTAGATGCACGGTTTTTATGTGCAATATAATCATTATAATTTGTTATAACTAACTAACCACAGTTGGTTACTATGCACACGCAACGCCGTTCTCTTCAGCCAGTATATGTATGTATGTATGTATGTATGTATGTATGTATGTATGTATGTATGTATGTAGTATGTGACTGACAGCTCTCTAAGAAATGGATGCGTTGATGGGACAGGGATTAGCACAATAATAATGACTTAGAGTAGGAAAGAATGTCACAGGTTTAGATAATTAAATAATAATCCTGGTATAGCAATAGATTTTACAACATCAAGAGAGGTGGGGTTACTTTCTGAAATCTGTGGCTTGGGTAGCAAAAGAGCTACCACCCCTAGAAGCAAGTAGAGATTTCACTTTTGTCTTCTAAAAAATAATGTAGTAAATAATTTATTTTCTTTTTTCTAATGGCAAGACAGCCTGTCTTAAAGCAACAAGGATCAATATATTTCAAATGTATTTTTTTCATTAGAAAAAAAAGGGATACCTTGATAGGTTTCCTCATCCTTTGAGCCTTTTTAGGACAGGGATGCCAAGTACCAGGTGCATCTGCAAAAACACAAGTGGAAAGACTGAATATACATTATCAGACAAAGATCAATTTCATAGTTTCTTCTTATGGAGCATGTATGGTGATTAGTGTTGAGCGATACCTTCCGATATCGGGAAATATCGGATAGGATTGGATTGGATTGGACAGATGCCCCAAAAATATCGGAGATCGCCGATTCAGATACCGGAAACCAATGCAAGTCAATGGGACACAATTATCGGAATGAAAATAAACCCTTACTTTCCTTGTAGGTTAATTCTACATGAAGGAAAACAACTAAGAATAATGTAGAATGTATTGGGGGAGGTGGAGCAGACATTAAAGGCATAGAGGTTTAGCCCAATCAAATGGAATAGCAGGAATTTTTTTTTTTTTTTTTTAAGACGTTTGGAGTTACAAAGATATTGACTATGTTAAGCTTTTTTATATTTTGTCAGATATTTATGTTTCACTTCTTCCATGCTCTTCACCTTCTCTTTTACTTCTCCCACACTTTCTCCATCATCCTCTTCAGAGTCATCTTCTTGGTCTTCTTCGGGGTGGTCTTCAGGGTCGTCGTCACCAGGGTCGTCGTTTTCGGGGTCGTCATCTTCTTCGGTGTGGTCTTCAGGGTCATCTTCTTCGGGGTGGTCTTCAGGGTTGTCTTTAGGGTTGTCGTCAGGGAGATCCAGAGTGATTACCAAAAACCATTTCAAAAAGCTTGAACTTGGAAATGTAGCAGAAGGTACAAGAAGGCTGAGGAACTGCTGAGAACCAGCTGACAGTACTGGAACCTGGATGGGTAGCCGAAGGTATAAGAGCCAAAGGACCTACCGAGGACCAGCTGATGGTACTGGAACCCGGTTACTAAGCAGGAGGTACTTGTGCCAGAAAGCACTACCAAGGACCAGCAGACGTTGGTGGAACTCGGATACCGAGAAGGAGCCACCTAAGTCAAAGGCTCTGCCTGGAACCAGCTGACGTAACTGGAACCCAGGGGGACATATTCAAGATTGACTTCCAAATAACCAGCTAATGGTATTGGAACTCATGATAGGCAGCAGAAGGTACACGTGAAAAAAAAAGTTGCAAGGCCGCGAGCCGGCCGGAGTTTCCGAAACCCACAGTCCTACAGGGGGAGCTTGTCCTATTGGCACTACAGAACCAGCCTTCATTGCCAGATCCCGCAGCCCACATAGGAAGCACCTAAACTGCAGGCACCATAGAGTCGGCTAACCCGACCGCAACACGACAGTACAACGTATTGGAGGCAAAGTGACGTTGACACTACCCAGAAACAGCTAGTGTGCTGGAACCAGGCTGGGCAGGAGGGAGTACCCGTGCCAAAGACACTTCTGAGCAGCAGCTGACGGTGTTGGAGCCCAGGGATTACAGTAGAAGCAGGAGTGTAGCCAGAGGCCTAATTGAAGCAAGTTTAAAATCTGCAGTAGTGTGAATGTGGACAGAGCAGGCAAAATTGCTGGACACACAGCTGACGTTACTGAACCCCAATAACACTGGAGCATGTGTTGAATGTGCAGACGGCACTTATGAGCAGCAACCGGCGGTGTTGGAGCCCAGGGATTACAGTTCAGGTGGTAGAAACAGGAACACAACAGGAGACCTGGATACTGTTGCCAACCAATTATTTAATCTGGAAGAGGACTGGCAAATTCCTGCGAGATCCAGGCCTTGTTCATTTTCAGAAAAGTAAGCCGGTCAACGTTACCGGAGGATAGTCGCATGCGACGGTCTGTTAGTACCCCACCTGCGGCACTAAAGACGCGTTCCGATAATACACTAGCAGCAGGGCAAGCCAGCACCTCATATGCATACTGGCTAAGCTCTGGCCATGTATCCAGCTTAGAGACCCAAAACTTGAAGGGGGAAGAGCCGTGTGGGAGAACACAGAGGGCAAGACATGTAGTGTGTCACCATCTGACGGAAACGTTGCCTCCTGCTGATTGGAGCCGTCTGTGATGGTGTAGACATTTGTGGCGGGGACACAAAACTTTGCCACATTTGGGCCATACAGGTCTTGCCTTGTGCTGAGGCGCTGCTTCTGCTCCCTCTTTGTGCAGAGCTTCCTCCACTGCCTCGACGCACGGCGCTGCTTTGCAAAGCACTAGCAGCACTGCTCTCGGGTGGAATGGAGAACATGATGGAATGCACCAGTGTGTCTTGGTACTCCCGCATTTTACGCTCCCGGTTCAACGGTGGTATGAGGCTTTGTAAATTGTCCCAGTAGCGAGGATCTAGGAGGTTGTACACCCAATAATCAGCCGTGTTGAAAATGTGGGCGACGCGGCGGTCGTTTCTCAGGCACTGCAGCATGAAATCAACCATGTGCTGCAGACTGCCAACTGGCCAAGAAACGCTGTCCCCTGCTTGAGGCGTCATCCCACCCTCGCTCTACATACTGACTACTAGAGAATTGTGTAGTGTACCTCCCTCCTCTGGACAGATGTCTTCCTCCTCCATTGACTCCTCCTCATCCTCCTGACAGAGTGTCCCCTGCCTAGGCCTTTGTGAGGAACCACGTTGCGCAGACTGTCCAGAAGCAGATGGCATTTGTGACTCCTCATCCTCCACCTCTTCCACAACCTCTTCCCTTAGTGCTTGCAGTGTTTTTTCAAGCAGGCAGATAAGGGGGATAGTCATGCTGACTAGTGCATCATCTGCACTTGCCATCCGCGTGGAATCATCGAAGGCACGCAAAACGTGGCAGATGTCCTTCATAGAGGCCCACTCAGTGGTGGTGAAGTGTGAACGGCGCGCAGTGCGACTTGTTTGCGCCTGATGCAGCTGGTACTCCATGACTGCTGCCTGCTGCTCACACAACCTCTCCAACATATGCAACGTTGAATTCCACCTGGTGGGTAGGTCACATATGATGCGATGTTCCGGAAGGCGGAATCAGCGCTGCAGAGCTGCAATGCGCGATCTTGCCATGCTGGAACGCCGCGAGCGCACTCTATGCGGACCTTGTGCAGCAGTGCATCAAGATGCAGATAGTCCCTCAAATAACTCTGCATGACAAAGTTGTGCACATGTGCCAGACATGGGATGTGAGTGAGGTTGCCTAGGCCCAGAGCTGCCACCAGATTTCGGCCATTGTCACACACTGCCATGCCTGGCTGGAGATTCGCTGGCACAAACCACACGTCGCTTTCCTGCTTGATGGCATTCCAGAGCTCCTGCGCTGTGTGGCTTCGATTCCCCAAAGAAATTAATTTCAATACGGCCTGTTGACATTTGGCCACGGCTGTGCTCATATCGGTCGTAACAGGTAAGCGTTCACGGGGCAATGTGGAGGTAGACTGTGACGGCTCCTGCAGCGCTGATTCAGAGGAACTGGAGTATGAGGAGGAGTCAATGTGTACAGACTGGATTCCTGCAATCCTTGGAGTTGGCAGAACACGTAAAACGCCACTCTCAAGATCTGTACCTGGCTCCACAACATTTACCCAATGGGCAGTGAGGGAAAGATATCGTCCCTGTCCATGGTTACTGGTCCACGCATCGATGGTCAGGAGGACCTTGCTACTGACGGCGTTTAGTAGCGCATGTTTAATTTTTCCCTCCACATGCTTTTGCAGGGCAGGGACGGCTTGCCTGCTGAAATAAAAGCCGCTGGGCACGTTGTATTGTGGGACTGCCAATGCCATGAAGTTAAGGAAGGTGTCAGTCTCCACCAGCCTGAATGAGAGCATTTCAAGGGACAGTAGTTTTGCAATGCCAGCATTCAGAGCCTGTGGTCGGGGGTGGTTTGCCGAGTATGGGCGCCTTTTCTCCCATGCCTGTGCTACCGATGGCTGTAGACTGGCCTGGGAGTGTGAGGATGACAGGGAACATGGTGCTGTGGGTGGAATGACACTGTGTCTCTGTACAACAGTGCCAGAGGTTCTTCCATGGCGATCCTGTGAGGAAGCCGAACCAGCTGTGTGTGAGCTGGAGGAAGAGGCTACAACACGAGCTGAAGAGGTGGTAGGTGGCGCTGTAGGTTGGCCTTGGTCTTCAGTGTGTCTTTGTAACTCCACCACGTGCTTGGTCCGCACATGTTTCTACATATTTGTGGTAGGAGGTTGCTGACACTTTTCCCTCTTTTCACTTTCTGATTACACAGCTTGCATTTGACAATGCAAATGTCATCTGCAACTGTGTCAAAAAAGGACCAGGCGCTGCAAGTCTTGGGAGCACCCGTTTTGGGTTTTGGAAGAGGCATGCTCCTAATGGGTGCCGAAGTGGAGGCTACAGGTGACCGAGTCTGCCCCCTCCCTCCCTCTTTTTTTTAATTCGTTTATTAAACAATAAGCAGTTATACAATACACACTTTTAGTATATGATGTTAAGCTTGATACAAAATATACATATGTTCAGATAACATGAAAATGTGAAGCATAATGTGTGCATCAGTTGTATATAAATAAAGCAAAACATAATACCAATTAAATCACAATAGCTTTGTGTTATTATTCTAATGATGAAACCTGCCTAGCTTCTAAACCATACCTACGCCTACAAAAACAAACTATTCAGCAGCCTACTTCCACATAATGAGCTGTTTTCTGTGCGACATCCCTGCTCTGCAAAGTGAGGTGAGAGGAATTCCACCTCTCCCAAATCTTTTCGAATTTACCCGGGCACCCTCTGTTGTGATACAGCGTACGTTCATATGGGATAATCGAATTTACCAAAGTGATCCAGGACCAAAGAGAAGGAGGTGAATTCCCCACCCACCGTAATGCTAGTACCTTTCGTGCCATAAACAGTGTCTCCCGTAGAAAAATCCCAACACAGTGACCCAATGCCTCCTCATCCCATACTCCAAATAGACAGATCAGTGGCTCAAGGGGAACAGGGGTTTGTACCAAAGATGTCAACAATGATGTCACCTCCCTCAAGTATTGCACAACAACAGGACAGCACCAGATCATATGGATAAAGTCTGCATCTATTGAGTGACATCTCGAACATTCCGATGACAGGTATCGGCCCATCTTAAAAAGTCGAGTTGGAGTCAAATATGATTGATTAATAATATACATTTGTATCATCCTGTTGTTGGCAGACGGAGATACCCAGATTGGTGACTCCAGGATTTGTTCCCATTCCTCACCATGTGTATCTCTCTCCCTCCTTTTTTGGCCGTTCGGGGAATCTCTTCCTCAGAGCTGCTCCCACCACCTTCCTGTACCTCACGCCATGATGGGTCAAGGACCTCATCATCTACACTACCCTCTTCAAACGACTGCTTCTCCTGGGTAGTCTCAACAGGACAGTACGCACCAGAAAGTGGCACCTGAGTCTCAACATCAGATGCGTACTGAGGTGTGCTGACCATAGGCACTGGCCCACCCGCCTCTTCAGATTCAGAGAGACAAAGCTGTTGCGCATCACTGCATACTACCTCTTCTTCAAATTCTCGAATGCTACTTGGCTGGTCCCCTCTTTCCAAGCCAACAGATTCAGAGAACAAAAGTAGAGATGGCTCCTGTCCAGGGCTCTCTGACTGCCTGGGCAATTTGGCAGGTGGTGAAGAGACAGATGGGTGCTCTTCAGTGCTCTGGACCTGAGAGGATCTGGAACTAATTGAAGTCGATGGGTTAGCTGCCATCCATCCGACAGCGGCTTCAATTTGTTCGTCCCGCAGCAGTGGGGTACAGCGAGCTCCTACAAAGCTGTGCATAAAGGACTGTTCCCTGGGAAAACTGGGGGATGTTGAGTCACTGGTGCCCGCAGCAGGCACAGAATCCCCACGTCCTCTCCCTGCAGAAACTCCACGCCCATGACCCTTACTCCCTGCCTTCTTCATCTTGGTAGACTGATAAAGATAGGCAGAAAAGTACTAAGGGCTTAGTGTGCTTATTCCTGAACAGCTGCTAACAGGTATAAGAAACACTAATTTTATAAAGTGTGTACTAGACTTTAATATGAGCTAATGTGGCCTACACAACGGTAAAGTAGAGTGTTTGGTGAACTCTATTAACTTTTTTTCACAAAAAGACACTGGATGTGCCCAAAGATGTAAAACCGATAGTATCACAAACATTTTGTAGCTATTACAATGCAGGAAGCTAACCTACAATGCAATAGATGAGGCTACAAAAAATAGGCTAATACTAATCTGGCTGGGGCTGCAGGGCACAAGCCAGCAGAAAGGCTCCTCTATCTACTCCTATATAGTGTTTGCAAATATTCTAGCTGGATACGGATGGAACCACACTAATAGGATAAATCTGGAAAAATGAGCAGCACTAATGCAAAAAAGGACAATGTATGAGGCAGTGACGCACGCTGAGTGGACTACAACCGGAGGTGGCTGGCTGCAGAAATCACTGCAGCGTGAGCTGCACTCACACACAGAGACCTCGCAGACAGCCGTGAACAGCGCTGCAAGGCAAAAGAAAGCTACAGCGGTTGATAAAGTAGCCTGGATAAAGCACAATACAGTATAGCAAATCGCTAGGTCACACTTTCCCTCAGAACAGCAGCGTCCTATCCCTAACTGAATTCACAGCAGAGTGAACCCAAAATGGCGGCGGCTTTTATAGTGCATCATGACATCATTTCAGCAGCCAATCACAGCCATGCCAGTAGTTATATGCCTAACATGCTCTAACAGGATATGCCCACACTTCTTAGGATCCTCATTGGCTGAATAAAATCAAACTGGCTCATTGCATTATGGGAACTTCCGATTCCGGTATTCGATATACTAAAAGTATCGGAACTCAGTATCGGAATTCCGATACCACGAATATCGGCCGATACCCGATATTGCAGTATCGGAATGCTCAACACTAATGGTGATGTAGTGGTTATTTCTTACTCATTTCCTTGGGCATCACCTCCCTCTTATACTGGCCTTGACCCATCTTCTCCTTGTCCACACCTTCAACTTTAATGGCGGCCATGTTTCTATGCTAAAAACAAACAAGAAAAAAAAACATTAAAAATGGCCGATTTATAAATTATAAACTGTGCACAAAAACTATAACATGAGGTGATAAATTCTCAATTTCATCTACCTTATGCTCCGGTGGAATTCCAGCACCAAAACACTTATTGCTGGGCAAAGCTGCAGGGAATAGAAACTAAGTGATTGAGTATATAGAAGAGAACACACAGGTTATAAGAGGGTAAACACTAAATGCCTTCCAGTCAGACCCATCTTAGGCCCCCTTCACGTCTGTGTTTCCGGTACATGTGGCTTCGCCTTTCACACGTACCAGAGACACATACACACGCACACCCATTATAACCCCTGGGACTGCGCACATGACCCACACATAGACCTGTCCCTTTTTTCCGGCAGCACAATTGACAATACGTACCGCACAAGGACACACGGATGACACAAATGTGCTGTCCATGTGACACGTACCGGAATAGAATTCAGAATACAAATTACAGATTTTTGTGTTAAAGAGGTGCAAAGAAAGCAATAGATAGATACCTGTGAGACATATAATGAGTGCTCTGTACATGGACTAATGTAATAAATAAGTGGAAAAAAAATGATGTGGGAATCTCCCCATTTTTTTGGGACCAGCAAAGGCAAAGCAGACAGCTGTGAGCTGATATTATCAGGCTAGGAAGGTACATTCTTATTGGACTTTTCTCAGCCTAAAAATACTAGCCTGCAGCCGAGACAAAAGTGGCGCATCACATTAGGCGCACCAATTCTCGTGCTTTGCCATGTCTCTTCTCGATTACTGACATCACAGCTCTTCATAGTCACCGGGTCTCGCGGAGTGCAGTGTGAGCCAGCGACTCTGATAAGCGGTGATGTCAGTAATGTTACTGCTCTTTACAGATGCCGGGTCTCGCTGAGCGCAGCGTAAGCCAGATTCGGGAAACGTCGTGGGAAGCGTTGGACTGCACGGGACCTGCGTCGGAACTTTTTGGTTATAATAAATTGGTGAACGAGGGACAGTGTCTTGTTTTTATTCCTCTTCTTTTCATGTTTTTCAGGTTTCCATTCGTGGACTACATTAGATTCCCTGGATTACGCCGGACCTGCGCTCAATTTATTCAATAATTTGGTGAATCAGGAAAAGTGTTGAGAGTGTTTAAATTTAAAAAAATATATATATTTTTTATTACTGGGCTTAATAAGGGGATATGTCTAATACACACCTCTCCATTACAAACACCAGGGGCTTGATGACTGATGTGTTTTTAGATTATTAACAGCTGACATCAATACCAAGCCCCATTACGCTGATTGCCAACACACCAGGGCAATCAACAAGAGCGAAGGCAAAGAGCCAGAACTGACAAATCTAATGTGATGCGCCACTTCTGGGGCATATGCAAGCTTGTATTTTAGGCTGAGAAGGGCCCAATAACCATGGACCTTCCTATCCTGATAATATCAGCTCTCAGATGTCCAATTAACCTTTGCTGATTACCAAAATGGGGGGAACCCCACTTATTGATCGTTATGGACGCGGCGATGCTAAATATGTGTACTTTTATTGTTTTGTTTTTTATTTCCAAAAAATGAATTTATTAGGGAATTTTTTATTATTTAGGGATTTTTTATTATTTTTCCTTTTTTTTTTTTTACTTTATTACTTTGTCCCAGGGGGGATATTACTGTGAAGTGTCAGATCGCTGATCTGACACTTAGAACAGCGCTGTGTCAGATCACTGATCTGGCAGGGGCTGCACAGGTTTCCTCGCAGCAGGCTCTGAGGAAGCCGCCTCCCTGCAGGCCCCCGCAGCCATCTTGGATCTGGGGGCCTACAGGGAAGGAGACCCTCTGAGCAGCGCAGCACATCGCACTGCTCGGGAGTGGCTCAGGGAAGCACGGAGGGGGTGCCCTCCCTGCCGATGCTTCCCTAATCGCCCGGTACACTGCGATCATGTTTGATCATAGTGCGCCAGGGGTTAATGTGCCGGGGGCGGTCCGTGACCGCCCCTGACACATAGTGCCGGGTGTCAGCTGTGATAATCAGCTGACACCCGGCCGAGAACAGCGGCGCTCCCCCCCCGGGGGCGCCGCTGATCGCTATGACGTACGATCATGTCCATGGGAATTAAGTCCCTAGGTCACATGCACGGGATAGTACGTCTAATGGCAGAAAGGGATTAACCTCATCGGTCCACAGGACTGGTTTCCAAAATGGATCAGGCTTGTTTAGATGTTTCATGCATACTTCTGTCACTGAATTTTAAGGTGAGGACTCGGGAGAGGCTTTCTACTGATGACTCTGCCATGAAGGTCATATTTACACAGGTGTCTCTGAACAGTAGAACAATGTACCACAGCTTCAGAGTCTGCTAAATCTTTCTGAAGGTTTTTTCAGTCAAGCGTGGGTGATGATTTGCCTTTGAAGCAATCCTACAGGCAGCTCTCACTGAAATTTTGCTAGGTCTTCCAGACCTTATCTTGACCTCCACACTTAATTACATTTCGAACCGAGGAAAGGGCGACTTGAAAACGTTTTGCTATCTTCTTATAGACTTCTTCTGTTTTGTGGGCCTCCACCGTTTCAGAGTGTTAGGTAGTTGCTTAAAAGAACCCATGGCTGCTGTTTTTTGGCACAAAGTTAGAGGCTGATTTTTTTATAAAGCTGGGAAATTTGCATGACCTGGCCTTTCCTAATAAGGACAGTGAACAAGCCATAACGCTAACAGGCTAATTAAGGTTTGAAACCTTGGTCAAAGTTATCAGAGCACACAACTCTCCAAGGGTGCCAAAAGTTTTGCATTGGCCCATTTTCCTTTTTGACATTTTTAAAATGTAAACAAATGACAATATTTATTAAAATACAAAATGAAATGTGCCATCTTGAACTTTAGGCCTTTTAGAGATCATTTCATCTTCAACTTGCTTAACTGTTCACAATAACAGTCATTTTGATCAAGGCTGCCCAAACTATTACATGCACTGTACATGCACAGTAAGCTACAGATGCAAGGCACTAATTATATATCTCACAGATATCTATCTAGTAGCACATATTTAACACCTAAAAATCTTTAATTTCTATTCTGGTAGGTGTCACACCGATGACACAAACAGATGGCAAAAGTACTCAAATATCACACGAACACGACACACTGATAACATCGGTACTGGTTTTTCCAGTAAAATCAGGACGTGTGAAGGGAGCCTAATGGATGGAAATTGGCCTCGGGAAAACACCTATTCTTTTCATAAAATTCACAGACACCCCCAATATTCTGTGTTGGTGTATGTCATATGAAGCATCCAGCACTCGGAATCATGAAAGACATAAAAACAGCTGTCCCCCTTATTTTTTATGCTAATTAGGTAAATAAATGAATATACAACTGGGTGGTGTCCACAACCTTGTGTCAAACAGGCCTGCTTAGAGCGCCTCTGGACAGTGTAAAACAGCTTTTCGCAGCTTATCTCTGGTTCCTGCATCCTAAATCTGGATGCACTTGCTTGTTGCGTAGTCTAGCCCAGCCCTGTATCCCCACTTTGCACTGTCTTCAAATAGGATTTCAAAAATATTGCAAGCTAAATCGTCTCTAGAGTACATGCATATGACATCTTGTCAAGCAGCCGAATCCTCAGAGTTTTCAAGAGAAAGATGCTTCAGGAAATGCCTTTTTTCCCTCCTGAAGCAACATTTTAGCATTTTTGAGGGGTTGCTTCCTATGAGCTTCACTGACATTTTGGATCACCGTCGAGTTTTTGTGCCATTTTTAATACTGTTTTCTGGATGTTTTTTTTATGCAAGATACTGCAAGCAGTTTTTCATGCAAATATGCTAGCGCAATGCTCAAAAAGATGCTCAGGCATCTCTTGGACCTTCCCATTTACTTATATTGTAAAGTATAGGGAGTTTTTAAGAGTGGAAAACACCTGAAGGACTGACTGCTCCGCTGTTTGGAAACCTGAAGCAATTAAAAGACCCTCAAAAGCCTGAACATATGAACAGCAAGATGTTTTTAAAAGAAATCCATATGTTCATTCTTATAAGCATTTTATTGCTACTTTTTAGGTGGGTTTCGGAGTGGACCTGACTGAACAAGACGACGTGTGCAAATACATTTAGCATCCCAATGGCTTCTGCTTGAGGCTTCTGTCCCTGTTCCTGCATCTAGGAAACACCAACAAAAGATCGCAGACTCCAGCTGTGGTACGTGAGTGGGGTGTTGGTGGCCGAAGTGCTAGATCTTGACACTGTCTGGTAAGCTAGCCGTTTTAAATATTTGAACACATAACAGGTCCTCTGAAGTATGGATTTGTGTTTGAACCATTAGAGACTACATGATTGTAGAACATGAACCGGGCATTACTCACCTGAGACGGTGGCCATAGTCATCTCATCTCCCTCATCCTCATTTATAGCGTCAACTTTAACTGCAGACATGTTTGGAACCTAAAAAAGTACCAAAAATACTCACACACCACTTTAATAATGCAGTATTTGTGAAATGCACAACGTCTCCATCTTATGCAACAGATCCTGAATGCCATCTACCTGATGTTCATGTGGGTTATGATGGTTTTCCTGTGGACAGAGGGAACCAAGACACTTTCTGCTGGACACAACTGTAGGAAAAAGTGACACGTATGATTTTTCGGTTGTGTATAGTGAACAACATAAGATCTTTCATGTCATATCAGATCACTTACGGTATGTATAATAAAAGGAATCATAGAGCCATATGGGTCAATTGTAATCATCAAGTTAGACAACGATTCAGATCATATTAACGCTGATGAAAAATCACACAGGGTGGCAGAGTATGTAGTGGCAATTACTTACTCAGACAAAGTTCTATCTACACCTTATTAGTGGCCATGTTGTTACCTTACATGAGAAATCCTTGGACAGAACATATGCAAACCTTACAAGCCAGACACATCTGTTGTGAGTTCATTTTCCCCTTCGTCACTGAGGTCTGGTGAACTCCCTATTCTGGTAAAGGAAGGTAATGAGCCTGATTATCAGGCACCTGAGCCTAATGAGGATGACTGGCTGAGTGGAGTCACGGACTGGATATAAGGCTGCCGACGCCCTTCTGCCCTGCGGGTGATTTCTCTGTGGACTTGTAGGACACCAGTCTGATTCCTGCTCCTCTAAAGATAAGTTTTTTGCTTTGCCTGTTAGCATTTGTTTTTGTTTTCCTTGCTTTTCTGGATTCTGCCATTCCCTGCTGGGGTGAGCAGAATCTCCTTTTGCCTGTTGCTCTGTCTTCAGAATATTCCTGAGTACTGACATAGCTTTTTTGAAGCCTAGCGTCTTCAGGGCCTTTTTCACTGTCAGTCTGTTGGCTCTTATTTTCACAGGGTTTTTCACGGATTGCAGACAGCAGCCTTCCTGTCCTTTTCTATCTAGTTAGCTTGGGCCCCGTCTTTGCTCAGTCTATCTTTCTGTCTGTGTTGGTGTTTTCATCTTGCTTCACCGTCATTATATGTTGGGGGCTGCCTATTGCTTTGGGGTCTGCTCTGGGGCAGTTTAGATTTCCCCTTTCTTTCTTTAGGCCTATTTAATTCTCCGGCTGTGATCGTGGGGTCTAGGGCATCATAGGAACCCCCCACGGCTACTGCTAGTTGTGTTGATAGGTTCAGGGGTCTGCAATCCGATAGCTGCCAACTTCTCTGGTTTTCTGGACTTAGCTAGCATTTCTGTTTTTGCCTCCTACGGTGACTCAATTATAACAGAATCACCCGCCATACCGCAGATCCTAGGGTACTCAATAGCAGGAAAGAATTGTGCTTAAAAGAAAAAAAAAAAAGTGTGTGTATATTCTTTCCTCTATATCTCTGAGGCCGTAGGGGGAATTTTTTTTTCTCTCAATGGAGATAAAGCAATAGTCTGATCGTGTGGAGCAGCTCGCTGCGGAAGTGCGGGGAATTTCCGCCTACCTTGCTCATTCGCATGCTGTTGAACAAAAGATCCCTACACCTGATGTATTTTTTGGGGATCGATCTAAATTTTTGAGTTTCAAAAATAATTGTAAATTATATTTTGCCTTGAAGCCTAAGGCTGTGTGCACACGCTGCGGATTTTGCTGCGGTTCCGGCCGCTGCGGACCCGCAGCAGTTTTTGCTGCGGTGTACAGTACCATGATTCCCTATGGGAATCAAAAACCGCAGTGCAGACGGTGCGGAATTTTCCGCGCGGATCATCTGCGGCTTTCAATCCGCAGAAAGAATTGACATGTCAATTCTTTCTGCGGATTCCCCTGCGGTTTGCCATCTCCTCCATTGAGGAGATGAAAAACCGCAGGGCCAAACCGCAGAGCAATCCGCAGGTAAAACCGCAGGTCTTTTGACCTGCGGTTTCACCTGCGGATTTTACAAAATCCGCGCGGATGAATCCGCACCTAATCCGCAGCGTGCACACAGCCTAACTCGTCAGGGAGCTCCACGCAGCAGGTTAAAATTGTCATCTCTTTGCTGCGTGGCGATCCCCAGGATTGGGCGTTTTCTTTGAAACCAGATGATCCTATTCTGACTAATGTGAACGCATTCTTTCAAGCTTTGGGGTTGTTGTATGACGAACCTAATGCTATTGATCAGGCTGAAAAGACCCTGTTGGCATTGAACCAGGGTCGAGATTCTGCAGAGTTGTACTGTCAAAAGTTCCGAAAGTGGGCAGTCCTTACTACCTGGAATGATAATGCCTTGGCTGCTCTCTTTCGGAAGGGTTTGTCAGAAGCCGTAAAAAATACTATGGTGGGATTTCCTGTTCCCTCTGGTCTGGACGATTCTATGTCATTAGCCATTCAGGTTGATCGGCGTTTACGTGAACGCAGGATTGCACGAGAGGTGTTGCCACCGGTTGAACAGACGTCTGAACCTATGCAATGTGATAGAGTTTTGTCTAAGGCGCAACGTCAGGAGTTCAGAAGGCGTAATAAGCTGTGTTTTTTCTGTGGAGATGCCTCGCATATTATTTCTGTTTGTCCTAAACGAGAGAAACACTTTGCACACACGTTTTCTGTTGGTGGTGTTCAACCTAAGTTTCTTCTGGCAATTACTCTGATCTGCTACCTGTCCACATTTTCCGCCAAGGCTTTTGTGGATTCGGGAGCAGCGCTAAACCTAATGGACTTGGATTTTGCTAAACGATGTGGATTTCCGATGACACTTCTACAGACGCCTATCCCTTTGAGGGGGATTGATGCTACTCCTTTGGCTAAAAATAAACCTCAGTTTTGGACCCAGGTGGTCATGCGGGTCGCCCCAGACCATCAAGAAAATTGCAACTTTTTGGTGTTGCATGGTCTGCATGATGCCGTTGTTCTGGGGTTTCCCTGGTTGCAAATTCATAATCCAGTTTTGGATTGGAAATCGGTGTCTGTGGTGAGTTGGGGTTGTCGGTGTGCCTTTAGTGAGGCTCCGTTTTTTTCCACCTCTCTTCAGTCGCTTGATTTTCCTGACTATTTGGCGGACTTTTATGATGTATTTAGTGAGAATGAGTCTGCGTCCTTGCCTCCTCATAGGAGTTATGACTGTGCAATTGAACTAAGCCCGGGGTGTAAATTTCCCAAGGGTCGGCTCTTCAATTTATCTGTACCCGAGCACGAGGCTATGCGGTCCTATATTAAGGAGGCGTTGGAGAAGGGTCATATTAGACCATCCTCTTCACCCTTAGGTGCCGTTTTTTTTTTTGTGGCCAAAAAGGATGGTTCTTTAAGGCCTTGTATTGATTATCGTGCCCTCAATAAAATTACTATTAAATATCAGTATCCGTTACCCCTGATTTCGGATCTATTCTCTAGAGTTAGAGGTGCTTGCTGGTTTACCAAGCTTGACCTCAGGGGGGCATATAATCTTATCCGCATTAAGCAGGGGGATGAATGGAAGACGGCGTTTAATACTCCGGAGGGACATTTTGAGTACCTGGCTCACTAATGCCCCTTCTGTTTTCCAGTGCTTCATGAATGATATTTTCCGAGACTTTGTCGATAAATTTTTGATTATCTATCTGGATGATATTTTGATCTTCTCCAAGGATTGGGATTCTCATGTGGAACATATTCGGACTGTGTTCCGGATCTTGAGGGAGAATTCCCTGTATGTCAAAGGATCGAAATGCCTTTTTGGAGTACAGAGGATTTCATTTTTGGGATTTATTTTGTCTCCGTCAACTATTGAAATGGACCCGGCCAAGGTACAGGCCATTTATGATTGGGTTCAGCCCACTTCTTTGAAGGCCCTCCAGAAGTTTTTGGGTTTTGCTAATTTTTATCGGAAATTTATAGCAAAATTTTCTAGTATTGCCAAGCCATTGACTGATCTGACTAAGAAGGGTGCTGATGTGTTGAATTGGTCTCCGGAGGCTGTTGCTTCCTTTCAGGAGCTGAAGCGAAGATTTACCTCCGCCCCGGTTTTGCGGCAACCTGATGTCTCACTCCCGTTCCAGGTAGAGGTGGATGCTTCTGAGATTGGTGCAGGAGCTGTTTTGTCCCAAAAGGATCCTGTAACATCTAAAATGAATCCCTGTGCTTTCTTTTCCCGAAAGTTCTCTCCATCTGAACGTAACTATGATGTGGGGAATCGGGAACTGTTGGCCATGAAATGGGCATTTGAGGAGTGGAGGCATTGGTTGGAGGGAGCTAAACATCAAGTTGTGGTCCTCACTGACCACAAGAATTTGATTTACCTAGAGTCGGCTAAACGCTTGAACCCTAGACAGGCTAGGTGGGCCTTGTTTTTTTACACGTTTTGATTTTGTGGTCTCTTTTCTTCCTGGAACTAAGAATGTCAAGGCAGACGCCCTCTCTAGGAGTTTCTTTGCTGATTCTCCTGTGGTGACCAAGCCTGCTACCATCTTAGGCGAAGGGGTAGTTCTTTCTGCCATCTCGCCCGATTTGAGACTTGCTCTGCAAGAGTTCCAGGAGGACAAACCTGAGCGTTGTCCCAGTGGAAAGTTGTATGTTCCTGACCAGTGGAAGAAGAGAGTGATGTCTGAAGTTCATTGCTCTGCATTGGCTGGTCATCCAGGTATTTTTGGTACTAGAGATCTGGCGAGTCGCTCTTTTTGGTGGCCACCTTGTCTCATGATGTCAGGAATTTTGTGCAGTCCTGTGGGACTTGCTCCCGGTCTAAATCTTGTTCTCGCTCTTGTGGGTTGTTGATGCCTTTGCCGGTCCCCAGGAGGCCATGGACCCATATTTCAATGGATTTCATCTCTGATATGCCGGTCTCTCAAATAATGACTGTTATTTGGGTGATTTGTGATAGGTTCTCTAAGATGGTTCATCTTGTACCACTCCCTAAGTTGCCATCTTCCTCTGAGTTGGTGCCCCTGTTTTTGCAACAGGTGGTTCGCTTACACGGGATTCCTGAGAACATTGTATCTGACAGAGGAGTTCAGTTTGTGTCTAGATTTTGGAGGACTTTCTGTTCCAAGCTGGGAATTCAGTTGTCCTTCTCCACTGCTTTTCACCCTCAGACCAATGGGCAGACAGAGAGAACAAACCAGACCTTGGAGTCGTATTTGAGATGTTTTATTTCAGCTGATCAGGATGATTGGGTTTCATTTTTGCCCTTGGCCGAATTTGCTTTAAATAATAGAGCTAGTTCTGCCACTTTGATGTCACTTTTTTTTGTAACTTTGGGTTTCATCCTCGATTTTCTTCAGGGCAGGTGGAGCCTTCTGCCTGCCCAGGTGTTGACACTGTGGTGGAGAGAATGCGCCAGATCTGGGACCAAGTGGTGGATAAGTTCTCTCTCTCCCAGGAAAAGGCCCAGCGGTTTTCCAATCGACATAGGACCATTGGTCACCAGTTTAAGATTGGTGATATGGTGTGGTTATCATCAAAAAATATTGCTATAAAGGTGGCTTCTCTTAAGTTTAAGCCTAGATTTATTGGACCTTACAAGATTTTGGAGATTATTAATCCGGTCTCTTTTCGTTTGGCTCTTCCTGTCACATTTAAAATCCATAATGTGTTCCATAAGTCCTTGTTGAAGAGATTTGTTGAACCAGTTGTTCCTGGGGTGGCACCTCCAGACCTTGTATTGGTTGAAGGTAACATGGAATATGAGGTAGAGAAAATACTGGATTCCGTTTGGCTAGACGGAGACTCCAGTATTTGGTTAAGTGGAAGGGTTATGGTCAGGAGGATAATTCCTGTGTCTCTGCCTCTGATATTCATGCCAAAAGATTGATGCGTGCCTTTCATCGGGCTCACCCTGATCGCCCTGGTGGCATGGTTGAGGGTTCGGTGACCCCTCCTCAAGGGGGAGGTACTGTTGTGAGTTCATTTTCCCCTTCGTCACTGAGGTCTGGTGAACTCCCTATTCTGGTAAAGGAAGGTAATGAGCCTGATTATCAGGCACCTGAGCCTAATGAGGATGACTGGCTGAGTGGAGTCACGGACTGGATATAAGGCTGCCGACGCCCTTCTGCCCTGCGGGTGATTTCTCTGTGGACTTGTAGGACACCAGTCTGATTCCTGCTCCTCTAAAGATAAGTTTTTTGCTTTGCCTGTTAGCATTTGTTTTTGTTTTCCTTGCTTTTCTGGATTCTGCCATTCCCTGCTGGGGTGAGCTGAATCTCCTTTTGCCTGTTGCTCTGTCTTCAGAATATCCTGAGTACTGACATAGCTTTTTTGAAGCCTAGCGTCTTCAGGGCCTTTTTCACTGTCAGTCTGTCGGCTCTTATTTTCATAGGGTTTTTCACGGATTGCAGACAGCAGCCTTCCTGTCCTTTTCTATCTAGTTAGCTTGGGCCCCGTCTTTGCTCAGTCTATCTTTCTGTCTGTGTTGGTGTTTTCATCTTGCTTCACCGTCATTATATGTTGGGGGCTGCCTATTGCTTTGGGGTCTGCTCTGGGGCAGTTTAGATTTCCCCTTTCTTTCTTTAGGCCTATTTAATTCTCCGGCTGTGATCGAGGGGTCTAGGGCATCGTAGGAACCCCCCACGGCTACTGCTAGTTGTGTTGATATGTTCAGGGGTCTGCAATCCGATAGCTACCAACTTCTCTGGTTTTCTGGACTTAGCTAGCATTTCTGTTTTTGCCTCCTACGGTGACTCAATCATAACACACATCCTGAAATCCGTGATCAGATGTTAAGGGCCTGTCACACTAAGGCCGGTTTCACATTTGCGCTTCAGGGTGCGGCGACGCCCTGCGTACGGCCGCCGCTAAGCCCCGCCCCCTGCCGGTAGCTCCGCCTCCGGGCGCATGACGCTGCATGCGTCCCCTATCTTCATCACTGAGGACGCAGGCCATGCGCAGTATGCGTTTGGCGGCTCCTGCGTCCTTTTGACGGTGTGCCGAGCGCAACCAAATTACAACAGGTTGCGTTTGGCGCTGGTCGGCGCACCGTCAAAAGGACGCAGGCGCCGCCAAACGCATACTGCGCACGGCCTGCGTCCTCAGTGATAAAGATAGGGGACGCATGAAGCGCCATGTGCCCGGAGGCGGAGCTACCGGCGGAGGCGTGGCAGGGGGCGGGGCTTAGCGGCAGCCGTGCGTTGGTTTTTGTGACGTTATAGCGATATTGCTAGCGATATCGCTATGTCTGATACTTACCTCCGACTGTTCCCCCGCTGTCCATCGCTGATCGCGCGAGAACTTCCTGGACCGTTTCTCGTCGTCAGCTTCCTGCTGTGGAGACGAGCGACGCGTGGACGCGGGCGGGAGGACGTCAGGATCGCCTCGTCTGACAGGTAACGACCCCCGACCCCTGCGATGTCGCTGGTGAGACCTGCCTGTGTGGCAGCTCACTAGCGACCACTTAGCGATGTACCAGCGATCCTGACCGCGTCATATCGCTGGTGCATCGCTAAGTGTGACAGTACCTTTACACATTACAATTTTCTCTGGCCGTTGTATATTGAGACAAACGAGATAAGATTAAACAATGGAGATGGATTAACAGTATTACATTAATAACTGATCTAAATTCAAAAGATCATATAGCTATATTTTTGTTTTGCTGAAAAACCCAGTTACCTATAATAATTTATAGGGGTTCTCCACTACTTTGAAAACCTATTCTTAAAGAGGCACTCCCACTAACATTATAATAGGGAAAACCTATGTGAATGTATATGTAATGTTGTGAGGTGTATTAATAAACTCACTGAAAGCCATCTTCCATTGACGCAATGGTGCTCTTCCGGGTTACGTGATGACTATTCTGACTTGCCAGCTCACACTGGGGTTTACAGTCATGGCCGAAAGTGTTGGCACCCTTGATATTGTTCCAAAAAACTAAGTATTTCTCCCCAAAAATTACTGCAATCACACGTTTATTTCCTTTGTGTGTATTGGAACAACACAAAAAAAAGAACTAAAAAGCAAATTGAATATTTTACACAAAAATGGACAGGACAAAATTGTTGGCACCCTCAACTTAATATTTGTTTGCACACCCTTTGGAATAAATAACTGCAATCAATCGCTTCCTATAACCATCAAAATCTTCTTACACGTCTCACCTGGAATTTTGGAGCACTCATCTTTTGCAAACTTCTCCAGGTCTCTCAAATTTAAATTGTCCTTTCTGCCATTACCTATTTTAAAATCTCTCCATAGGTGGGATTTAGATCTGGACTCATTAATGACCACATCAGGACTTTCCAGCACTTTGCTTTCATCCATTTCTGGATACTTCTTGCAGTATGTTCGGAATCATTGCCTTGCTGAAAGACCCATTACCCAGGACCCAAATCTTCAGATTTCATGATGCCTTGCACTCAAGGCACCCAGTAACAAAATCAGCAAAACAACCCCAAACTATCTTTTAACCTTCATATTATTTGACTGTAGGTACCGTGTACTTTTCTTTGTAGGCCTAATTCTGTTTTCGGTAAACAGTAGAATGATGTGCTTTATCAAAAGTCTCTATCTTGGTTTCATCTGTCCACAAGATGCTTTCTCAGAAGGATTTTGGCTTACTCGCGTACATTTTGGCCAACTGCAGTCTATTTTTTTTATGTTCGTGTCAGCAGCGGGGTTCTCCTGGATCTCCTGCCACAGAGTATCATTTCATGCAAATATCGACAGTTTGTGCTGACACTGATGCACCCTGAGCCTTCAGGACAGCTTCAATTTCTTTGGAACTTGATTGGGGCTACTTATCCACCATCCGGACTATCCTGCATTGCAACCCTTCATCAATTTTTCTGTGCCATGCATGTGCAGGCGGGTTAGTTACAATGCCATGAGCTGTAAACTTCTTGATTATGTTGCACATTGTGGACAAAAGAACAAAGATAGACTTGTAATCTTGAAATTGTTGATATTTTTCAGCAGTTTTGGTTCTCAAGTCTTCAAACAGTTTACTTCACTTTCTGTTCTCCATGCTTAGTGTGGAACACACAGACACATAATGCAAAGCTTGAGTCAACTTCTCTTTTTATCCGGTTTCAGGTGTGATTTTCATATTGCCCACACCTGTTACTTGCCACAGGTGACTTTGAACAAACATCACATGCTTGAAACAAAGTTGTTTACCCACAATTTTGTGCCACCCATTTTGGGTTTTTTTTCCAGGAAATGATGTCCAATTTGCCTTTTAGTCTCTGTTTTTTTGTGTTTCTCCAACACACACAAAGTTAAAAAACATGTATATAACAAAACATGTGCAATTGCAATAACTTTCTGGGAGAAATACGTCATTTTCTTGAACAATGTCAAGGGTGCCAACACTTTCGGCCACGACTTGTGTGAGCCGGAAGTCACTATTAGGCCAGGGCCACACTTGCGACTGCAATGCGAGAAACTTGCGCGAGTCACTCGCCTCAATACCTGGCACTGGGACCGGAGTGTTCAGCAGTATAGAAATACATGCAACTGCATGCTCCAATCCCGCGTTACGGAGGCAGTGGCGGATATTGCGGCGAGAGACTCTCGCAAGGTTCTCGCATTGCAGGTGCAAGTGTGACCCTGGCCTTGCAATGAAAGTCTATGCAGCCTTCTTAAGATGCTTACATTGTAAGGCCACGTTCACAAGATCAGTATTTGTAAGCCAAAACCAGGAGTTGAAGAATAAGAGGAAAAGTCTAATAGAAACACGTCACCACTTCTGTATTTATCACCCACTCCTGGTTTTGGCTTACAAATAGTGATTAAAAACACTGATCAAATACTGAATATGTGACTGTGGCCTAAAAGTGAGTTCAGGCTCACATAGCTCAGCGTGAGCCAGCTGGTTGGAATATTAGACATGTGAAGAGGACCAAAACTGAAGAAAATGGCAATTAGTGAGTATATTAATACACCTACACTACATATACATTCACACAGGTTTATCCCATTAAATGTTAATGGGGGTTCTTGATTAAATACTTGATTCCCCATCGTAACATAAAAATAACAGATACTCATCTTCTGCACCAGCACCATTCCTGCGACGCCTGAGCCGGGTCTCCAGACACTCAGGTGATGTTGTTATGCCACATGAGCACTGCAGCCAATCAGTAAATGGCTGCAGTTCTCACACTTGCCTCAGACGGCCCAACAGTGATCGCTGATGTTATGTCATGTCAGCACTTCAGCCAAGGTCATGACAGCCCTGGAAAATCCAGCAAAGACATCACTGAAATGGCACCAGGGCGGGAGGAGAGTATCTGCTAGATTTATTTTACATTAGGAAATGTGATATTTAACCCCTTCACGCTGGAGCCCTTTTTCGTTTTTGCATTTCTGCTTTTCGCTCCCCTTCTTCCCAGAGCCATAACTTTTTAATTTTTCCGTCAATATGGCCATGTGAGGGCTTGTTTTTTGCAGGACGAGTTGTATTTTTGAATATCACCATTGGGTTTACCATACAGTGTACTCAAAACGGGAAAAAAAAATTCCAAGTGCGATGAAATTGCAAATAAGTGCAATTCCACACTTTTTTTTTTTACCGTGTTCACTAACTGCTAAAACAGATCTGCGAATATGATTCTCCAGGTCATTACGAGTTCACCAAACACGTCTAGGTTTTACCTAAGTGGTAAAAAAAAGTCCAAAGTTTGTTAAAAAAAAAAAAAATTGCGCCATCTTCCGAGACCCGTAGCGTCTCCATTATTCTTGATCTCAGGTTAGGTGAGGTCTTATTTTTTTGCGCGCCGTGATGACGTTTTCAAGTATATCAATTTGGTGCAGATACAATATTTTGATCGCCCGTTATTGCATTTTAATATTTCATAGATTATAAGCTTGCGCCTCTTGGTATCTGTTATGTTCTATGCGATTATTGTTATGCTGTAATGTCTATTGTCTGTACAAATCCCCTCTGAAATGTAAAGTGCTGCGGAATATGTCGGCGCTATAGAAATATAATTATTATTATTAAATGTTGCAGCGACCAAAAAAATGTCATTCTGGCATTTTGACTTTTTTTCTCTCTACGCATTTACCGATCAGGCTAATCCTTTTTTTTTTTTATTGATAGATGGGGCAATTCTGAATGCGGTGATACCAAATATACGGTATCTCTGTTTGATTTTTATTGTTTTATTTTGAATGAGGCGAAAGAGGGGTGATTTGAACTTTTTTTTCCAATATTTTTGAAAACTTTTTTTTTTTTTACTTTTGGCATGCTTCAATAGCCATGGGAGACTAGAAGTTGCAATAGCCCGATCGGCTCTGCTACATATAGGCAATGATAGGTAGCTGAATTACTGACTTGCTATGAGCGCCGACCACTGGGCGGCGCTCATAGCAATACAGCAGTGACAACCATAGAGGTCTCCAGGAGACCTCCGGTTGTCATGCAAACCCACCGGGTGACTCGCGATCACGTGATACGGATCACTGGTGGGCAGATTTCCGGCCCGATGGTCGGAAGCGTGCGTTAAATGCGGCTATTCCGGGCACATGTCAGCTGTTCAAAACAGCTGACATGTGCCGGGAAAGATGTGGGCTCATCGCCGGGGCCCACAGCAAAGGGAGAGAAGCGACATGCATAGTACTAGTACAAGCACATGTCGCAAAGGGGTTAAAAATAATTTGTCCGAGCAGTGGACAACCCCTTTAAATTACTATAGGCAAATAGTTATTTAAGCAAAATAAAAATATAGCTATACAAGTTCAACATTATTACATAAGTTATTAATATGATACTATTCGTCAGTCTACATCACTGTCATTTAATCTTTCCAGTAAGTGCAGCGGCCCAGGAAAGCAATCTCTGGGACAAACCAAACTATATTTACCATGATTCATTGTGCCACACACATACCTAACTCCATGTCCACCCAATGCCTCTACTAGGCTACTGACGTACTGTCATCATGGCATCTTGTCTCAGTGTATCCTGTGCAATGTATATATAGCAGGGTATCAGTGTATCCTATACGATGTATACACAATAATATCAGTGTATCCTATGCAATGTATATAGAGTAGTGTGTGTATCCCATGAGATATACAGGGGTTGGACAAAATAATGGAAACACCTAACGTTTTGGCATCATAATCTTCGAACATGTTATAAACATGCAAACCGTGACATATGGTAATGTTTTGTAGTTGATTATTTGTGTTATGTGATAAGTGTATGTAAATTAACTGTTTGTTTTGCAGAATTGTAAGAACATTGATGAGAAGTTGAACCTGATACCAATGGCAGACCTCTCGGATTTTCAAAGAGGCCAAATTGTTGGTGCTCGTATGTCAGGCGCTAGTTTAACAGAAAGTGCCCGAATGCTTGGCGTGTCAAGAGGTACTGTCTCCAAAGTAATGACTGCGTTTGAAATAGAAGGAAAAACGTCCGCAGCAAAGCACAGGTCCGGCCGAAAGTCGAAGTTGACAGAGAGACCGTCGGACTCTAAAGCGAACTGTGAAAGAGGAACGCAAGAGCACGGCTCCGAAAATCACTGCTGAGCTCAATGAACACATACAGAACCCAGTTTCCACGAAAACTGTTCATCGGGAGCTGCACAAATCTGGTTTCCACGGAAGAGCTGCAATTCGAAAACCGCTGCTCTCAATGACAAATGTTTCCAAGCGTCTAGAGTGGTGTAGAAACCTCCAGACTTGGTCCCTCGAGCAGTGGAAACGTGATATTCTCAGGCGAATCATCGTTTACCCTATTTCCGACCTCTGGCCGAGTGTACGTTTGGAGACAGCCGAAAGAAGCATTCCATCCAGACTGCCTTCTCCCAACCGTAAAACATGGCGAAGGTTCTGTGATGATCTAGGGTGCTATTTCGTGGAGATCCGCCGGGCCAATGATATCCCTTCATGGAAGAATGAACAGCAGAGATTATTTAGGCTTTTTGGGCGACCAAGTGCATCCTATGGTTCAAGCACTGTTCCCGGAGGGGAACGCCATCTTTCAGGATGATAATGTACCAATTCATACAGCTAGAATCGCTCAAGCATGGCACGAGGAACATTGTAATGAAGTTGAGCATCTCATCTGGCCCCCACAGGCCCCAGACCTCAACATTATTGAGCATTTATGGTCGATTTTAGAGATTCAAGTTAGACGTCAATTTCCGCCGCCATCGTCGCTCAAAGAACTGAAGGGTGTTTTAACTGAAGAATGAGCTAAAATTCCTTTGGAAACAATTCACACCTTGTATGAATCCATACCTCGGAGAATTGAGGCTGTAATCGCTGCAAAAGGTGGACCTACACCATATTAAACTAACTTTGATTGATGTTTCCAGGTGTTTCCATTATTTTGTCCAACCCCTGTATATACAGCAGGGTCTCCGTGTATCCTTATGTATATACAGTTTGAGTCTCAGTGTATCTTATGCAATGTATATACAGCACTGTCATTGTGTCCTATGCAATGTATATACAGCACAACAGTGTCATTGTATCCTATGCTATGTGTTTACAACAGTGTCATTGTATCCTATGCAATATACTGATTATATATACACACACACACACAAATACACACACACAGCAGAGAATCAGTGTATCCTATGCAATCTACAGTACATACAGCAGAGTATCAGTGTATCATAAGCATTGTATGTACAGCAGAGCCTCAGTGTATCCTATGCGATGTATATATAGCAGAATGTCAGTGTAGCCTATGAGATGTAGATACAGCAGTATGAGTATTTTATGAGATATATACAGCAGGGTCTCATTGTATCCTATGGAATGTACTGTATATACTGCAGTGTCACTGTATATTATGCAATGTATATACAACAGTGTGATTGTATCCTATGCAATGTATATACAGCAGTGTCAGTGTATCCTATGCAACGTATATACTGCAGAGTATCATTCTATTTGTATATAATGTTTATACAACAGAGGGTCAGTGTATCCTATGTGATGCATACAGCACTCCCTGTGTATCCACTTTTGAATGCAGTACCCAGGCAATTCAATTAATTTCCAGCATCCCACAGTTTTAATCATGCCCTAAAATGCATGTTTTAGACTGGCCTGCCACTTCACCTCACTAATTTAACTATTCCTTCACCTTACCAATTTAACTATTCCCTCTTTGCCATTCTTAAATTTTACTCAGAATCTGGTCTTCTTATCTGTTTACATCTTCCATGCACTTAAAGGAAATCTGTGCAGTTCACATGTTCATGCAGCTAGATTTGAATATCTTATTACATTGATGGCTGGACCATACAAGAAAAGCATTTTTTTACCATTTACTGTCTCCCCCTATTTCCTCATAGATTAAAGCTTGTGAGCAGGGTCCTCCCTGCTCTTGGTATATGTTGAATTTTATGCTTACTCTGTAATGTCTAATATTGTCTGTACATGTTTCCTTTGAATTGTAAGCTGCTGGTTATTACATTGGCACTAGAGAAATAAAAACTATTATCCTATGTGATGTATGTTCAGCAGAATCTCAGTGTCATCACATTGTCATCTATGTGATATATACACAGCTGAATCTCAATGTATATTTTGTGAAATAGTAGACCACAAAAACTGGGTCAGATTTATGAGCCTGTCTAAAAGAAAAATCTTTTATGTCTATAGCAATTAATTCTTTTTCCGTATGCAGAATATAAAATGAAAACTGCTCTGTGTTTGGTTTCTATAGACAGCAAAAATAGTTCCATAAGTCTTCACCCTTACCTATAGCTACACGGAAGTACATACAGAGGGACATGGAGAGGGAGCTGACAGGAGAGAAGTGATGATGCTATGCTGTATCTACAAATTAGCACAAGTACTGGACTGGTTGACAGACAGGAGAGCACATGACCCAACTACATTGCAGGAATGAAATTGTAATGCTAGTCACTACTCACGGACAGACCGTGAGGCACAGAAGTCAGACATTCCGGGGTCAGACATGAAAAAAGGAGGTTAGGGAGCACTACTAAGGGGCAGGAGAATAATTAATTTTGAAAATAAATGCGGGGTGCTGCACAATGCAAAGGCAAAAGCAATGATCAACAAAAGAAAAAAAGGACCCTGCATATAAAGCGCACACCCAAGGCAATAAAGTATGTGACCAATACATATAAATTTTATTGAGAGACAAACAGGTATACAGAATAAAAACATTTAAAAAGGAAGGCACACCCCCCAAATGTCCCAAACAGATCTAATAATAAAAGCTGATAGGCAAAGACCACTTATGGAAAATTACACAAAATTCACCAAAATGTACATAATACTACATAGGGCATGACCCAACAACCCCGAATCTGGGCGTCCCCAGAGAAATGTAGCTATTTACTCAAAATATTTATAGATAGACCAAAAGGTACTATAAGCAAGGTGACCATCCATTATAAGAATAGAGGGGATATCATACCAACACTCACTCCAGAAGACCCCATAAGATCTGAGGAGCCCTGATATAGGAGGGAGCAGGGAACCATCCAATATGAGGATGGTTAGGAGATCTAGACCCAAATAGGATATTGAGGGCAAGAAAAAAAAAAAAAAGTTGGAGATACATGCCACAGTATATAGTAGAAAGTAAAGAAATGGTCACCATAAGGAGTAGTCCAAAATGGAACGTCAGGGGTCAGGTCATCAGGAAAAGGTGGTCCCGGGACAGGGGAGGTGTGGGGAGCCCCACGCGTATCGCTGCTGGGTGCAGCTTCGGCAGGGAAGTCAGATTCCGGGGTCAGTACCAAGAAAGCATGTAGAAAAACAAGGAAAAAGACAAACCTTTAAGTCAGGTCACAGTAAGGGGTCAAAATACCAGGAGATAGCAAATAACAGCAAAAAGGACAAGAAAGGGATACTCAGAACACGGTCCAAGGGTCAGGCAGTGGAAGATCAGAACAACAGAATCAGTCATCAGGAAGCACAAACTATGTCTGGCAGGGATCAAAAGCAGCTCAGTTAAATAGCTTGTGCGATCTCCACAACAGAGAACACCTGGAGAAAGTCCCCCACATCCCAGTCCCAGACTGGACAGCCGAGCTGTCAATCAAAGCGTAGACAGCTCAGCACAAGATAGGACAGCTGAGCTGTCAATGAAGACACTAACAACTCAGCATGACCCAGTTTCGTTAGGACAGCAAAATACTCACTCACCGAGCAGAGGAATTGTGACAGTAGTCCCTCTTCTAGAGGAAGCCACCGGACCTCCAGGTTTCCTAGTAAACCCGCAATGGAAGGCCCTAACCAGCCAATCGGCATTTACAGCTCGAGCAGGGACCCAGGTTCTCACCTCCGCTCCATAACCTCTCCAATTAATGAGCTACAAGAGGGAATTACGGACTTTACGAGAATCAACAATCTTTTGCAGTTCAAACTCCAAACTGTCATTAACAGAATCTCGTGGAGGCGGATATGAAGGAGACAAAACCGAAGGGACAAACTCTTAGGCAATTGTGCACACGTCCGGAATTCCCGCGGCAATTCCGCAACTCCCTGCAGCGGGAAATACGCGAGAATTCCGCATGCGTAATTCCCAAGCATTTCCCGTGAAAAACTAGCGTTTTGCAAGCGTAAATAGCTTGCAGAATACTAGCATTTTCCAAGCGATCTGTAGAATCGCTTGGAAAACTGATTGACCAACTTTTTACTATTGAGGCTGCCTATGCAGCATCAGTAGTAAAAAGATATAAAGTTTAAAATAATAATAATAAAAAAAAAATCGTGGAAACGGGAGTTGGCGGGAGCATCGCTGAGGCCTGGGGACGCTGCGGGGGACGCCGGAAGGTGAGAATATCACGATTTTTTATTTTAAATTCAGGTACCCAGAGCCTGGAGGAGAATCTCCTCTCCTCCAGAACTTGGGTACCATCCGCACGTTTTCTGCTTACTTTGCGCATGGTGTAAGCGGAACAATGCATTCCTATGTGTGCGGAATCCCCGCGATTCTGCAAAAAGAATGAGCATGCTGCGTATTTTCCCGCGATGCGATTTTACCGCGGAAAAATACGCAGCATTAGCACAGCATGTGCGGAATGCCACTGAATTCAAGGGGTTGCTTATTTTATGCACTTTTGCGGCGAAAAAACGCGGCAAAAACGCATAAAATCCGTGGAAATTCCGGATGTGTGCACATAGCCTTATCAGTGATCTATTCAATACATTTGCAATGTGAAAAGATAGGAGGGCTATTCAGTCTGAGTCGTGGAGTTGGTATAAAATGAACTGACTCAGACTCCTAAAATATATAATAAATTGGCTTCTGTAGCTCAGTGCAGGATGTGCTGTAAATGTTTTCATAAGCATTTAGGAAATTTATAAAATGTCCTATGCCTGTTCTAACCCTAATCTAAGGATCTCGGCTTTCAGTGGAGATTAGTCTGTTCTGCACTTTATGTACATGCTCAGTAGTGAGGCAGTGCTGTGATGTCGGAAGTCAGGGAAATTGAGGAGGTGGTTTGGCTTACCGACAATCCTGCTGATTTACCCGACTGTTAAAGGCGAATTCAGGAAAAGGTAAAAATGAGGACCAGTCCTCCTGCTGAGCCACAACGAAACACCTTAGAATTTGTTCCAATGACTGATTTGTCCACTCTGTGACCATTGGTTTCAGGAGGGTAAGCAGGGAAAAACTACAAGTCAATCCCCAATTTGGAGACAAACTACCCTCCCCTATGGGATCAAATTTTCCAAGGAATGTCATGCAATCTCACCACGATTGATAAATAATCTGGAAAGAGTGCATTAGGTAACCCCGATAAAGGAACAAAGTGAGCTTGTTTACCGAATCTGTCAACTACCTCCCAAATAACGGTTCTCCCACTAGACAAAGGCAAATCGGTAATGAAATCCATGAACGAATGATTCCACGGTGTTTCTGGAAAAGGCAATGGAGCCATTTCCCCGACTGGCTGGTTATGACAAACGTTAGCGCGTGCGCAAACCTCACAAGCGGATACAAAACCATTACTGTTGTTAGCATGAACGGCCACCAAAAAGAGTTTACATATAGCTTTCTGCGCAGCAGTGACCCAGGGGTGACCACTCAAGATGCAGTCAAGAAACTCTTGCAAGACGTAATCTTAGATACATGGGCACAAATAATTTAGACCCAGGAGTAGCGGAAGGAGCCGTCTGGACTTCTCAAATCTCAGCCTCCAATTCTGAGGAAACTATAGAAATTACTTAACTCTGAGGAAGGATGTTCTGGAGGAGAAACTGAATCAAGGCTGTGTAACAAACAGGGCTGTGGAGTCGGTAAGCCAAATCTCTGACTCCGCAGCACTGCCTCACTACTGAGCATGTACACAAAGGGCAGCACAGATTCATCTCAAATAAAAGACTAGATCCTTTTTTTTTTTTTAAACCAGTTATTTTTATTTAGGTTTCAAAAGATTTTAAACAATAAACAGTGGATATCAATATACATGTAACAATTCACATATCTTGTGTGACATCGGTGGCTGAGCCCACCGATGCCTCTTCTGCGGCGGTAACCGCCAATGCCGCTCCCCACCGCCGCCCCCCCGGCGCTCTCACCCGGTCTTCCACGCTGCTGCGTCCCCACGCTCTGTTCCTAGGTCGCGGGCGCGCTTGCCCCCTTCATCCAGCGGTGGGCGTCGCTGAAGGCGGGGCCTACCATCCACTTCCTGGCCAGTGGGTACTTCAGGCGTCCTCTCTATGGGGAGGACGCCTGATGATTGTGTGGCAATCCCTGCACTCTCTGGCCGCTATAGTGTCCCTATAGTAACTCTGTCTGTCCTGTGTCCTGTTCAGTTCTCTCCCATCAGCCCTGTATCTTCCCCTGTTCCCCTCTGTCTGCCTCAGCCTGGTTCCTTCCGTCCTCTTCTCCAGTGCCCCTGCTGCCTGTCTTATGGGCTCCCTGTCCTAGGCCTTTCTCCCATCCTCCCTTCCGTGCCTCGTTCCTCCGTACTCCCTTTCCTCTGGTAGCAACGTCCTACCACCTTTCTACTACTGCCTGTTTTCCTTGGTTACCCCGTCCCGGTTCCCTGGTCTCTGTTCCATCTTGTCCTTGAGCCGTCCCTCTTGGTACCGGCTGTCGCGGTTCTGCCCCCTGCGGTTCTGCCCCTAACGATCCCTGTATAGGGGTCGGTCTTCACCTGGCGTGCTTGGCCCAGGGGCTCCAGATCGGTGATCCAGAGGGTCCACTCTCGGACGTTCTCGGTTCCTGAACGTCACATCTTGTAGTAATACAATCAAAGCCATCCCCCCTCCCCCAATACTCCTTATGCCGGGTATACTTGAGAGTCTTAGCAATCATATCACCGCCATCCAGGCGGACCATATTTTTTCGAAAGTGCTTTCACCATGCCTTCGCCTGTAAATGCTTTCCTCTAAATGCATTACCGTACGTGTCTGAGCAATAAATTCCCTCCTAGTGGGGGGTTCCGAATCCTTCCATTTTCGTGCTATTAGTTTGCGTGCCACATACAGCAACCTCGCTATTGCCACTTTGTAATGTTCTGAGACAGGTATCCCATCCACCTCCCCCAAAACACACAGCACTGGATTCCTGTCGAGCGTACATGCATAAGCTCTCCCAATTTTGTTGATAACGACCAGCCAGTATGTCACCAGCCGCGGACACGACCATAACATATGTAACAGTCCGGCCTGGTCTGTGCCACATCTAGGGCAGCTAGAGTCTCCCCTCAAGCCCGCCTTGAATAGGACCAGCGGTGTTTTGTATGTTCTATGTATTACATATAATTGGGAGAGCCGTGCCTGCTCGCTTAGAGAGATCTTCGGGACATATTCAAGAATAGTCTCCCATTGTTCTGTTGTGAGGGTACCCACCTCCCTCTCCCATTTACTCTTTGCAATGAGGTGATTGTCCCCCAGATTGGAGTGTAGTAGATCATGATATATGCTTGATATAACTCCCCTCGTCCCTCCCTTCATACACACAAAGTCTAGTACAATGTCGCCCTGAACCGTCATGGCTCCCAATCTACACTGTGCCCTCCAAGCATGTCGAAGCATATAGTATTGAAACCCCCATACCGAAGGCAAATCAAATTCCTCTCTCAATGTCTCAAAGGTCTTCAGGTCCGTTCCACTCTGCAGCTGGCACACATATCTCACTCCTTTCGCCTTCCAATTGCCCATTTGACGCAGCTTATTAAGTTCCGGCAGATGCTCATTGTCCCACACCGGTGAGTACCTAGTCAGCTCATCCACCCCTCTGATCCTTTTAATGGTGTCCCATACCTTCTGAATCATGCCTATGGTAGGATATGGTGCTCCCAAAAGACTAGATCCTTACTTAGATCAGGAACAGGACATTTCACAACTTTCCCAAATTCTTATGAAAAAATTTACAGCACATACTGCATTGAACTATTGTACCCAATTTATGATATAGTGTCAGAGTCAGTCCATTTTATACAGAATCTGACTCTGCCCTGGTGAGAAATCATCAGCCCTAACATTTTAGACACCGGCCTGAACGTGATGGAAAAATTTGATCTAGAAAAAAAAAATAAAGGCCACCTGGCCTGTCTCGGGTTTAAACATTTAGTAGATTCAATAGAGGCTACAATTTCATGATCCGTCACAACAGTGATCTGATGAATAGCTCCCTCCAACAAATGCCTCGATTCTTCAAAAGCTAACGACACCGAGCAGCTCGCAATATTCTACATCATAATTTCTCTCAGCAGATAAAAATCTCCTAGAAATTTATTTTTTACATGGCTGTAAGTTAGTCAAGAGTCTTGAGAAAAAAGCCCCCACCTCAACTTCTGAGGCATCTACTGCTACGATAAACGGTTTCTGAAGATCGGGGTGAATCAAAACTGGAGCAGACATAAAGCACTCTTTTAGGCTGGTTTAACACTTGCGTTTTTTAGCGCTGCGCCCCGTGCGCTATCGTGCGCATGCGCATTGCTCCCCTATCTTTAACATGGGTGCAGCATGGGCTAGAGCATGCACACGTTCGATGCGTTTTCGTGTGCATGCTTTTTTTGTAGTGTGCGCCTAGGCGCGCCGGACGCAACCTGTTGCATTTTTGGTCCGTCCGACCTGTCTCTAAACCGCATGCACACGTTAGCGCACGGAATACGCAAAAAAACCAGCATTACAGTCTATGGGAACGCACGCGTGCGCTAGGATGGTGACAAACTGGTTAAATCACATGCGCAAAAAAACAGCAAACGCATGCAAAACGCAAAATGTGTTTTTTCCATGCGTTTGGTATGCGTACGAGGCGCAGCGCAAAAAAAACGCTAGTGTGAAACTAGCCTAAGTTTATTAAAGGCCCCAAAGGTATCTGAAGACCAAACCTTAAGATCCGCCCCCCTACGTGTGAGATCGGCAAGAGGTTTAACGATCTGTGAAAAAGCCCTAATACATTTTCCATATTAATTGGTGAATGCTAAAAAACGCTGTAGTTATAGCATTCACCTTCCCAGGATCCATCTTAAATCGCTCAGCAGACACAATAAACCCCAGAAATGATATTTCTTGAATAGATATAGCACAGTTTTCTAATTTAACAAAAAAATTTTGCAGAGTTTTTGTAAAACATAATGAACGTGCTTATAGTGTGAACTCCTGCCAGACGTAATGTGACGCTAATCACTACTCACGGACAGACCGTGAGGCAGATAAGTCAGACATTCTGGGGGCAGTACCTAGACAGCATGTAGAAAACCAAAAAATAAAGACAAAGGAGTAAAGGGGGTTTTACACATAGCGATATCGCTAGCAATATCGCTAAATCGTCAATGATTTTGTGACGTGCTAGCGATATCGCTATGTGTGACACTTACCTCCGACCGGCTCCCCCGCTGTCCATCGCTGATCGCGCGAGATCGGGCGGCTCCATTTCTCGTTTTCAGCTTCCTGCTGTGACGACGAGCAACACGTGGACGCGGGCGGGAGGATGTCAGGATCGCTGTGTGTGAAAGGCGAGTATCGTCCGCTGCGTCGCTGCTGCATCGCTGTGAGATCTTCCTGTGTGGAAGCTCACTAGCGATCATTTAGCGATGCACCAGCGATCCTGACCGGGTCATATCGCTGGTGCATCGCTAAATGTAAAAGGCCCTTAAGTCAGGTAGCCATCAAGGGTCAAAATAGCAGAGATAGCTGATGAAGGCAAAAGGACAAGACAAAGGGATAGTCATATCTGATTTTCATAGAGATATCCGGGCATAAGGTCCTTGTCAGACAGATCATGTGACTATACTGGAAGTAGTGTCTATATAAATATAACAAATCGCTTTTATCTTTATTGAACTTATTTGAGCACTGCCATACTAGGTGTTCAAAAATATAGAGACATCACTATAATTATAACACTTATGGTACATTAAATAGATGGAAATACCACCAGAGTATGTGTCATAAGAGCGTTATTTCTGCAAAATCCTAGAAGATACAGTAACTGAAGTACACTAATAAGGGTAAGTACCCAGCATAAGAACACTGATGTTAAATAGTGCAATGAGCCATAGACTAATAGAAAAAAAGTGTCTGAACCCCTTAACGACCAGGGGTATTTTTGGTTTTGCATTTTCGTTTTTCCCTCCCCTTCTTTCCAGAGCCATAACTTTTTTATTTTTCCGTCTATATGGCCATGTTAGAGCTTATTTTTTGCGGGACGAGTTGTACTTTTAAATGACATCATTGGTTTTACCATGTCGTGTACTCGAAAACGGGAAAAAAATTCCAAGTGCGGTGAAATTGAAAAAAAAAGTGCAATCCCACACTTGTTTTTTGCTAGGTTCACTAGATGCTAAATATGACCTACCATTATGATTCTCCAGGTCATTACGAGTTCATAGACACTAAACATGTCTATGTCCTCTTTTATCTAAGTGGTGAAAAAATATTCCAAAGTTTGCTAAAAAAAAAAAAAAATATTTGCGCAATTTTACGAGACCTGTAGCGTCTCCATTTTTTATGATCTGGGGTCGGGTGAGGGCTTATTTTTTCCGTGCCGGGCTGACGTTTTTAATGATACCACTATTGTGCAGATACGTTCTTTTGATCGCCCATTATTGCATTTTAATGCAATGTCTTGGCGACCAAAAAAACGTAATTCTGGCGTTTTGAATTTTTTTCTCGCTACGCCATTTAGTGATCGGGTTAATGCTTTTTGTATTGATAGATCGGGCGATTCTGAACGCGGCGATACCTAATATGTGTATGTGGGATTTTTTTTTACTGTTTTATTTTGATTGGGGCGAAAGGGGGGTGATTTGAACTTAAAAAATTAAAAAAAACTTTTATTTTTAAACTTTTTTTTTTTACTTTTGGCATGCTTCAATAGCCTCCATAGGACCACCGGGTGGCGCTGAAAGCCATATGCCTGGAACAACCATAGAGGTCTCATAGACTTGACGCCAACCCCAGATCACGTGACGGGGGGGGGGGGTCGGCGATGACGTCATTTCCGGCCCGGCGGCTGGAAATGCTATTTAAATGCCCGCTGTCAGCTTTGACAGCCGGATTTAACTAGTTAATAGGCCCGGGAGGACGGCGATTCCGCTCGCGCCTATTGCGGGCACATGTCAGCTGTTCATAACAGCTGACATGTCCCTCATCAAAGCAGGGGACATGTCTGATGACGGACTGTGTCCGTCATTGGACATTAAGGGGTTAATGAATAAAATTTAAGCAAAAACCCCAGTCTGGAAGTCTATAATATATATAACACAAGTACCATCATGTGTATAGAACAAATACTGCCACAATACTCTGATCTTATCATGGGGTAGTGAGCAAGTAGAGATATCAGCGCAGATGCCTAGGTATATAATCCGTAAGGCTCCTACAGTCTACCGCTCCCATTCACCAGGTGTGCAATGACAGCCCCATAAAGAAACATAATGAAATATACGACCTTGTGTTTCGTGTAAGCTTCGTCCTGGGGGGTAAGTGACTTACCCCCAGGACAAAGCTTACGCGAAACGCGCGTCGGGGACCACGATACCACAAGGTCGTATATTTCATTATGTTTCTTTATGGGGATGTCTATACACATGATGCACCTTGTGGTGTTCTATTGGATACTCATCTCTTTTTAATGATTATCTGTGTCTTTTTGTATTGATTGAAATAAAGCTTGTTATTTTTTATGGCTATATGCTTCCCTGACCTTTTTGGATGATATGTTTGTTAGGAAGTGCCATTTATTTAGGCCCTATTTGTTTATTTATTCTGAGCTTAGTTAAATAGCTTGGGCAATCTCCAGAACAGAGAACACCTGGAGAAAGTCCTGCATCTCCCAGTCCCAGATTGGACAATCGAGCTGTCAATCAAAGCGCAGACAGCTCAGTACACCCATCAAAAGATTGGACAGCCAGGCCTGTCAATCACAACACTAACACGTCAACATGACAAATGTATAGATGTAGCTGATATGTGATGCAATAAATGTAACTATGTTTATCAAGAACACAGTTTGCAACCATTATCTGCAAAAAAAGTTACTGTAGTGTTTCTGTAAATGTAGTCATCCCAAAATTGCATTCTAAAACAACAAAATATCCATGTATTACAACTTTAAAAAAAAAAAAAGGAGAAATGTGTGCATAGTAGACAGGTAGATTGACCTTGAAGCTCTATGAGGACAAAACAATCGGCAGCTTGTGTGCTGCCAATAACAATGATTTTTTTATGCCAGCATAAACAATCCTATCTTCCGACAAATAAGCATTTTGCTTGTTCAACTGGTAAACTCCAGCATGTTTACATAGCCTTATAATTGGAAATGATCGTTCACCCACTCTCAGCCAGTCTAAATTGACATATAGTTTTTGAAGATATGTAGCTAGTTTAAAATACAAAACCATATTATGGAATAATAACTGATGTAGCAGAATATACTATAAAGCAATTGGCAGTTTTCTTGATGAATAATTCTGAGTTTGATTATTGCTGTTTGATTGTCACCAACTATGGGAGGTATTTTTTTGGATGAATGTTTTAAAAAGTGTACAAAATGATTTAATTTTTAGTTTTTAAATTAATAGAACTAATGAAAATAAGAAACTTTGTAATATATCGCATTAGAGAAATCTGCTTTTTCCTCCTGGATTGATGTCTCACTGTCAATTCATTGGTAAAATAAGTAATCAGTTTAAGACAGCTTTCCCCATTACTGAGATAGGAGATAACAGTTGGTGCTTTCAAAATTCTATGGAGAAACGAGGGGGGGGGGGGGGGAGGAGCGAGGCACTAGAGGCAGACACTGCTATTCTGCCCTAAGTTCTCCTGAAACCTTTTAGGCAAAGTTTAACCCCTTAAGCCCCAAGGGTGGTTTGCACGTTCATGACCGGGCCAATTTTTACAATTCTGACCACTGTCCCTTTATGAGGTAATAACTCTGAAACGCTTCCATGGATCCCGGTGATTCTGACATTGTTTTCTCGTGACATATTGTACTTCATGTTAGTGGTAAAATTTCATTCATATAACTTGCGTTTATTTGTGGAAAAAAAACGGAAATTTGGCGAAAATTTCGCAATTTTCCAACTTTGAATTTTTATGCCCTTAAATCACAGAGATACGGCACTGTTGTGAGTTCATTCTCCCCTTCACCTTTGATGTCTGATGAACTCCCTCTGCTGGTGAAGAGAGGTAGTGAAATTGATTGGGATGGGAAGAACCTGTCATCTGAACAGGCGGAGTGTGATTGGACATCTGGAATTTCTGAGTGGATATAAGGCAGCCGACGCCCTGCAGGGCTGCTGGTGATCCTTTCTGCTCTGAGCTCTTGCATCCAGCTTAGTTCCTGTCTTCTAAAAGCTAAGTTTTTGCCCTGCTATTATTCCAAGAGATTTTGTCTGGTTTCCTTAGTGTTTGTATTCAGCCAGTCCTGGTTGGGACTGGCTGAATTCCATTTTTGTCTCTGATCAGTTGATCTCTTTGCTCTGTTTTCAGAATATACCTGAGTGTTGATATAGTGATTTTGAAGTCTAGTGACTTCAGGGCCTTTTTCCCCTATAAGACGGTTGGGACATTTTTGGTAGGGTTTTTTGCAGATTGCAGCCAGCATCTTTTCTGTCCTATCCTATCTAGTTAGTTGGGCCCCATCGTTTGCTCAGCCTGTCTGTGTTTGTGTTTTTATCTGTTTTTCACCGACAACACATGTTGGGGGCTGTCTATTGCTTTGGGGTCTGCTCTGGGGAAGTTTAGATATCCCCTCTCCTTCTTTAGGCTTATGTAGTTCTCCGGCTGTGACGAGGGGTCTAGGGCACCGTAGGAACCCCCCACGGCTACTGTTAGTTGTGGTGTATAGGATCAGGGGTCTGCAATCCGATAGCTACCAACCACTCCGTTTTCTGGACTTAAGGCCCTTTTACATTTAGCGATGTACCTGCGATCCGACCAGCGATCCGACGCAGCGCACGATACTCACCTTTCACACACAGCGATCCTGACGTCCTCCCGCCCGCCTCCACGCGTCGCTCGTCTCACACAGCAGGAAGCCCAGCAGGAAGCAGACGACGAGAAATGGAGCCGGACATTCTCGCGCGATCAGCGATGGACAGCGGGGAAGCCGGTCTGAGGTAAGTATCACACATAGCGATATCGCTAGCAATATCGCTATAACATCACAAAATCAGTGACGTTTTAGCGATATCGCTTAGTGTAAAACCCCCTTTAGCTTGTATTTTTGTTTTCTCCTCCTCCGGTAACTCATTCATAACACGGCACACAAAAAACTTGATAAGTAACATTTCCCACATGTTTACTTTATATCAGCACAATTTTGGAACCAAAATTTTTTTTTGTTAGGAAGTTATAAGGGTTAAAAATTGACCAGCGATTTCTCATTTTTGCAACACCATTTTATTTTTACGGACCACATCACATTTAAGCCACTTTGAGGGGTCTATATGATAGAAAATACCCAAAAGTGACACCATTCTAAAAACTGCACCCCTTGAGGTGCTCAAAACCACATTCAAGAAGTTCATTAACCCTTTAGGTGCGTCACAGGAATTTTTTTAATATTTAAAAAAAAAATGAACATTCAACTTTTTTTCACAAAAAAAATACTTCAGGTTCAATTTTTTTTATTTTACCAAGGGTAACAGGAGAAGTTGTACTGCAAAAGTTATTGTGCAATTTGTCCAGAGTACGCTGATACCTGATATGTGGGGGGGAACCACTGTTTCGGCGCATGGCAGAGCTCAGAAGGGAAGGAGCGCCGTTTGACTTTTTCAATGCAAAATTGGCTGGAATTCAGATCAGACGCCATGTCGCGTTTGGAGAGCCCCTGATGTACCTAAACAGTGGAAACCCCCCACAAGTGACCCCATTTTGGAAACTAGACCCCCCAAGGAACTTATCTAGATATGTGGTAAGAACTTTGAACCCACAAGGGCTTCACAGAAGTTTATAACGTACAGCGGTACAATTAAAAAATCATATTTCTTCCACAAAAATGATCTTTTCACCCCCAATTTTTATTTTCCCAAGGGTAACAGGACCCTAAAAGTTATTGTGCAATTTGTCCTGAGTACGCGGATACCCCATATGTGGGTGTAAATGACTATTTGGGCGCATGGCAGAGCTCGGAAGGGAAGCAGCGCCATTTGACGTTTTTGGCTGGAATTGAGATCGGACACCATGTCGCGATTGGAAAACCCCTGATGTACCAAAACAGTGGAAACCCCCCACAAATAACACCATTTTGGAAACTAGACCCCCCAAGGAACTTATCTAGATGTGTGGTGAGAACTTTGAACCCCCCAGTGCTTCACAGAAGTTTATAACGCCCGGGCGTGAAAATAAAAAATCGTATTTTTTCCACAAACATGATCTTTTAGTCACCAATTTTTTTATTTTCCCAAGGGTAACAGGAGAAATTGGACCCCAAAAGTTGTTGACCAATTTGTCCTGAGTACGCTGACACCCCATATGTGGGAGAAAACTACTGTATGGGCACACGTCGGGGCTCGGAAGGGAAGTAGTGACGTTTTGGAATGCAGATTTTGATGGAATGGTCTGCAGGTGTCATGTTGCCTTTGGAGAGCCCCTAATGTACCTAAACAGTGGAAACCCCCCACAAATGACCCCATTTTGGAAACTAGACCCCCTAAGGAACTTATCTAGATGTGTGGTGAGCACTCTGAACCCCCAAGGGCTTCACGGAAGTTTATAATGCCCGGGCGTGAAAATAAAAAAATCATTTTTTTTCCACAAAAATGTTTTTGCCCCCAATTTTTTATTTTCCTAAGGGTAACAGGAGAAATTGGACCCCAAAAGTTGTTTTGCAATTTGTCCTGAGTATGCTGATACCCTATATGTGGGGGTAAAACACTGTTTAGGCGCATGGCAGAGCTTGGAAGGGAAGGAGCACCATTTGACTTTTTCAACGCAGAATTGGCTGGAATTGAGATCAGACGCCATGTTGCATTTGGAGAGCACCTGATGTGCCCAAACAGTGGAAACCCCCAATTCTAACTCCAACCCGAACCCCAACACACCCCTAACCCTAATCTCAGCCCTAACCCTAGCCCTAATGGGAAAATGGAAATACATTTTCTTTTAGTTTTATTATTTTTCCCTAACTAAGGGGGTGATAACGGGTGGTTTGATTTACTATTTATGGCGTTTTTATGTTTGGCAGCTGTCACACGCTAAAAGACGCTTTTTATTGTAAAAATAGTTTTTGCATCACCACATATTGAGAGCTATAATTTTTCTGTATTTTGACCCACCGAGTCATGTGAGGCCTTATTCTTTGAGGGACGAGTTGACGTTTTTATTGGTACCATTTTCGGGCACGTGACATTTTTTGATCGCTTTTTATTCCGATTTTTGGGACGCAGAATGAACAAAAACCAGCGTTTCATGAATTTATTTTGGGGGGTGCGTTTACACCATTCCGCGTGCGGTAAAATTGATAAAGCGGTTTTATTCTTCGGGTCAGTACGGTTATAGAGATACCTCACTTAGGTTTTTTTATGTTTTGGCGTTTTTATGCAATGAAGCGCCGCTGATCGCTATGACGTACTATCCCGTCCCTGGGAATCACGTCCCAGGGCACATGGACGGGATAGTACATCATATGGGATTAAGGGGTTAAGCTACGTTTCAGCTGCTTACAAAATGCAGGGTTTGCTTAGTTTTAGCTGAATTTTTTTTTGCTGTTTTTGTCATGGTATATTTGTCTCTTGTGCATGCTGATAAAGTTTAGTGCATAAAAAAAAAAATCTGAAGACTGAGAGGAGACTTAATAGCTGTCTACAAATATCTAAAGGGCTGTCATATTGTAGAAGGATCAACTTTATTCTCATTTGCACAAGGAAAGACTAGAAGCAATGGGATGAAACTGAATGGGAGGAGACACAGATTAGATATCAGAAAAAACTTTTTGACAGAGTGATCAATGAGTGGAACAGGCTGCCACGAGAAGTGGTGAGTTCTCCTTCAATGGAAGTCTTCAAACAGAGGCTGGACAGACATCTGACAGGGATGATTTAGCGAATCCTGCTTTGAGCAGGGGGTTGGACCAGATGTCCCAGGAGGTCCCTTCCAACTCTACGATTCTATGAAAATCGTATTCAACTTCACCAGGTTTTGGCACCAAAAACGCCACAGCTAATTTGGTACTTAATGACCACATTTTTACAATTCTGACCAGTGTCATTTTATGCGGTTATAGCTCTGGAACGCTTCAATGGATCCCACTGATTGATATGTTTTTTCGTGGCATATTGTACCTCATGTTAGTGGTAAAATTTATTCGATATGACTTGCATTTATTTATGAAGAAAACGGAAATTTGGCAAAAATCTTAAATTTTGCAATTTTCAAACTTTTCATTTTTGTGCCCTTAATTCAGAGAGTCTTATCGCACAAAGTAGTTAATAAATAACATTTCCCACGTCTACTTGAAAACAATTTTTCTTTGTTAGGAAGTTCTAAGAGTTAAAAGTTGACCAGCAATTTCTCATTTTTTTCATCAAAATATACAAAACCCTTTTTTCTAGAGACCACCTCACATTTGAAGTGAGTTTGGGGAGGTCAATATAACAGAAAATACCCAAAAGTGACACCATTCTAAAAACTGCACCCCTCATGGTGTTCAAAACCACATTCAAGAAGTTTATTAACCCTTCAGGTGCTTCACGAGAACTAAAGCAATGTGGATGGAAAAAAAATGAACATTTTATTTTTTTTTTCCACAAAATAATTACTTTGGAACCAAACTTTATTTTCACAAGGGTATCAGGAGAAAAAGGACCACATAATTTGTTGTGCAATTTCTCCCGAGTATGCAGATACCCCGTATGTGAGGGAAGTCCACTGGTCGCATGGCAGGGCTCAGAAGGGAGGGAGCACAGTTTGACTTTTTGAACCCAAAATTGGCTGGAATCAATAGTGGGCGCCATGTCGCATTTGGAGACCCCCTGATATACCTTAACAGTGGAAACCCCACAATTCTAACTCCAGCCCTAACCCCAACACACCCCTATCCACAACCTTAGGTATAACCCCAACCCTAACAATAGCCTCAACCCTAATACTAATGGAAAAATGTAAATAGATACATTTTCTTTATTTCATTATTTTTACCTAGTTAATGGGGTGATAAAGGGGGGTTGAGTTACTATTTTTTTTATTTTGGTCAATGTGATAGGGTCTATCACAGATATCAAAATGAACCAATAGGAAAAATTTCCTATTGTGGCCGGGAGCAGTCCGGCAGATCTCGGCGGGCACATTGTGCACGCGCCCACCATTTTCTCAGCGCTGTTAAAAAGCGGCGCAGAGGAATGAGTGCCCTTAACTGCTGTCGTTAAAAGGCGTATCAGTGGTCGTTAAGGGGTTATACATTAACTAGATGGTGGCCCGATTCTAATGCATCGGATATTCTAGAATATGTATGTAGTTTGCTTATGAAGTTTTAATATTAATGCAATAATGCACCCCCCTAATCGTGATATGCATGGTCCCCTCACCCCTCAATCCTGGTATGCATGGTCCTCTGACCCCTCTATCCTGGTAAGCATGGTCCCCTCACCCCCCCTTCCTGGTATGCATGGTCCAGTCACCCCCCTTTCCTGATATGCATGGTCCCCCTCACCCCCCTTTCCTGGTATGCATGGTCCAGTCACCCCCCTTTCGTGGTATGCATGGTTCCCTCATGCCCCAATCCTGATATGCATCGTCCCCTCACCCCCAATCCTGATATGCATGGTACCCCTCACCCCCCAATCCTGGTAAGCATGGTCCCCTCACCCTCCAATCCTGATATGCATGGTCCCCTCACCCCCCAATCCTGGAATGCATGGTCCTCACCCTCCAATCCTGGTTTGCATGGTGCTCTGACCCCTCTATTCTGGTAAGCATGGTCCCCCTCACCCCCCTTTCCTGGTATGCATGGTCCCCCTCACCCCCCTTTCCTGGTATGCATGGTCCAGTCACCCCCCTTTCCTGGTATGCATGGTCCAGTCGCCCCCCTTTCGTGGTATGCATGGTTCCCTCATACCCCAATTCTGATATGCATGGTCCCCTCACCCCCAATCCTGACATGCATGGTACCCCTCACCCCCCAATCCTGGAATGCATGGTCCTCTCACCCCCCAATCCTGGTAAGCATGGTCCCCTCACCCTCAAATCCTAGAATGCATGGTCCTCTCACCCCCAAATCCTGGTATGCATGGTCCCCCTCACCCCCCTTTCCTGGTATGCATGGTCCAGTCACCCCTCTTTCCTGGCATGCATGGTCCCTTAACCTCCCTTTCCTGGTAAGCATGGTCACCCTCACCCCCTATCCTGGTATGCATGGTCACCCTCACCCCCCTATCCTGGTATGCATGGTTACCCTCACCCCCTTATTCTGTGTGATAAAACACTCCGGGATCGCCTTTGCTGGGGTCAAAGGTCACGTGTGTTCAGCATGAAACTCAGGCGCACAGTCGGGGTCCGGGTATAACTGACACTTGGTCAGGTTTATTAAAAGTGAAAGCAATGCATAAAGAAAAAAAAACATAAAACAAATCCTCGCCTGTCCGGCACTAACTAAACAAAGTACCACCTAACTACCAACTGGCGGGCTTCTCCCGTCCAGCCAAACCACAGTTGCAGTGGGCACTGCTTTCACTCACGTGTGTCTCTCACACAGACAGGCTCTCTGTGTTCCCAGGCTGTACCACAAACTCTCTGCAGAAGTCCGGAGTTACCAGTGCGGGTTGAGAGCAAAGTGCCCGTTTTAGGCTATGGATGGCTTCTTCAGCCGCTAAACTCCATTTAATCATGACGGCGTCTTTCCCTTTTGTAAGATCCGTCAGGGGGGTAGCGATGGCTGCAAAATTGGGTATGAATCGGCGATAATAGCCGGCGATCCCCAGGAAGGCTTGCACCTGCTTCTTGTTGACAGGTTGCGGCCAGTCCTGAACCGCCTGAATCTTATCGAGCTGCGGTTTAACAATACCCCTCCCAAATACATACCCCAAATACCGGGCTTCTTCTAGCCCGATATGAAATTTCTTGGGGTTCGCGGTTAGACCTGCCTCCCACAGGTCGTCAATCACAGCTTGTACTTTCTGGAGATGAGTCTCCCAGTCCAAGCTGTAAATGACAATGTCATCCAAATAGGCCGAAGCGTACTGCCTATGAGGCCTCAGGACTCGATCCGCCAGTCTCTGGAAGGTCGCCGGTGCCCCATGCAGTCCAAACGGCATATACACATACTGAAATAAACCTTCCGGTGTAGCAAATGCCGTCTTTTCTCTGGCAGCCTCCGCCAGAGGGATCTGCCAATACCCCTTTGTTAGATCTAGGGTCGTAATATACCGGGCTTTTCCTAACCGATCTACTAACGTGGCGACCCGGGGCATAGGGTAGGCATCAAATTTTGAGACCGCATTCAGTTTCCTGAAGTCATTGCAGAACCGGATGGTGCCGTCCAGTTTAGGAATTAACACAATCGGGCTGGACCAAGCACTGTGCGATTCCTCAATGACACCTAACTAACATTGCCTTCACTTCTCGGGAAATGGCTGCACGGCGCGCTTCCGAAATTCTGTAGGGTTTCACGTGAACTGTGACACCAGGTTCCGTTACGATGTCATGTTTCATTAGCGTAGTCTGCTCGGGTTTTTCTGAGAAAAACTTTTGGTTGTGAAGTAGAAACTGCCTGACCTCAGTCTTTTGCCGCTCCGAGAGTCTCTGCAACCCGTACCTCCGGTACGGTATGCGAGCAGATGGGACGGGCCAGCTCCGCTGACAAGGCAGACCGATCTTTCCAGGGTTTTATCAGATTTACATGATAAACCTGTTCAGGTTTCCGTTTACCTGCCTGGTATACTTTGTAGTTTACTTCACCAATTCTTTCCTTAATCTCAAAGGGGCCCTGCCACTTTGCTAGGAACTTACTGTCCACCGTGGGAACCAGGATCAACACCCTATCTCCGGGTGCGAACGTACGGATCTTGGCGACCCTATCAGATTCTTTTTTGGGCTCCTTCAGCCTGCATCATGTGTTCTTTGACGATAGGCATAACAGCCGCAATACGGTCCTGCATTTGGGATACGTGATTATCACCGTTTTAAACGGAGTGACCTGACCCTCCCAGGTTTCTTTGGCGACGTCTAACAGTCCGCGAGGACGTCGGGCGTACAATAACTCGAAGGCGAGAATCCCTTGGAAGACTGGGGTACTTCCCTGATGGCAAAAAGCAAATACGGAAGTAAATAGTCCCATTTCTTCCCATCCTTGTCTATCACCTTTCTCAGCATCTGCTTCAGAGTTTTATTGAACCGTTCGACCAACCCGTCTGTTTGAGGGTGATACACCGGATGTGCATAACGGTTCGATCTGTAACAACTGGCAGAGCTCCTTCATTACCCTGGACATAAAGGGGGTCCCCTGGTTGGTGAGTATCTGTTTTGATATACCAACCCGACTAAACACATGAACCAGTTCCTTGGCAATCGTCTTGGTAGCTGTGTTACGCAAAGGGATGGCCTCCGGGTAACAAGTGGCATAATCCAAGATGACCAGGATATGTTGATGTCCACGTGCAGACCAAGGAAGGGGCCCAACTAAATCCATCCCAATCCTCTCAAACGGGACTTCAATAATAGGTAGGGGTACCAAAGGGCTACAGAACCGGGGCTTAGGTGCAGAGGCTTGGCAGTCAGGACAAGACTCACAATATACACGAATATCGTGATGCATGCCTGGCCAAACAAAACAGTGTAATATACTTTCGGTGACCTCCCATCACATGTCCGTGGGCCAGGTCCAGCACTTGCCGCCGGTAGGGTTTTGGCACGACTAACAGTTGCACCTCGTCTTCCCCCTTTTTCTCTATCTGATATAGCAAATCATTCTCCAGGACCATGTAAGGATATGCCAGCCTAGAGCCAGGTTCTACAGGTACCCCATTTATCACTTTTACATTTGTCCTAGCCTGAGAAAGGGTAGGATCCTTTATTTGCTCGCTTTGGAAGTCATCTTTCTGGACTTCCAAATCCGGCAAACGGGGAGGTGGACGGCTGTCGGCCTCCTCCTCTTCCCTGGTCTCCTCCGTATCACCCGCCAAGACTGAAAACGGGAACTGCAGGTCATTTCCAGCAGACTCTTCCCCAGAGTCTTCCTGGGGGACCTCTTCCAGGGGTTCGGGACTCACACGCGCCCTGGGAGAAGAATCATGTACACTATTACCCGTGGGCATCAACTGATTCTCCCACAATTGCCAGAAGTGGGGAAAATCCCGGCCCAAGATAACATCATGCAATAACGCAGGGACGAGTCCCACTTTATGATGCACAGACCCATAGGAAGTAGTAATGCATATGACCGTGGTGAGGTACGAACAGGTGTCTCCATGCACACACGTTACAGAAAATTTGTCTGATGGTCCAGTTGGGGCTGACACCAGACTGGCCTTCACCAGAGTCACCACACTTCCCGAGTCTAACAATGCCACTACATTTTTGCCATCAACAGTTAAATCACACAAGTGTTTTTCCACATCCTTTTGACCGGCATTCACACTCACTACCCGTGCAACCATAGACATGCGGTTTTTAGAGTCTGTGACGTCGCACTGCATGGGTTCAGTAGTGACCGGACAGTTCGCAGCAATGTGTCCCATCTCTTGGCAGCGGAAACACCTAACGGGCCCCTTGCTTAGACCATAGTTCGTTACTCTCGGCCTCGCAGTGCGGGTAGTCCCGTTTTCCTCCCCCACTGTCTTAGGGATTTTTCCTTCTCCCCTACTCCCTGGAACAGTCTTACCGGTTCCACGTGGAGATGATGAAGAACGAGGTGGGGTAGCGTCATCTCGGAGTCCTTCCGCCACGGAGTAACGTTCAACCAGATCCACCAGTTGATTTGCCGTCGTAGGATTTCCATGGCTTACCCACTTCCTCAGGGCTGGCGGTAGAGCTCTCAGGTACTTGTCCATGACGACTCTCTGGATTATCTCTGGCGCTGTCAACACCTCGGGTTGTAGCCACTTCTTCGTCACGTAGATCAGGTCGAACATCTGTGACCGTGGAGGTTTATCCGGCTGATAAGCTCATTGATGCACACTCTGTGCACGGACAGCGGTCGTCACTCCCAGCCGGGCCAAGATCTCGGCTTTCAGTTTGTCAAAGTCCTGTGCGGCTTCAGGTTCTAAGTCATAATAAGCCTTTTGGGCCTCACCAGAAAGAAACGGGGCAATCAGGCCGGCCCATCGTGCCTTCGGCCATTTTTCTCACACCGCCATCCGTTCAAACGTGGTCAGGTATGCCTCGACGTCATCTTCGGTCATCTGCCAGTACCGACTCACGTGAATCACTCTTGACTCGGCTTCCAGGTTAACCTCAGGTAAGCTTGCCAGGCGCTGAGCCACCTGCTGGAGAAGCGAACGATCGGTAGCTGTCATGTCCACCAACTCCTTCAGCTGGGCCATCATCACCCGATTAGCTTCTTGCTGGACGGCGGTGGACTGTACCAGCGCTTTCACCACGTCCTCCATGTTTATGCTTCCAACGTGATGCCCGCGTTCTCCACCACAATGTGATAAAACACTCCGGGATCGCCTTTGCTAGGGTCAAAGGTTACGTGCGTTCAGCATGAAACTCAGGCGCACAGCTGGGGTCCGGGTATAACTGACACTGGGTCAGGTTTATTAAAGGTGAAAGCAATGCATAAAGAAATAAAACATAAAACAAATCCTTGCCTGTCCGGCACTAACTAAACAAAGTACAACCTAACTACCAACTGGCGGGCTTCTCCCGTCCAGCCAAACCACAGTTGCAGTGGGCACTGCTTTCACTCACGTGTGTCTCTCACACAGACAGGCTCTCTGTGTTCCCAGGCTGAGACACTCACACAACCACCTGGCATCCTTTTATATCCGTCCTCCCGTTATTCATTAGAAACCAGGTGAGATACTGACCAGACGAGGCCACATAGGAAAGGTATCTGGGCGAGATATACCTGCCCTCATCCACTATTCCCACATGATTCTCACATTGGTATACATGGTCACCCTCACCCCCCCACTGCTGGTATGTATGGTCCCCCTCACCCCCCTTTGCTGGTATGTATGGTCCCCCTCACCCCCCTTTGCTGGTATGCATGCATGGTCACCCTCACCCCCCTTTCCTGGTATGCATGGTCCCCCTCCCTCCCCCCATTGATGGTATGCATGGTCCCCCTCACCCCCTTTGCTGGTATGCATGGTCCCCCTCCCCCCATTGCTGGTATGCATGGTCCCCCTCACCCCCCTTTCCTGGTATGCATGGTCCTCCTTCCTCCCCCCCCATTAGTGGTATGCATGGTCCTCCTCCCCCCCATTGCTGGTATGCATGGTACCCCTCGCCCCCCCCATTGCTGGTATGCATGGTACCCCTCGCCCCCCCATTGCTGGTATGCATGGTCCCCCTCACCCCCCTTTGCTGGTATGCATGGTCACCCTCACCTCCCTTTCCGGGTATGCATGGTCCCCCTCCCCCCCCATTGCTGGTATGCATGGTCCCCCTCCCCCCCATTGCTGGTATGCATGGTCCCTCTCCCCCCCCCATTGCTGGTATGCATGGTCCCCCTCACCCCCCTTTCCTGGTATGCATGGTCCCCCTCCCTCCCCCCCATTGGTGGTATGCATGGTCACCCTCACCCCCCTTTCCTGGTATGCATGGTCCCCCTTCCTCCCCCCCCCCATTAGTGGTATGCATGGTCCTCCTCCCCCCCCCCATTGCTGGTATGCATGGTACCCCTCGCCCCCCCCATTGCTGGTATGCATGGTCCCCCTCACCCCCCTTTGCTGGTATGCATGGTCACCCTCACCTCCCTTTCCGGGTATGCATGGTCCCCCTCCCCCCCATTGCTGGTATGCATGGTCCCCCTCCCCCCCATTGCTGGTATGCATGGTCCCCCTCCCCCCCATTGCTGGTATGCATGGTCCCCCTTCCCACCCTTTCCTAGTATGCATGGTCCCCCTCCCCCCATTGCTGGTATGCATGGTCCCCCTCACCACCCTTTGCTGGTATGCATGGTCACCCTTACCACCCTTTCCTGGTATGCATGGTCCCCCTCCCTCCCCCCATTGCTGGTTTGCATGGTCCCCCTCACCCCCCTTTGTTGGTATGTATGGTCTCTGTTAAAAAAAATACTTTTATACTCACATTCAGACAGCCTCCGATCTTCTTTCCACGCGCACAGCCTCGCGGTCCCAGTAATGCATTACGTGAAACATCGCTGATGACGTCGCACTCTCGCGAGACTGACGTCATCTCCGGTCTAAGGCGCAAGGTATTACTGGGACCGCGAGGCCGGGCACGTGGAAAGATCGGAGGCCGTCGGAAGGTGAGAATAACATTTTTATTATTTTAATTCTCTTTTTTTACAGATCAAGGCCTGCCGCCCCATTGAGCGCTACGCCCAACTTTGCCCGCCGCTGATTGGTCGCGCAGGCCACGACCAATCAGCGGCAGGCGCAGCTTACCGTTACAAACAGCTGCGCCTGTCGCTGATCGGTAGCGACCCGCGATTTCGGTTAAAGACAGACATGATAAGGCATATATATATATATATATATATATATATATATAGATATATATATATATATATATATAGATATATATATATATATATATAGATATATATATAGATAGATAGATAGATGAAGCAAAACTATGGGTCAGGCTTGCTGATCAATGTCACCCTGAGGCGGTCATGTGTGGGATGCTATGTCCATTGTTTTTACAGAAGAACTATTTAAAGTGTTTAGGAGTATGATTAATACAGTTAGGACCATAAATATTCGGACAGTGACAGAAGTTTTGACATTTTAGAAGTTTACCAAAACATAGACAACATACAGTTCTATAATCAGTATGGGTTGAAAGTGCAGACCCTCAGCTTTAATTAGAGGGTAGTCACTCCTTAATTGGAGTAAGGGTCTAGGAACGACAGATCTTTAAAATGTAGCTATTTTTAAAGGGACCAAAAGTAACTGGACAGTTTTTACAAAAGCTCTTTCATGTGCTATTCCCTTATTAATCTATTATAAATTAAGCAGGTAAAAGTTCTGAAGCCGATTCCAGATGTGGTATTTGCATCTGGAAACTGTTGTTGTGAACTCGCAACATGCAATCAAAGGACTTCTGAATGGAAGAGAAACAGACCATCATTTTGCTGAAAAAAAGAGGAAACTTAATCAGGCTTACAGTAGAAATTTTAGGAGGTTCCAAATAAACAATTGGCACATTCTGCAAAAAAGAAATTAGCACTGGTGTGCTTGGGCACTCAAAATGATCCGGATGTTCATAGAAGACAATGGTGGATAATCGCTGAATCCTTTCCATGAAGAAATACCCCTTCACAGCATCCATCCAAGTGAAGAAAACTCTCCAGGAAGTACACAACCGTCCAAAAGTTTGGGGTCACCCAATTTTGTGTTTTCCATGAAAACTCATACTTTTATTAATCAAATGAGTTGCCAAATGAATTTAAAATGTAGTCCAGACATTGACAAGGTTCAAAAAAAAGATTTTTATTTGAAATAATAATTTTCTCCTTCAAACTGCTTTCTTCAAAGAATGCTCCCTTTTGCAGCAATTTACAGTATTGCAGACCTTTGGCATTTTAGCAGTTAATTTGCTGAGGTAATCTGGAGACATTTCACCCCATGCTTCCAGAAGCCCCTCCCACAAGTTGGTTTGGCTTGATGGGCACTTTTTGCTCCCACAACAGCTCAATGGGGTTGGGATCTGGTGACTGCGCTGGCCACTCCATTACAGATAGAATACCAGCTGCCTGCGTCTTCCCTAAATAGTTCTTGCATAATTTGGAGGTGTGTTTTGGGTCATTGTCCTGTTGTAGGCTGAAATTGGCTCCAATCAAGCGCTGTCCACAGGGTATGGCATGGCGTTGCAAAATGGAGCAATAGCCTTCCTTATTCAAAATCCATTTTATCTTGTACAAATCTTTCACTTTACCAGCACCAAAGCAACCCCAGACCATCACATTACCTCCACCATGCTTGACAGATGGAGTCAGGCACTCTTACAGCATCTTTTCAGTTGTTCTGTGTCTCACAAATGTTCTTCTGTGTGAGCCAAACCCCTCAAACTTGGATTCGTCTGTCCATAACACTTTTTACCAATCTTCCTCTGTCCAACGTCTGTGTTCTTTTGCTCATATTAATCTTTTCCTTTTATTAGGCAGTCTCAGATATGGCTTTTTCTTTTGCCACTCTGCTCTGAAGGCCAGCATCCTGGAGTCGCTGCGTCACTGTAGACGTTGACACTGGCGTCTTGCGTGTACTATTTAATGAAGCTACCAGTTGAGGACCTGTGAGGCGTCGATTTCTCAAACTACAGACTCTAATGTACTTGTCCTGTTGCTCAGTTGTGCAGCAGGGCCTCCAACTTCTCTTTCTACTCTGGTTAGAGCCTGTTTGTGCTCTCCTCTGAAGGGAGTAGTACACATTGTTGTAGGAAATCTTCAGTTTCTTGGCAATTTCTTGCATGGAATAGCCTTCATTTCTAAGAACAAGAATAGACTGTCGCATTTCACATGAAAGTTATTTTTTTCTGGCCATTTTGAGAGTTTAATGGAACCAACAAATGTAATGCTCCAGATTCTCAACTAGCTCAAAGGAAGGTCAGGTTTATAGCTTCTCTAATCAGCCAAACTGTTTTCAGTTGTGCTAACATACTTGCACAAGGGTTTTCAAGGGTATTCTAACCATCCATTAGCTGTCTTACACAGTTAGCAAACACAAAGTACCATAAGAACACTGGAGTGATGATTGTTGGAAATGGGCCTCTATACAACTATGAAGATACTGCATTACAAACCAGATGTTTGCAGCTAGAATTGTCATTTACCACATTAACAATGTATAGAGTGTATTTCTGAATCATTTAATGTTAGCTTCATTGGAAAAAAAATGTGTTTTTCTTTAAAAAATAAGGAAATTTCCAAGTGACCCTAAACTTTGGAACGGTAGTGTAGGTATTTCAGCATCGAAGTCTACCATAAAGAGAAGACTTCATGAAAACAAATTCACAGGGTTCAACACAAGGTGCAAACCATTAATCAACCTTAAAAATAGAAAGTCCAGATTAGAAATTGCCAAAAAAAATCTATAAAAACCAGCCAATTCTGGAAAAGCATTCTTTGGACAGATGAAACTAAGTTTAATCTGTGCAATCAGAATGATGGGAAGAAGAAAGTATGGAGAAGGTTTGGAATGGCTCATGATCCAAAGCCCACCACATCCTCTGTAAAACATGGTGTAGGCAGTGTGATGGCATGGGCATGCATGGCTTCCAACGTCACCAGGTTACTAGTATTTATTGATGATTGTACTGAAACAGATGCAGTTGGATGAACTCTGCAGCAGGGTTGATTGGACGACGCTTCACAGAACAGATGGACAGTGACCCAAAACATACTGCAAAACCAAAACAGGAGTATTTTAAACAAAGAAGTGGAATATTCTGCAATGGCCGAGTCAATCACAAGATCTCAACCCCATCAATCATGCATTTCACATGCATAAGAAAAAAAATTTAAATCAGAAAGACCCAAAAACAAGCAACAACTGAAGTCAGCTGCCATAAAGGCCTTGTAAAATATTACAAAAGGAGGAACCCAGCGTTTGGTGATGTCCATGGCTTCCAGACTTCAGGCAGTCAATGTAGAGACTCCATCGCAGGTAAATCAATAAAAATGAAAATTTTATTTATAGTAAAGGTAATGTGTCCAATTACTTTTGAGCCTCTGAAATGTGGAGAATTTGTAGAAGAATTGTGGCAATTCCTAAATGTTGCACAGTACACTTTTGTTACCCCACTTTACAAGAAAACTGAAAATCCACACTTCCATTTGTATTTCAGTTGTTTAATTTTAAATAAAAAAAAAAAAAGCGTGGCATGGAGAGACAAAATCTTGAAAAGTCGGTCATTGTCCAAATACATCTGGACCTAACTGTAAATCACTTGTTGATATTTTGGGAATTGGTTGATCTGTGCTATGTTTTGTCTTAGTAACTAGACGTCGGCTACTGAATTGGTGTGAGAGCAAGAGTCAAATAGACATGAAGCCATCAATGCAAACCTCTAACGAAATAAATTAATGCAATATGGAAAGGGAAGCTTTTGCATCAAATTTATTTCCTCTGGATTATGAAACAGCAGTGAGGAAGACACATGTTTGATTGAAAAGTTAGCAGGAGTTGTGAATTTTTGTCTTTTGTAGTTAGTTTAGGATGCCTCCTTTCTACAATGGCCAAATGGACATCCATTATGGTTAGACATCAGTGTAGTGCATGCCCAATCATAACCAGTGCAGTACACTGTGCAGATTAATGGCAATTTCACAAATATGACAGGACAAAATTGTGCAACAAAATAAAAACTTTTTTTTTTCTTTATAAAGGTCCTTTCTGATTTATTACTATGACTGGAAATGTCCTCTTACCCAGTGACTCCTGATGTTCCTCCATCATCAACTCAGGTCCTGTGACCACTGTACAGGGCACAAACATAATAGATGGAGAAGTGTCACAGAATGTAAATCATGTGCATGTCCCATTGTTTTCTCCCACCACACAGCCTTCATTGCCCCTGCTGCTCCTTCCCTAAAGCTGTCCTGAGTCCATCTGTCTAGACACCCAAACTACATGTATACTTCTCCCTAAACAGCCTGATCTTTGTCAACAACTTCATTACTGTACACCCAGAACTGTGGCCACTAATCCTCTCCCATGCACTCCTCACTGTGTCAACAACTCCACTCCTGTACCCCCAGCGCTGTGCTCACTACTCCACTCCTGTGCCCCCAGCGCTGTGCTCTCTACTTCACTCCTGTGCCCCCAGCGCTGTGCTCACTACTCCACTCCTGTGCCCCCAGCGCTGTGCTCACTACTCCACTCCTGTGCCCCCAGCGCTGTGCTCACTACTCCACTCCTGTGCCCCCAGCGCTGAGCTCACTACTCCAATCCTGTGCCCCCAGCGCTGAGCTCACTACTCCACTCCTGCGCCCCCAGCGCTGAGCTCACTACTCCACTCCTGCGCACCCAGCGCTGTGCTCACTACTCCACTCCTGCGCACCCAGCGCTGTGCTCACTACTCCACTCCTGCGCACCCAGCGCTGTGCTCACTACTCCACTCCTGCGCACCCAGCGCTGTGCTCACTACTCCACTCCTGCGCACCCAGCGCTGTGCTCACTACTCCACTCCTGCGCACCCAGCGCTGTGCTCACTACTCCACTCCTGCGCACCCAGCGCTGTGCTCACTACTCCACTCCTGCTCCCCCAGCGCTGTGCTCACTACTCCACTCCTGCTCCCCCAGCGCTGAGCTCACTACTCCACTCCTGCGCCCCCAGCGCTGAGCTCACTACTCCACTCCTGCGCCCCCAGCGCTGTGCTCACTACTCCACTCCTGCGCCCCCAGCGCTGAGCTCACTACTCCACTCCTGCGCCCCCAGCGCTGAGCTCACTACTCCACTCCTGCGCCCCCAGCGCTGAGCTCACTACTCCACTCCTGCGCCCCCAGCGCTGAGCTCACTACTCCACTCCTGCGCCCCCAGCGCTGTGCTCACTACTCCACTCCTGCGCCCCCAGCGCTGAGCTCACTACTCCACTCCTGCGCCCCCAGCGCTGTGCTCACTACTCCACTCCTGCGCCCCCAGCGCTGTGCTCACTACTCCACTCCTGCGCCCCCAGCGCTGTGCTCACTACTCCACTCCTGCGCACCCAGCGCTGTGATCACTACTCCACTCCTGCGCACCCAGCGCTGTGCTCACTACTCCACTCCTGTGCCCCCAGCGCTGTGCTCACTACTCCACTCCTGTGCCCCCAGCGCTGTGCTCACTACTCCACTCCTGTGCCCCCAGCGCTGTGCTCACTACTCCACTCCTGCGCACCCAGCGCTGTGCTCACTACTCCACTCCTGTGCCCCCAGCGCTGTGCTCACTACTCCACTCCTGCGCCCCCAGCGCTGTGCTCACTACTCCACTCCTGCGCCCCCAGCGCTGTGCTCACTACTCCACTCCTGTGCCCCCAGCACTGTGCTCACTACTCCACTCCTGTGCCCCCAGCGCTGTGCTCACTACTCCACTCCTGTGCCCCCAGCGCTGTGCTCACTACTCCACTCCTGCGCACCCAGCGCTGTGCTCACTACTCCACTCCTGTGCCCCCAGCGCTGAGCTCACTACTCCACTCCTGCGCCCCCAGCGCTGAGCTCACTACTCCACTCCTGCGCCCCCAGCGCTGAGCTCACTACTCCACTCCTGCGCCCCCAGCGCTGTGCTCACTACTCCACTCCTGCGCCCCCAGCGCTGAGCTCACTACTCCATTCCTGCGCCCCCAGCGCTGTGCTCACTACTCCACTCCTGCGCCCCCAGCGCTGTGTTCACTACTCCACTCCTGCGCCCCCAGCGCTGTGCTCACTACTCCACTCCTGCGCCCCCAGCGCTGTGCTCACTACTCCACTCCTGCGCCCCCAGCGCTGTGCTCACTACTCCACTCCTGTGCCCCCAGCACTGTGCTCACTACTCCACTCCTGTGCCCCCAGCGCTGTGCTCACTACTCCACTCCTGTGCCCCCAGCGCTGTGCTCACTACTCCACTCCTGCGCACCCAGCGCTGTGCTCACTACTCCACTCCTGTGCCCCCAGCGCTGTGCTCACTACTCCACTCCTGTGCCCCCAGCGCTGTGCCCAGTACTACTCACCTACACGCCCTGGACCATGCACATTGCTGCCATCCCTCACTAATCAGTCAGCGCAGGTCTTGTTCTCACACCGTGGGCTAACGTCTCCATTCCCTTTACTGTATAGTGTGTCGCTGTCGTTCTGACGTCATCAGTCGCGTTCTGCAACCGTAGGATCACGGGAGTTAATAGTCTTCAGCGTTGCTTGTGTGTAGACTCTGCACAGTCCCCGCCCCCGGCGCTCCGCTCTTCATCTGCGCATGCCCACACGACGGTCTCCTAGTTCTTCATAGTGCACCGATAGGGAGAGCTGAGGAGATTGTCATGTGAAAGATGAATGGCTATGGAAAGGGCATTGTTCACAGTCGGGTCCAGTTCTGTGCCGTAAGTAGATATGGCCATGAGAAGTGCATCTCAACTGTACCTTACACATCCATTTTCCACAGTTACATGTGAAATATTTTATTTCCAGCTCCACCATTGTTTCCCAACCATAATTTGTGCACGTTACTGTTACGGAGCGTTACTTCTCCTCGTCATGAGACGGTGGGAGTCTTGTACATACAACCAGACACGTGTGAAAGGGGCAGCAATCTTTAAGTTCCTCCAAGAACCGAAGGCGTCCATACTTGTCATCATTGAACATCAATAACTAGTGGGGCCGACACAATCTGCATATGGGAGATTTTCAGGCGGACTACAATGACCAGTTTTGAAGTGAAAACAGCGTGAGGAAACATTAGGGACTTTTTGAAGGAAATTTGCATAAAGTTTCATTGTAGCAGCAAAATGATTGAGATTGGTGACAGCATATTTTTTTCTTTGCGGGTTTTGACCTGCGATGTTTCTTTTTTCCAAAACCCAGCATGTCAATTATTTTAGCGTTTTTTCTGCATTTGTTAGGGTGGTTTCACATTAGCGTTTCAGGGTGCCACCGCTAAGCCCCGCCCCTGCCGTGCCTCCTCCGGTAGCTCCACCTACCAGCGCATGACGCTGCATGCATCCCCTATCTTTATTACTGGTTACACAGGCTGTGCGCAGTATGCGTTTGGCGGCTCATGCGTCCTTTTGACGGTGCGCCGAGCGCAACCAAATTGCAACAGTTAGCGTTTGGCGCTGGTCAGCACACAGTCAAAAGGACGCATGCGCCGCGAAACGCATACTGCGCACGGCCTGCGTCCCCAGTGATAAAGATAGGGGGCGCAGGGTGCATGCAGCGTCATGCGTTGGTAGGCGGAGCTACCGGAAGAGGCGCGGCAGGGGCGGGCCTTAGCGGCGGCCGTGCGCAGGCCGTCGCTGCGCCCTGAGACTCTTCAAAAACAGAGTAAAAGCGCAGTTGACAGCCAAAAGATTGTATCAAAAGCACATGTAAATTAAATGCATTTTTTTAATTGCTTTTTTGAGTAATGAGCCATTTTGATCTCAATAGGGAAAAACTACAGTAAAAACACACAGAATTGACATGTTGTGTATGCAAAAAAAATGCTCCCTAGGTCAACCTACAACTGAAAAAAATGCACTGTGTGAATGGGATTTTACAAAACTCATTCAGAAAACTGTGACAGTAAAACAAAACCTTTTTTCCACAGTATTAGATATGCATTAAAAAACTGTTAAAAACCCTATGAGTGAACAATACCTGTATTTGTTGCCAATGACAACTAACCATACATCAACTTTCAATTTTTCAGTGCAGTATAAGAAAATAAAAGCTTGGCCCTCAATGGTCGCTATTGGCAATAAAAGCAATTTTACTAACACATAGTCTTGATAAATGTGGCCCTGAGCATGTGGATAAAATGTCTTTTTGAGGAATCAAAAAATGAATATGATGCACAACAATGTCATTATGTCAAAATGAAATGTGCACATATTCCATCTTATGTCACTTCTTTTCCACACTTCAACTTTTTTTTTACACCTGTGAGGGAGACTCCATTTTGGATTTATGAATTCAGGCCCCATAGATTATCCAGAGATCTACCTCCACTCCTGAAATGTGGCCCCCACCCTTGGGAAGAGTACACAATTCCCAAAAGATCCGAACTTCACCAATTGGCCAGAGAATTACAGGCCACTTGTTAATGAAGGCAGGGAGGAGACCCCCTGCTGTCTTTTGTGCAAGTTTGCTTAGAGTACCGTTACACCTAGCGATGCACCAGCGATCCCGACCAGTGATATGACGCGGTCAGGACCGCTGGTGCATCGCTAGGTGGTCGCTAGTGAGCTGCCACACAGGCAGATCTCACCAGCGACATCGCAGGGGACGGGGATCGCTACTTACCTGTCAGACGCGGCGATCCTGCGTCCTCCCGCCCGGCTCCACACGTCGCTCGTCTCTCCACAGGAAGCCCAGCAGGAAGTGACCGACGAGAAATGATCCAGGAGCTTCTCGCGCGATCAGCGATAACCAGCGGGGGAGCCGGTCGGAGGTAAGTATCACATGCAGCGATATCGCTAGCAATATCGCTGCAACGTCACAAAATCGGTGACTTTACAGCGATATTGCTAGCGATATCGCAGTGTGTAACGGGGGCTTTACATCAAGGGAAAACGTCAGACCAAGCATCACTGACTTCTAGAGATGAATTATGAAAGTGCTGTGCATCTCAAGGTGAAATCCAATATACCACCAGATCCCTGGGAGCCCCCTGCACGCACCCCTGCATCTCATATTTCTCTAGCTATCCCGAGCTATCGAGACTGGCTCTCCAAAACCACTTAGCCGACCCAAGTTTGGACTTTCTGTATCGGACCAGCTCCAACGAACCTGTTGACACATTAGTCGTCCCATTTGTACCTCTTGCTAGGAAGTTATGATCCATCCTAGATATTGGGAATTATTTCAGCGAGGAGGTAAAGGGAGGAGAATTCAGTCCAACCCAAAGGGGCGGTGGAATATATGGGAGGGGGCGCGCTAAGGGTTAAAAGCTAGCTACACACAAATGTGTAGCCACTGTCTTTGTTCCACCATAGCAGAAACGTTACGTTACGTGTGGAGATGGACCAGAAACTAAAAAGGTGCCAGTGGATATGAGAGCGTCCTTCATCCACAAGTGATAAGAATGGTAACGTGACACATACAGCTAACTGCTATCCCCAACTTGTATCCTACTTTTATCTGTACCTCTGGCTGTAATTTCTGTATATTACTCTGTATATATTTGTTGTATCTAGTGCGCCTATCGGCAATTAAAATATCAATTAATTTTTATCTCGAAACCCGATTTCCCACGTCTGTGAGTCCGGCTAGTACTTATACGATACCTGGAGTTGGTTTGTGACCCGATATAAGCTTGTTAACGGACCAGGCTTATATCTGACGAGGAACTTGTGGCAGCATACCGTTCTGGTGATATTGGGGGATCCTGGCAGTGACGGACTGGAGGTTTTTATATATATATATATATATATATATATATATATATATATATTCCCGACCGAGGACTGGTGATATACAGGGTGGGCTATTTATATGGTTAAACCTAGGTAGGCCATTTATATGGATACACCTAAATAAAATGGGAATGGTTGGTGATATCAGCTTCCTGTTTGTGGCACATTAGTTTATGGGAGGGGGAAAACTTTTCAAGATGGGTGGTGACCATGGCGGCCATTTTATAAATGGCCCACCCAGGTGTATCCATATAAATTGCCCACTCAGGTGTATCCATATAAATGGCCCACCCTGTATATATCTCCCTCACTGCAGAGTGCCCCAATAACCAGTACATGACAGGGCAGCCTATGCGGCTACTTATCCTAGATGCAGTTCCTTGACTGACCTGAGAGTAAGGGAGGTGCCAGAGGGATGCGACTGCATAAGCTCCGTCACAAATTGGTGACGGCGGGGGGATATCCGTATCCCCCGGCTCCCCGTGTGTGTTTTCCTTACAACACCTTATTGACTGAGCCCATTTTGACCTTAATTACTGTATCAAGCCACATTTTACAATTCTGACCAGTGTCACTTTATGATGTTATAACTCTGGAATGCTTCAACGTATCCCACTGATTCTGAGACAATTTTTTCGTGACATGTAACACATGAAGTATAACATGTCACAAAAAAACGGTCTCAGAATCAGTGGGATACGTTGAAGTTATGTCTATCTAGTGCATATCGAGGTTAAACTATTTTGTGTGACATATCTATCTGATTTAAGAGCATAAGAATTAAAAGTTAGAGAACTGTTGAATTTTCTAATTGTTTGCCAAATTTTCATTTTTTTTCACAATTAAATGCAAGTCATATCGAAGAAATGTTACCACTATCATGAAGATAGTAGTAACATTTCTTCTACAGTTGTGGCCAAAAGTATTGACACCCCTGCAATTCTGTCAGATAATACTCAGTTTCTTCCTGAAAATGATTGCAAACACAAATTCTTTGGTATTATTATCTTCATTTAATTTGTCTTAAATGAAAAAACACAAAAGAGAATGAAGCAAAACATTGATGATTTCACACAAAACTCCAAAAATGGGCCAGACAAAAGTATTGGCACCCTCAGCCTAATACTTGGTTGACCAACCACTTCCGGTAACCATCAGTGAGTTTCTTACAATGCTCTGCTGGAATTTTAGACCATTCTTCTTTGGCAAACTGCTCCATGTCCCTGATATTTGAAGGGTACCTTCTCCAAACTGCCATTTTTAGATCTCTCCACAGGTGGTCTATGGGATTCAGGTCTGGACTCATTGCTGGCCACCTTAGAAGTCTCCAGTGCTTTCTCTCAAACCATTTTCTAGTGCTTTTTGAAGTGTGTTTTGGGTTATTGTCCTGCTGGAAGACCCATGACCTCTGAGGGAGACCCAGCTTTCTCACACTGGGCCCTACATTATGCTGCAAAATTTGTTGGTAGTCTTCAGACTTCATAATGCCATGCACACGGTCAAGCAGTCCAGTGCCAGAGGCAGCAAAGCAACGCCAAAGCATCCGGGAACCTCCGCCATGTTTGACTGTAGGGACCGTGTTCTTTTCTTTGAATGCCTCTTTCTTTCTCCTGTAAACTCTATGTTGATGCCTTTGCCCAAAAAGCTCTACTTTTGTCTCATCTGACCAGAGAACATTCTTCCAAAACGTTTTAGGCTTTTTCAGGTAAGTTTTGGCAAACTCCAGCCTGGCTTTTTTATGTCTCGGGGTAAGAAGTGGGGTCTTCCTGGGTCTCCTACCATACAGTCCCTTTTCATTCAGACGCCGAAGGATAGTACGGGTTGACACTGTTGTACCCTCGGACTGCAGGGAAGCTTGAACTTGTTTGGATGTTAGTCGAGGTTCTTTATCCAACATCCGCACAATCTTTCGTTGAAATCTCTTGTCAATTTTTCTTTTCCGTCCACATCTAGGGAGGTTAGCCACAGTGCCATGGGCTTTAAACTTCTTGATGACACTGCGCACGGTAGTCACAGGAACATTCTGGTCTTTGGAGATGGACTTGTAGCCTTGAGATTGCTCATGCTTCCTCACAATTTGGTTTCTCAAGTCCTCAGGCAGGTCTTTGGTCTTCTTTCTTTTCTCCATGCTCAATGTGGTACACATAAGGACACAGGACAGAGGTTGAGTCAACTTTAATCCATGTCAACTGGCTGCAAGTGTGATTTAGTTATTGCCAACATCTGTTAAGTGCCACAGGTAAGTTACAGGTGCTGTTAATTACACAAATTAGAGAAGCATCACATGATTTTTCGAACAGTGCCAATACTTTTGTCCACCCTCTTTTTTATGTTTGGTGTGGAATTATATCCAATTTGACTTTAGGACAATTCTTTTTGTGTTTTTTCATTTAAGACAAATTAAATGAAGATAATACCAAAGAATTTGTGTTTGCAATCGTTTTCAGGAAGAAACTGAGTATTATCTGACAGAATTGCAGGGGTGTCATTACTTTTGGCCACAACTGTATATGACTTGCTTTTAATTGTGGAAAAAAAGAAAATTTGTCCAAAAAATGATAAATTTCACATTTTTCTAACTTTTAATTCTTATGCTCTTAAATCATATAGATATGTCACACAAAATAGTTAATAAATAAATAAAATTTCCCACATCAGCACAAAACAGCAACACAATTTTTTAAACATAATTTTTTTGTGAGAATGGTTAAAAGCTGACCAGCGATTTGTCATTTTTCCAACAATTTTACAAAACCAAATTTTTTAGGGACAATCTCACATTTGAAGTGCGTTGTGGGGTCAATATGACAGAAAATACCCCAAAGTGACGCCACTCTAAAAACTGCACCCCTCAAGGTGCTCAAAACCACATTCAAGAAGTTTATTAACCCTTCAGGAGCTTCACTGGAACTGAAGCAATGTGGAAGGAAAGAATGAACATTTAAAGTTTTTCACAAAAACTTTTTTAGACCCAAACTTGTTTTATTTTCACAAGGGTAACAGGAAATATGGACCCCAAAATTTGTTGTGCAATTTCTTCTGAATACGCCAATACCTTATTCGTGGGAGAAATCTACAGTTTGGGCGCACGGCAGGGCTCAGAAGGGAAGGAGCACTGTTTGACTTTTTGAATGTTTTCTGGAATAATTAATGGACACCATGTCACATTTGGAGAGCCCTGGATGTGCCTAAACAGTGGAAACCCCCCACAAGTGACCCCATTTTAGAAACCACACCCCTCAAGAATTTTATCCAGGGGTATAGTGCGCATTTTTAACCAACAGGTACGATACAGAATTTGATAACATTAGGTTGTCATATTGAATATGTCATCATTAGTGTTGAACACAAGTGCTCACTACTCGAATTTGCAATGGGTGCTCAGGTATGCACCAAATATCATGGGTGCTGGGTGACATGCTTGAATCCCTGCCCCGCAAGTTCTGCGGCTGTTAGACATCCCCCCCAAAAAAAATTCAGATATCCGCAATACTCCGTGCATACCTGAGCACCCGATGCAAACTTGAGTAGCAAGCACTTGTTCTCAACACTAGGCATCAGATCGTCATTTTATTTTTTATTTTTGAAAAAACAATTCTAACCCTAACAGAAACCTAACCCAACCTAAACCCTACCCTAACCAACTGCAAAAAATGAAAAAGATAAAAATTATAATATATATATATGTAAGTGGGTGACAAAGGGGGATTTGACAATTTTTTTATTTTGATCACTGTGATAGAGTCTATCACAGTGATCAAAAGGAACCAATAGGTAAATTTTCTTATTGTTGCCGGGTATTGGACAGCAGATCTTGGAGGGAGTACTGCCCATGCGCCCACTATTTTTTTTTCCCAGGAAGATGACGCCGGGTCGGGGGACGGTTCAGGAGGGCCTTGGGATGGCAAAGTTACCAGGGTGTCTCGGGGGCATCATTTATCTCTCCTCTGACATATCATGTCAAAAGAGAGAGAAATCATTGAAACAGCAGGCACACTTTTTTTTGTGATTGGCGTTATCCAGTGAATAACGGCAATCACGTTATCGTACACCGGAAAATCCAGCCCTAATCATGTTTTGTGGGATCTCAGCTACTTCCGGTAGCTGTGACCCTGGCGATTTTCTGACTCTGGGGGACACTACAGCCTTTTTCCTAAACGCCATTTTAAAATTGCGATGAGGGAATAAGTACTCGTAGCAGCCGCTGTTTTAATGCGTATCGGCTAAGGGTTAAGTCCAAGTGGAAGATATCAGACAGTTTTCACTGTGGGCATGTACAAAAATCACAGAAAATAAATTTATTCCCCATCCAAACTTTTGAATGCACTTGTCCAACAGTTCAATGTTTCAGTATTTTTTGAATGCAAATGTTCAATGTTTCAGTACTTTTTGCACAACTTGCTGTTCTTTAACATGGAGCTTAATGGCAAAATTCACAAAAGGTGTTTTGATCCATGAATCGGTCAATAAATTTCAGTAGTCAATTAGAATTGGTATTAAACAGTCCTCCTAATCATGCTGTTCACATTTTGACATCATGAGACCAAGAAGACACCTAACTATTGATCAACAGTATGTCAACGTAATGAGGCTTCAAGCAGGATGTTCCCAGATGGAAGTGGCCACTGAGCTTAGTGTCACAGAAAGGCAGAGAAGTGGACGTCCTTTAGCCCACAATGATGATCGCTTCATTCTGAACAATGCTCTTTGGAATCGGATGATGCATGTGAAACAACTACAGGCATATTTAAGGGAGGTGAGAGTCACCCAATTGTTACATCAGACTATTTAAAACAGTTTACATCAGCGTGGTGTGTGTGCTAGATGACTTGCAAGGGTACCTAACCACCACACCAGGCCCAGGTGTCATCGTCTTACATGTGCCAGGGAGCACCATGCATCCGCCACTGTTGTGAACAAACGAGCCTTTGGTGGCAGGGTTACAGTGTGGGTAGGTGTGTCTAATCAATTCAAAACAGCCCTAAACTTTGTGAATTGAATAATGACAAGCCCCTACTACTTGAATAACATCATTAATCCTGTCATTTTGCCTCTACAAGTGTAGAGCACAGGATAAATGTGATCTGATCGAAAATGTTATGTGCCACAAAATGCTTCCAATAAAAGCTTCAACTCAACCCACAAAAACAAGCCTCCACTAATGTCTGTCATCTGTTAACAAAAATATAAAGTCTACCCATTACTGGTAGCACAAACGCTCTGAAAAAGCAACATAGCTCACACCAAAAGAAAAGCAGGGATATATGGGTATCCAAATACCCCCCCTTCCATCTGAGTGCCACAATGTGTCTAAACCACAGTTAGCGCCCATGTGTTTGGCATTACTATAGCAAGGTGAACCCACTTAATTTTATGGGTATGCTGCTCCAAAAGAACGAGCTGGGCACAATGTATTGGCACTGCAATGGAATATTTGCCTTTCTGCTCTGCAACTTCTACTGCGTGTTTGTTTCTGGAAATCACCCCAAAATCAAAACCGTTTCTCCGCCCATAGATTAATTCCCAGAAGAGGTGTTAATCCCAAAAAGCAGTCAATTGAGTGAGTTTCTGCTGTTTTTGCACTTGGGGGCTCTGCAAATGGATTCTACAAACTATTCTAGGAAAATCTGTGTCGCAAAAGTCAATTCGTTCTCCTTCCCTCCCGAGCCCTGCTGTCACATTGATACCGTGACAGAGAGGGGCCCAAAGACTGCAGTGTCTGGTTTCACCAACTCCTGCACTGGTTAGAAGTACTTCACCGTCTTATTAAGCAGTGCAGATTTTTTCCTTGCTAGCGGTGCAAGGGTTAAACTGTTCAGTTGCCGCTCCTGGAGCTTTCCTACTTGGACTGTCTCAGCTGTTCAGAGTGGGCCACTCCCCTATGCTATATATGCTCAGCTCTTGCACTTACAGATTGTCAGTGTTAGCTCTTGGCACCTGGTTCTGGAGTTGGTGGTATAGTTTGTGAATGGAATTGGAGTTGGCTTTTGGAAAGTTGTTCAAGAGATTGTAGCTAGAAGTTTGTGTGCACATCCTTATCCTCTCCTATTTAGTTTATCCTTCCCTTAACTCCCATGTGTGCCACTCTGTTATTTGGTGAGTGTATTTTGCATGGTTGGTATTTTCATTTATCCCTGTCCGTCTTCCCTTATTTGTCTGATTAGTGTTAGGTGTCGGATTCCTGCCTCTGCACAGGAGGAATCTCGAGCCTTGGCTTCTGCGGTCTCCCATTCAGTCCCAGAGGATCCTGCTCAGCAAAGACATCGTTCCCAGCATCTTGCTCAGGCTAGTGCTGTCAGGTTGGTTGCTGCTGCCACCTCTGGGTCAGCTTTGGCAATCCACATTAGCCAACAGCGAGCAGCTCAAGAGGCTAAGTCCTTTTTGCAGCCTTCTGAGCATGCCCGTGGGACGACCTCTCATTTGAGGTCGGGGGTCACACGCTCAGGTCCTCAAGCAGCACTGATTGGGCCATCAGGAAGGTCCCAGATGGATTGCACGGCCGTGCGCTAGTATAGTCTGAAATTAGTAGTGGTATGTGTGATGATGGATGCTTGTGAAACGCTGACTGACTCATTATGAAACACCTTCCCTCTGATGCGCATGTTAGTAGGGTTTAGAGTTTCAAGTCAGCTCCGAGTAGAGGCACTGCCTAGCGCCGCAGTGCTCTCAGCTCCTATCACATGTTAGCACCAGTGTGCGCCACGCTACATTAGGCACTACGGTACCGCACGTTCAGCAACTACAGAGTGGCGCCATGCGCCAATAATGCTCTTTCAAGACCAAAACTTAGGTTGGTTAGTGGCGTCTGCCAGAGCTGCGCTGTAGGTACTTTGTGCGGTATTTACCTAACAGCTGAACCCTGTGACTGTTAACAGGGCACAGTGTTCAGTAAGGGTCTATCCTTGGCGTCGCAGTTCCGGCGCCGAATGCTAGTGGGTCTAGAGGGACTCTAACCCCGTGTCCTTGGGGCAGGGTCCTGTGACCAAAACACTAGTGTTCACTCTGTGGTATCGCGGCCCTGTAAAGCAACAGGGTCCGCCTCCTATTCACCGGGTGAAGTTAACCCATGTGTGTTTGCTATACCGCCAGTTTCCATCCGCCATTACCGAGCAGCAGTCTACCATCTCTGCATGGTGGACCCCGGGCTGCGAACGCACCTCTTCACCATCTTTTATTATTTGGTGCATTCCGCCAGCCCTAATATTATACTAGCTCCAGGGTCGGGCTAGTAATGGCGGACGAACAGCGACTGCTGCAATACATCCGGCAGCTTGAGGGCAGGTTTGCGGCTCTCGAGCGTTCAGCCTCAGCTGCGGATGTTCCTGCAGTCGCTGTTCAGGCAGCCACAGAGGCTGTCTCCTGTGTGACAACTGCCATCCCCGCCCTGACTTTGTCCTGCCTCCCACTGCCCGAGAAGTTCTCTGGTGATAGTTCTTCATGTAGGGGCTTCGTGAGCCAGTGCTCTATACAGCTAGAGCTGCTGGCGGCACGATTACCCTCAGAGCAGGCTAAGGTGGGATTTGTTGTTTCCCTCTTGTTGGGCAGGGCTTTGGAGTGGTCCATACCGCTGTGGGAACGCGGTGATCAGGTGGTGCAGAGCTGTCATGATCCAGGTTGGATATGACAGATTAAATGCACAAAGTAACCTTTTTTTTTCCCTTGGCTATGTGCCAAGGTTTGTTTTTTGCCCCCGGTGGCCATTACGATTATTGCACTGTGGTGTCTTTTGTTCTAAATTTGTCCCCTGGTGGTGGTGAGCATCATTGCACTTGGTTACTTTAGTTTGTGCACGCAATTATGTAACAGGTGTGATTGCTCTATAAGAGAGTGTCAGGTGTGTCAATCACGGTTGGTGATTAGTCCTCAGTTTCAAGCAAGCCTGGGTGAAGGATGGAGCTGAAAGAGAGTCCCGGGCAGCTCAGTGAGAGTCCTGGAGTGGCAGCTATGGTGTCTGCGAGGAGGGCTGGCATGGCTTGGTGGAGTTGCAGCTATGGTGTCAGCAAGGAGTTCTTGCATGGCTTGGTGGAGTGGCAGCTATGGTGTAGAGCTGCACTCATGATGCTGGATTCGGTTGCTGAAAAGCTGGACTCAAGATGCTGGACTCTTTTGCGGAAAGCTGGATTCATATGCTGGACTCTGTTTTCTGGACAGCTGCACGCAGGTGGTGGACTCTGTTCGCTCCAAGGCTGCACTATGGTGTTGGACCCGGTCGGAGGAAAAGATGCACGCAGGTGGTGGGCTCTGTTGCTGGGAGAGTAAGCAACAGAGCAAAGCTAAGTGGTGTTCCCCTGTTTTGTCTCTTTTCCTTATGTGTGTTTAGTGCAGTGGTGGGATTAGTTTCCGCACCGACCAATTCCCTAGTGAGGGTTTAGGTGCAGGGCGAGCTAGGGTTTAAAGGTATCCTGAGCGGCGCCCAGTGCGGAACCGGCCTAGGGAACGCTAGGAGTGTAGAGACACTGACTCAGGGGAGTGCAGGAGGTCTCCGCTTCCCCGTTTCCCTATCGCAGGGCCACCATTGATATTGTTACCCAGGTTTCCCCTTTATTGTTTAAATTCGCCCAACTGGAGGCGGTGTTTCCAGGGTCACGCGTGTCATCTAAATCCTCCCTGCTGGGGGCGCTGTGTCCAGCCACGCGTGACCGTGACAAGAGCGCTTCTCAGTTCTTGGCCGCTCTGAAGCAGGTCTTCTTGGGACCGCGAGCCACCCATGATACCGTGCTCCAGCTGCTGGCACTGTCACAGGGCTCGTTCTTGGTCAGCCATTATGTCATCCGGTTCCGGACCCTGGTCTCTGAGCTGGAATGGCCAGACAAGGTCCTCATCCCAGTGTTCTGGAGAGTCGTGGCTGACCACGTGAAGGACGCCCTGTCAGCTGCACCCTGTAACTGTTAACAGGGCACAGGGTTCAGTAAGGGTCTCTCCTTGGTGTTGCAGTTGCGACGCCGAACGCTAGTGGGTCTAGAGGGACTCTAACCACGTGTCCTTGGGGCAGGGTCCTGTGACCAAAACACTAGCGTTCACTCTGCGGTATTGCGGCTGTGGTGTAATTACTACTGTGTCCGCTAGGGGGCGCTGTGTGGATGTCCCAAGAGAGAGGATGAGTGGCAGAATGCTGAGTGGCCGTTGTGTATCTCAAAGTGGGTGGCTTTGAGATGAAGGCTTGGTTATGTGCTGATCAGCAGAGCTGATCTTTTGTGCCTATGTGTTAGGGAGAAGCCTTCAGGCAGCTGGAGAGATGGGCGGGTTCTAGCTGCTTACAAATCCACCCAGGGGTGTGTCTGATAACACCTATAGTAAAAGGCTATGTGAGTATGTGAAGGACCTGTGATGAGGTCATAGCCATGTGACCCGGTGGGCGTGGCCACGGACCATATATGGTGGCCAGGGTAGGTCACATGGGTGAATGCAGGGACCTGGTTGGTCCAGAGCGGAAGGTCCCGTGCTCAGGATTGTCTCCTGGCGAACAGCCTGTGTGTGTATTGGCTGCCAGAGCTTGAGAGTTCCCTGGAGGGATATGGACATCTGCAGCGTGAATGAAGGAACCATGTGCAGACCCTGACGTGGGTGAGAAAGCCTCCTAAGCATAACCTGTATGATCACAGGCTTAACAGAGGGAAGCTCTGTAATGGACGCTATGCTGTGGTGAACTTTATGTTAATTGCTTTGGATTATGCTACGGATATGAGCTGTATGGTGCTGCTGTGGCTCTATGATGATGAATAAACCGCAAGGACTATGATTTGGTTTTATGGAAAACCCGTACCGGATGTGATTTAATTTGCTGCCAAGCAAGTGTCCCCCAACCTTGAATGACAGCGTTACCTCACACGGCCCTATGAAGCAACAGGGTCTGCCTCCTATTCACCGGGTGGAGTTAACCCGTGTGTGTTTGCTATACCGCCAGTTTCCGTCCGCCATTACCGAGCAGCAGTCTACCATCTCTGCATGGTGGACCCCGGGCTGCGAACGCACCTCATTACCATCTTTTGTTATTTGGTGCGTTTTGCCAGCCCTAACAGTTAGTGTGTTCCTATACACTGCTGCTTTCTACTGCCCTGGGTGTAGGAAGGGACACATAAGAGTTGATATAGAAGCATAGCAAGGCACGTGAATCCGGCGTCTCCACCTTCAGGAGTAATCTGGGGAACAAGCATAGACTAGGGTGCCCCTAGTTCTAGGGACCTGGTTAGTGCTATAGTCCAAAAGTCACTGCGTGACACCTGCCATGTGGCTAAACAGTACTGTACAGTTACATATATCTTGTATTATCACATTCAGGAGAAATAGTGTAATAAATTATGGGGCCTTTTTTTCCCTATTTCTCCTTGTGAAAATTATGGGGCTAAAACAACATTTTAGTAGCAAAAAATGTAATTATTATTTTGTCACCACCCAATGATATAAAATTCTGTGACACAACTGTGGTGTTAATATGCTCTCTGCATCACAAGATGTATTCCCGGAGGGATGCAGCTGGTAAAATAGGGGCACTTTTGGAGAGTTCAGCTGTTCTGGCATCCCAGGGGCTCTGCCAATGTGACATGGCACCCACAAACCATTCCAGCAAAATCTACCCTCCAATATGGTGATCCTTCCCTTCTGAGCTTTGCACTCTGCCTGAAAAGTAATTTCCGTCTACATATATGGTATTGACGAACTCAGGAGAAATTGTGTTAACAAATGTTGTGGTCCAACAACATCATTTTTCATTTCCACAGCCCAATTTTACACTACTCTGATCTGTTAATCATCTGTGGGTTTAAAATGCTCAATTCAAACCTTGATGAATTTCTCAAGAGGTGGAGTTTCCAAAATTGGTCATTTAAAGGAGGTTACTGCTGATTTGTAACCTCAGTGGCTCTTAAAATGTAAGATAACGCCCGCAGTCTATTTCTGCCAAATCTGTGTTCAAAAAGTCAAATAGCAATTCTTCCCTTCAGAGCCCTACCGTGTGCCAAAACAGTAATTTTACCCCATATATGGGGAATTGGCTTACAGAGAAGAAACTGCACAAATTAGGTGGTCTACTTTCTTCCGTTACCCTTGCAAAAATAAAAAGTTGGGGGCTAAAGCAACATTCCATTTTTGTAGAAAAAAATTTTTTGTACATTTTCCAGTCCAATGTTTTAAAATTTTGTGAAGCACATGTGAGTTTAAAGCTATGTGCACACATAAGCAGATTTTTCCTGAGCAAAACCTGACTCCTTCCCAGGAAATTGTTAGCGTGGGTAGTCTGGAGCCGGAAACTCCAGGAGTGGACCCTCTGGACCGTGGCACCGAGGGGCCCCGGGCGAGCTGCCAGGTGGAACCGACCCCTATACAGGGACCGTTAGGAGCAGGCCCAGGGGTTCGAGTACCACGGTAGCCGGTACCGAGAGGGGCGGCTCAGGAGGGACCGGAGTAGGACTGAGGGACAGAAGTATAGATGACGGAACAGGAACACTGGAGGCAGGACTGGAGTAGGACGGCAGGACTGGAGTAGGATGGAACAGGAACACTGGAGGCAGGACTGGAGAAGGACGGCAGGACTGGAGCAGGATGGAACAGGAACACTGGAGGCAGGACTGGAGTAGGATGGCAGGAACACCGGAGACAGGACTGAGAGGCTGCTGCGGAGAGCAGGCAAGAACAGAACTGCAGGAGCTGAGAGCACACGATGCAGCGAGGCCAGTGTGCTTGGAAACACAACAATCAGGCACCTCCCACAGGGGGAAGCGGCCTGATATGCTCCTATCTGGTCTGCCATTGGTCAGGGAGGTGCTTCCGGGTCAGGGCATAGCCGGAGCACAAGAGGCAGGAGGGAGGCGCGGCCTATGGCGCATGCGCAATGCATGCAGGGACGCCGCCGACCGCGCACCTGCCAGAGGCGACCTCCGTGGATGTCGGGCGGCGGGAGGCTGCGGCATGAGAGCGATGGCCGGGTGAGTACGCAGGGACGGTGTAACAGAAATTCTCATTTTTATTTTTTGCATTTTTTTTTCCGGAGCATCAACCTTCTCATTGAAATGCGAATTTTTCCGCAAAATTAATGAACATGCTGCGTTTTTTTTTGCTTAATGCGTTCTAAGAATGGGATGCTTAACCCCTTCCTGACATCTGCCGTACTATCCCGTCCACCAGGGGCGTAACTAGAACTGATTGGGCCCCATAGCAAACTTTTAAACGGGGCCCCCTCCAAGACACACCCCTCCAAGACACACACCCTTACCGATAATGCATACTAGAGTCACATTAAGTAACATAATTAGAAAGAGCAGGTAGCTGTGGGCAGCAGGTAGCTGTGGGCAGCAGTCGCCCTGCTCTCTCCGCTGCTGGCAGATTGATGGGCTGTGTCAGCGCCGGGCTGTGATCGGTGACAGGGTGAGGGGCGGGCTCTGTGGAGCGCTGTAGCTCTGCCTCTCTGCACATGCTGCTCTCTGTATAAGGCGGCAGAGGATCTGGAGGGAGCAGACTAGTGATGGGTAACATGCGTTTTTTTGGTGAGCCGGCTCTTTTGGATCGGCACACCAAAAAGAGCCGTCTCTTTTAGCTCCGAAAACGGCTCTTCATTTCCTATTACCTTTGGCTTTAAATTTGAAGCCAAATTCTGGTATGTGTTAACCCATGATTGTATACCTTTTAGTAAAAATCTACACATGTGCCAATTTATGACATGTGCCAATTTATGACATATGATTTTATATTTGCTGTAAAAACTTTAACAAACACAAAATGAACATGCAAAATAGCAACAAGATCCTAATTATCAGTGCCACATTTTAAAGCTACCTTCACACTTCGCAAGTTCGCTGTGGGCTGTCTGCTGCAAACAGTCTGCAGCAAAACTGCAGTGTCACATGTCGCATCTGCATCCAGGCGGATTTAGATAAGGAATTTGTGCCGTTGTGGGTCGGGCGGTGACAGCACGGAGCTGTGCGATCGGTCCCCGGAGGCCAATCACGGAGTTCTGTGCGCATGTCATGCGTGCGCACAGAACTGCCTGTCGCATCTCCGGCCCCGCCCCCTGAGGCAGGGGCATAAGAGAAAATGCAGCGCTGGAGCCGGGAAAGGTAAGAATTGAGCCTACCCCTTTAAACCTGATAATTTCCAAAATAACTGCGTGTGTGTTAACTTAAAAACAATCACAAGAGGGCAAGGAATGCTTGTCACAGATTGGTGGGGGGCGGGGCTGTGAGTCAGTGCTATGTGAGGCAGCAGGAGGAGCATGCATTCTTTCTCGGTCTCCTGGATAAGATCAGAGTGACTACTGCCGGGAGGGGCGGGGCAAGAGGGGACTGACTGTGGAACGTGAACTGGCAAAGAGCCGTTTAAATTTCAATTGGCTCCCTGCCAGGAGCCGGCTCATATGATTCACTATAAAGAGCCGGCTCTTAGAGCCGGCTCCTTCGGGAGCTACCCATCACTAGAGCAGACTCCAGGAGCCCGGCTCTGAGCGCACACTCCGCACCATCCTCATAGGCAGCAGTGCAAGTGCTCACCACAGACAGCCAGGGACTGCACTGGCCACACTAGCCCGGGAGCCACCGTCACTGGACACTAGTTCCATCCCCTGTGTCTGGGGCAGGAAACTCCTCTGTATCCCTGGCGAGTGCGGATATTACACCCATACCCGGAATATCACCAACATCACCCAGGACCTTACTGGCATTGTGCACAGGCTGAAGCCCAGCATTGCCCCATCTCCATGACTCAGTGGCAGTGAAGACAGACATGTGTGCCCTCACCATGGAGCTGCTGGCGCTGCTGGTTGGAGTTATTGCTCTGCACTTTTCAGGATGCTCAGTGTCAGGACAAGAAGGTAAGAGCCCAGCGGCTCGTATACAGAGCCATCCCCAGTGCGGCTGCTCTGCCTGCCTCTAGACTCTGCTGGATCTTGTCACATCTGGACTAAATCAAAGGTTTACAATCCTCCAGCGCCTTGTGCGGGGCGCTCCGTGTTGTGGAGCAGAGGATGTCTCCCCCGAGTGTTACCTAGAATCCCAAGGACCCTTAATAGCAGCATTGCAGGGCAAGCAGAGTGAGGGTGGCATGTGTGGGGCATGGGGCTGGCAGCAGTGCCCGGTGCCTGCGATCCTAGCTGCCACTCTCCATGTGCTGGCAGTCTGCTGGGGAGAGAGAGGGGAAGTGACAGCTCAGAGACCTAAATCTGCATCAGGAGAGACATACTAGAGTGCCTGTTTGCGCCTGACATCTCCAAAAGCGGAGTTCTAAGCAGGATGTGAGAGTAAAGTGGCCCTGGGTAGAAGTTGAAAGCTAGAGCTAACATTACCATTAGTAGCTCCATGTGAAGTGTTGTGATGCGGGCATAGGAGGACTGGATCGGCACCAGAGAGGAGGTGTGTGCAGACATTACTGTCCAGGCTGGATAAAGAGCAAGCCTCGGATCCCATGGCTGTGTCCCGCAGTGAAGTCCTGATGCCATAATGTGGGGTGTCCACAGCTCCATTCCGCTGCCAGCCACCCTGATCTCTGCCTTTCATTCAGCAGAACTTGTCAATAAGATTAGACCCCATTGTATGAGTGGTTGTGGGGTGAGGGTACAATAAAACAATGCACACACAGCCTGCTATCTGCACTTCACACACTCCACCCGCAGATAACATAAACCCCATGTACAGGTGTCATCAGAGCAATGCACCGCCAGGATATAGCACCGTGTTACAGGAGGGGGCACTACAAGTGTCAGCATGCCCTGCAGCCCCACTACAGGACATACACGGTACACACAGTGCAGTGATGTAACCGCCAGTGCTCACCGTCCACTCCCGTCCCGTGTTTCCCGCATTGAGATGCGACGCACAAGTCACAGGAGAGAAAAAAATTATATAAAGTAAAGGCATGTGTACTGCGCATGCGTCATCTCCTACACACTGCCCCTGAGCTTCACTGCAGTCAGAGATGGGAGGAGAGAGCTCCTCTGCTGGTGACTGGGTGTAATAGCACGGGCTCACTGCCGGCGTCTAGGAGGATTAGTGACTGAGGTGAGGGCCGGGAATTCACAGCACCGGCTGAAGCCGAGGAGCAGCCCCGTAATAACGCGCAACACGGGGGAATGGCAGCACAGCACTACCGGGTAGCGCCGATCGGAGCCGGGGACCCGTGCGGGCCCCTATATGGACTGGGCCCCAAAGCAACCATTTCGGCTGCTACCCCGGTAGTTACGCCCCTGCCGTCCATGGGACCCGGGCCCAAATGCCCATGGATGGGATAGTACGGTACGTCATAGCGATCAGCGGCACTCACGGGGGGAGGGAGCGCCGCTAATCGCGGCCGGGTGTCAGCTGTGATAATCACTTATGGCATTATGTGTCAGGGGTGGTCATGGACTGCCCCGGCACGTTAACCCCTGGCACACTGCGATCAAACATGGTCGCAGTGTACCGGGGGTTTAGGGAAGCATCGGCAGGGAGGGGGCTCCCTCCGTGCTTCCCTGAGACCCCGAAGCAGCGCGATGTGCAGCGCTGCTGCGGGGGCCTCCTTCCCTGCAGGTCCCCGGATCCAATATGGCGGCGATGCCGCTGAAAACATCATTTTGTCCCGCAAAAAACGAGCCACCACACAGCGTCATCAGCGAAAAAATAAAGTTCTAGCTCGCAAAATAAAGCGATGCAAAAATAATTATTTTTTATATAAAATTATTTTCATTGCATAAAAGCGTCTAAACATAAAAAATGACAAATGAGGTATCGCTGTAATCGTAGTGACCCGAAGAATAAAACCGCTTTATCAATTTTACCGCACGCGGAACTGTGTAAACGCACCCCCGAAAATAAATTCTTGAAATGCTGGTTTTTGTTCATTCTGTGTCCCAAAAATCGGAATAAAAAGCGATTAAAAAAAAAAAAAGTCACTTTCCCGGAAATGGTACCAATAGAAACGTCAACTCGTCCCGCAAAAAATAAGACCTCACATGACTTGGTGGGTCAAAATATGGAAAAATTATAGCTCTTAAAATGTGGTGATGCAGAAACTATTTTTACAATAATAAGCGTCTTTTAGCGTGTGACAGCTGCCAAACATAAAAACCCGCCATAAATAGTAAATCAAACCCCCCGTTATCACCCCCTTAGTTAGGGAAAAATAATACAATTAAAAAAATGTATTTATTTCCACTTTCCCATTAGGGTTAGGGGTGTGTTGGGGTTAGGGTTGGAGTTAGAATTGGGGGGGATTCCACTGTTTGGGCACATCAGGTGCTCTCCAAATGCAACATGGCGTCTGATCTCAATTCCAGCTAATTCTGCGTTGAAAAGGTCAAATGGTGCTCCTTCCCTTCCAAGCTCTGCCATGCGCCGAAACAGTGTTTTACCCCCACATATGGGGTATCAGCCTACTCAGGATAAATTTCAACTTTTCGTGTCCAATTTCTCCTGTTACCCTTAGGAAAATAAAAAATTGGCAAAAATATCATTTTTGTGGAAAAAAAAATATGATTTTTTTTATTTTCTCACAAGGGTGTTATAAACTTCTGTGAAGCACTTGGGGGTTCAAAGTGCTCACCACACATCTAGATAAGTTCCATGGGGGGGTCTAGTTTCCAAAATGGGGTCACTTGTGGGGAGTTTCAACAGTTTAGGCACATCAGAGGCTCTTCAAACGAGACATGACACCCGCAGACCATTCCATCAAAGTCTGCATTCCAAAACGTCACTACTTCCCTTCCGAGCCCCGACGTGTGCCCATACAGTAGTTTTCTCCCACATGTAGGGTATCAGCGTACTAAGGACAAATTGGACAACAACTTTTGGGGTCCAATTTCTCCTGTTACCCTTGGGAAAATAAAAAAATTGGGGACTAAAAGATCATGTTTGTGGAAAAAATGATTTTTTAATTTTCACGCCCAGGCGTTATAAACTTCTGTGAAGCCCTTGGGGGTTCAAAGTGCTCACCACACATCTAGATAAGTTCCTTGGGGGGTCTAGTTTCCAAAATGGTGTAATTTGTGGGGGATTTCCACTGTTTAGGCACATCAGGAGCTTTCCAAACGCGACATGGTGTCCAATCCCAATTCCAGCCAAAAAAGTAAAATAGCGCTGCTTCCCTTCCGAGCTTTGCCATGCGCCCAAATAGTCGTTTACACCCACATATGGGGTATCAGCGTACTCAGGACAAATTGCACAATAACTTTTAGGGTCCTGTTACCCTTGGGAAAATAAAAATTGGGGGTGAAAAGATAATTTTTGTGGAAAAAATATGATTTTTTAATTGTACGGCTGTACGTTATAAACTAATGTTAAGCCCTTGTGGGTTCAAAGTTCTCACCAGATATCTAGATAAGTTCCTTGGGGGGTCTAGTTTCCAAAATGGTGTCACTTGTGGGGGGTTTCCACTGTTTAGGTACATCAGGGGCTCTCCAAACGTGACATGGCATCCGATGTGAATTCCAGCCAATCGGCGCTCCTTCCCTTGAACTCTGCCATGCGCCGAAACAGTGGTTCCCCCCACATATCAGGTATCGGCGTACTCAGGACAAATTGCACAATAACTTTTGCAGTCCAATTTCTCCTGTTACCCTTGGTAAAATAAAAAAAATTGGACCTGAAGTAATTTTTTTGTTAAAAAAAGTTAAATGTTCATTTTTTTTTAAACAATCCAAAAATTCCTGTGAAGCACCTGAAGGGTTAATAAAACCTCTTGAATGTTGTTTTGAGCACCTTGAGGGGTGCAGTTTTTTAGAATGGTGTCACTTTTGGGTATTTTCTATCATATAGACCCCTGAAAGTGACTTCAAATGTGATGTGGTCCTTAAAAATAAAATGGTGTTGCAAAAATGAGAAATCGCTGGTCAACTTTTAACCCTTATAACTTCCTAACAAAAAAATATTTTGGTTCCCAAATTGTGCTGATGCAAAGTAAACATATGTGAAATGTTACTTATTAAGTTTTTTTGTGTGTCATATCTCTGTGATTTAAGGGCATAGAAATTCAAAGTTGGAAAATTGCGAAATGTTCAAAATTTCCGGTTTTTCACAAATAAACGCAAGTGATATCAATGAAATTTCACCACTAACATGAAGTACAATATGTCACAAGAAAACAATGTCAGAATCAGTGGGATCCATGGAAGCGTTTCAGAGTTATTACCTCATAATGGGACAGTGGTCACAATTGTAAAAATTGGCCCGGTCATGAACATGCAAACCACCCTTGGGGGTAAAGGGGTTAATGTATGCGATTTTTAAGTGTTTTTTTTGCAGGGAAAAAACCGCTTAAAAACACGAAAAAAAACGCTAACGTGTGAACACAGCCTAAGAGGCTTACTTCACCACTAGATAAATTCCTTGAGGCGTGTAGTTTCCAAATTGGGATCATTTGGGGGGTTTTCTGCTTTTTTGGTATCTTAGAGGCTCTTCAAATGCGACATGGCATCTGCAGTCTATTCCAGCTAAATCTGAGCTCAAAATGTAAAATAGCACTCCTTTCTTTCCGAACCCTGCCGTGTGCGCAAATAGTATTTTTCCCGCACATATGTATCTGTGTGATCAGGAGAAATTGCACAATTAGGACTCATACTCACTTGCAAGAAATACGGACGAGTGAAATCCGATAAAAAAATCGGATGACACTCGGACCAATGTTATTCAATAGGTGACATCTAATTTGCAAGTTTTTTCTCAGCCGAAATCGGACTGACAAAAAAATCACAGCATGCTGCGTATTGCTGCAATTCTCGGACGAGACTCGCCAATGCAAGTCAATGGGTGCGAGGAAAAAAATCGCACATCACTCGCACCATGCGAGTGCTGTCCGATTTTTACGCACTGGTATCCTTTGAAAAGCCGGCAATTCATGTGCGGCTACTGTAAAATAACACTGACAGCTCACAAAACATTACATATATACACATAGAATACATATAATCTATATATATATATATAATATATATATATATATCTCATATATGTGTAATATATAAATCTGAATGTGTGTGTGTGTGTGTATCACCAACCAGTCACGAAGCAGCAGAGTGCAACACCAACCAATCACGAAGCAGCAGAGTGGGACGCGGTTGGAGAGCAGGGCTGAGGACGGATACAGCAGGACAGTGCATGGAGAGCAGGGCTGTGAGGAAGACAGTCTTCAGGTCAGGGGCCGAATAGTGCCGGCACCCACCCAGCCCTGTCCCGGCTCAGTCGGCGCTCCCCGTCGACAACTGCGCTATTCCCCCTCTCCCCTGCAGCTTCTTGGCCTAAATTTAGTCCCCGGCTTCTACTGCGGCCTACTACAGCGTTAGGCCACGCCCCCTGCAGGCTGCCCAATCACACGCGCTGCAGCTCCGCCCACCCCCACAAGTTCCGCCCACTCCAGCCGCCCGCGCTAGGTCACGCCCCCCGCAGGCCGCCCAATCACATGCGCTGCAGCTCCGCTCTAGCTCCGCCCACTCCAGCCAAACGAACAATATGCGCACCTCTCTGTCCTGGTCCCAGTATAACTGCGTGTGGTGCATGGAGAGCGGGGCTGTGGAGGAAGGAAGACAGCGGGGCTGTAGAGGGAGAGAGCGGGAGAGCAGGGCTGTGAAGGAAGAGAACGGGGCTGTGGACGGAGAGAGCGGGAGAGCAGGGCTGTGAAGGAAGAGAACGGGGCTGTGGACGGGGAGAGCAGGGCTGTGAAGGAAGAGAACGGGGCTGTGGACAGAGAGAGCGGGTGAGCAGGGCTGTGAAGGAAGAGAACGGGGCTGTGGACGGGGAGAGCAGGGCTGTGAAGGAAAAGAACGGGTCTGTGGAAGGAGAGAGTGGGAGAGCAGGGCTGTGGAAGAAGAGAGCCAGGCTGTGGAGGGACACCGGGACATGGATGTAGAGCGCGGCTGCGGAGGGATAGAAAGGGACGGCGGGTGGAAAGCGGGGATGTTAAGGAAGACAGCGGGACCCACAGTTAGGCACTATGCCCGGGCAACGCCGGGCTCTTCAGCTAGTATAATATATATATATATATATATATATATATATATATATAGGATATATACTGTATGTAATATACATAGAATATGTACACATAAAATAATATATACGTAATACGTATACACAGTATAATATATACATATTGTGGGAATAGATAGCTCAGCTGGGATCTTTGCTTTGGCACAAGCGTGTGGCTATGGAGTCACTACAGCAGACTAGCAAGTTCCACATGGATATGGACACGGCATATTTATTGTGCACACTTGTTATTCAATGTTACACATGCCAAACATGAAATAAAACATCTAAGGCCGTCTGGCCACTAACAATAGCAGGCTAACTACAAAATAAACCTATATAACAGCAAAGAAGTCCATGTAATCTTACTGTGTCAGCTCCCAGCTCAGCAGACGAGATAGACTGAGAGATCCCAGCTCCTCCTGATTATATCAGCTGGACCAGTCAGGAAACCAAAACCTGGATTGAATTAGTGGAGGGGGAACTACCAGTCCTTTCCATGCTGATCACTAAGGAAACCAGGACTGGATTACAATGAAATAAACTGGCTTCATCATCAGTACAGGGAGACATATGAAATGAAACGGGGAGAAATATACCTGTTTTCTAGCACCTCTCCCCTTGGCACCTCACACACCCCCCTCCTCTGTTCGAGCCCGTGGGGTCGGATACGACGAGTCACCAAGCAGTGCGTTCTAGACAACGCATCTGCATTTCTGTGCGCTGTGCCCGCCCTGTGCTCAACGGAAAATTTAAACCCTTGTAATGCTAAGAACCAGCGTGTCACCCGCGCATTGCCCTCTTTTGCCCGGGACATCCACGTTAGGGGCGAATGGTTCGTCACTAGCCTAAACTGGCGACCTAGTAAATAATAGCGCAAGGTGCGCAGGGCCCATTTCACAGCCAGGGCTTCCCGCTCAACTACACTGTAGTTCTTTTCTGCTCTCGTAAGCTTTCTGCTTAGATAGGCCACTGGGTGTTCCTCGCCATTTACTTCTTGAGACAAAACCGCGCCGAGGCCCACCCCAGAGGCATCCGTTTGGATAATAAACTCCCGTTTAAAGTCTGGTGCAACCAACACTGGTTGGTCACAGAGGACTGTTTTCAATCGTTGAAAGGCCTCCTCTGCTTCTGTGTTCCACTTTATTGTGACAAATTTCGACCCCTTAGTAAGATCTGTGAGAGGAGCTGCGATGGTCGCAAAATGTTTGATGAACCGCCTATAATAACCAACGATCCCTAAAAAAGCTCCAACCTGTTTTTTGGTTACCGGTCGTGGCCAATTTTGAATAGCGTCCACTTTATTGGCTTGAGGCTTCACGACGCCTCTCCCTATGCTATATCCCAGATAGCGAGCCTCTTCCAATCCCAACGTACATTTCTTGGGATTGGCAGTCAACCCAGCTGTTTTTAGGGAGTCTAAGACGGCTTGTACTTTTGACAAATGCGTGTCCCACTCATCGCTAAAGATAATGATGTCGTCCAAGTATGCGGACGCATACTGGCCATGGGGTTTTAGGACAATATCCATTAGACGTTGGAAGGAGGCTGTGGCACCATGCAACCCAAATGGCATATCTCGGTACTGGAATAATCCCTGGGGCGTAACAAAGGCAGTTTTCTCTTTGGCTGATTCCGTGAGGGGAATCTGCCAATAACCTTTTGTTAAGTCAATAGTGGATATGTACCTGGCCGAACCCAGTCTCTCTATCAGTTCATCGACTCTTGGCATCGGGTAGGCATCGAATTTCGATACTTCATTTACTTTCCGAAAATCGTTACAAAATCGGATAGTCCCATCGGGTTTGGGCACCAGTACAATAGGGCTAGCCCAATCACTCCGGGACTCCTCAATGACCCCGAGCTCTAACATCTTCATTTCCTGGGCAATGGCTTGTCTCTGAGCCTCCGGAATTCGATATGGTTTTAGCCGTACCCGCGCCTGTGGATCAGTAACAATGTCATGTTTAATTAGGTGAGTCTGGCCAGGAAGTTCCGAGAAAACATCTGCGTTCCTCTGTATGAACGCCCTGGTCTCTCGTTTTTTGCTTTCGGATAGCGTGTCTGCAATACCCACTTCTGGCGGAGCTACCTGGGGGTCCATTACCTTAGAAGGTGGTGCCCCTCGAGGCCCATCATCAAGGGCAGCTCCTGCCACCAGACTCTCCCTGTCCCGCCAGGCCTTAAGCAAGTTTATGTGTTATATTTGTTCGGGCTTTCTCTTGTCTTGTTGGTGTATGTTATAATTTACTTCACCTATTCGTTCCAGCACTTCGTATGGTCCCTGCCATTTCGCAAGAAATTTATTTTCTACGGTAGGTACCAATACCAACACCCTGTCTCCGGGTTGAAAGACTCGTGTTTTAGCCACTCGGTTGTATACCGTGCTTTGGGCATGTTGTGCGCGCTCTTTAACACTCTTTAACTATTGGCATAACTGCTGCAATTCGGTCCTGCATAAGTGTTATGTATTCAATTGCACTGCGATAAGGAGTCACCTCTTGTTCCCAAGTCTCCTTGGCAATATCTAACAGGCCTCTAGGACACCGCCCATAAACCAACTCAAAAGGTGAAAAGCCTGTGGAGGATTGGGGTACCTCACGTATAGCGAACAGGAGGTATGGTAGTAGGGCATCCCAATCTCTCCCGTCCTTATCCACCACCCTTTTCAACATTCCTTTTAGGGTTTTGTTAAAGCGCTCCACCAAACCGTCAGTCTGAGGGTGATATACTGAGGTACGCAAATGGGAGATTTTTAGTAGTTTACATAAATCCTTAAGTATACGAGACATAAAGGGGGTCCCTTGATCCGTAAGTATTTCTTTCGGAATGCCGGTGCGGGAAAACATATTAACCAGCTCCTTTGAAATTGATTTCGCTTGGCATTCCGCAAGGGCACTGCTTCGGGATAACGCGTGGCATAATCCAATACTACCAAAATGTACTGATGACCCCTGGCAGATTTAACTAACGGACCGACTATATCCATTGCTATCCTCTCGAAGGGCACCTCTATTATTGGTAAGGGCACTAAGGGGCTTCTAAAATGTGACATAGGTGCGGTCAATTGACACGTAGGACATGACCGACAGTACTGGGTCACGTCTCCCACAAGACCCGGCCAAAAGAAAAGTTGCAGAATACGGTGTTTTGTCTTTTCTACCACCAGGTGTCCTCCCAAGGGATGTTTATGTGCCAACTCCAAAACTACCTGGCGAAAGGACTTGGGTACCATTAGTTGTTCTACCACCACTCCTCGCACCTTGTCTATGTGATACAGCATATTCTGCTGCACCGCCATGTGTGGGAACTCGTTTTGAGCCCCTGGGTACAATGGTCTTCCCTCGGAGACCTTTACGTTTTCCCACGCCCTTGCTAGAGTAGGGTCCTGGTGCTGAGCGGTCCCGAACTTACAACGGGCCACCTCAAGATCATGCATTTCTAAAACATCCTCTAGCTGGTGTGCCTCGCCTGCATACACAGCCAGAGGAGAGTCCACAGATTCTAGTACTTCCTCTGAGATGGGTTCTCTGTCATCTTGCTGCAATGGTTTCAGGGGCTAGCTCCGGAGTACCATCTTCAACTAGAGGGTTCATGCCACTTTTGAAGTTTCACAAGTCCCAAAATAAGGGAAAGTCTCTCCCCAGGATTACACTGTGTCCCATAGACTTAATGACTGCCGCCTGATGTCTTTTGGTCCCTACTGGCGTGGCAAGAGTAACCCAGGCAGTGGGGTAGTTCTTAGTATCCCCATGGATGCAACTAATGCCCACGGTTAAGTTCATTAGGGTGCTAGAGTCCACCAAACTGGCATGTACCAAAGTTACTTGACTGCCGGAATCCAAGACGGCATTCACACTATAACCGTCAACCTCGACGTGGCACACGTGTTGTTCATTTCCCGTGAGGGTCTCTGCCACACAGACTGACTGCACATATAACGAAAGACGCCTCATAGCGTTACAGTCCATTGGCTCTGTAGTCATTGGGCAGTTAGCTGCTACATGGCCAAGCCCGCGACATCGCCAACATTGTATAGACCCTTGTCTCCTCGATGGAGATCCCAGACGAGGTCTGCTGGCTTGCTGTGAGCCCGTACCACCTCCATAGTCCTTTGTAGGTCTGCTACCCTTCATTGTGACGTTCTCTTCTTTTGAAGATGAAGTAGGTTTCGCAGGACTCTCCAGCGATTTCTTGGGGAGCCAGTGGGGTGCTAACGTCCCTTGGAGTAGGCTTTCAGAAGCATTGTAGCGTTCGACCACATTCACCAACTGGTCAGCGGTAGTTGGGTCACCCTGTCCAACCCACCTCTGGATCTTAGCGGGTAAGGACCGCAGGTACTTGTCTAGAACAACGCGCTTCACCATCTGTGCGGACGTCAAAGCCTCTGGTTGCAGCCATTTTTTTACTAGATGGATGAGATCATGCATTTGTGAGCGGGCTGGCTGATGCTCCACAAAAGTCCATAAATGCACCCTCTGTGCCCGTACATACGTGTTTACTCCCAGCCTTGCCAGGATTTCGCCTTTGAGTTTGATATAGTCCATAGCATCCGCTCCACTGAGATCGTAATAGGCCTTTTGTGGATCTCCGCTCAGAAATGGAGCAACTACCTCAGCCCATCTGTCCAGCGGTAAGTGCTCACTTTCTGCAATACGTTCGAACACGGTGAGGTATGCTTCCACATCATCGTCTGCGGTCATTTTAAGCAAAGTCTTCTGTACGGCTTTCTGCGCACTAGCAGTGCTTTGTGCACGGTCTCCCTCATCTCGGGGTTGCTGAACCAAGACCTGTTTTATTGCCTCCAACTGCTCTTGCTGCATCTGGTCTTGCTGCTCCAGAGCCTTCTGGAAGCAAGTATTAGTCTGCTGTTGTTGCACATTTGCTTGCAATAACTGCTTCACTAGTTCCTCCATATTATTGGACTCTTGGCTCTTCAAAAGCGCAGAAGCTTTCAGCCAGGACATACACAGCGTTTTCTCTGCAGTCACAGTCCAGCAGCCACAGTTGCCCGCATTCGAAACACCATTTGTGGGAATAGCTCAGCTGGGATCTTTGCTTTGGCACAAGCGTGTGGCTATGGAGTCACTACAGCAGACTAGCAAGTTCCACATTGGACACGGCATATTTATTGTGCACACTTGTTATTCAATGTTACACATGCCAAACATGAAATAAAACATCTAAGGCTGTCTGGCCACTAACTAACAATAGCAGGCTAACTACAAAATAAACCTATATAACAGCAAAGAAGTCCATGTAATCTTACTGTGTCAGCTCCCAGCTCAGCAGACGAGATAGACTGAGAGATCCCAGCTCCTCCTGATTATATCAGCTGGACCAGTCAGGAAACCAAAACCTGGATTGAATTAGTGGAGGGGGAACTACCAGTCCTTTCCATGCTGATCACTAAGGAAACCAGGACTGGATTACAATGAAATAAACTGGCTTCATCATCAGTACAGGGAGACATATGAAATGAAACGGGGAGAAATATACCTTTTTTTCTAGTACCTCTCCCCTTGGCACCTCACAATAAATGTGTGTGTATATATATATATAATATATATATTAATGTATTATATATACATATAATATATTTACAGTGCCTTGCTAAAGTATTCGGCCCCCTGGAACTTTTCAACCTTTTCCCACATATCATGCTTCAAACATAAAGATACCAAATGTAAATTTTTGGTGAAGAATCAACAACAAGTGGAACACAATTGTGAAGTTGAACGAAATTTATTGGTTATTTTCAATTTTTGTGGAAATTCAAAAACTGAAAAGTGGGGCGTGCAATATTATTCGGCCCCTTTACTTTCAGTGCAGCAAACTCAATCCAGAAGTTCATTGTGGATCTCTGAATGATCCAATGTTGTCCTAAGTGACAAATGATGATAAATATAATCCACCTGTGTGTAATCAAGTCTCCGTATAAATGCACAGAGAGCATCATGAAGACCAAGGAACACAACAGGCAGGTCCGTGATACTGTTGTGGAAAAGTTTAAAGCCGGATTTGGATACAAAATGATTTACAAAACTTTAAACATCCCAAAGAGCACTGTGTAAGCGATCATATTGAAATGGAAGGAGTATCATACCACTGAAAATCTACCAAGACCCAGCCTTCCCTCTAAACTTTCATCTCCAAGGAGAAGACTGATCAGAGATACAGCCAAGAGACCCATGATAACTCTGAATGAACTGTAGAGATCTACAGCTGGGGTGGGACAGTCTGTCCATAGGACAACAATAAGTCGTACACTGCACAAATCTGGCCTTTATGGAAGAGTGGCAAGAAGAAAGCCATTTCTCAAAGATATCCATAAAAAGTGTTGTTTAAAGCTTGCAACAAGCCACCTGGGAAACTGTTACGCCGCGCTCACCAGGAGGCGGGGCTTCGGTCCCGACGTCTCTCCCTCCGGTATGGCGGTCCCTCGGGGGCTCCCGTCGGGTGCGCACGCGCAGCTCTCGTCCCCGGGGTTCCTCCCCCATGTCACGTTTGCGCTTGCGCGCTCCTGTCAGTGCTGTATAGGGGTCGGTCCTCTTTATGGTAATGGAGGACCTGACCCGGAACCTGCAATGGTCATGTGCTTTCTGGCTAGGTCCTGACCCGGAACTAGTAGGAGTCATGTGCTATATTAGGCGACCTCCCCCTAGGGGAGGTGCCTGATTATTGTGCTTCCTGGCTGGGACGTCTGTGTCTCTGCCAGGCTGTTCGCTGTACTCAGGTCCTCTGTTCCGCCTTGTGTTCTCGGTGCTCCTGGGCACCCTTTCTGAACTTCCATTCCACTCTGTCTTTGCTCAGTCGTGCCCTCTGGCATCCTCTCGGATCTTGTGCTCTGTCTCTTGCTCCGTTGTGCCTCCGGGCACTCTCTCTGTCCCTATACTCTAAGACTCCTCTTGGCACGACTGCTGCTTCATTCTGTACTCTGTCGTGCTCCTCGCACGCGTCTTGCTGGGTTTATCTCTGGGCGAATTCCTCACCACACGCCATACGTGCTCACGTCTACCTGTTTCGCACTATCCTATAATTAGCGCACTTCCGTGTACACACCTGGTGTTCCTAGTATCCAGTACCGTCCCTCACACATACCCATCCTTGTCTCCTGTGAGCCGTCCCTCTTGGTACTGGCTGTTGCGGTTCTAACCTCTGCGGTCCTGCCCCTAACGATCCCTGTTGTGAGTTCATTTTTCCCTTCACCATTGAGGTCTGATGAACTCCCTCCTCTGGTGAAGGAAGGTAGTGAGGCTGATTACCAAACACCTGGGCAGCTAGATGATGACTGGGTGGCTGGATATAAGGCAGCCGACGTCCTTCTGCCTTGCTGGTGATCCTGCTGGATTCTTGGAGACCAGTCTGATTCCTGCGTCTCAAAGCTAAGTTTTTCTGCTCTGCTTTGTACTCTTCAGTTTTGTTTTTGTTTTGCCTTGTTTTTTGGGAGTTCTGCCATCCCCGGCCGGGGATGAGCTGAATTCCATTTTTGTCTCTGATCTGTTGATCTTTTTCTCTGTCTTCAGAATATACCTGAGTGCTGATATAGTCTTTTGAAGCCTAGCGACTTCAGGGCCTGTTTTTCCTATCAGTCGGTTGGCTCATTTTGGATAGGGTTTTTGCGGATAGCAGACAGCAGCTTTCCTATCCTGTCCTATTTAGTTAGCTTGGGCCCCATCATTTGCTCAACCTATTTTTCTATCTGTGTTAGTGTTTTCATCTTGCTTCACCACCATTATATGTTGGGGGCTGCCTATTGCTTTGGGGTCTGCTCTGGGGCAGTTTAGTTTTTCCCCTTTCTGTCTTTAGGCTATGTAGTTCTCCGGCTGTGATCGAGGGGTCTAGGCTAGTATTTTGTTTTTTCCTCCTTCGGTGACTCATCATAACAGAATCACCAGCCATACCGCAGATCCTAGGGTACTCAATAGCAGGAGAGAATTGTAAAAAAAAAAAAAAAAAAGTGTGTCAATTTTTTTTTTTTGTGCATATTTTTTCCTCTATATCTCTGAGGCCGTAGGGGGAATTTTTCTCTCAATGGAGATGAAGCAATTGTCTGATCGTGTGGAGCAGCTCGCTGCTGAAGTGCGGGGAATTTCCGCCTATCTTGCTCATTCACATGCTGCTGAACCAAAGATTCCTACTCCTGATGTGTTTTTGGGGATCGGTCTAAATTCTTGAATTTCAAGAAAAATTGTAAATTATTTTTTACCTTGAAGCCTAACTCGTCGGGGAACTCTGCGCAGCAGGTTAAGATTGTCATCTCTTTGCTGCGCGGCGATCCCCAGGATAGGGCGTTTTCTTTGAAACCTGATGATCCTATTCTGAATAATGTGAATGCATTTTTTCAAGCCTTGGGTTGTTGTATGATGAACCTAATACTATTGAACAGGCTGAAAAGACCCTGTTGGCATTAAGCCAAAGTCGGGATTCGGCAGAGTTGTACTGTCAAAAATTCCGAAAGTGGGCGGTCCTTACTACCTGGAATGATGGTGCCTTGGCAGCCCTCTTTCGGAAGGGTTTGTCAGAAACTGTAAAAGATACTATGGTGGGATTTCCTGTTCCCTCTGGTCTTGACGATTCTATGTCATTAGCCATGCAGGTGGATCGGCGTTTACGTGAACGCAAAACTACACGAGAGATGTTGCCACCTGTTGAACAAATGTCTGAACCTATGCAGTGTGATAGAGTTTTGTCTAGGGCGCAACGTCAGGAGTTCAGAAGGCGTAATAAGCTGTGTTTTTTTTTTTGTGGAGATGCCTCGCATATTATTTCTGTCTGCCCTAAACGAGAGAAACGTTGTGCACACACGTTTTATGTGGGTGGTGTTCAACCGAAGTTTCTTCTGGCAATTACTCTGATCTGCTCCCTGTCCACATTTTCCGCCAAGGCTTTTGTGGATTCGGGAGCAGCTCTGAACCTGATGGACTTGGATTTTGCTAAACGGGGGGCAGTGCTCTAGAATCACTGCGTTGAGAAACACGTGATGGTGTCTCCGCAGTGTCGGATGTTGATCTCCATGAGTTCATTCATACTTCTTTTCATAGTCTTTTTACTAGGCATTGCTCCTACCAGCCAGTTTCCTACTCCACACTGATGAGGGGCAATACCCCGAAACAGCTGTATGTGGATGGATACCATGTTTTGGCATAGGTGGTTTCCTTCATTGGAGACTGCCCTTCCCGTGGTTGTTCCTTCCCGGGCAAAGACCTGGCTGGTCATTGCTTGAGTTGAGAAACACGTGATGGTGTCTCCGCGGCTTCTGTTTTGCATGTTTTACATATTTCCCATAAGGGATGGGGGCAGTGCTCTAGAATCACTGCGTTGAGAAACACGTGATGGTGTCTCCGCAGTGTCGGATGTTGATCTCCATGAGTTCATTCATCCTTCTTTTCATAGTCTTTTTACTAGGCATTGCTCCTACCAGCCAGTTTCCTACTCCACACTGATGAGGGGCAATACCCCGAAACAGCTGTATGTGGATGGATACCATGTTTTGGCATAGGTGGTTTCCTTCATTGGAGACTGCCCTTCCCGTGGTTGTTCCTTCCCGGGCAAAGACCTGGCTGGTCATTGCTTGCGTTGAGAAACACGTGATGGTGTCTCCGCGGCTTCTGTTTTGCATGAACCTATGCAGTGTGATAGAGTTTTGTCTAGGGCGCAATGTCAGGAGTTCAGAAGGCGTAATAAGCTGTGTTTTTTTTTGTGGAGATGCCTCGCATATTATTTCTGTCTGCCCTAAACGAGAGAAACGTTGTGCACACACATTTTCTGTGGGTGGTGTTCAACCTAAGTTTCTTCTGGCAATTACTCTGATCTGCTTCCTGTCCACATTTTCCGCCAAGGCTTTTTTGGATTCGGGAGCAGCTCTGAACCTGATGGACTTGGATTTTGCTAAACGTTGTGGATTTCCTATGACACCTCTGCGGACGCCTATCCCTTTGAAGGGTATTGATGCTACTCCTTTGGCGAAGAATAAACCTCAGTTTTGAACCCAGGTGGTAATGCGGGTCGCCCCAGACCATCAAGAAAATTGCAGATTTTTGGTGTTGCATAATTTGCATGATACCATTGTTCTGGGGTTTCCCTGGTTGCAAATCCATAATCCAGTTCTGGATTGGAAATCTTGGTCTGTGGTGAGTTGGGGTTGTCGGTGTGCCCTTAGTGATGCTCCTGTTTTCTCCACCTCTCCCCAGTCGCATGATGTTCCTGACTATTTGGCTGATTTTTATGATGTATTTAGTGAGAATGAGTCTGCGTCTTTGCCTCCTCATAGGAGTTATGACTGTGCAATTGAGCTGAACCCGAGGTGTAAATTCCCCAAGGGTCGGCTTTTCAATTTATCTGTACCCGAGCACGAGGCTATGCGATCCTATATTAAGGAGTCATTGGAGAAGGGTCATATTAGACCATCCTCTTAACCCTTAGGTGGTTTTTTTTTTTTCCATGGTTAAAAAGGATGGTTCATTAAGGCCTTGTATTGACTATCGTGCCCTCAACAAAATTACTGTTAAATATCAGTATCCGTTACCCCTGATTTCTGATCTATTCTCCAGAGTTAAAGGTGCTTGCTGGTTTACCAAGCTTGACCTCAGGGGGGCGTATAATCTTATTCGCATTAAGCATGGGGATGAATGGAAGACGGCGTTTAATACTCCAGAGGGACATTTTGAGTACCTGGTGATGCCTTTTGGGCTCACTAATGCCCCTTCTGTCTTCCAGTGCTTCATGAACGATATATTCCGAGACATTGTGGATAAATTTTTGATTATCTATCTGGATGATATTTTGATCTTCTCCAAGAATTGGGACTCTCATGTGGAACATGTTCGGACTGTGTTCCGGATTTTGAGGGAGAATTCCTTGTATGTCAAGGGATCGAAATGCCTTTTTGGTGTACAGAGGATTTTTTTGGGATTTATTTTGTCTCCGTCAACTATTGAAATGGACTCAGCCAAGGTACAGGCCATTTATGATTGGGTTCAGCCCACTTCTTTGAAGGCCCTCCAGAAGTTTTTGGGTTTTGCTAATTTTTATCGGAAATTTATAGCTAATTTTTCTGGTATTGCCAAGCCATTGACTGATTTGACTAGGAAGGGTGCTGATGTGCTGAATTGGTCTCCGGAAGCTGTTTCTTCCTTTCAGGAGCTAAAGTGAAGATTCACTTCTGCTCCGGTTTTGCGGCAACCTGATGTCTCACTCCCGTTTCAGGTGGAGGTGGACGCTTCTGAGATTGGTGCAGGAGCGGTGTTGTCCCAAAAAGATCCTGTGACATCTAAAATGAATCCTTGTGCTTTCTTTTCCCGAAAGTTCTCCCCATCCGAATGTAACTACGATGTGGGGAATCAGGAACTGTTGGCCATGAAATGGGCATTTGAGGAGTGGAGACATTGGTTGGAGGGAGCCAAACACCAAGTCGTGGTCCTTACTGACCACAAGAATTTGATTTACCTGGAGTCGGCCAAGCGCTTAAATCCTAGACAGGCTAGGTGGGCCTTGTTTTTCACACGTTTTGATTTTGTGGTCTCTTTTCTTCCAGGCACTAAGAATGTCAAGGCAGACACCCTCTCTAGGAGTTTCCTTGCTGATTCTCCTGTTGTGACTAAGTCTGCTACCATCTTAGGCGAGGGGGTAGTTCTTTCTGCCATCTCGCCCGATTTGAGACGTGCTCTGGAAGAGTTTCAGGAGGACAAACCTGAGCGTTGTCCCAGTGGAAAGTTGTATGTTCCTGACCAGTGGAGGAAGAGAGTGATGTCTGAAGTTCATTGCTCTGCATTGGCTGGTCATCCAGGTATTTTTGGTACTAGAGATCTGGTGAGTCGGTCTTTTTGGTGGCCCGCCTTGTCTCATGATGTCAGGAATTTTGTGCAGTCCTGTGGGACTTGCTCCCGGTCTAATCTTTGTTCTCGCTTTAGTGGCTTGTTGATGCCTTTGCCGGTGCCCAGGAGGCCATGGACCCATATTTCAATGGATTTTATCTCTGATATGCCTGTCTCTCAGAGAATGACTGTTATTTGGGTGATTTGTGATAGATTCTCTAAGATGGTCCATCTTGTACCACTCCCTAAGTTGCCATCTTCCTCTGAGTTGGTGCCCTTGTTTTTGCAACAGGTGGTTCGCTTGCACGGGATTCCTGAGAACATTGTATCTGACGGAGTTCAGTTTGTGTCTAGATTTTGGAGGACTTTCTGTTCCAAGCTGGGAATTCAGTTGTCCTTCTCCTCTGCGTTTCACCCTCAGACCAATGGGCAGACGGAGAGAACAAACCAGACTTTGGAGTCGTATTTGAGATGTTTTATTTCTGCCGATCAGGATGATTGGGTTTCATTTTTGCCTTTGGCCGAATTTGCTTTAAATAATAGAGCTAGTTCTGCCACTTTGATGTCACCTTTTTTTTGTAACTTTGGGTTTCACCCTCGATTTTCTTCAGGGCAGGTGGAGCCTTCTGCCTGCCCAGGTGTTGACACTGTGGTGGAGAGAATGCACCAGATCTGGGATCAAGTAGTGGATAAGTTGTCTCTCTCCCAGGAAAAGGCCCAGCGGTTTTCCAACCGGCGTAGGACCGTTGGTCCCCAGTTTAAGGTGGGTGATATGGTTTGGTTGTCATCAAAAAATATCGCTATGAAGGTGGCTTCTCCTAAGTTTAAGCCTAGATTTATTGGACCTTACAAGATTTTGGAGATTATTAATCCGGTCTCTTTTCGGTTGGCTCTTCCTGTCACATTTAAAATTCATAATGTGTTTCATAAGTCCTTGTTGAAGAGGTTTGTTGAACCAGTAGTTCCTGTGGTGGCACCTCCTGACCCTATATTGGTTGAAGGTAACATGGAATATGAGGTAGACAAGATACTGGATTCCCGTCTGGCTAGACGGAGACTCCAGTATTTGGTTACGTGGAAGGGTTATGGCCAGGAGGATAATTCCTGGGTCTCTGCCTCTGATATTCATGCCGAAAGATTGGTTCGTGCCTTTCATCGGGCTCACCCGGATCGCCCTGGTGGCATGGATGAGGGTTCGGTGACCCCTCCTCAAGGGGGAGGTACTGTTGTGAGTTCATTTTTCCCTTCACCATTGAGGTCTGATGAACTCCCTCCTCTGGTGAAGGAAGGTAGTGAGGCTGATTACCAAACACCCGGGCAGCTAGATGATGACTGGGTGGCTGGAATTGAGGACTGGATATAAGGCAGCCGACGCCCTTCTGCCTTGCTGGTGATCCTGCTGGATTCTTGGAGACCAGTCTGATTCCTGCGTCTCAAAGCTAAGTTTTTCTGCTCTGCTTTGTACTCTTCAGTTTTGTTTTTGTTTTGCCTTGTTTTTTGGGAGTTCTGCCATCCCCGGCCGGGGGTGAGCTGAATTCCATTTTTGTCTCTGATCTGTTGATCTTTTGCTCTGTCTTCAGAATATACCTGAGTGCTGATATAGTCTTTTGAAGCCTAGCGACTTCAGGGCCTGTTTTTCCTATCAGTCGGTTGGCTCATTTTGGATAGGGTTTTTGCGGATGGCAGACAGCAGCTTTCCTATCCTGTCCTATTTAGTTAGCTTGGGCCCCATCATTTGCTCAACCTATCTTTCTATCTGTGTTAGTGTTTTCATCTTGCTTCACCGTCATTATATGTTGGGGGCTGCCTATTGCTTTGGGGTCTGCTCTGGGGCAGTTTAGTTTTTCCCTTCTGTCTTTAGGCTATGTAGTTCTCCGGCTGTGATCGAGAGGTCTAGGGCACCGTAGGAACCCCCCACGGCTACTGCTAGTTGTTGTGGATAGGTTCAGGGGTCTGCAATCTGATAGCTGCCAACCTCTCTGGTTTTTCTGGACTTAGCTAGTATTTTGTTTTTTCCTCCTTCGGTGACTCATAATAACAGATCCCTGTAGAGGGGTCGGTCATCACCTGGCGCGCTCGGCCCAGGGGCTCCAGATCCGCGACCCAGAGGGTCCACTCTTGGACGTTGTCTGCTGCTGAACGTCACAGAAACACACCAAACATGTGGAAGAAAGTGCTCTGGTCAGATTAAATCAAAATCGAACTTTTTGGCAACAATGCCAAACGATATGTTTGGCGTAAAGGCAAAACAGCTCATCACCCTGAACACACCATCCCCACTGTCAAACATGGTTGTGGCAGCATCATGGTTTGGGGCTGCTTTTCTTCAGCAGGGACAGGGAAGATTGTTAAAATTGATGGGAAGATGGATGTAGCCAAATACAGGACCATTCTTGAAGAAAACCTGTTGTTGTCTGCAAAAGGCCTGAGACTGGGATGGAGATTTGTATTCCAACAAGACAATGATCCCAAACATAAAGCAAAATCTATAATTGAATGGTTCACAAATAAACGTATCCAGGTGTTAGAATGGCCAAGTCAAAGTCCAGACCTGAATCCAATCGAGAATCTGTGGAAAGAGCTGAAAACTGCTGTTCACAAACGATCTCCATCAAACCTCACCGAGCTCGAGCTGTTTGCCAAGGAAGAATGGGCAAGAATTTCAGTCTCTCAATGTACAAAGCTGAGAGACATATCCCAAGCGACTTGCAGCTGTAATAGCAGCAATAGGTGGCGCAACAAAGTATTAAATTAAAGGGCTGAATAATATTGCACGCCCCACTTTTCAGTTTTTGAATTTCCACAAAAATTTAAAATAACCAATAAATTTCTTTCAACTTCACAATTGTGTCCCACTTGTAGTTGATTCTTCACAAACAATTTACATTTGGTACCTTTATGTTTTAGGCATGATATGTGGGAAAAGGTTGAAAAGGTCCAGGGGGCCGAATACTTTCGCAAGGCACTGTATGTCAGTGTGTAATCGTGTTAATAGTATGTATGTGTTAAATTTTGGACCTGTATGTACTAAAAGAATGTATTCATGGAAAAAAAATTGCGTGGGCTCCCACACAATTTTCTCCAATACAATACAATAATTGTAATACAATAGCAAGGTGACATTAACCCCTTATTACCCCATATACCACCACTACACAGCAGTGGGATGAGAGAGGCTAGGTGCCAGAATTGGCGCATCATACAGATGTGCCTTTTCTGGTGTGGCTGGGGGCAGATGTTTTTAGCCGGGGGGGGGGGCAATAACCATGGTTCCTCTCTAGGCTATTAATATCTACCCTCAGTCACTGGCTTTCCCTCTCTGGCGGAGAAAATTCCACGGGAGCCCACTCAATTTTTTTCTGTGATTATATTCTTTCATTTAACACCTACAGCTCCAAAATTGTACACAAACACACTAATAACATTAGTAGTCACTGACATATATAAATCTCCCTGATATGCAATGGTTTACTATATGTAAATCATGTCTCCTATACTGTCGGCTTTTGCAATTATTTTACAAAAGCCGACAAATGAATTAAGGGCCATTCTGCTATCGATCTATCTCTCAAATATACAGCCCCTGGCAAAAATTATGGAATCACCGGCCTTGGAGGATGTTCATTCAGTTGTTTAATTTTGTAGAAAAAAAGCAGCTCACAGACATGGCACAAAACTAAAGTAATTTCAAATAGCAACTTTCTGGCTTTAAGAAACACTAAAAAATCAAGAACAAAAAATGTGGTAGTCAGTAATGACTTTTTTAAACCAGAATTGAGAGTCCTCAGTGGTTGATACCATCTTTTCAGTTAGCCATTAACAGGTAACACATTGCAAGCTTTCGAGACTACTCAGGTCTTTTCATCAGGCATAGACTAATACAAAATCTGAAGATCTTAGTCTATGCTTGATGAAGAGACCTGAGTAGTCTCGAAAGCTTGCAATGTGTTACCATCTTTTCAGTTAGCCATTAAAAGGTATCAACCACTGAGGACTCTCAATTCTGAATATTTTTCTATCTACTGGCTAACACAGTACAAAGATATACATCTTCCCTTTTTTAAACCAAGCATAGGGGAAAAATTATGGAATCACTGAATTCTGAGGAAAAAATTATGGAATCATGAAAAACAAACCAACCAAAAAAACACTCCAAGACATCACTAGTATTTTGTTGCACCACCTCTGTCTTTTATAACAGCTTGCTGTCTCTGAGGCATGGACTTAATGAGTGTCAAACAGTACTCTTCATCAATCTGGCTCCAACTTTCTCTGATTGCTGTTATCAGAAGGTTCAGTGCATTGAAGCATGTGAAATATATGACGAAAAAATGCACATAAAAGAACCAAAAGTAGATTAAAAATTGTATTTTATTGAAAAGATTATATTGAAAAATATGGAACAATTTATATGAAGCAAAAAGGGTGATCAGACTATGAAAATAAACAAACAAGTAGGACCGCAGCTCAGAGGTAAAGAGGTAAATCCAAAATGCCTATTGTGACAAGAGTTCACATACATACAAGGTAAATATCAATTCAATAATTAAGGGGAATAAAACCACATCTTACTTTTCATTTAAGTTCTTTATTTTAAAATTTAAACCACACCATTAAACACAACACCATTTCACAAATACAGCTGGCGGAGTATTGATTAGGAATTGGTCCAAGGTGAAAGGAAAGGAAAGAGGGGAGGGAAATGTGGGTAGGAAAAAGAGAGAAGGAAGGAAAGGATAAAGGGGGATACATAATAATGAACAGTATCAATAATAACAACAAAAAGTAGCCGTCGGCATGGTCACAAGCATTCGATGGGTGTATTTAAGAAAATAGCATGGGTGGACTGTTCTGTATGCACCCGTGGGATCAGGTACCCTAGTATAAAGGCCGTCAGGTCAAGTAAGACTTCAAGCGACATTAGATTTCACACCAAGAGGATTATCCTCTAGATATTTAGTCCACGGGGCCCAGGTCGACACATAAGATCTATGATTAAAAATCTCCCAGCTAGACAGCTCTTCCAGACGAGAAACCTGATTTATCTTAACGTGCCACTCCTCCAATGTGGGGGGGCAACATCTTTCCAATGTACAGCTATCAGCTGTTTTGCAGCACTTAGCATCAGTGGGAGTAGACCATGCTTTTTTGGCAAGAAATCTTTTGACGGGCATGAAAGAAGAACTTCCGTAGCCCTAAGATTAGTCTTTATTAGTTGTAATTTTTTGAGAACTAGCTCAACGCCATCCCAAAAATGTCTCAGTTTAGGACAGTCCCAGAATATATGTGAGTGATGTCCCCCAGAGTTGAGGCATCTCCAACAAGCATCATTATCAGCAAGACCCATCTGAAAGAGCTTTGCGGGACTCAAATGCCACCTGGTCAATATTTTATAAGAATTTTCCTGCAAAAGTACACACCTAGAAAATCCCCGAGCACTAGATAGCATTCTAGAAATTTGTTCCTCTGTGAACGTAGTGTTGAGTTCCATTTCCCAGGAGTAAATAAATGAGGGTTTAAAATGTGCACTCGGAGCGATAAGATGTGAGTAAATACAAGATAGAATTTTTAGCCGTGGAGGTGGAAGTTTGATCATAATATCTAACCAGGACCAATTGGATTTGGTCGGGAATTTTTTCCTAAATTGTAGAAGCGTACGTCGAATGTGCTGGCTCTGAAGAAAATTAGTTGGTTGAGTCGTTGCACTTGGTGGCCAAACCCCTCTCTGTAATATTTTATTACCATAAAAGCTACTCAATGTTTCTCTAGGGAGGGTAGACCATAAATTATATGGATCCTGAAAATCGATATCTATTAGATAGGTTATTGAGCCAATCGGCGTTAACGTCGAGGGAAAAGTGTCCCCCGGGAGTTCCCCCAACACCAATCTTTTAATACATAGTGTAGTTGAAGTTATCTTGTCTAGCCTAAGAGTGACTGGTGGTTTAGCTTTAGTCCAGAGATAAGCTAAACCCCTAGGGCCCAATAGAGCCAGGTCAACACTAATTCCCTCCACACCTTCAGCACAAGACACCACCTTAACCATCTGCTAAGATGAATTGCTTTATAATATAAAAGGGGATCTGGGACTCCCAATCCCCCAGAGGAGACTGGATAAGAAAGAAGCCTATATGACAACCTAGCCGGTTTAGATTTCCAGATAAATTTTCCTATTAGTGATTTTAACGACCCGAAAAAGGTCAGGGGTATCTGAATCGGAACCATATTCATGGCATACAATATGATAGGCATGATATACGCCTTAAACACATTAATGCGACCCATCCAGGATAAAGTGGGTAGGTTATATTTATGCATCAGGTTTGTAACCTTTTTAATTAAAGGAATGAAATTACTTTTAAATACGTTAGTGGGGTCTCTAGTTATGAATATTCCTAAATATTTAATAGACCTATTAGCCCAAGAGAAGGGAGTCTGTGTACGAATGGTGGAGAATTGAGAATGAGGGAGAGTAATATTTAACGCTTCAGATTTAGCTAAATTAATTTTAAAATTAGAGAGGAAGCCAAACTGTTGAAAAATTTGAAGGATGATCGGGAATGCCAGAGACGGGTTGGAAATGAGGAAAAGCAGATAGTCTGCGAAAGCTAGTGTTTTGAGTATCCCCCGACCCACTGACAACCCCTCTATGCGTTGTTCTTGTCTGATGCTTTGTATCAAAGTTTCTATAACTAAAATGAACAAGGATGGAGACAAAGGGCATCCCTGCCTAGTCCCGTTGTGAATCTCAAAGCTGTTTGACAGGGTGCCATTAATCCTGACCTTGGCCGTCGGTTGAGAGTAGAGAGAGAGAACTGCTGTTATATATTGAGGAGGGAAGCCAAACTCAATCAATACCTGTTCCATAAACCTCCAGCACACTCTGTCAAAAGCCTTCTCGGCATCCGTTGACAGGAGTACTAAGGGGACCTGCCGGGTCTTGGCAAATATTATAGACTGTATGGCCCTAGTGGAGTTGTCCTTCCCTTCCATACCCCTCACAAAGCCCGCTTGATCCACATGAATTAGTTTGGGTAAGAAATTACTTATTCTGCCCGCTAATATTTTAGCCCACATTTTGATGTCAGCATTAAGCAATGAGATTGGTCTGTAGCTGGTGCACAAGTTGGGATCCTTACCCTCCTTCAGGAGAACTGTGATGTATGCCTCCAGGGATTGCTTAGGGGGGAGCTGGCCCTCCAAATAGGAATTAAACAAGGACACCAGATGGGGTAAGAATGATTTTATGAACTTTTTATAGTATACAATGGGAAGACCATCTGGGCCTGGGGCCTTTCCGTTTGGAATGGTAGAGAGGGTGTCTAAAATTTCTTTAGGGGTAACCGGAGAAGTCAGTAAAGATTGGCTTTCCGGGGTTATTTTAGGGAGATTTAGTGGAATCAGGAACTCTTTGATTTTTTCTATAACTGTTATTGGGTCTTGCATGCTATCTGATATGTTTAACTTGTATAAACTGTCATAAAAGGATCTAAACTCCTCGGCAATATCTGCGGTCTCGAAAATTGAAGAGCCGTCCAGAGCGTTGAGTTGTCTAATAAACGTCTTGTCTTGCTGCTTTTTAAGTAGTGAAGACATAAGCTTACTACTTTTATTGCCGTGGAGATAGAACCTCTGTTACACTTCTCATATAAGTTTTGGCCGATTGAATATTTAAAAGATTCTTTAGTGAATTCCTTAGACCCGTCAGTTCAGTTTGTATCTTATTTACTTGAGATCTCTTGTGCAATCTTTCCAAGGAATTAATTTGGTGCGAGATAGACACAACCTGTTTTGTTCTTTCTTTTTTGAGATGGGAACTCAAAGCTATAATTTCTCCCCTCATTACCGCTTTATGTGATTCCCACACCACAGGTAAGGACGGGCCGGAGTGTAAATTTGTCTGGAAAAAGAATTCAAGAGTGCCAGTCAGTTTCGTAATGTGGGAATCAGAATCTAGTAATGTCTCGTTAAGTGACCATCATGACTTGGCTGGCCGCGGAAGAGTTACTATGCCTATGTCGAGAAAAATAGGAGCATGGTCTGAGAGAGAGATGATGTCTATAGTCGCATTTTTAACTAATGGGAGATTAGCTGTTTGTGTCAATAGATAGTCAATTCTGTGATAGCTACCGCACGGGTGGGAATAAAAAGTGTAGTCTCTGCCCAAAGGAAAGAGTGTTCTCCAGGGATCTATCAAATGCAATTCTTGTAAAGAAAGGTGTAATTTTCTCAGTGCCCTTTGAGAAAGGGTCGACTTGCCCGTTGAGGTATCTAGGGATGGGTTAAATGACACATTAAAGTCCCCCCCCCATCAACAACAAACCCTCAGAAAATAGTTTTAAGGTATTCATTGTTTTGCACAGCCATCCAATCTGATTCATATTTGGGGCATATAGGTTACACAGAGTAACTTTAGTATTGGCTATAAGGCCCTGCTCACTCCTCTAGACGCCGAACCACCCGTACTATAATACCAGGTCGGGTAACGGGATCTAGACATATCCGGGACTCTCCCCACTTTAAAATATGTCTCCTGCAGGAAGACTATACTAGCCTTTTTTGAATATAAAAGGTTCAATACCTGGCTCCTCTTACACGGGGAACGTAAGCCCTTTACGTTGTATGAAGCCACTACCATAGTGGCGAAATTAACTTTATCACCCATAGCATAATAGATGGAGCAAACAAAATAAATGAATATGTGTTCCATGCCAACGAACCACAAAAAATACAAGATAAAGTAACATATAACAATAACCAACTACCTGCCTGTGGCAGGGGTAGGGGGTCAAACATACCCCCCATAGCAGAGCAGGGAATTACATCGCCAATACACGAGTGGTATATGTTAGCTTATAAGGCAGTTAAATGAAAACAGCAACACATAGGCAGGTGCCAATCAAGGCAAACTAAAGTGATCTAAAACATTGCAGAGTTAAACAAAAATTTCCGGGTCTATATGTGAGAAAATACGGCTAGACAGAGCACAAGAGATCTCAGGGGGGTATCTCTTTCCTCGCCCCAGATTTCCCTCGTTTAGGGGGCATGCGTCTCTTCACTGAGGCCCAGTCCCCCTGACCTCCTGCATAAGAATTGATAGGGGGAGGCGTGCGAAGATCCATGTCTAAAGGTAACCATGAAGGAATATCAATAGGAGCAATGTCAAATGTGTCCCATATTTTGGTTAAATCTTCGGGGCTCCTTACTGTTATTTGTTTGCCGTCTCCATGTACAGATATTCCAAACGGAAATAGCCATTTGTAAAGGATTTTACGCAAGCGTAACACTTCCAAGAGGGGCCTTAGGATTCTTCTTTTTGCAAGGGTCGACGGCGCAATGTCTTGATAAAGTTGGATAGCAGATCCTTCATAGGAGAGATTTTTAACGTCTCTTGAGGCAGACAAAATAATATTGGTGTCCAAATAGCTCAACAAGCCGCAGATCACATCCCTCGGGGGTTCAGAAGGCTTAGGCTTGGGTCTTAGCGATCTATGGACCCTCTTTATTACAATTTGGTCGCATTTTTCTTGCGAGATTAAGAGGGTAAAGATCTCTTTCGTGGATTTTTCTAATATTTCTGTAGAGACACTTTCAGACAAGCCTTTAATCCTTATATTTTTTCTGCGACTCCGATTTTCTTGATCTTCTAAAGCCAGAAGAGAGTTGTTAAGCTGTGTTCTGTGGTAGTCCAGATGATCTCTCATGGCGTTGGAGTGGCTAATGAGAGAGGACTGAGATGATTCCAGGGACTCCACTCTATTACCAATATGTAACAAATCTGCTCTCATACCAGATATCTCCGTGACCAGAGGTTTTAAAGCTTGGGCCAGTAATTTTTTGAAGACTGATCTAGATAACTTCCCAGAGTCTGATTGGGTAATATCACTGCCCGAGGCATCGTCACTTGAGTCTGAATCCTCGACATGTTCCTCCACCTCAGCATTTGTATGCAGCTTTTTAGGTGTGGACCTAGCCGACACAGGTTTATTTTTCAGAAATTTCTCCATTTCACTCTGCCTGCCCTGATGTACATAAGTAGCCAGCGGTTTTGCACGCTCTTTATTAGATTTAACCATACTGCTTAATTAAAGCGTGCGTTTGAATCACCACTCGTGCATTCAGGAAAAGTCTACTAATGCATGTTCATAGATGAAGATAACCCCATGCATCTTGAAAGATGATGAGCTGACATAAGTGGATATCCGTGGGGATAGGGCGGTATCAGCGCTCTAATGTGGTGCACTATATAAAAAGTCTCACACTTCCGTGGCACAAGACTAGGCCGGTTTCAGCGCCTCTGAAAGGGGAGAGTGGTATCCCCAAACCCCAGGTCGCCCCAGTTCCCAGGTAGACGTCTCCCTCAGCGAGACAAGACCGTCATCAGATAAGCTCTGCGGACCCAGGCAGAGTTAATGCCCGTCACTGTGTGCAGCAGGAGCGTCCACCTCAGATTCCCCGGGCAATGTACCAGGAACACCAAGCACCGCGGTCACCCTCCGCTTACCAGCCAGGCAGAGAGCCCTTCGGGTGTCTCCAGAATCTCCACCAGTGCACGTGCGACCGGCTCACCTCCCTCTCGTCCGGTAAGCGAATCCGTTCCTTCCCTTCCTTATTATTCAGCGGTCTCTCTTCCAGCAGAGGCCACGGGCCCCCCACCACTTCCAAGGGCTCTCTGCAGACTGCTGTCCAGGCTCTGGCCGCAGGTACACTGGACACCGGACTCTGAAGTCTTCCGACGCGGCAGCCTGGGTAAACACCGCAGGAAGAAGCAGTAAAGATGGCGCCTGACCTCCGCTGGCGCCAAGGCCCACTCCCCGAGACTGTTCTGTGTCCCGGAGTCCGTGCAGAGAGCCGCGATTCTCCATCTCTTCACCGTCCATCACCCTCTCCTCTAAGCCCAGCTCTCTTTGAGGGGTATTTTGTCACTTTCGTTGGGGTCAGAAGGGGTATATTTTGTGGCTGGCAGCGGGAGCTGCAACAAAGCACGTCTTCCCTACAAGCGATTCAGGCCACGCCCCAAAACCACATCTTACTTTTATTTTCCAGCCGTCATTTCGTAGCCCTACTTTGTTGATGCCTTATGGTTCTTGGATATCTCTTTTGCAGCGCAAAGAGGAATCTTCTCTATATGGGCTATTTCACTTGGACTTTCCTATTAACTTTTTTTTTTAAATTCATTTATTAAGCAAAAGAAAATAGAATGTACACAATTGTATTAAGCAGGAAGCAGAATGTACATGTTCGTAGATCATACAAAGCATTTACAGATGGACAATAAGTTTTGCACAATAAACTAAGGTTATACAAGTTTCATGTTATTACATAAGTAATAAACCAATTAACAATTGAACAAGGAACATTGAGTATCATTCAATCTTATACATGCTCGGTAGTACACGACTCATCGGAGTTCCTTAAACTTTAACTACTATCTCGCCGCCTAACACTTTACACCGCATTGTCCCCCATGTGATGCCCTAAAATGTAAAGTTTAACATTTTACAGTGGTGTCATTACGTGTTGCTACAGTAAGATGAGAAGAGTTCCACCTATCCCAGATTCTGTCAAATTTTTCCGAACAACCACTATTCTGATATGAGGTACGCTCGTATGGAATGACCGAGTCCACCAATTCAAGGCTCTAAGAGAGGGGTGCGAGTCCCCCATCCAGCACACCTATTAAATTTTTTACTATCCATATTTTTATTTATTATAACATGTATCAATATGTGGCCATGTTTCACCTTTTTAGGTATTCTTTTTTACATATATTTATCAATGTTCACTTTTTTATCTATTTCAATATGTATTTTCAGATCACGTCCATGATTAGGCCAAGCCATTCCTTTATCTTTGCTTAATTAATGATATATTTAATAATTGCTGGCACTGCACTTTGTCACCTTGGTTGGTCTTTACATGCAATATTTTATATTTGCAAAATATATTCACTCATTTAGGGTAGTTTTTCTCCCTGAAATATTATCACTTTGCACTTCATGGATTGGTTATGCATGTTTATTCTCCTTATTTTACTCTCCTTCATTCATGACTTTTTCCTTTCTAATTCTCTTAACCTTCTGGCTCTTACTGAAACCTGGATCCAGCAGTCAGACACTACCGCTGCTGCTGCTCTTTCATATGGTGGACTAAACTTCTCTCATACCCCAAGATTAGACAATAGAGCAGGTGGAGGCGTTGGTCTGCTCCTATCACCAAAATTTACCTTTCAGGTTATCCCTCAAGTACCCTCACTTGTCTTCCCTTCTTTGAGGTCCATGCCGTCAGACTCTACACCCCCTTCTCCATGCGAGTGGCAGTGGTATATCGTCCTCCCGGCCCTTGTCAACAGTTCCTGGATCATTTTGCCACTTGGCTTCCACATTTTCTCTCCTTTGACATCCCTACCCTCATCATGGGCGATTTCAACATCCCCATTGCTCTTCCCCTCTCCCCATCTGCTTACTCACCTTTTATCTCTAACCTCCTCTTTTGGCATTTCACAGCTTACTAATTCTCCAACGCATGAAGACGGAAACTCCCTTGACTTGGTCTTCTATCGGCTTTGTGCATTGGATGATTTTGCAAACTCCCCTCTCCCGCTCTCTGACCACAACCTTCTTTCATTCTCTATCAAGAACTGCCAGGCTGCTCAGGTCACCCCCACTGTCCATATTTATAGAAACACAGGCCATTAACACCCAGAAACTTATGAAGAACTTGCAGTCTTCATTGGCCCCTATCTCCTCCCTCTCATGTCCTGATTCTGCATTGAAGCATTACAATGAAACACTTCAAAGTGCCCTGGATGAAGTTGCACCTCCTATACAAAGAACACCACAACACAGATGGCGACAACCCTGGCACACCCTGCAAACATGTTTTCTGCAGCGGTGCTCCAGGTGCGCCGAACGTCTGTGGAGAAAATCCAACCTACCCGAAGATTTCATCCATTATAAGTTTATGCTTCGAACATACAACACTGCCCTTCACCTCTCAAAACAAACCTATTTCAACACCCTCATCACCTCACTGTCCAATAACCCTAAACGTCTCTTTGACACTTTTCATTCTCTACTCAACCGCAAGAGTACAGGCCCCAACCACGGATCTTCGAGCTGATGATCAGGCCAATTACTTCAAAGAAAAAACTGACCAGATCCGACAGGAAATTATCTCCCAATCACCTCATACCATGCACTGTCCTCCCTCCCTGCATCTAGCTCACTCTCTGATTTTGAACCAGTCACAGAAGAAGTAAGCAGGCTCCTTGCATCTTCTCGCCCAACCACTTGCACCAGTGACCCATGTCCGTCACATCTACTCCAGCCCCTTTCCCCTGCTGTCACCCCTCACCTAACTAAAATATTTAACCTCTCTCTCTCTTCTGGTATCTTTCCCTCCTCATTTAAGCATGCCGTCATACATCCACTACTTAAAAAACCATCCCTCGACCAAAACTGTGCTGCTAACTATAGACCTGTCTCTAATCTTCCCTTCATCTCTAAACTCCTGGAACGCCTGGTCCACTCCTGTCTTATCCACTATCTCTCTTCTCGACCCTCTCCAATCCGGTTTCCGCTCTTTACACTCTACTGAAACTGCCCTCACTAAAGTCTCTAATGATCTACTAACAGCTAAATCAAATGGTCATTACTCCATGCTACTTCTTTTGGATCTCTCTGCAGCATTCGACACTGTGGATCATCAGCTCCTCCTCACTATGCTCCGTTCTATAGGGCTCAAGGACACCGTTCTCTCCTGGTTCTCCTCCTATCTCTCTGACCGCTCCTTTACTGTATCTTTTGCTGGCTCCTCCTCCTCTCGTCTTCCCCTTACTGTTGGGGTTCCTCAAGGATCAGTCCTAGGCCCCCTCCTCTTCTCTTTATACACTGCCCCTATTGGTAAAACAATCAGATTTGGTTTCCAGCACCATCTCTATGCTGATGACACCCAATTATACGCTTCTTCTGACATCACGCCAGCCTTTCTAGAAAACACCGGCGATTGTCTAAACGCTGTGTCTAACATCATGTCCTCACTATATCTGAAACTGAACCTGTCAAAGACTGAACTCCTTGTGTTTCCTCCCGCTACTAATGTACCTATACCCGACACTGCCATTTCCATGTGTGGTTCCACTATTACTCCCCAGCAACATGCCTGCTGTCTTGGGGTCATGCTTGACTCCGAGCTTTCCTTTGTCCCCCACATACGATCACTGGCTCGCTCTTGTTATCTGCACCTCAAAAACATTTCTAGAATTCGACCTTTTCTTACTTTTGACTCCGCAAAAACTCTTACTGTTTCTCTTATTCATTCTCGTCTCAACTATAGTAACTCTCTTCTAATCGGTCTCCCTCTTACCAAACTCTCCCTCCTCCAATCTGTCTTGAATGCTGCTGCCAGGATCATATTCCTCGCCAATTGTTACACCGATGCCTCTACCTTGTGCCAGTCATTACACTGGCTACCCATCCACTCCAGAATCCAGTACAAACTTATTACCCTCACCCACAAAGCTCTTCATGGCTCAGCACCACCCTTCATCTCCTCTCTTGTTTCAGTGTACCATCCTACCCCGCGCCCTCTGTTCTGCTAATGACCTGAGGTTAGCATCCTCAATAATCAGAACCTCCCACTCCCGTCTTCAAGACTATACACGTGCTGCGCCAATTCTTTGGAATGCACTTCCCAGGTCAATACGATTAGTCCCCAATCCCCACAATTTTAAGCGTGCCCTGAAAACTCATTTATTCAGACTGGCCTACCGCCTCAACACATTAACCTAATCTATCCCTATGTGGCACAGCCAAAAGTTTTTACCATAACCAGGTTCCCGGCATCATGTTCCCACATGCTTTATGCATCCATTAGCCCTCTGCGTCTGTACTGTTACACATTTAACATTATGGCTGGTCCATACAATCAGGGCAACTGTTACCACCCACCTTTCGTGTCTCCCTTTTTTTCCCTCATAGATTGTAAGCTTGCGAGCAGGGCCCTCATTCCTCTTGGTATCTGTTATGATCTATGCGATTATTGTTATGCTGTAATGTCTATTGTCTGTACAAGTCCCCTCAGAAATGTGAAGGCTGCGGAATATGTCGGCGCTATAGAAATAAAATTTATTATTATTGTTTATTCCCTTTCTTTTGCTAGGATTGTCCCTAGATATTTTTATCTGGTTTTATTCCTTTACCCCCTAATTCAATTATACCCATATGTGATCTCTTGGTATCTATAGGTTAAACATGCATATCCATTCTTTATATAATGGACCTAATACAGTCATATGTAAAAGTTTGGGCACCCCTATTAATGTTAACCTTTTTTCTTTATAACAATTTTGGTTTTTGCAACAGGTATTTCAGTTTCATATGTCTAATAACTGATGGGACTCCGTTATATTTCTGGATTCAAATGAGGTTTATTGTACTAACAGAAAATGTGCAATCTGCATTTAAACAAAATTTGACCGGTGCAAAAGTATGGGCACCCTTATCATTTTCTTGATTTGAACACTCCTAACTACTTTTTACTGACTTCCTGAAGCACTAAATTGGTTTTGTAACCTCATTGAGCTTTGAACTTCATAGCCAGGTGTATCAAATCATGAGAAAAGGTATTTAAAGTGGCCACTTGCAAGTAGTTCTCCTATTTGATTCTCCTATGAAGAGTGGCATCATGGGCTCCTCAAAACAACTCTCAAATGATCTGAAAACAAAGATTGTGCAATGTGACATAAAAGAATGAAGACTTACTAGTTCAAGAACTTGTTTTAGGCAAATTGTATCAGTCATGTGGCCTACTAGGGTGTGAGTTCTACCCAGGGTGGCATATAGCATTGCTGCAACCAGGCCAGATACACAGGGCCACAGTAGCTCATGTGGCAATTAGCAACTCTTTAAACTGTTTTTGCTCGGCATTATGAGGAGCTTGGGGACATAGTAACATTCTCTCAGGGTCAAACAGTGTGTCCAAAAATAATTTACAAGATACAAGAGCCCAATATCAGAAGCACAGGATGTGGGGGGGCCTACTTATAACATTTTTTGGGGATGGCAGGTAATTTGACATACATAATTTATGTGCACGTACTTATGTGCTGCTGCTCCTCACGTGGCCGATCACCAAAATCAAGGAACATTTTGCAACATATGCAGACTCCTTTCTTGCCCGGTCGGCATAATGTGCATCCCGTTGGTCCCATAATTCCGGGCGATCATGCACAAGAACAATTAGCAGCTCCGCATTCAGATTCTGGTAGGGTGCCATGATGCTGTACTCCGTGGAGGCGTACTTCCTGTATGTCTGGAGCGCTTTTTGAGATAATTTGCATGTCTAAGCTTCCTGATGATGGATTGACCCATTTCTTGTCACCAGGAAAAGTCTTGCGTATTTCTCACAAGTCACACGGGTGGTCCGTGTGTAATGCGACGTTTTTGCGCACCCATAGACTTGAATTGGCGTACTACGGTCGTAATACGCTGACAATCACAGCATGCTGCGATTGGCACAGACCGTAGAAAATACGAGAGAAAAATACGGCTGATGGGAGCTACCCCATAGAGAATCATTGGTCCATGTGCAATGCGTTGTTTTATCGCCTCTCACTCGTCCGTATTCCTCTCTAGTGTGACGCCGGCCTTAGTTTGACTGGTGTGCGACCTTAAGGGACTCCTCATAACTTTAAGCCTTTAAAGGAAAGCTGCCGGCACCACCATCAGGGGCTTATATACAGCATTCTGCAATGCTGTAGATAAGCCCCCCGATGTAACCTGAAAGATAAGAAAAACGAGTTAGATTATACTTACCGTGGCACGGGGTCGGTGGGTGTCATGGTCCGGTCCGGCAACTCCCATCTTCTAGCGATGACGTCCTCCTTCTTACTTCTTCCGCGGCTCCTGCGCAGGCGTACTTTCTCTGCCCTGTTGAGGGCAGAGTAAAGTACTGCAGTGCGCAGGCGCCAGGAAAGGTCAGAGAGGCCTGCGCACTGCAGTACTATACTCTGCCCTCAACAGGGCAGATAAAGTACGCCTGCGCCGGAGCTGCGGTAGCAGTAAGAAGGACGGTATCTCTAGAAGATGGAGGCGCCGGAAACGGACCGTGACACCCATCGGACCAGACCGGACGCCCGGGTGAGTATAATTAACTCGTTTTTCTTATCTTTCAGGTTTCATTGGGGGCTTATCTACATTATAGAATGCTGTAGAGATAAGCCCCTGATGGCTGTGCCGGCAGCTGATAGGGCTAAAAATAGGTGACAGATTTCCTTTAAGGTATGTGCACACGTTGCGGTTTCCAGTGCGGATCCACAGCGTATTTGATGCTGCGGATCTGCAGGTGTTCTCCAAGTGATTTATAGTACAATGTAAATCAATGGAAAACAAAAACCGCTGTGCACATGCTGCAGAAAAATCAGCACGGAAACACTGTGGTTTATTTTCCGCAGCATGTCAATATCTTTGTGCTGATTCCGCAGCGTTTTGACACCTATTCCACTATAAGAATCCGCAGGTGTCAAAATGCAGGGCAAATCTGCACAAAAACCGCAGAAAATCCGCAATTAATCCACAGGTAAAACGCAGGTCATTTTACCAGCAGATTCCGCACGGAAAATTCCGCACTGGAATCCGCAACGTGTGCACATACCCTTAAGCTATCATTTACACATATATAAACTTATATTTTCTCTACAATCAACGAATGTTGCACACTTCTGCTCCTTTTATATATTTTACAGCACAATTATTGCATTTTTGCACATAACCCCATAGTGACAGAGCCAATTTGGCACTTAACCCCTTTACCTCCAAGGGTGGTTTGCACATTAATGAAAAATTTTGTAATTTTCCAACTTTGAATGTTTATGCCCTTAAATCACAGAGATATGGCACACAAAAAACTTAATAAACATTTCCCACCTGTTTACTTTGCATCAGCACAATTTGGGAACCAAAATATTTTTTTGTTAGGAAGTTATAAGGGTTAAAAGATGACCAGCGATTTCTCATTTTTACTACACCATTTTATTTTTAGGGACCACATCACATTTGAAGTCACTTTGAGGGGTCTATATGACAGAAAATACCCAAAAGTGACACCATTCTAAAAACTGCACCCCTCAAGGAGCTCAAAACCTTCAGGTGCTTCACAGGAATTTTTTGAATGTTTAAAAAAAAATAAAAACGAACATTTAACTTTTTCACAAAAAAACTACTTCAGGTCCAATTTTTTTTTTTATTTTACCAAGGGTATCAGGAGAAATTGGACTGCAAAAGTTATTGTGCAATTTGTCCTGAGTACGCTGATACCTGATATGTGGGGGGGGGGGGAACCACTGTTTCAGCACATGGCAGAGCTTAGAAGGGAAGGAGCGCCATTTGACTTTTTCAACGCAACATTGGCTGCAGTTCAGATCAGATTACATGTCACGTTTGGAGAGCCCCTGATGTGCCTAAACAGTGGAAACACCCCCCAAGTGACCCCATTTTGGAAACTAGACCCCCCCAAGGAACTTGCCTAGATATGTGGTGAGAACTTTGAACCCCCAAGGGCTTCACAGAAGCTTATAACGTACAGCCGTACAATTAAAAAAATTCTTTTCACCCCCAATTTTTATTTTCCCAAGGGTAACAGGACCCCAAAAGTTATTGTGCAATTTTTCCTGAGTACGCTGATACCCGATATGGGGGGGTAAACGACTATTTGGGCGCATGGCAGAGCTCGGAAGGGAAGCAGCGCCATTTGACTTTTTGACTGGAATTGAGATCGGACGCCATGTCGCGTTTGGAAAGCCCTGATGTGCCAAAACAGTGGAAACCCCCCACAAATGACACCATTTTGGAAACTAGACGCCCCCAAGGAACTTATCTAGATGTGTGGAGAGAACTTTGAACCCCCAAGGGCTTCACAAAAGTTTATAACGCCCGGGCGTGAAAATAAAATCATTTTTTGCACAAACATGATCTTTTAGTCCCCAATTTTTTTATTTTACCAAGGGTAACAGGAGAAATTGGACCCAAAAAGTTGTTGTCCAATTTGTCCTGAGTACGCTGATACCCCATATGTGGGAGAAAACTACTGTATGGGCACACGTCGGGGCTCGGAAGGGAAGTAGTGACGTTTTGGAATGCAGACTTTGATGGAATGGTCTGCGGGTGTCATGTTGCCTTTGGAGAGCCCCTGATGTGCCTAAACTGTGGAAAACCCCCACATCTGACCCCATTTTGGAAACTAGACCCCCCAAGGAACTTATCTAGATGTGTGGTGAGCATTTTGAACCCCCAAGTGCTTCACAAAAGTTTATAACGTAGAGCCATAAAAATAAAACATTTTTTTCCACAAAAATATTTTTGCCCCCAATTTTTTTATTTTCCCAAGGGTATGTGGGGGGTAAGCCACTATTTGGGCGCATGGCAGAGCTTGGAAGGAGCACCATTTGACTTTTGCAACGCAGAATTGGCTGGAATTGACATCAGACGCCATGTTGTGTTTGGAGAGCCTCTGATGTGGCCAAACAGTGGAAACCCCCCACAATTCTAACTTCAACCCTAACCCCAACACACCCCTAACCCTAAGGATGTGTGCACACGTTGCGGATTCTGCTGCGGATCCGCAATGGATTTGGTCCTGCGGATCCGCAGCAGTTTCTGCTGCGTTGTACAGTATCTTTATATGCAATGGCATATGAAAAACGAAGTGCACATGCTGCAGATTTTTCCACGCGGATTTGCTGCGGTTTTAAATCCGCAGCATGTCACTTCTTCGTGCGGAATCTGCAGCGGTTTGACACCTGCTCCATTACCAGGTGTCAAAACGCAGGGGAAAACTGCAGGCTAATCCGCACTAAATCCGCAGGTAAAACGCAGGTCATTTGACCTGCGGATTTAGCCAATCTGCGCAGAAAAATCCACAGCAGAATCCGCATCGTGTGCACACAGCCTTACCCTAGCCCTAACGGGAAACTGGAAATAAATATTTTTTTTTATTTTATTATTTTTCCCTAACTTACGGGGTGATAAAGGGGGGTTTGATTTACTATTTATGGCGGGATTTTATGTTTGGCAGCTGTCGCACGCTAACAGACGCTTTTTATTGTAAAAATAGTTTTTGCATCACCGCATTTTGAGAGCTATAATTTTTCCATATTTTGACCAACAAAGTCATGTGAGGTCTTATTTTTTGCGGGACGAGTTGACGTTTTTATTGATACCATTTTCGGGCACGTGACATGTTTTGATCGCTTTTTATTCCGATTTTTGGGACGCAGAATGAACAAAAACCAGCATTTCAAGAATTTCTTTTGGGAGGTGCGTTTACATCGTTTCGAGTGTGGTAAAATTGATAAAGCAGTTTTATTCTTCGGGTCAGTACGGTTACAGCGATACCTCATTTATGTCTTTTTTTAATGTTTTGGCGCTTTTATGCAATGAAAACAATTTTATATAAAAAATAACTTTTGCATCGCTTTATTCTGCGAGCTATAACTTTATTTTTTCGCTGATGACACTGTGTGGCAGCTCATTTTTTGTGGGACAAGATGACGTTTTCAGCGGCACCATGGTTATTTATATCCGTCTTTTTGATCGGCGGTATGATGATAAAGCATTGATTTTTGCTTTTTTTTTTTTTGGAAGGGGTTAACCAAAGGGGTTAACTACTGGGACAGTTTCATAGGGCGGGTCATTACGAACGCGGCAATACTAGATATATGCTTTTTTTTTTATAAATTATTTTTACACTTTTTTTTTTTTTGTTTACTTTATTATATTGTCCCAGGGGGAACAACACTATAAGGTGTCAGATCACTGATCTGACACTTCACACAGCGCTGTGTCAGATCAGCCATCCGACAGGCGCTGCTGCAGGCTTCCTTCCTGTGCACCTCTCTCCTATGCCCCCGGTACACTGCGATCATGTTTGATCGCAGTGTGGCAGGGGTTAATGTGTCGGGGGCGCCGCTGATCGCTATGACGTTCTATCCCGTCCTTGGGAATTAAGTCCCAGGGCAGAAAGGCGTTAATGACCAGGCCAATTTTTACAGTACTGACCAATGTAAATTTATGAGGGTATAGCTCTGGAATGTTTCAACGTATCCCACAGATTCTGAGATTATTTTTTCATGACATATTGTTCTTCATGTTAGTGATAAAAGTTTCTTCAATATAACTTGTGTTTATTTCTGAAAAAACGGAAGTTTGGCAAAAATTTTGCAATTTTCAAACTTTTAATTTTTGTGCCCTTAAATCAAAGAGTCATATCACACAAAATAGATAATCAATAACATTTCCCACATGTCAACTTTAGGTCAGCACAATTTCGGAATTTTTTTTGTTAGGACGTTAAAAGGTTTAAAAGTTGATCAGTGATTTCCAATTTTCCCAACAAAACTTACACCAATTTTATTTTTTTTTTTTTTTTTTTTTTTTTAGAGACCACATCACATTTGAAGTGAGCTGGGGGGGGGGGGTCAATATAACAGAAAATACCCAAAAGTGACACCCCTCAAGGTGCGCAAAACCACATTCAAGATGTTTATTAACTCTTCAGGTGCTTCACAAGAAAAAAATGAACATTTTACTTTTTTCACAAAAAATTTACTTTGGAACCAAACTTTTATTTTCACAAGGGTATCAGGAGTAAATGGACTATAAATTTGTTGTGCAATTTCTCCTGAGTACGCCAATACCCCGTTATGTGGAGTCGTGGTATGTGAACGATCAACAGTGTCACAGCTGACCGAGGCTTCCTGATGCATTCAGTGAGAGAAGGTTAGCTTACATAGGCCCGTTTCACAGAAGGGCTACTGTAGCACGAATTTTCCTATATGCAAGTTGCCTCTTCAAAGAGAAAGAGGACTTGAACTCTACAGCGCCACCTGTTGGAGGTAGCGATATTATGGCAACTGTACCTTCTTCTAGAATTGGCTCCTGCCAAATTGTACAAATTGTTCCAGAATTAGTTAAAGGAACACGAAAAAGTGTTGTAGATGTTGAAAGGGTTGCGAGACCCTAATCTGAAGAAGCTTCTGTGATTTACTGGAAATGCATGTTATATCCAATAAGACTCCATCATCATGCAACTTACAGGACTTAGTACAACTTTCCTGACCTAAACCAGGACCCCAGACAGGAAATACAAGGACAAAATGTAATAATTCATTTTGTTTCCATTTATTTACACTTATAAAGCAATGACTTGCACAATTCATGTTTACAGGATCATATAGCTATTGTTTACATTATTCAGACAATTCATCAGACTGTGTCCCAGAGACTTATGGTGAATGGATCCCTCCTTTCTACATTAATAAACAGGGCATAGAAAATTACTAAATATACTGCATACAACAAGTACCATGAAATATTTTCCTATGTTATATAAATAAGTTGCCTATATACAGGGCAAATTAAAAACTACCTGCTATAGTTGATGTCTTAGCAAGGAGTATTGTGGTTCAAATAAATACTTATTATTGGCTACAGTCAATCCTTTTCATTTTGTATGAGCTCACAAGATTGATACATATAAATCTAATAAAAAAGTCAATTTCCAATACAAATATATACATATCTAAATTATATGTATTTTACATTTTATTTCCACTTCTGTTTATGCAGATGATTAAATATGTTGTTCCCAGAAATTGGTTCTTATAATTGTATTCAAAATTCTAATTTTTTTTTGTGTATTCTTTCATAATGTTTGGAAAGGCCGTCTTTTCTGGAGAATACATTTCCACAATCACCACATACAAATGGTTTGTCGTCGGTGTGGGTTAACTTATGCTTTGCGAGATTGGATTGATTGGCAAAACCCCGTCCACATACTGGGCACACATATGGTTTTTGTCCTGTGTGTATTATCCGATGAGAAATTAGGTTGGATTGATTGGCAAATGCTTTTCCACATTCGCTACAGACATAAGGCCTTTCTCCAGTGTGAAGGACCAGATGCGCGTTAAGACATGACCGGCTGGAAAAGACTTTCCCGCATTCAGTACAAGGGAAAGGCTTCTCACCTGTGTGTATTCTCATATGTTTCACCAGGGCTGGATTATTGCTAAAACATCTCCCACAGGCTGGACATTCAACAGGCTTCTCCCCAGTGTGAACTTTCTCGTGTGCTTTTAGGTTGAACTTGCTGACAAAGAGCTTTCCACATTCAGTACAAGAAAAAGGCTTTTCTCCAGTGTGAACCCGTTGATGAGTAACAAGACTGGGTTTGTAAGCAAAACATTTACCACAAAGGGCGCAGGAAAAAGGTTTCTCCCAAGAATGAGACCTCTGGTGCTTCGTCAGGTAAGAATAGAGGCTAAAACCCTTACCACACTCGGAACAAATAAATTGCTTGACTGTGGTCGTAGACTGTCCGTATTCATCCGTTTCCCAGTTTTTCTCACTGGACTTTGCTGGAGGCTGATATGCTTTTTTAGGAAGATCTTCCTCATCGGGTAAAACACCTTTACGAGAGAGTAAAATTATTGTACATTGTAGGTTCTCTATTGGGGCTATCACCCACATTTGTATTTCGTGTGCTGCTTTTTTGTACATATAACAACTTGAAAGCAGGAAAATAAAGCAATTTATCTATCTCTCAACGAGGGGGCAATGTTTTCTCCCCTCAGACACTAGTGGACACGAACCCAGAAATTGAGGAGGGGGGCTCTGGGCTTTGGCACCTGGTTGCTGTCCAAATGATATTGTAGTACATATAATATAAAATTATATATATATATTTATTATACACACACAAACATTTTCTATGTTATACCATGTTACAAAATATTCCCACAAATGTGGGCCTTTGATTGCAAACAAGATGTATTATTTTACACACCCAAAAAAAAAAAAAAAAAAAGTACAGTGGCTTGCGAAGATATCCACCCCCCTTGGCATTTTTTTGTGTCTTGCCACCTCACAATCTGGAATTTCACTGTTTTTTTCAGGGTTTGCATCAGTTAACCAATTCATGACCCAGCCTATTTTGACCTTAATGACCACCTTAATGACCAGACCATTTTTAGCAATTCTGACCAGTGTCCCTTCATGAGGTAATAATTCAGGAACGCTTCAACGCATCCTAGCGATTCTGAGATTCTTTTTTGTGACATATTGGGCTTAATGTTAGTGGTAAATTTAGGTCGATAATTTTTGCGTTTGTGAAAAAAAATCGGAAATTTGGCGAAAATTTTGAATCATTATTCTGTTAAACCAGAGAATTATGTGACACAAAATAAATAACATTTCCCACATGTCTACTTTACATCAGCACAATTTTGGAAACAAAGTTATAAGGGTTAAATAAAAGTTGACCAGCGATTTCTCATTTCTACAACAAAATTTACAAAACCATTTTTTTTTTAGGGACCACCTCACATTTGAAGTCACTTTGAGGGGGTCTATATGGCAGAAAATACCCAAAAGTGACACCATTCTAAAAACTGCACCCCTCAAGCTACTCAAAACTACATTCAAGAAGATTATTAACCTATGGAGCATAATCTATGGATCATCTTATGGGGGCATAATCTAGGGAGCAGCATATAGGGCATATTATTCTATGGCGCACCTTATGGGGCCATTATTAACCTTTGTGCAGCATTATATGGGGTGTATTTTGTACAGAGCATCTTATGGGGCCATAATGAACTGTATGGAGCATTATATGGGGCTCCTGATTCAATATGGATATTCAAAAACATTTAACCTACTGATGTCTCAATTAATTTTCCTTTTATTGGTATCTATTTTTATTTTTGAAATTTACCAGTAGCTGCTGCATTTTCCACCCTAGGCTTATACGCGAGTCAATAAGTTTTACCAGTTTTTTTGTGGCAAAATTGGGGGGGGGGGGGGTCTTATACTCGAGTATATACGGTAAATGTTTCACCTTAAACTACTCAAGTGTTGCATTAGCAGTATGCTTTGGGTCTATGTCTTGTTGCAAGGTGAACCTCTGTTCCAGTCTGAAATCACTGACAGAATGAAACAGGTTATGCTCAAGAATATCCCTGTATTTCGCACCATCCATCTTCCCTCGACTAAAACCATTTTCCCTGTCCCAGCTGCCGAAAAATATCCCCACAGCATGATGCTGCCACCAGGTTTCCCTATGGGGATGGTGTTATTGGTATAATGAGCTGTTTTGGTGACAAACATAGCATTTACCTTGGTGGCCAAAAAGTTCAATTTTGTCTCATCTGACCACAGAGCCTTGGGAGTCTTCAACATCTTTTGACAAACTCAAAACGTGTCTTACAATTTTTATTTCTAAGTAAAGCCTATTTTCTGCCCACTCTTCCTTAACCCCTTCATGACCGAAGCCTTTTTTTCGGTTTTGCGTTTTCGTTTTTCGCTCCCCATCTATCCAGAGCCATAACTTTATTTTTCTGTCAATATAGCCATGTGAAGGCTTATTTTTTGCAGGTCGAGTTGTACTTTTGAACGCCTTCATTGGTTTTAGCATGTCATACTCGAAAACTGGAAAAAAAAACTCAAGTGCGGTGAAATTGCAAAAAAAAGTGCAATCCCACACTTGTTTTTTGTTTGGCTTTTTTACTAGGTTCACTAAATGCTAAAACTGACCTGCCATTATGATTCTCCAGGTTATTATGAGTTCATAGACACCAAGCATGCCTAGGCTCTTTTTTTTATCTAAGTGGTGAAAAAAAAATTCCAAAGTTTGCTAAAAACAAAGAAAAAAAAAATTGCACTATTTTCTGATATCCATAGCATCTCCATTTTTCATGATCTGGGGTTGGGTAAGGATTTATTTTTTGCGTGCCGATCTGATGTTTTTAATGCTACCACTTTTATGCAGAAACATTCTTTTGATCGCCCGTTATTGCATTTTAATGCAATGTTGCGGCGACCAAAAAAAAACGTAATTCTGGCGTTTTGATTTTTCTCGCTATGCTGTTTAGCGATCAGGTTAATCCTTTTTTATATTGATAGATTGGGCGATTCTGAACACGGCGATACCAAATATGTGCATGTTTGATTTTTAAACTTTTATATTTTTCTTATTTTTTTAATATTTGTAAAACTATTTTTCTTTAAGTTTTGGCATGCTTCAATAGTCTCCCTGTGAGACTAGACGCTGCCACAATTTGATCAGCTCTGCTACATAGAGGCGATGCTCAGTTTGCCTCTATGTAGCAGACTTACTGCATTTCTATGAGCGCCGACCACAGGGTGGCACTCATAGCAATCCGGTATCGACCACCATAGAGGTCTCCAGGAGACCTCTGGTTGTTATGCCAACGAACAGATGACCCCCGATCGTGTGAAGGGGTCAGCGGTGCACGTATTTCCGGCATGATCGGAAGCGAGCGTCAGAGTTTGACAGCGGCATTTCACTAGTTAATACGCAAGGGTGGATCGCAATTCCACTTGCGCCTATTGCGGGCACATGTCAGCTGTTCAAAAGAGCTGACATGTTCCGTCTTTGATGCGGGCTCACATCAAAGCGAGGGTACTGCCATTGGACATACTATCCCGTCCATTTGCAGTAAGGGGTTAAAGGCCACATGTCAATTTTCAGTTTGTTTGAACCCATAAATGTAAATTTTGCCTCTGTTTCTTCTCAGTTCATTTCACCAACTTAAGACTATTTAGTGCTGATGCATCATACACAAATAGGATTACAAAAATAATTAAAAAACAGGTTGTAATGTAACAAAATAGGTAAAAAGCCAGAGGGTGAATACTTTCACAAGCCACTGTAATTACCTTACAAATTTATTTAAGACTATGGTGCAAAAATGAGTACACCCCAATGAAAATCTTGGGAGCAAAGTTAAAGTTTAGACTATAAAATCTAATTAACAAGAATTCACAGGCAAGACTAATTACTTGTTAAAAAGCTGTCCCATGGACTATGAAAGGGCATTACTTAAAGAAAACCAGCAATGGCACCACATGAAAGAAATATCACAAGACCTGATAAAGAAAATTTCTTTACACTAGAAAGATAAAGGCTACAAGAAGATCAGCAAAACTTTACTTTCTCAGAATACTTTAGCAAAAGTGCTAAAAAAAAAAAATAAAAAGATGGGCTTGCAATCATCTCATGGAGAAGTTCAGGTCAACCATGGAAGAACTAAATAGGAGTCATTTCTGATGAGAACGGTTAAAGACAATTGGTCTTCACTACGGTTAGATAAAGAAGCAGAAAGACAAATTGGGGTGAATATTTCCCATGAGAAAATAATGCGTACACTGCAGAGGAATAGCATGTATGGGTGTCATCCATGAAGGAAGCCTCTCAAAGCCCATGCACAAAAAGTCTGCCTACAATGTGCAAAGTCCCATGATGAAAAATATGAAGACTACTGGGACTCTATACTCTGGAGTGATGAGACCAAGAAACATTTTTTTGGAAAGGACATCAAAACTATACGGTGTCGCAAAAGTGAGGAGGGCAAAGAAAAATGCATGTGCCTACAGTGAGACATGGTGGTGGCATCCTTATGTGGGGCTGCATGAGTGTTGGGGGAGCGAGATTTCATTGATGATATCATTAATTCACAGATGTATTGTGGCAATAGGACTTTCCAATTGATGACCTATTTCCATATGAGATCAATGAGGGTGTAAATCTGGCCACTGATCAGCTAAAAAGTGCTCTGGCAGCATCCCAATCTAAGCAATGTACAGGCTGTACAGCATCACTGTGCATTACTTGATGGCTGTTGCAGTACAGGAGCAAAATGCACCCCATTTGTCTGAGATTGCCAGAAGGAAGATACTCCCTACAGGACAGAGAGAAGAGAATGGGATAATCTTCACTTACCGGTTCCGTATCCCAGCCAATTACTTCCTGCAGTGAAATAAAGAAACACATTGCTTTACCCATAGAGCACGATATGTACATTGGTGTGTAACTAGTGCAGATTATAGTCATACTGTCGTCTAGGTCACACGTGTGATTATACGTCTTATATTAGAGCGCTATATGGGGTGGATATTATGATTTCTAGTTACCTGCGTTACAATCGATCGGTAAATCATCAAATTCCTCCTTTTTCACTGGCAGAATGTCCTCTGTCTGCGTAGATGCATCACCACAACAATGTGCTGCCTACAGATCAAAAAGCACATCATTAAACATTCTTAACAATACAGTGGGCTGTGCCTACACACAGTTACAAAGGACTGGTAACACCCCATTGTCAGTATATGCAAACAGAGTGAAAAAGAATAATGTCCAACATGAAAACTAAGGTGAATACAAGGAAGTACTGAAACAAGCATGTCAGAAATAGTCAACAGGCCCTCTCGGAAGGATATTTATAAGATCTATATTTTAAACCAAGGTGGTTGTTTTTAACTTATTTGGGATATACATTTATTTTATCCCTCAAATAACAGCTATATGACCGAAACAAAATTCAAATTCAATTAAAGTGTTCTACATTTTCCAGATGGCCAATAATTTTAGGTGAGAGCTTCCTGTTCGGTAGAGATCACAATTCAGTAATCATCTTGATATCATCACACAGAAAACCATTTACAGATAACACAGGATCCAGCATACACATTAGGGGGTGGTCACAGCTCTCTGCACAATGACATCTGCTCAGGTCACAAACAATGCCAAGAAAATTCTCCTTTAAAAAAAGTTTCTCCACCTTCTCGCTCTACTGTAATAATCTGTGAAAGTGGAACCGCACATGGATGGTATCTGAGTGCTCACTGAGGTTTTCACGGACCCATAGGCTTGCTTTGCTGATTTTGATCTGACACTAAAATCAAGATTGGATATCTTAATCAGAACAGCATGTGAACAGCCTCATTCCCAATGGCGTATGAGAAAAACAGGAATCGCACTTGTCAAAGAAAAACAGACATGTGAATGAGGAATCATTCACAAGTCCGATTTTCTTGTACGAGTGCGCTCTCAAGTTTTCACGGATAGCACAAGTACCAGAGATAGTCTATGGGGCCATTTACATGTCTGTGATTTTTCACAAACTGAGAGCTGCGCGAAATATCGAGGTGACATGTTTGATCTTGATCTGAGGGTCGGATCAAAATGGTCAATGCAAGGCAATGAGTCTGTGAAAAAAAATTGGACCACACTCCGATGACATGGACTGTCAGAACAGAGAAACTTTGTTTTATTTTTTATTTCTCCATATAAGAGAAAAGCAGATGACAAATGGGCTACACTCTGATCAGAATAAATTGCCCCATTTTTTTCCTGCGAGGTAAAAAAAAAAGATGTATGAATGAGGTCTTAGTCTGAGCCTGTTTATTGCAATTTATGGTATATGCAGTGGTTGCATGTCATATCCCTAAATGCTGGTTACAGCAGTTCAGGCAAGATGGCAGCCTCCATAATCATGTACAGAAAAAAAAGAAGAACACTCAAAAACCGAAAAGTTTCACCAAGCCATTATTTTCACTACACAGTACCTGCTCATCTATCAAGGAATCTTCATTTTCAGCTTTAATGTTCAAAAACTGAGGGCTGGGCAACGTAGGCGTTCTCTCTAGTGTATCAGAACTGCTGGATTCCTCTGTAATAACCATGAGATGAAATTCACATTTATTAAACCCTTTATGGATATGGATGCACTAACATTTCCATCTCTCTCAATTAGGCCGGGATCACACTACCATGTCTCCGAGTCTCACACATTACACACGGTAGTGTGATCCCGGCTTCACACTCTGGAACACAGAAAATTGACACAAGCAACCAACATCGTCTGGCTGTGGTCTCAAATACATATTTATAAGATGATCACGTAATCCTTTTTTGCCAAATGCACTATTTATAGGGAACCAGCTGTGTTGTCAATGCGCATAAATGCAGATTTATCTGCATAGTGTAGAGCAAAAGCCAAGCAGAATGGTGTGTGGGAGAAAGTTCTGTATTAGAGGTGTATATTCATTGAAATTTCGGCTTTATCTGTGTTTTTCGGTCAATTGGGTGGCCTAATCAGTGGTCGACAGTCTCTCGTGTCTTTGGAAGCTTTCAATCATGAAGTAGAACCGTCCACTGGACTCAGTTATACAAACATACAAGTTATTTTGACTGTTTCAAGCTGAAGTTGAAAAGATGATGGCTTCTACAAAAATAGACTACTTCAAAAGGTGCCAGCTGAAGGTTTTACAATGGCCCTCACCGATCTGAGCATCATTGAAAATCTGTGGCTAGACCTCAAAATAGCAGTGCATGCAAGACGACCCAGGAATCACAGAACTGGAAGAATTTTCCCAGGAAGAATGGAGGAAAAACCCTCAAACAAGAACTGGAAGACGCTTGGCTGGCGACAAAAAGTGTTTACAAGCTGTGATGCTTTCAAAAGGGGGTGCTACTAGGTACTAGCCATGTCAAACTTTTGCATTGGCCCATTTTACTTTTTGTAATTTTTAAAATGTAAAGATGAAAATATTTTTTTTGCCTAAAATACAAAGGAAATGTGTCAGCTATAGCCATTTTATAGATAACTAGCTGAAGAGCCCGGCGCTGCCCGGGCATAGTAACTAACTGTGGTTAGTTATAGCAAATTATAATAATCCTCCATCCCATAGTCCCGTGCCCATATACCCATAGTCCCATGCCCATATACCCATCATACATATTCTCCATCCCATAGTCCCATGCCCATAATACATATTTTCCATCCCATAGTCCCATGCCCATATACCCATCATACATATTTGCCATTTCCATAGTCGAGTGCCCATATACCCATCACACATCCTTCACCTCATAGTCCCACGCCCATATACCCATCATACATATCCTCCATCCCAGTCCCCATATACCCATCATACATATCCGCCATCCCAGTCCCGTGCCCATATACCCGTCATACATATCCTCCATCCCATAGTCCAGTGCCCATATACCCATCACACATCCTCCATTCCATAGTCCCGTGCCCATATACATATCCGCCATCCCATAATCCCGTGCCCATATACCCATCACACATCCTCCATCCCATAGGCCCGTGCCCATATACCCATCATACATATCCTCCATCCCATAGTCCCATGCCCATATACCCATCCTTCATCTCATAGTCCCGTGCCCATATACCCATCACACATCCTTCATCTCATAGTCCCATGCCCATATACCCATCATACATATCCTCCATCCCATAGTCCCGTGCCCATATACCCATCACACATCCTCCATCCCATAGTCCCGTGCCCATATACCCGTCATACATATTCTCCATCCCATAAAAAAATTGAGCTGGGGGGTCGCATTCCTTTCAAACTTAATACACCTCATACACACACGGCTCCGCGCCGTACACCTTGTACACACGCGGCTCCGGTCCGTGCACCTCGAACACATGTGGCTCCACTCCATACACATTGTACGCACATGGCTCCACTCCATACACCTCGTACACACATGGCTCCGCTCCATATACTTTGTACACACACAACTCTGATACATGCACCCTGTAAACCCCTCCTGACCCCACACAAACTTCCCCTCATCCAGCACCATGACAACCAGCAGCGTCCTGCATATACTGAGGCCCCTGATCATGTGACCCCTGACTCCTCCCGTCCTGTGACCTCATCCCAGGTCCTGTGCAGCCATAGCGCGCTCCTGAATGTGTGCCTTCCCACTGCCTCAGGGAGTGAGAGATGTGGTGCACCGCGGGCCGCAGATGCCTCTCTCAGGGGCTTGTTTGCGTTTATTTGGACCATCATTTATTTTTCAACAGGACAATTACCCCAAACACACCTCCAGGCTGTATAAGGGCTATTTGACCAAGAAGGTGAGTGATGGGGTGCTACGCCAGATGAACTGGCCTCCACAGTCACCAGACCTGAACCCAATCGAGGTGGTTTGGGGTGAGCTGGACCGCAGAGTGAAGGCAAAAGGGCCAACAAGTTCTAAGCATCTCTGGGAACTCCTTGAAGACTGTTGGAAGACCATTTCCGGTGACTACCTCTTGAAGCTCATCAAGAGAATTCCAAGAGTGTGCAAAGCAGTAATCAAAGCAAAAGGTGGCTACTTTGAAGAACCTAGAATATAAGACATATTTTCAGTTGTTTCACACTTTTGTGTTAATTATATAAATTCCACATGTGTTAATTCAGTTTTGATGCCTTCAGAGTGAATCTACAATTTTCATCAGGGCTGTGGAGTCGGTATAAAATGGACCGACTCCTAAAATATATAATAAATTGGGTACAGTAGTTCAATGCAGAATGTGCTGAATATTTTTTCATAGGAATTTGGGAAAGTTATGAAATGTCCTATAAATGGCTGTTCTATTCCTGATCTAAGGCTACATTCACACACAGCGTTTTTGAGGTTATGTTTTTCAGCTGCAAAGAAGACAAATCAGCTTTTTAAAAAAACTGCATCACCTGAAAGGTTTTTGAGCTCATAGATAATGTTTTCAATAGCAAAAGTAGATTAGAAAAACGCTGCACCAACTGACATGCTCATTCAGCCCAAAAACGGATCCTCACAAAACGATGTGTCTGAAAGTCATATCTTGAAATCCATTGACTTTGCTGGGATGCCCAGAGTCACTGCATTTTACTGCAAAAAAACAGATCCGCAAAAACTCTGTGTGTGAATCATGGCCGTAGCCAGTGAGGGGCAGGGGGGGGGCAGCTACCCACCCCCCATAGAAGCAGGGGAACGCACCTATCAAAACTCACATGTATGCTGCAGGGCTCCTGTCCTGCACCAGCTCCAGACTGCAGGGGGCAATCTCCCCTCCTCTGTCCTGTCTTCTGCCACCAGAGAGAGGAGGGGGAGGGGTGTCTGCCCTGCACAGGATCCGATTTCTGGGCCCCGAGCTGGAGAAAGTGATAAAGTTGTGCACACGCTGCAGCTGGCAATAAGAGATAGTCTGAAAGAGGGACATGCTGGAAATCTGATTGGAAAAGTGAGAAAATTGGTTATTGTCGCCAGAACCCCTAAAATTGATTCCATCTTGAAGAGACGTGTTGGGAAAGGGGCAATTGTCGAGATCTCAGTCCCGAGATCACCATCAGCGCATGCGCCGCCCCCGGCGGCGGCCGCCATATTGCCGGAGCCAATACAGAGGGAAGCGAGAGGGAGCCCCGGGGCTCTGGCCTGTCGCAAAATGTCGGCAGAGCCCCGGGATGGAAACCGGAGACACGGCTGGCCACCCGGAGACACCCACAGCGCCGGACACCCGGACACCCCTGCGGCCTACACCCGGTAAATGTCGGCAGAGCCTTGGGCTGCTGCACAGACCCCCCTGGCAGCAGTACAGCCCCCCTGGTAGCAGCACGAGCCCCCCTGGCAGCAGCACGCTGCACATCTGAGCACCCTCTCATCCCTTCCTGCGGCCTGCCGTATCACCCCACTCCTGCCTCCTCCAGCAGCGACCCTGGGACCCCGCTTCACCGCAGCCACCACCCCGGGTAAGCAATAAGACGCCTGGATTATAAGAGGCACCACCATTTTATTAAAAAAAAACATTTTTTTCCTATTTTTCTCCTCAAAATTTGGGGTGCGTCTTATAATCCGGAGCGTCTTATAAAGCGAAAAATACTGTACATAGTTTATTACATAGTGAATATATAATATATATATATTTATTCACTATGTAATAAACTATATATGTAATCGATATTACATAGTGTATTACATATTTACAATTTATTACAGTTTTGTGTTCTAAAGTTGTATTCCAATAAATATATATTATGTTGTATCTAAATATCTTGATTATCTAATATATAGCTCAGTGTGTGTGTGTGTGTGTGTGTCCGGGATTGGCATCTGCACCGTCGCAGCTACAGCCACAAAATTTGGCACAGTCACACGTCTGGACCCCGAGAGCATCATAAGCTATGTTGGAAGGCGAAATTTGAACCCCGCGCGTTCCAATTCACCAAACAATTTTGGCCCTATCAACATAATGGGGAAAAAGTGTATGTACTGGCATCTGCACCGTCGTAGCTACAGCCACAAAATTTGGCACAGTCACACGTCTGGACCACAAGAGCGTCATAGGCTATGTTGTGAGGCGAAATTTTAACTACGCGCATTCCAATTCACCAAACAATTTTGCCCCTATCTACATAATGGGGAAAAAGTGAAAAGGAAAAGTGTTGGAGGCAAATTGACAGCTGCCAGATGTGAACAAGGGGGACTTAAAGAATGAGAGCGATGGCGCCAAACAGCATATACCGTACAGTTGCTAAGGTGGGACCCGGACATGGGATACTCACCACACACGGGGATATGAACACACACAAAATGCGCCACACACTACCACGTGCTTCAACACATATACCACCCTCAGCACACATCTCACCACACATACACCAACCTCGCCACATAAAAGTCAAAACACAAAACTCACCACACTTTCCCAGAGCTGTTTAAAAGATGAAAGCTGAGCTGTGATTGGTTGCTATCAGCAACAGTTTTCTTTGTAGACAGTTGTGGTAACTGAGGCCTATTATTCTTATCATTTCTATGGTGTTATCGTCCTTCTGTAAAGCTGGAAATAACACAATTTATTACCGTGCCAACACAGACCACCCTCTGACACAGACTGCAGGGGGAGCCCAGTATCACACAGGATAGGATTAGATACACGGCTGAGCAGACGGTATCACACAGGATAGGATTAGATACACAGCTCAGCAGAAAGTGTCACAGGATAGGATTAGATACACGGCTGAGCAGACGGTATCACACAGGATAGGATTAGATACACAGCTCAGCAGAAAGTGTCACACAGGATAGGATTAGATACACGGCTGAGCAGACAGTATCACACAGGATAGGATTATATACACGGCTGAGCAGACGGTATCACACAGGATAGGATTAGATACACAGCTCAGCAGTGAGTATCACACAGGATAGGATTAGATACACGGCTCAGCAGGCAGTATCACACAGGATAGGATTATATACACGGCTGAGCAGACGGTATCACACAGGATAGGATTAGATACACGGCTCAGCAGACATTATCACACAGAATAGGATTAGATACACGGCTCAGCAGTATCACACAGAATAGGATTAGATACACGGCTCAGCAGTATCACACAGAATAGGATTAGATACACGGCTCAGCAGTATCACACAGGATAGGATTAGATACACGGCTGAGCAGACGGTATCACACAGGATAGGATTAGATACACGGCTCAGCCCACAGTATCACACAGGATAGGATTAGACACATGGCTCAGCAGACGGTATCACAGAGGATAGGATTAGATACACGGCTCAGCAGACAGTATCACACAGAATAGGATTAGATACACGGCTCAGCAGTATCACACAGAATAGGATTAGATACACGGCTCAGCAGTATCACACAGAATAGGATTAGATACACGGCTCAGCAGTATCACACAGAATAGGATTAGATACACGGCTCAGCAGTATCAGACAGGATAGGATTAGATGCACGTTTTTTATTTGCAATATAATCATTATAATTTGTTATAACTAACCACAGTTGGTTACTGTGCCCAGGCAACACCGGTCTCTTCAGCTAGTTGTATCATAAAAATGATTAAATGTCTGATGTTCACATTGTACTACAATAAATTTTTCACTTAAATATAAGCAATATATGTGGGAGGTGGAGTCGGTGTAAGGGAAATTGAGGAGTCGGAGTCGCAGTTTTGTCTTACTGACTCCACAGCCCTGATTTTCATAGTCATGAAAGTAAAGAAAACTCTTTGAATGAGAAGGTGTGTCCAAACTTTTGGTCTGTACTGTATTTATACCAACAAACAAAATAAATAAATGCACATTATACATGTGATCATGCTGCAGGTGATTTTTTCCTAATATATATAATATTCAGTATGTAAACAAGGGGGCAGGTCACTGCGGGATTAGTGACCTGTCTGCATTATGAATATCTAAGCAGAGCACCATGTGAAGACCCCCGGCCACAACCCCACCAGCGCAAGCATATCATTAACTCAAAACCGAAAATAAAGATTTAACAACCACAAAATGGATTTCGCCAACCAAGGTGTGAATGTAATCAGGATATTGGCGCCAACTGGACAGTGTGTGTAGGTTACTCAGCACAATCCTGCTGACAGGTTCCGTTTAAATGGTGGGTGCATCTTTAAGGGGTTGTCCGGCCTTGCAGTATAAGTGTGCAGTCACTCACAATGTGGCGCGCAGTGAAAATTCTCTGGTGCTGGGAGCGAGCAGGCGCATGACAGCAAGTATGCGATTACATACACGCGGTCACATGCAGACTAGACATGTGTGGCCTGACTGAATACAAGTGTTTTGCGAGAGGTTGGACACATCTAGTCAGAATGTGGCTGGGAGTGCACAAATCGCACACTTGAGGTCACACACCTGCCGTCTCTGGCGCCGGATGATCCTAGCAGCGTCACAGGGTAAGGGAGATAAAGATGAGAGCTGCCCTCAGCACCCGGGAACAGCGAACTGTACTGCTTTTCCCAGGTGCCTACGCTTGTCATGGTGATGACGCAGATGTCAGTGTGTGGAACGCAATTTGACCGTGCTGTGTGAAAAAAAGGATACGTGTGCGGGTTTTTTGCAAGGATACACAGTCCGTGTGAAAAACCTGACATGCGACACCACCAGTGAATACAATGGGACCCAACAGAGGCTGACGGCCAGCTATGCCCTTACCTGCTGCGCGCCGCTGCTCCTGCATCTTCTGAGAGGTCTGTAGGGGAGACAGGGAAGAATTAGACAGGACATGACTGACAACAATTAACATGTGCCCAAGCTGCAGCAGACACACGGCAGTAACTTGGCATCAGTCTACCAGGGGGCAGACCACCAAAAGTGGGCACACAAAATAGCTGCCATGAGGACTGGCGGCACAGTATAGGCAGAACACAGCCACCCACCTCCCAGCCTGCCCGCCCGGAGCCTGCAGCTCCACAGCAGCCAGCTATGCTAAGCGTCAACCAGAGGAGCCGGATGTGAGCAGACGTGCCTGCGATGACGTCACATCCTATAGCCTACGGACGCTGGGAAATGTAGTTCTCTTTCTCAAGTTCTCCCAACTCCAAAGTGCTACCGCTAGAGGGCGTGCGTCAACGCTGTGCGCCGCGATCCTGCAGGTCACATGACACGTGTCGCGTTTACTTACAGCGCTGATCATCCGTGTGCGGGTGGTTGTGTTCACATTGTACGTGCCAGTGTCTGCCAGGCACGTTTCCTGAGGGCTGATGGCTTGCAGAAGAGCCTCCTGGATTCACCCACAGCTATTTGCAGAATAGTCTTTTAGCAGGCAGCCATTCATGGCAGGACTGGGGGATATCGGTGGGGCTCATGGCGGACCCTTCTTCCCTCTGTAAAACTAAGCGCCACATTGAGCTCTGGTCGTTTCCAGCACCGCTCCTAGTCTTCTAGGTACCCGCCGCGGCCCCAGTATGGCTCCTGCAGGTCGGGACCAGTGATTGCTGGCCGAGCAGGAGGTCGCCCCTCTATGGGAGTCTATGGGAACCGCGCTCTGGCTCAGAGACTTCCATTGCGAGCTTGTGACTGCTGGCTCCGGTCAGTCAGACGTTGTGGTGACAAGATGGTAGTGTGACCCAAGCGGCGTTGCCAAAAGGTGAAGCATCTAAGAACAAGACAACGTTCAGGGACCGTGGATTAGAAGCAAGGCACTGGAGTGGTGTTTTATGGGGTTACATTGGTGGAATTGGAGTAGAACACCTGGCACCAGCCAGCTCCTAATCCAGAGTCATCACTGCACATAAGCGAATAACCCCTCGCCATCGGCTGAAAGGGGTTTTCCAGTAATGACAAGGCAGCACCTATCCGCAGGCTACCGAGTTACCGCTGGGACCCGCGGTGATGGGGCAGAATGGCCAATCTTTATCCCCTTTAGAATGGAGCAGTATGTTAGATGCCTGACCTCCGCTCCTTTCATTCTCTACAGGATTGACGCTAAGGCTATGTGCCCACGTTAGCGTTTTAAAACGCTCAAAAAAACCGGACTCCTTCCCAGAAAACACGCATTTTGTTTCCGCACGTTTTTTGCCCGATTTTTGCACAAAAACCACGCGTTTTTGATGCGTTTCTGGAAAGCTTGGAAACATCTAAAAACGCGGACCTATGCGGAAATGAATGAGCATGCTGCGTTTTTAGCCACTAATGAGCGGAAAAAAACGCATGCATTGGCACAAAAAGCCCAAAATGCATTAAATTGAATGGGAAGCTTCTTTTAAGCGTTTCTGAAGCGTCTGATCCGGCACAAACGCTTCAAAAAATGCAACATGGGCACACAGCCTAATAGCCACAGCCCCTTCAGAAATGAATGAAGCACGGGTCACACACGCACTCTGCCGCTCCTTTCTAAGAAGGTCAAAAGTTCCCCGCTCTGCCCAGCAGTCGGACTCCCACCAAGTCACCTGTGGACTACCCCTTTATCTATCTTTCTGCCATGTGATGACATGGCAGAAAGAGGTACGTCTAATTGCAGCTGCACAGACATGACCGCTGCAGCCAATCACAGGCCATAGTGGTGATTTGCTGTTCACTGCTGCAGAAATCTGTGGCCATGATGAAAGTAGAGCTTTGGATACCGGTAGGGGACCAGAAGGTCAATATATGTGATTTTTTGCAAAGCTGGTGAATTTTTTTCCGAAAAAAGTACTTTACAACCCATTTACTATATATTCTCCTACTCATTAGATTAATAGTAAAGACACTAAGGGTGGTTTAACACTTACCACATTTTTTGCCCCAAAAAATGCTTGTGGATCGCTGTTTTTTTCCCCCAATACTATGGAAATAGTATTGGAGAAAAAAAACGGTGTTCCGCAAAACCAGAAGTGACGGCGCACTGCAAAAACAAACTTCCGGTTTGTTTTTGCTGTTTGTTTTTTCATGGCGGTATATACGGCCCTCACAGCCGTATGGCACACCATTGAATTTGTGCAGGCCGATTTTGCGGCCCCATAGAAAGCTATTGGGGCCACAAAATCGGCTCGCAAAAATACTGTAAGTGTATAACCAGTCAAAAGATTAGCGAACACAAAAATATAGACACGTATATAAAGGCAGAAATCTGTAAGACACGACGCAATACAGGAGCCTCAACATGGTGCAGTGCTACGCTGAGGCCATGTGCACACGGTGCGGATTCTGCTGCGGATCCGCAGCGTTCAGGCTCTGCGGGTCCGCAGCAGATTTAGGTGCGTTGTACAGTTCCTTTGTTTTCAATGGTAAACTGAAAAACGCTGTGCACATGCGGATTTTTCCGCGGGTTCAAATCATGTCAATTCTTTGTGCGGATTCCGCTTTGATTTAACACCTCCATTGTAGAGGTGTGAAACCGCAGGGCTAAACCACAGGCTAATCCGCAGGTAAACTGCAGGTCTTTTAACCTGTTACCTGCGGATTTTTCCAAATCCGCGCTGAAAAATCCACAGGACCCAAAACTACATGTGCACATAGCCTTACAGAGTGCTGCCATGCCCTCTCTCCATCCCTCTATATGATGTTCCCAGAAACTCAGGCTATGGAGTATGTGCTGCATGCAATGTACCGTAAGTAATCCTCAGTAAGAACTCAGCTGCACTTATCTATGGGACACGCAGGTGGGATCCCCTGAGGGCCCAAACCCAAAATCATGGAATGGACAAAATGCCAGAAAAACACACAAAAAAACAAACATTGTACTACATTCAAAAACATCACAAAAACTGCTATGAAAAAAGGTTCTAATTTACGGCGATAATAGTACAAATTAAATAATTTTGGATTGGACTTTTGCAGATGCAGCAATAACAGATATGATTCTGTTATCTCACTGATTCTGAGAATGCTTGTTTGTGACATATTGTACTTCATGATAGTGGTAACGTTTGGTTGAAATTATTTGCATTTATTTATGAAAATATAAATAATTTGTGCACATGCGCCACCCCCCGGCAGCCATTTTCCCAGAGTCCACCACATCGGAAACCATGGGACTGCGGGGGGCTCCGGCTTTTCACAAAATTTTGGCAGAGACCCCCACAGCAGGACCGGACACCCGTAGCAGCGCCCCAATAAGGTATATCCGCATTATAAGACGCATCATTTCCCCCCCCCTAATTTTGGGGGTAAAAAAGTGCGTCTTATAATCCGAAAAATACGGTATAATCTTTACCACAAAAAAATTTTTAGGTCCAAATTTTTGCATTTACAGAGAGTTAAAAGAGAAAATGCACCATACATTTTCTTTTTTAAACAACTGACCTCGTTTGGAAACTACAACCCTCAAAGATTTTATCCAGGGGTGTAGTGAGGATTTTGAACCTACAGGTGCTACACACAATTTGATACCGTTAGGTCGTCATATAGAAATATTTCAATTGTTTTCACAAAAATGTTGTTTTAGTCCCAATTTTTTCACTTTTGCAAGAGATTACAAGAGAAAATGGGCCACTCAGTTTGTTACCCACTTTCACCTGAGCACAGCAATACTCCAGATGTTGTCAAAAACCACTGTTTGGACAACAGCAGGGATCTGAATGGAAGGAGCAATATTTGAATTTTGGAACAAAAATTTGGCTGAAATAGGCTTCTTGACATGCCAAAACTGCAGAAACTCCACAATTGACCCCATTTTCTAAACTGCATCCCCTTAAGAATTCATTTCTGAATGTAATGAGTCTCTTAAGCCCACATTTATTAAAGGATTTAGTTCAAAATGAGTGTGAAAAATATATTTTTTTTTTCACATTTTTAGAACAACTTTTTAATACATAGTAGTCAGGGCCGGTTTTAGGCAAAGTGGGGCCCTAGGCAAAGTTTAAAATGGGGCCCCAAATGCTAACATATTGCACATCACACAGAAGCATTTCGATTGTATTTACATGTGCTGAGTTCAGGCCGCTAAATGATCGACAAAATTGAAGAAGTCGTTCAGTACTTGTTTCCCGGCCTCTTTCCACCGTCTGAGAAGGAATGATGGGAACAGAGCAATCACTAATGGATCACCAAGGGTGTGTGCACACTTTGCGGTTTTTGCTGCTGATCCGCAGTGGATTTGGTCCTGCGGATCCGCAACAGTTTCGATGCGGTTTACAGTACCATGTAATCCTATGGAAAACAAAATCCGCCGTGCACATGCTGCGGAAAATTCAGCGCAGATTTGCTGCGGTTTATTTTCCGCAGCATGTTACTTCTTTTTTGTGGAACCGCAGCTGCAATGTACGTTCCGGGACATACAAATCAATCAATCTCTTATCCGCACTGCCAAACCTCACTAGAACCTGCATCAAATCTGCTGTACACATGCTGGGAATCCGCAGGAAAAATGCATGTGTTTTACCCTGCGGTTTCTGCCAAGAGATATGGATTCTCTGCAGAAAAAGCCGCAGACTAATCCGCAATGTGTGCACACACCCTAACAGATCACCATACAGTATCATGTTATTAGCAGCACATCTACAGTTTACACCCCATAGTCCTCCATACAATATAATCTGCCCCATAGTCCTCCATATAGTATAATACACTCCTCAGTACTCCATATAGTATAATACACTCCTCAAAACCCTACATATATTAAAATACTCTGCTCAGTCCTCCATATAGTATAATACACTCCCCATAGTCCTCCATATAGTATAATACACTCCTCAGTCCTCCATATAGTATAATACACTCCCCATAGTCCTCCATATAGTATAATACACTCCTCAGTCCTCCATATAGTATAATACACTCCTCATAGTTCTCCATATAGTATAATGCACTTCCATAGTCACCCATGTAGTACAATTCACTTCCCATAGCATAATGCACTCCATAGTTCTTCATATAATCTATTCCCCATAGTCCTCAATACAGTATAATGCAGCCCACATATAGTATAATGCAGCCACCCAATAGAGCATAATGCAGCCACCCCACACAGAATAATGCAGCCCCGCCATACAATATAATGTAACCCCCATAGAATATAATGCAGCCCCCCGCTTATAGTATAATGCAGCCACCCCTTAGAGAATAATGCAGCTACCCCAGAGTATAATGCAGCCACTCCACAGAATATAATGTAACCCTCCATAGAATTTAATGCAGCCCCACCCCCCATATAGTATAATGCAGCCCCTCCATAGAATATATGGCAACCCCCTCATAGGATATAATGCAGCTCCTTATATAATATAATGTAGCCCCTCCATAGAATACAATGTAGCTCTCCTCATATAGTATAATGCAGCCCCCATCGAATATAATAAATATAATACAACCCTCCATAGAATATAATGAATCCCCAAATAGAATATAATACAGCCCACCTCCCCATAGAATATAATGTAGCCCCCATGTTATATAACACAGCCTCCCCCTATAGAATATAATGTAAAATGTACCCCCCATGGTATATAACACAGCCGCAGAGTATATAGCCCAGCACCACATGGTATATAGCCCAGCCCACCATGGTATACAGCACAGCCTACCATGGTATACAGCACAGCATGGTATATAGCCCTCCATGGTATAATACAGCCCACCATGGTATACTGTTATGATTGGGTCACCGAGGAGGAAAACAAAACCAAGCTAAGTCACAGAAAACCAGAGAGGTTGGTAACTACGCGGATTGCAGACCCCTGATCCTAATCACACAACTAACAGCAGCCGTGGAGCGTACCTACGATGATTCTAGACGCATCATCACAGCCAGAGGACTAAATAAGCCTAAAGCAAGAAAAGGGGAAATCTAAACTGCCCCAGAGCAGACCCCAAAGGAATAGACAGCCCCCACTGTTATGAACGGGTCACAGAGGAGGAAAAAAAACAAGCTAAGTCTCAGAAAACCAGAGAGATTGGTAACTATGCAGATTGCAGATCCCTGATCTTAACCACACAGCTAGCAGCAGTCGTGGAGCGTTCCTACGATGGTCCTAGACGCCTCGTCACAACCGGAGAGCTACATAAGCCTAAAGCAGGAAAAGAGGAAAACTAACTGCCCCAGAGCAGACCCCAAAGGAAAGACAGCCCCCCACATGTATTGACGGTGAAGAAAGATGAAAACACAAACAAAGGCAGGAAAATAGGCTGAGCAAACGATGGGGCCCGACTAACTAGAAAGGACAGGAAAGGAAAGCCACTATCTGCAATCTGCCAAAAAACCCTACCAAAATAATGTCCAACATGTCTGATAGCAAAATTAACCCTGAAGTCACTAGACGACTTCTCCCACTATATCAGCACTCTGAAATATTCTGAAACAGAGCAAAAAGAGGCCAATCTAATAAGGGACAAAAAGGCAAATTGGCAAATACAGATAAATAGGAGTGGAAGTTCAGCATAGCCCCAGCAGGGGCAAGCTGACCATACAAGAAACTGAATTGACCAACAAGCGCAAGTGTGAACATTAGCAAAAAACAAACTTAACTTGAGAAGACTGGAAGAGAGCTGAAGTCCAAGACCTGAGAAGCAGACTGAATCACCAGGATAGGGTGTCGGCTGTCTTATATCCAGTCTGATACTCCAGAGATCCAGTCGTTATCCTCCTCATCAGGTGGCAGATCACTACCACTTAAACCAACCTCACTACCTCCTGTCATCACCAGAGGGAGAACGGAAGGAGAACTCTCAACTGGTGGAGCAGAAAATGAGCTCATAACACCCCACACATGTATTGACGGTGAAACAAGATGAAAGCACAAACAGGTAGAAAAATAGGCTGAGCAAATGATGGGTTCCACACTAACTAGAAAGGACAGGAAAGGAAAGATACTGTCTGCAATCACGCCAAAAAACCCTGCAAAAAATGTCCAACACTTCTGATAGCAAAAAAAAACCCTGAAGTCACTAGACTTCACCCACTATATCAGCACTCTGGCATATTCTGAGAACAGAGCAAAAAGAGGCCAATCTAATAGAGGACAAAAAGCAAACTGGCACATACAGTAACATAAGAGTGGAAATTCAGCACAGCCCCAGCCGGGGCTGGCTGACCACACAAACACTGAATAGACAAAACCAAATCAAATGTGAACATTAGTAGAGAAAACTTAGCTTGAGAAGGCAGGAACTGAGCTGGAAACCAAGACCTCAGGAGGCAGGAAAAAATCACCAGCATGGGAATAGGGAGTCGGCTGTCTTAAATCCAGTCTGAGACTCCAGATGTCCAATCGTCATCCTCATTATCAGGTGGCAGGTCTCTGTTAATTAGATCAGCTTCATTACCTCCTGCGACCACCAGAGGGAGCCCGGAAAGAGAACTCACAACTCCTCTGTCAACACAAAGAGTTCCCTCACCAGAAACCAGAGGCAGACCAGAAAATAAGTTCACAACAGTATACAGGCTGTATACCATGCTGGGCTGTATACCATGGTGGGCTGTATAATACAGCCCACCATGGTATAATACAGCCCAGCATGGTATATAGCCCCCCAGAATGGTATAATACAGCCCAGTATGGTATAATACAGCCCAGCATTGTATATAGCCCCCCCAGAATGGCATAATACAGCCCAGCATGGTATATAGCCCCCCCAGAATGGTATAATAAAGCCCAGCATGGTATAATACAGCCTAGCATGATATATACCCCCCCCAGAATGGTGTAATACAGCCCAGCACGGTATAATACAGCCCAGCATGGTATATAGCCCCCCAGAATGGTATAATACAGCCCACCATGGTATATAGCCTCCCCAGAATGGTATAATACAGCCCAGCATGGTATAATACAGCCTAATATGGTATATAGCCTGTTATGATTGAGTCACCATAGGAGGCAAAAACAAAAATGCTAGCTAAGTCCAGAAAACCAGAGAGGTTGGCAGCTATTGGATTGCAGACCCCTGATCCTATCACAACAACTAACAGTAGCCGTGGGGGGTTCCTACGATGCCCTAGACCCCTCGATCACAGCCGGAGAATTAAATAGGCCTAAAGAAAGAAAGGGGAAATCTAAACTGCCCCAGAGCAGACCCCAAAGCAATAGGCAGCCCCCAACATATAATGACGGTGAAGCAAGATGAAAACACTAACACAGACAGAAAGATAGACTGAGCAAAGACGGGGCCCAAACTACCTAGATAGGAAAGGACAGGAAGGCTGCTGTCTGCAATCTGTGAAAAACCCTATGAAAATAAGAGCCAACAGACTGACAGTGAAAAAGGCCCTGAAGACGCTAGGCTTCAAAAAAGCTATGTCAGTACTCAGGAATATTCTGAAGACAGAGCAACCGGCAAAAGGAGATTCAGCTCATCCCAGCAGGGAACGGCAGAATCCAGAAAAGCAAGGAAAACAAACACAAAACATAAATGCAAACAGGCAAAGCAGAAAACTTAGCTTTGGGGAAGCAGGAATCAGACTGGTGTCCTAGAAGTCCACAGAGAAATCACCCGCAGGGCAGAAGGGCGTCGGCAGCCTTATATCCAGTCAGTGACTCCACTCAGCCAGTCATCCTCATTAGGCTCAGGTGCCTGATAATCAGGCTCATTACCTTCCTTTACCAGAATAGGGATTTCACCAGACCTCAGTGACGAAGGGGAAAATGAACTCACAACAGTACCTCCCCCTTGAGGAGGGGTCACCGAACCCTCAACCACGCCACCAGGGTGAGCCCGCTGAAAGGCACGCACCAATCTTTTGGCATGAATATCAGAGGCAGAGACCCAGGAATTATCCTCCTGACCATAACCCTTCCACTTAACCAAATACTGGAGTCTCCGTCTATCCAGACGGGAATCCAGTATTTTCTCTACCTCATATTCCATGTTACCTTCAACCAATACAGGGTCTGGAGGTGCCACCCCAGGAACAACTGGTTCAACAAACCTCTTTAACAAGGACTTATGGAACACATTATGGATTTTAAATGTGACAGGAAGAGCCAAACAAAAAGAGACCGGATTAATAATCTCCAAAATCTTGTAAGGTCCAATAAATCTAGGCTTAAACTTAGGAGAAGCCACCTTCATAGCAATATTTTTTGATGATAACCACACCATATCACCAATCTTAAACTGGGGACCAATGGTCCTATGTCGATTGGAAAACCGCTGGGCCTTTTCCTGGGAGAGAGATAACTTATCCACCACTTGGTCCCAGATCTGGTGCATTCTCTCCACCACAGTGTCAACACCTGGGCAGGCAGAAGGCTCCACCTGCCCTGAAGAAAATCGAGGATGAAACCCAAAGTTACAAAAAAAAGGTGACATCAAAGTGGCAGAACTAGCTCTATTATTTAAAGCAAATTCTGCCAAGGGCAAAAATGAAACCCAATCATCCTGATCATCGTAAATAAAACATCTCAAATACGACTCCAAGGTCTGGTTTGTTCTCTCTGTCTGCCCATTGGTCTGAGGGTGAAAAGCAGAGGAGAAGGACAACTGAATTCCCAGCTTGGAACAGAAAGTCCTCCAAAATCTAGACACAAACCGAACTCCTCTGTCAGATACAATGTTCTCAGGAATCCCGTGCAAGCGAACCACCTGTTGCAAAAACAGGGGCACCAACTCAGAGGAAGAGTGGTACAAGATGAACCATCTTAGAGAACCTATCACAAATCACCCAAATAAGTCATTCTTTGAGAGACCGGCATATCAGAGATGAAATCCATTGAAATATGGGTCCATGGCCTCCTGGGGACCGGCAAAGGCATCAACAACCCACTAGAGCGAGAACAAGATTTAGACCGGGAGCAAGTCCCACAGGACTGAACAAAATTCCTGACATCATGAGACAAGGTGGGCCACCAAAAAGAGCGACTCACCAGATCTCTAGTACCAAAAATACCTGGATGACCAGCCAATGCAGAGCAATGAACTTCAGACATCACTCTCTTCTTCCACTGGTCAGGAACATACAACTTTCCACTGGGACAACGCTCAGGTTTGTCCTCCTGGAACTCTTGCAGAGCAAGTCTCAAATCGGGCGAGATGGCAGAAAGAACTACCCCTTCGCCTAAGATGGTAGCAGGCTTGGTCACCACAGGAGAATCAGCAAAGAAACTCCTAGAGAGGGCGTCTGCCTTGACATTCTTAGTTCCAGGAAGAAAAGAGACCACAAAATCAAAATGTGTAAAAAACAAGGCCCACCTAGCCTGTCTAGGGTTCAAGCGTTTAGCCGACTCTAGGTAAATCAAATTCTTGTGGTCAGTGAGGACCACAACTTGATGTTTAGCTCCCTCCAACCAATGTCTCCACTCCTCAAATGCCCATTTCATGGCCAACAGTTCCCGATTCTCCACATCATAGTTACGTTCAGATGGAGAGAACTTTCGGGAAAAGAAAGCACAGGGATTCATTTTAGATGTTACAGGATCCTTTTGGGACAAAACAGCTCCTGCACCAATCTCAGAAGCATCCACCTCTACCTGGAACGGGAGTGAGACATCCGGTTGCCGCAAAACCGGGGCGGAGGTAAATCTTCGCTTCAGCTCCTGAAAGGAAGCAACAGCCTCCGGAGACCAAATCAACACATCAGCACCCTTCTTAGTCAGATCAGTCAATGGCTTGGCAATACTAGAAAATTTTGCTATAAATTTCAGATAAAAATTAGCAAAACCCAAAAACTTCTGGAGGGCCTTCAAAGAAGTGGGCTGAACCCAATCATAAATGGCCTGTACCTTGGCCAGGTCCATTTTCAATAGTTGACGGAGACAAAATAAATCCCAAAAATGAAATCCTCTGTACTCCAAAAAGGCATTTCGATCCTTTGACATACAGGGAATTCTCCCTCAAGATCCGGAACACAGTCCGAACATGTTCCACATGAGAATCCCAATCCTTGGAGAAGATCAAAATATCATCCAGATAATCAAAAATTTATCGACAAAGTCTCGGAAAATATCGTTCATGAAGCACTGGAAGACAGAAGGGGCATTAGTGAGCCCAAAAGGCATCACCAGGTACTCAAAATGTCCCTCTGGAGAATTAAACGCCATCTTCCATTCATCCCCCTGCTTAATGCGGATAAGATTATACGCCCCCCTGAGGTCAAGCTTGGTAAACCAGCAAGCACCTCTAACTCTAGAGAATAGATCCGAAATCAGGGGTAACGGATACTGATATTTAATAGTAATTTTATTGAGGGCACGATAATCAATACAAGGCCTTAAAGAACCATCCTTTTTGGCCACAAAAAAAAACCCGGCACCTAAGGGTGAAGAGGATGGTCTAATATGACCCTTCTCCAACGCCTCCTTAATATAGGACCGCATAGCCTCGTGCTCGGGTACAGATAAATTGAAGAGCCGACCCTTGGGAAATTTACACCCCAGGCTTAGTTCAATTGCACAGTCATAACTCCTATGAGGAGGCAAGGACGCAGACTCATTCTCACTAAATACATCATAAAAGTCCGCCAAATAGTCAGGAACATCATGCGACTGAGGAGAGGTGGAAAAAACCGGAGCCTCACTAAAGGCACACCGACAACCCCAACTCACCACAGACACAGACTTCCAATCCAAAACTGGATTATGAATTTGCAACCAGGGAAACCCCAGAACAACGGCATCATGCAGACCATGCAACACCAAAAATCTGCAATTTTCTTGATGGTCTGGGGCGACCCGCATGACCACCTGGGTCCAAAACTGAGGTTTATTTTTAGCCAAAGGAGTAGCATCAATCCCCCTCAAAGGGATAGGCGTCTGCAGAGGTGTCATCGGAAAACCACAACGTTTAGCAAAATCCAAGTCCATTAGGTTTAGCGCTGCTCCCGAATCCACAAAAGCCTTGGCGGAAAATGTGGACAGGGAGCAGATCAGAGTAATTGCCAGAAGAAACTTAGGTTGAACACCACCAACAGAAAACGTGAGTGCAAAACGTTTCTCTCGTTTAGGACAAACAGAAATAATATGCGAGGCATCTCCACAGAAAAAACACAGCTTATTACGCCTTCTGAACTCCTGACGTTGCGCCTTAGACAAAACTCTATCACATTGCATAGGTTCAGACGTCAGTTCAACCGGTGGCAACACCTCTCGTGCAATCCTGCGTTCATGTAAACGCCGATCAACCTGAATGGCTAATGACATAGAATCGTCCAGACCAGAGGGAACAGGAAATCCCACCATAGTATCTTTTACGGCTTCTGACAAACCCTTCCGAAAGAGAGCAGCCAAGGCATTATCATTCCAGGTAGTAAGGACCGCCCACTTTCGGAACTTTTGACAGTACAACTCTGCAGAATCTCGACCCTGGTTTAATGCCAACAGGGTCTTTTCAGCCTGATCAATAGCATTAGGTTCGTCATACAACAACCCCAAAGCTTGAAAGAATGCGTTCACATTAGTCAGAATAGGATCATCTGGTTTCAAAGAAAACGCCCAATCCTGGGGATCGCCACGCAGCAAAGAGATGACAATTTTAACCTGCTGCGTGGAGCTCCCTGACGAGTTAGGCTTCAAGGCAAAAAATAATTTACAATTATTTTTGAAACTCAATAATTTAGATCGATCCCCAAAAAATACATCAGGTGTAGGGATCTTTGGTTCAACAGCATGCGAACGAGCAAGGTAGGCGGAAATTCCCAGCACTTCCGCAGCGAGCTGCTCCACACGATCAGACAGTTGCTTCATCTCCATTGAGAGAAAAAAAAATTCCCCCTACGGCCTCAGAGATATAGAGGAAAGAATATACACACACTTTTTTTTTTTTTTTAAACACAATTCTTTCCTGCTATTGAGTACCCTAGGATCTGCGGTATGGCGGGTGATTCTGTTATGATTGAGTCACCATAGGAGGCAAAAACAAAAATGCTAGCTAAGTCCAGAAAACCAGAGAGGTTGGCAGCTATCGGATTGCAGACTCCTGATCCTATCACAATAACTAACAGTAGCCGTGGGGGGTTCCTACGATGCCCTAGACCCCTCGATCACAGCCGGAGAATTAAATAGGCCTAAAGAAAGAAAGGGGAAATCTAAACTGCCCCAGAGCAGACCCCAAAGCAATAGGCAGCCCCCAACATATAATGACGGTGAAGCAAGATGAAAACACTAACACAGACAGAAAGATAGACTGAGCAAAGACGGGGCCCAAACTACCTAGATAGGAAAGGACAGGAAGGCTGCTGTCTGCAATCTGTGAAAAACCCTATGAAAATAAGAGCCAACAGACTGACAGTGAAAAAGGCCCTGAAGACGCTAGGCTTCAAAAAAGCTATGTCAGTACTCAGGAATATTCTGAAGACAGAGCAACCGGCAAAAGGAGATTCAGCTCATCCCAGCAGGGAACGGCAGAATCCAGAAAAGCAAGGAAAACAAACACAAAACATAAATGCAAACAGGCAAAGCAGAAAACTTAGCTTTGGGGAAGCAGGAATCAGACTGGTGTCCTAGAAGTCCACAGAGAAATCACCCGCAGGGCAGAAGGGCGTCGGCAGCCTTATATCCAGTCAGTGACTCCACTCAGCCAGTCATCCTCATTAGGCTCAGGTGCCTGATAATCAGGCTCATTACCTTCCTTTACCAGAATAGGGAGTTCACCAGACCTCAGTGACGAAGGGGAAAATGAACTCAACAATAGCCCCCCAGAATGGAATAATACAGCCCAGTATGGTATAATACAGCCCAGCATGGTATATAGCCCCCCCAGAATGGTATAATACAGCCCAGCATGGTATATAGCTCCCCCAGAGTGGTATAATACAGCCCAGCATGGTATATAGCCCCCCCAGAATGGTATAATACAGCCCAGAATGCCATGGTATAATACAGCCCAGCATGGTATAATACAGCCCAGCATGGTATATAGCCCCCCCAGAATGGTATAATACAGTCCAGCATGGTATAATACAACCCAGCATGGTATATTGCCCCCCCAGAATGGTATAATACAGCCCAGCACGTATAATACAGTCCAGCATGGTATATAGCCCTCCCAGAATGGTATAATACAGCCCAGCACGGTATAATATAGCACAGCCTGGTATATTGCCCCCCAGAATGGTGTAATACAGCCCAGCATGGTATATGGCCCCCCAGATTGGTATAATATGGCCCAGCATGGTATATAGTCCCCCCAGCATAGTATGATACAGCCCAGCATGGTATATAGCCCCCAGAATGGTGTAATACAGCCCAGCATGGTATATAGCTCCCCAGCATGGTATATAGTCCCCCCAGAGTGGCCCCACAGTCCAGTACTCACACTGATTAAAAAAAAAAAAAAAACACTCCACTTTCTCCTCGTGCCTGCGCTGCTGGCTGCTCCTGTCTCCTCCTGCTCTGTCTGGCACACAGTGAGAGCGAGATGACGTCATCGCACCCCCGCTGTGTCAGAAGCAGAGCGGTAAATGATGGGAGAGGGAGCGTCAGCTGACGCTCTCTCCTCCATCACTGCCTCCTTCAGTGTGGCGGCGGCGGGAGTCGGCGCTGGGGGCAGGCGGGCCCCCCTGCCTCACAGGGGCCCCATAGCGGCTGTGTGATGTGCCGCTGGCTAGGGCCCCTGGAGGAGCGGGGGGCCCTAGGCAGCTGCCTCGTCTGCCTGCCCATAACGCTGGTCCTGATAGTAGTGAGAGGTGAGGAAATGGACCTCAAAATTTATAGAATTATTCCTCCTGTGCTCAAACATAAACCTATTAGTATAGTTTGAGTCAACAATCGGGCCCAAAAGGGATTGGCACCCTGTTTTTTTTTAGGTCATACAGTCATATACAGTTGTGTGAAAAAGTGCCCCCTTCCTGATTTCCTATTCTTTTGCATGTTTGTCATACTCAATGTTTGAGATCTCCAAAGTTAAGTATTAGACAAAGATAACACAAGTGAACACAAAATGTAGTTTTTAAATTAAGGTATTTATTATTAACTCCTTAAGGACCAAGCCACTTTGTAAATAATGACCAGGCCTCATTGATTAAATCTGACCACAGTCCCTTTATGAGGTAATAATGGATCCCACTGTTTCTGAGATTGTTTTTTCGTGACATATTGTACTTCATAATAATAGTAAAATTTATTCGATAAGACTTGGGTTTATTTGCAAAAAAAAATGTTGTAAATTTTTAAACTTTTAATTTTTATGTCCTGAAATCAGAGATATATGTCACGCAAAACAGTTAATTAATAACATTTCCCACATGTCTACTTTACATCAGCACAATTTTGGAAACATAATTTGTATTTGTTAGGATGTTATAAGGGTTAATTGTTGACCAGCGATTTCTCATTTTTACAACAAAATTTACAATACCATTTTTTTTTAGGGACCACCTCACATTTGAAGTGAGTTTGGGGGGTCAATATAACAGAAAATACCCAAAAGTGACACCATTCTAAAAACTACTGTGATATTACTGTACGCGGCAGATGAATTGCCTGCTTTCGGTTTGATCGGTGTGTAAAAATTGGAAAATTTTATTTATTAACTATTTTGTGTGACATGTCTCTGTGATTTAAGGGCACAAAAATTCAAAGTTTGAAAATTGTAAAATTTTCTACATTTTTGCCAAACTTCCGTTTTTTTCATAAATAAGCGCACTTTATATCGAATAAATTTTACCACTATTGTTCTGCCTTCATACACATTGACACGGTGTGCACTCTAGCATACAGCATAAACCACTGCTCTGTTGTTATGATTGGGTCACCGAGGAGGAAAAACAAGACCAAGCTAAGCCACAGAAAACCAGAGAGGTTGGTAATTAAGCGGATTGCAGACCCCTGATCCTATCCACACAGCTAGCAGTAGCCGTGGAGCGTACCTACGATGATTCTAGATGCCTCGACACAGCCGGAGGACTAAATAAGCCTAAAGCAAGAAAAGGGGAAATCTAAACTGCCCCAGAGCAGACCCCAAAGGAATAGATAGCCCCCAAACACACATTGTTGGTGAGACAAGATGAAAACACAAACACATAGGAAAATAGGCTGAGCAAACGATGGGGCCCACACTAACTAGAAAGGACAGGAAAGGAAAGATACTGTCTGCAATCACGCCAAAAAACCCTGCAAAAATGTCCAAGACTTCTGATAGCAAAAAAAACCCTGAAGTCACTAGACTTCACCCACTATATCAGCACTCTGGCATATTCTGAAAACAGAGCAAAAAGAAGCCAATCTAATAAGGGACAAAAAGCAAACTGGCACAAACAGTAACATAACAATGGAAATTCAGCACAGTCCCAGCCGGGGCTGGCTGACCACACAAAACTGAATAGACAAAACCAAATCAAATGTGAATAGCAAAGAACACTTAGCTTCAGAAGGCAGGGACTGAACTGGAAACTAAGACCTCAGGAGGCAGGAAAAATCACCATCAAGGATAGAGGGAGTTGGCTGTCTTAAATCCAGTCAGAGACTCCAGATGTCCAATCGTCGTCCTCATTATCAGGTGGCAGGTCTCTGTTAATTAGATCAGCTTCATTACCTCCTGCAACCACCAGAGGGAGCCCGGAAAGAGAACTCATGACTCCTCTGTCAATACAACCAGCTCCACCACCCTCACCAGCAACCAGAGGTAGACCAGAAAGTGAATTCACAACATTTGTCTTCCAAATAAGCAGACTGTTCTCTGTAGTCTAACTTGTTTATTGATGAAGAGTATAGAACATGTGGTAAAACTATAAAGAATACATGACGTGTCTGATTTGAGATATCTAGGATTACAAGCTTGTTTTGTCCCTCACAATGTTGTATCTTACCTGTCTGTATATTCTGATGTATTCATATGTATATCATCTTTCTGGATTGTTGTATCTTATTTTGAAAAGTTTAATAAACACATTTATGGAAAAAAAAACTAAAGAATACAAACGACATGGGTAAGTATTGGGCAGATGATAACACAGCTAACACAATAACAGGAAGTATAACAGTGTGATGCAACTTTACATAGAAACACACAGGTGTCTAATTACATCTACTGAGCACTGGCTGCTGTAAAGTTAAACATCTCTGTAACACTGCATTGCAAGAAAGATAGTTAATCTTACCAGATATGCTTTACCCGGATAACGAACTCAAGTAGGGAGTTAACAGGAGGACAAGTAAACAACGTGTGTCCTTATGAGATAGACAGAATTAAATGGCATCTTCTTTATCCAGGAATACACTGCCTCATTCCTCAATGCAATGCTTCAATCCCACATGCATTGCTTCTGTTAAAGAAACAGGCTGTAAATGCTATTTAGACACAGCTATAAATTCAGCCACCACTAGATGGTGCTATAACTAAACCAGCACATAATACAAACACATTTGCCCTATTCAGAGGGCAGAACACTCCCCGCTTGGCATTAACTAATGCCACTTCATTTTCCAGGTTTGGAGCGGTAAAGGTGTGCTTGCAGTGGTGCCAACCTTTACAAGACTTCTGACTGGTGGGTGATGTTGATTTGTAAGACTGAGCCACATGTATTAAACAAGCAATGGCATGAACAAGTGAGTTCCAGGTTGAAAACCTGCTGAAATGGTGGGATTTGAGGTGATTGTCTGAAGTCACCGTACTTAGAATGGATACCTGAGGGCAGATTTCTTCATCTGCATCTGGATCTACCAGTTCAAAGGTGTCTGATTCATTACTGTAACGCGTTGAACGGTATAGGAATGCAGGGCCCGTAAACCAGGTTGTGTCCTTGAGGTGTCTAGATTCAACAAATCTAGTTGCGTGGTCCGCAGGATTGAGGTGTGTGGACACATAGTGCCACTGTTTAGGGCAAGTTGATCTCCTGATCCTTAGCACCCGATTGCTGACGTAAAAGCGTTGAGTTTCATTGCAAATGTACCCAGCACTGTCTTGCTGTCTGAGTAGAACTCAATGTCCTTGATTTCCAGGTCAATTTCTGTCGAGGTAAGTTCAGCTAACTCTACTGCTAGCACAGCCGCATAGAGTTCCAGTCTGGGTATTGTGTGCTCCTGGACTGGCACTTTGGTTGAGGCATCATAGAAGATACAGAGCCTTTGCGTCTTGACTTCTGTTGATGGCACGGAAGCGTATGGTCGTGCCACGTAAAGATCTGACAAGGCTTCTAAAGATTTCTTCCATCTTACCCACAAATCTATCTTCTCCATGGCAAGCGGATCATCCCATTTAGACATCTCTTGGGTGAAGTCTCAACATCTTTTTACCTTGGATAGTTACTGGGTTTACAAATCCTAGAGGATCGTACAGTATCACGGACAGGACGCCTCTACGTGTGAAAGGTTTTTCTTCTTCGTTAATCCGAAAGGTAAATGCATCTCTCTTCAAATCCCAGAGTAAACCAACGCTTTGTTGCTTGTGAAGGGAGTCTTTGTTTAAATCCAAGTCTTTTAAATCAGTTGAGTAATCTTGAGAGGGAAAAGCTGCCATCATTTTTTGGCTGTTGGAAGCAATTTTGTGCAGCCTTAAATTGGACAAAGCGAGCATTTCTTGTGTCCTCTTTAGGAGATTAACTGCCGATTCATCTGTAGGTGTGGATTTCAAGCAGTCGTCCACGTTGAAATCCTTCTCCACAAACGATCTAACATCTGACCCGTACTTTGCTTCACCCTCTGTGGCTGAATGTCTAAGACCATAGATGGCGACAGCAGGGGAAGGGCCGTTCCCAAAGATGTGTACTTTCATCCGATACTCCACAATGTCTTTGTAGGGGTCGTTATTGCGGTACCAGAAAAACCTCAAAAAGTTTCTATGTTCTTTTTTTGACAAGGAAGCAATGAAACATCTGTTTTATGTCAGCCATGAATGCCACTGCATCTTTGCGGAAGCAAAGAAGTACTCCTAGAAGTCTGTTATTGAGGTCTGGGCAAGGCAAAAAGACATCATTTAGCAAGACACCTTTATATCTGGCGCTTGAGTTAAATACTACTCTTATCTGACCAGGTTTATTAGGATGATACATGCCAAAAATGGGTAGATACCAACATTCCTTGGAATCTTGAAGTACAGGTGCAAATTCTGCATGGCCATTCTGAAGCATTTTCTCCATGAAGGCAAAGAAGTTCTCTCTCATTTCAGGTGCCTTCTGAAATTTGTGTTTGAGGGAGACAAATCGACTGTAGACAGGTTCTCTGTTGGGTAAGCGTTGCCTCTGGGGTTTAAACGGTAGAGGGGCCATCCAACTCTTTGACTCATCTCTTACCATCTCTCGATCCATGATGTCCAAAAACAGTCTGTCTTCTATGCACATTCTACCTTGTTGTCTTCTCTTATTCTGTGGAAAACTGTGCACCCTATGTGATCTTGGTCGCCGTCACATGTGTGGTCTTCACAGGAAGGCTAATGGACAAGGTAGAGGAGCATTGTGTGGCAACTCTTTTACCAGGAAGCTACTCTTACATGGTTGGAAGAGAGACGGACGTCCATTTTCAAGAGTATTGGTAAGCATACTGTCGACTAAGGCTGGCATGTGTGCTCCTCCTAGGCAGATATCTCCTATGATGATCCATCCAAGGTCGTGCCTCTGTGCGTACGGAGCGTTCCTGGAGCCGTTTATACATTCTCTAGCCTTGTGGACTTGTAGTATATCTCTTCCCAGAAGTAGAGTTATTGGGGTTCCTGGATCCATCTCAGGTATCAGGTTGGCTATACGCTTTAGACTGGGGTGATGTGTCGCCACTTCCTGTGAAGGTATTTCTGACCTGTTGTCAGGAATCTGGTTGCACTCCAGGATGGTCGGTAATGATAGGCAGGTTTGGCCATCTATGGACTCCACCTTGTATCCGGTAGCTTTTCTCCCTGCCGTTTCAACAGTACCTGAACACGTCTTCAGGGTGTAGGGAGAACCAGGGACTACAATGCTGAAGTTGTCAAAGAAGATGGACCTGGCTAGAGACCTGTTACTTTGGTCATCCAGAACTGTGTATATCTTGAGGGCTTTGTCCTTGCGGCATGCAGGATAGACTCGGACAAGGCAGATTTTTGAACAGGACCGTCCTCTTGTGAGTCCCGTACAGATCTCCATACATTTAGAGCTGACCCCAGGGGTGTCTTCGTCGGTGTCTTTCTGCTTCTCATCGTGCTCCTCTGCTCGTGACAACACTCGTGGACTTGATCCAGGGTGCATAGCTGTATTATGATCTGTGCTGCTGCCTTCTGCACATTTCACTCTAGTTTCACAGTTCCTAGCGAAGTGAAAGGTTGTGGCGCAACATTTGAAGCAGATGTTGTTCTTCTTGAGGAAACCTTTGCGATCCTCTAAAGACTTCTCCCTGAAGGCACTGCATTTTAGTAGAGGATGTGGTTTCTTGTGTAGAGGACAATGTTTACTGACATCCTGAGGCTTGCTCTCGTCCAGAGGAGGTTTATTCACATTGTGAGGAGGGCCTGTGGAAACAATGTTAGTTTTGTGGACTGCCACGGGTGTCCTACTGGGTTTGACATCGGGGGCAGAGGAACATGACAGAGTAAAGTCAAAACTGGGTCATTTCTAATCCTAGATTGTTTGGTGACAAAAGCAACAAATACAGTGATAGGAGGGAATGATACATTATGATTTTGTTTATACTGTGAACCACGTGTAATCCACTTTTCTTGTAGGTTGTAAGGAAGTTTCTGTACTATCGGATTGACACCCTTAGCGATGTCTAAGAATGCCAATCCGGGCAAGTCTCCTTCCTTCTGGGCAACCTGTAACTCATTCAATAAATCATTCAGTTCTCTAAGCTTTAGATACCCTTTAGGTCTTATCTTAGGAAAATCATCAATTCTTTTATATAAAGCATTCTCTATGACTTCTGTCCCATAGCATTCATCAAGTCTTTCCCACACTTTATGTAGGGCTGTGCGAGGATACTTTACATTAATGTCTCTCAGTCTTTTGGCATGCTCGACTGACTCACTTCCGAGCCACTTTAACAGGAGATCTAACTCCTCACTACAAGAAAGGTCCAGACCATGAATGGCATTCTGAACGAGGCTTGCCATGACCAATAGTTCTCGGGTTTGTCAGTGAACTTTACAAGTCCTTTTGTAACCAGTCCTCGGCGGGCAAAGAACTTTGCAAAGTCCATGGTGGCCCGGTCAGTGCTGGCATGAGCTGGTGTGTTATAGTCATGTCTAGTGTGGGGTGTATCACCATACCTGTAAGACGCTTCTGACTCCGGATAGTTTGTGCGGTACCTTCTCGGAGAAGAAGGTGGCTCTTTAAGGCGGGATGGGAGCAGTACCTTCTGCTCAGTGGAATGGTAGCTGTGGTCGACATCTCTGTGCTGGACGTCTCCTCACCTATGGTAATGAAGCTTGGGGTTGGGTCGCTGGTAATCGGCATAGGCTGATCGATATGATGCATCAGGGCTGTCATCCACTCCAGAATGATGACGGACGTACTCTGCGACGTGCTGGATCTTGCTGCTCTAGATCTGGTCCGGGATTGCTGCTGCGTCTCTCAGAATCAGGATTCTTCATATCTTCCAAACACTCAGCCTTAGCTATTGCAGCTGCTGTCTCTTTGCCGCAAGTCTTTCTCTCTCTGCCTGCAAACGTCGGCTTCCAACTCTTGCTCTGTTTGTCTCAGCTTTAGATGCATCTCTCATTCAGCGAAGGAGGATCTTGCTTTGGCCGCTTCAGCCTCGGCACGAGCAATAGCAGTGCACTCTGCTATTGATGACTTGCCAGAACTTGCTTGTGACCTCATTTTGAGTGAGGATGTGCTGCTTCGAGACATTGTGTGTTTGGCTGCGTACTGCTGAGTATACTGGCGGGAAACTGAGTCTATGCTTGGCGGGAAAGATGAAGCACTTGTTGGCGGGCTGCACTCTCGGTACTTGTGACTGTATGGCGGCTGCTGCAGTATCCGCAGGCAGTGCGGTGTGGGTACAAGTGGCTCCTTAAGTCGTATTCACTATCTCAAGCGTCTAGCTTCTGTTTTACTGGGCCCTGGACTCTTGTCCCCTGCAGCTGTATGGCGGCTGCTATAGTACCCATATGCGGAGCAGTCTTGGTGATAGCGGTCCCTTACAGCCTGAATTCACTATCGCAGGTGTCTAGCATCTGTTTTACTGTTCTGCCTTCATACACGTTGACACGGTGTGCACTCTAGCATACAGCATAAACCACTGCTATGTCTTCCAAATAATCAGACTGTTCTCTGTGGTCTAACTTGTTTATTGGTGAAGAGTATAGAACATGCGGTAAAACTATAAAACAAACGACATGGGTGAGTATTGGGCAGATGATCACACAGCTAACACAATTACAGGAAGTATAACAGTGTGATGCAACTTTACATAGAAACACACAGGTGTCTAATTACATCTACTGAGCACTGGCTGCTGTAAAGTTAATAACATCTTTGTAACACTGCATTGCAAGAAAGATAGGTAACCTTACCAGATATGCTTTACCCGGATAACAAACTCAAGTAGGGAGTTAACAGGAGGACAAGTAAACAACGTGTGTCCTTATGAGATACACAGAATTAAATGGCATCTTCTTTATCCCAGAATACACTGCTTCATTCCACAATGCATTGCTTCTGTTAAAGAAACAGGCTGTAAATGCTATTTAGACACAGCTATAAATTCAGCCACCGCTAGATGGTGCTATAACTAAACCAGCACTTAATACAAACACATTTGCCCTATTCAGAGGGCAGAACAACTATCATGAAGTACAATATGTCACAAAGAAAACAATCTCAGAATCACCAGGATCCGTTGAAGTGTTCCAGAGTTATTACCTCATAAAGTGACAGTGATCAGAATTGTAAAAATTGGCCTGGTCATTAAGCTGCAAATTGGCTCTGTCACTAAGGGGTTAATAAAGGCCTTCATTTATAAACTGCATTTTTTGTTTATTTGTGTTATCTTTGCCTAATATTTAAATTTGCTGATCTGAAACATGTAAGTGTGACAAACATGCAAAATAAGAGGAAATCAGGAAGGGGCAAACACTTTTTCACACAACTGTATATATATATATGAGGTATAATGTCCCCAGCATCATATTTGCCAGTAAATAAGACTATACTGTGCTGGCAAAGCATAGCACTGTAATTTCATTAGAGATTGAAAAATTTGCATTGAAATGAAAGGCAACATGTTTCAAAATGGAGGAGTGGAACAATGTTGAAAAGCAGAGCAGTTTACAAGGTAATAGAGCATCCAGGGCTACTGCCACTCTTTTTTAACCCTTTAATGACCGGAGCTTTTTCATTTTTCGCTCTCCTTTCCAGAGCCATAACTTTTTTATTTTTCCGTCAATATAGCCATGTGAGGGCTTATTTTTTGCACAACGAGTTGTACTTTTGAATGACGCCATTGGTTTTACCATGTCATGTACTCAAAAATGGGAAAAAAATTCCAAGTGCTGTGAAATTGCAAAAAAAGTGCAATCCCACATTGTTTCTTTGCTTGACTTTTTTGCTAGGTTCATTTAATGCTAAAACTGACCTGCCATTATGATTATCCAGGTCATTACGAGTTCATAGACACCAAACATGTCTAGGTTCCCTTTTATCTAAGTGGTGAAAAAAAATTCCAAAGTTTGCTAAAAAAAAAAGCACAATTTTTTCGAGACCCGTAACGTCTCCATTTTTCGTGATCTGGGGTCGGTTGAGGGTTTATTTTTTGCATGCCAGGATGACGTTTTTAATGCTACCACTTTTGTGCAAGTTTGTTCTTTTGATCGCCCGTTATTGCATTTTAATGCAATGTCGCGGCGACAAAAAACCCCCCGTAATTCTGGGGTCTTGATTTTTTTCTCACTACGCCGTTTAGCGATCAGGTTAATCCTTTTTTTATTGATAGATCGCTCGATTCTGAACACGGTGATACCAAATATGTGTATGTGTGATTTTTTTTTTTTTTTTATTGTTTTATTTTGATTGGGGCGAAAGGGGGGCAATTTAATAATAATAATAATAATCTTTATTTATATAGCGCCAACATATTCCGCAGCACTTTACAGTTTAACAGTTTCAAAACGCAAGTCATAAGTAACAACGTTAACAATACAATAATCAAAGCAAAATAAGACGACCCTGCTCGTGAGAGCTTACAATCTACAATGAGGTGGGGGAGATACAAAGTACAGGTGTGTATTTACAGTGATGGTCCAGGGATGGATGGAGATAGTGAATGGGCTACACACGCACACTTACACATAGAATGACTTTGATTAGTGAACGTGATAGGCCGCTCTGAACAAATGTGTTTTGAGGGAGCGCCTGAAACTATGCAAATTGTGGATAGTCCTGATTTCTTGGTGTAGAGCATTCCAGAGGATAGGCGATTTGAACTTTTAGGCTTTTTTTAATTTTTAAACACTTTTTTTAACTTTTGGCATGCTTCAATAGTCTCCATGGGAGGCTAGAAGCATGCCATACTTGATCGGCTCTGCTACATATAGGCGATGCTCAGATTGCCTATATCAAGCAGATTTACAGCATTGCTATGGTGCTCATAGCAATGTGCCGACAAGAACCATAGAGGTCTCTATGAGACCTCTGGTTGTCAGTGCAACGCGTTGCTGACCCCCGATCACGTGACGGGGGTCAGCGATGCGCTCATTTCCGGCCCGGCGGCCGGAAGCGGTAGTTAAATGCCCGCTGTCGGCGTTTCACAGCGGGATTTAAATAGTTAATAGGCGCGGGCGGATCGCGATTCAGCTTGCGCCTATGGCGGGCACGTCAGCTGTTTATAACAGCTGACATGTCGCAGCTTTTTGGTGGGCTCACTGCTGGAGCCCACCTCAAAGCAGGGGACACCGACCGCTGACGCACATGCTGCGGATTCTGCTGCGGATCCGCAACGGATTTGGCTGCTGCGGATCCGCAGCAGTTTCTGCTGCGTTGTACAGTACCTTTATACCCTATGGAAAAAAAAACACTGTGCAGACGCTGCGGAATTTTCCGTGCGGATTTGCTGCGGTTTCAAAACCGCAGAAAGAATTGACATGTCAATTCTTTCTGCGGATTCCGCTGTGGTTTGCCATCTCCTCCATTGTGGAGATGAAAAACCGCAGGGCAAAACCGCAGGCCAATCCGCAGGTAAAACTGCAGGTCTTTGACCTGCAGATTTACCTGCGGATCCGCGCAGCCAAATCCGCAGAGCATTCCGCAGCGTGTGCACATACCCTAACAGATTTTATAATACCTGAATAAAATCAGAAAGCCCATTCTTTATAGACCTGGAACAGCTCGTGTGCTAGTTATCTTCCATGAAAAACCACCATAAGCATGTCTATATCACCAAACAGTAGAGAGGTTCAGAATGACTGCTTTAGATGGCACGGAATAGTCAAACTGGCGGAAAACTAAAAAGGTATGCTAGTTCAGCAAATTCGCATTACAGTATTCATCTAGGGGTATAGTGAGCAGTAACATTTTCATTTTGTTTGTTTTTTTGTATTCCAATTTATAAATGAGCGATGAAGGAATAGAAAGTGAATAAAGAGAAAATGGCAGAAGGTGGCAAGGGAACAAACAAAAACATAAATCCAGTATGGTAGTGATGGAAACATTCCCTAATGCAGAGGCCAGACTTATCAAGACACGTGTCACACTGGTAGGCTATGTGCACATGTACTTTTGAGAGCTGCGGATTTGTCCCAGCGGATTTGTAAAAAAAACGCAGGTAAATCCGCAGGTCAAAAATCCTGCGGTTTAGCCCTGCGGTTTCACACCTCATAATGGATAAGGTGTGAAACCGCAGTGGATTCCGCACAAAGAATTGAAATGCTGCGGTTTGTAACCCGCAGCAAATCCGCGCGGAAAAATCCGCAGCATGTGCACAGCGTTTTTTGTTTTACCATTGAAAACAATGGTACTGTACAATGCAGCAGAAACTGCTGCAGACCCGCAGGGCCAGAAACGCTGAAGATCCGCAGCAGAATCCACACCGTGTGCACATAGCCGTAATTGGTTTCCCTCGTAACTCCAGCTTTGTAACATACCCTGCATCTCTTTTGGGGTAGGCCTTTTTTGGTTGTCGGCAGCACTTGTGAGGGAAAATGCTGACCAGGGATTATTCTGCTGACCTCGCCATTTTTTTATAAAATTAAAAAAATATGAAAGTTCAAATTACCCCCCATTTGCCCCCTTGAAAATAAAATAAAGAAAAAAATACACATATTTGGTATTGCCACATTCAGAATCACCCGATCTATCAATATATAAAAAGAATTAATACGAACGGTAAACGGCGTAACGAGAAAAAAAGTTAAAATGCCAGAATTACGTTTTTTTGGTCACCGTAGCATTGCATTAAAATGCAGTAACGGACGATCAAAAGACCATGTCTACACCAAAATGGTATCAATAAAAATAGCTATGGGTCTCGGAACATGGTGACTTTTTTTTTATTTTTTAGAAACTTTGGATTTTTATCACCTAGACATGTTTGGTAGCTGAACTCGTAATGACCTGGAGAATCATAAAGGCAGGCCAGTTTTAGCATTTTGTGAACATGGTAAAATAGCAAAACAAAAACAATTGTGGAATTGCCCTTTTTTGCAATTTCACCGCACTTTGAATTATTTTCCCATTTTCCAGTACACTATATTGCAAAACCAATGGTGTCGTTCAACAGTACAACTCATCCCGCAAAAAACAAGCTCTCAGGTGGCCATAATGATGGAAAAATCAAAAAGTTATGGCTTTGGGAATAAGAGGAGCAAAAAACAAACTCAAAAATGGATTAAAACAAGGTTGCGAAGGGGTTACATTTAGTAATTCTTCAGATAAGAAATTTTATAAAAAATCAACTTCCCTAAAACCTGTAGTGTCCACATGGACGCTTGTGGCAGAAATAAAATATGGCCTGCACGGAGTGTAGGATTCCGTGGGCACCCAATCACTTAGAGCAGCAGTAGCGCTAGCATGATCTCGCCCGCTGCGCTGTTGCTGAGACTCATCATCACTAGAACTAGCAGACGAGGATGACAACAGCAAAATCTGTTCGTCTGTCTCACTGGCGTGGTCTGTATTTGAACAGATCATGGTATAAGCCTCATCTTCCATATACATAAGCGCAGTCATTTCAATATATACAGTATATGTGTGTATAAATACAGCTCTGGCAAAAATTAAGAGATCACCACAGTTTTATAAAAGTCAGCTTCTCTACATGTCTGACAGCCATTCCATTCCAGTGTCAGTTGAATTCCAACCAGAGTACATCCCATTCTACTTCATGTGCTTCTGATTAGGTGATCACCTGAACCAAATCTTATTTAACGAAGGAAAGTTTAAAAAACCCTGCTGTGGTGTTCACAATCCTCTTGCAATAGGACAAGCTGGATGGCAAAACAAGTGCTAGTAATATCCCAAAAGTAATAGGAATGAAAAAATAACTTTTAATCATGCTAAACGAGTTGAAAAGTCTTGAGTGAGGAAAAGAAGGGCTTAATTCTGGCTTTACTAGCAGAGGGATACAGTGAGCAGGGCCGTATCTGCCACTAGGCACTTGAGGGCACGTGCCTAGGGCGCCAGGCTGCAGGGGGGCGGCACCTAAGCAAGATTGTTTTTTTTTTAAGTCGTACCCTCCGAGTGTCCCCCTCCTCTCATGCCCGGTGTCTCCCTCATTCTGTGGCCGCTGCTCTCCTATGACTTCTCCTCATAGACCCCCGCTCCTGTATATGATCTGCCCTGCATACCCTCGGCTGTATCCCAGAAGCCTCAGGTTTCGGGGCCGCACCGGTGTGGACTCCGGCATTATCATTTCTGCTTGGACACGTAGTGCAGGAGGATAAGACAGGAAGACAAGCCACAAGTGCAGGCGGCAGTGTCCCGGGTTGGTCGCAGGAGCGGGCATCACTGGGGTGAGTGACCCGCAGGCGGGGAGGCCGGACCTGGCGGCTGCAGACTCGGCCGACAAACTTGGTAGTTGTGGAGTGTGAGGAATCCGTGCAGGGTGAAGAGGTGCAAGTGTCCTTCTGTCAAGTATATGCACAGGGTAGGGTGGGCATGGTATCTGCAGCATGCACACAGGGACGTGGATGAGTGGGGGTTTCCTCCTTTCAACATTTGGGGGTCTCCTTGACCTATTGTGGGGGTCACCTGCTTTCAGCATTTGGGGGTCTCCTTGCCCTATTGTGGGGGTCTCCTTGCCCTACTGTGGGGGTCTTCTGCTTTCAGCATTTGGGGGTCTCCTTACCCTATTGTGGGGGTCTCCTGCTTTCAGCATTTGGGGGTCTCCTTGCCCTATTGTGGGGGTCTTCTGCTTTCAGCATTTGGGGGTCCCCTTGCCCTATTGTGGGGGTCTTCTGCTTTCAGCATTTGGGGGTTTCCTGCTTTCAGCATTTGGGGGTCTTCCTGCCCTATTGTGGGGGTCTCCTGCTTTCAGCATTTGGGGTCTCCCTGCCCTATTGTGGGGATCTCCTGCTTTCAGCATTTGGGGATCTCCTTGCCCTATTGTGGGGGTCTCCTGCTTTCAGCATTTGGGGGTCTTCTTGCCCTATTGTGGGGGGCTCCTGCTTTCAGCATTTTGGGGTCTCCTTGCTCTATTGTGGGGGTCTCCTGCTTTCGGCATTTGGGGTCTCCTTGTCCTATTTTTTTTTTCTATCTTCAGCCAGAGCAGACTTGTTTTGCATCTTTGCACTATGCAGTGACTGTCGGGGTGTGAGCTCCCTTAACCCTAAGGTGAGCCCCCTTAATCCTAAGGGTATGTGCACGCGCTGCGGATTTAGATGCGGATCCTCATTGTTTTTAGAAGTGCGGAATTGCATCAAATCCGCAGTGTTATTCTATGTGAATTTGAGGTTTGGTGTTCACATGCTGCGGAAAAGTACGTGCAGATTTGCAGAGTTTTTATTTCCGCAGCATGTTAATTCTTTCTGCAGATCTGCAGCCTTTCTGCACCCTTTGACTTGCATTGAGTCAGTCAAAGATGCAGCAAAACCACAGGTTTAGAAAGATCTGCAGATTTGCTGCGGATGTGCGTGTGAGAAACGCTGCAGATAGGGAGGATGAGTGTGTGGGGCGAAGACTGTGTGCGGTGAATATGTGCGTGTTTCTGTATCTGTGTGTCTGCAGGTCTGAGTCTAGGCAGGCATCGTCCAAAGGGACTACTAGTCCCATACGGCTATGTCTGCTACAGTGACATCAGTAGCCGATGATGGGACAGTAGTAGTCCCATCATCCAGCTACTGTGTTGAATAGTAAAAAAAAAAAACCACATACACACATAGAGTTCCATACTACAAATCCCCAATGCCCTCGATCCCCTGTAAAGAAAAATAAATAAAAAAATAATCTCAACCGTATACTCCCTGTTCCGACGTAATCCATATAATTACTGTCCCACGACATTGGCAGATGTGATAGCTCTCCTGGGGCTTCCGGTGATACAATGAGGAAGGTATCCTTCCGCAGTGTATCACTCCGCCGTCAGGTCACAGGAGTTCGTCCTGTCACTTGCGGCAACGCTGCGTGGGAAAATTCTCACACAGAATTGTCGTCAAGTGAGAGGATGAACTCCAGTGAGACCTCAGTGATAACACTGCAAGAGCCATTGTCTCCTGTCAGTGTGTCACTGGATGCCCTGTAGAGCGGTCACATCTCCAGATGTGACAGCTCTATAGGGGAGATCGTCGTGGGACACTTGTTATTACATGGATTACGTCGGAACAGGGAGTATACGATTGAGTTTATTATTTTATTTTTTTGGCAGGTGAATGAGGGCGTCGCAAGAATTAGGTGTATAATAAAGATGGGAAAAGGTGTTGTGTTTTATTTCATTAAAATACTTTATTCTGGCTGTGTGTTTATTTTACCCATCTACAACTATAGGATTAGTAATGAATAGGCGTCTTATTGATGCCTCTCCATTACTAACCGAGCTTGATGTCACCTTACAATACAAAAGTGACATCAACCCCCTATTACCCCATGTGCCACCGCTACAGAGCAGTGGGAAGAGAGAGGCCAAGTTCCAGAATTGGCGCATCTTAGAGATGCGCCATTTCTGGGCAGCTGCAGGCTAGTGTTTGTAGCCGGGGAGGCAATATCCATGGCTCCTTCCTAGGCTATTAATATCAGCCCGCAGCTGTCTGCATAGCCTTTCTGGCTATTAATTATAGGGGGACCCCACATCATTTTTTTGGGGGTCCCCCTATTTTAATAGCCAGTAAAGGCTAAATATACAGCTGCGGGCTGATATTCATAGACTGGGAAGATCCATGGTTATTACCCGCTTCCCAGGCTATAAACATTGGCCCCCAGTCACTGGCTTTCCCTCTCTGGGGCAGAAAATTGTGCGGGAGCCCACGCCATTTTTTCTTCCCTTTTTTAAATTAAACAGATATTGCATTTAAGGCCGGGTCACACTTGCGAGAAACTCGCACGAGTCTCGCACCTCAATACCCGGCACTGTCGCCGACACTCGGGACTGGAGTGTGTGTCTGCATGTATTTCTATGCAGCTGAATGCTTCGGTCCGAGTGCCAGCGGCAGTGCCGGGTATTGAGGTACGAGACTCGTGCTATTTTCTCGCAAGCGTGACACCGGCCTAACGCAGATTTTTTCTGTGTATAGATATTCAGTTATATTTGTTTTGTGTGTAAACATTACTTTAGAACATGGTATGTGATGATATTATGCTGCTCAATGGAGTATATAAAAGAAGAGGTTGGACAAAGAAATTACATAACATTTCTTTTTTTGTTAACCCCTTTCTGACTGCTGACGGGATAGTATGTCAGCAGTCAGACTCCCCTACTTTGAGGTGGGCTCCAGCGGTGATCCCACCTCAAAGCCGCGACATGTCAGCTGTTATGAACAGCTGACATGTGCCCACAATAGGTGCGGGTGGAATAGCCATCCGCCAGCGCCTATTAACTAGTTAAATCCCACTGTCAAGTGCTGACAGCGGGCATTTAACTAGAGCTTCTGGCCGCCGGTCCGGAAGTGAGCTCATCGCCGACCCCCGTCACGTGATCGGGGGTCGGCGACACATTGCCTGGACAATCAGAGGTCTCCTAGAGTCCTCTTTGGTGTTGCAGTCGGATTGCTTTGAGTGCTGCCCGGTGGCCAGCGCTCAAAGCACTGCAGTAAATCTTCTACATATGGGCGATCTGCTCATTGCCCATATGTAGCAGAGCCGATCGGCTTGTGCATGCTTCAAGCCTCCTATGGAGGTTATTGAAGCATGCCAAAAGTAAAAAAAATGTTTAAAAAAAAAAAAAAAAAGTTCTGTAATGATCCCAGTGCAGGTTTTTGAGCTGCATGTCAGGGGTTAATGTCTGTAGCTCAGTGCAGGTTTTGACCTGCACACCTCGGGTTAATTATTGTGGCCTCTTTTTGGTTCTGGGAAAGCTTCTTAAACCCCTGGGAAGCTCCAGTCCCTGCCAGTTATACTTTTGCCTTTGGCCGAGTGTGCTGACCTCTGTGTGCCTGTTTGTTGCTATAGCTTGTTTATATGGTTCTGACCCGGTTCTGTTTCCCGTTGTGAGTTTGCCTGTTGATTCTGTACTGTGCTATCCTCTCTGTGTATGACTCATTGCCTGTGATCTGACTACTCTCTGCTCGCCCCTCTTGTACCTTGCAGCTATCTCTGTGTATGACTCATTGGCTACGTCCTGACTATCCTCCCTGTCTATGCCCCTTGGTAACTTTGTCTCGCAGTTACCCTGCTAGGAGTTCTCTTGCAGCTCCTAGCTCTCTGGAGTTTAGTCCACGCCCCTAGCAGTCACGTGCTTCAGGTCCTGCGGCTCTGAAGTACGCATCTACTCGGCTGCTGCCCGCTCCACAGTTTGCTTTACTCAGGACACGCGCACTGGCTCAGTGAGCAAGTTCAGTGCGGTGTTTCTGACAAGTTCAAATCAACCCCCTTTCAACCCCAATCAAAATAAAGCTATTAAAAAAACCACACATACACATATTAGGTATTGCCGCGTTCAGAATCGCCCGATCTATCAATAAAAAAAAAAGCATTAACCTGATCACTAAACGGCATAGCGAGAAAAAAATTCAAAACGTAAGAATTGGGGAGTGACCTGAGCTGGCGATTGTGTAACACGCACGGCTCAGGATCTCTGAGGAGGCATCTCCTAAAGTGACAAATAAAGCAAAATAAAATCGCTCTCTTCGATAACCCACGGAAGGATTGTTTTCTCGTTACTCAGAGGTACATTCTGATACCCCTTGTCTGAGCTTTGGACATTTAAAAAGACATTTTTGAAATCTGAGGCCTTTTCCCGCCATTTTACTGCAAGGTGACACCATTTTGAACCGTGAGTGAAAAAATCCTTTCCCTGCTCCCTCCATTACCCACCGGCTGTCCTTGTCCTCAGAAAAAGTATCTCCACGCTTGTCTACCACATTTTAAACATTTTTATTGTCTTTTGGAGATATTTTTTTACAAAAATCCTGTCAGCTGATTTGGCGGAAGGATACAAAATAGTCCCCACCCTGTGCCTAATCTGACAGGATTTCTCTCGTTGCATAATTAAGACATTGACTTTTTTTGGAATCTCCTCTTGTCTGTTTTAGACCCTTTGGAAGTCCCATGGTGTCCTAATTTAGCTATATTCCCCTGCTTTGTGCGAGGCTGCGGGAGCTATAACGGCTGCGGAGGGATCTCTTTCATCTCAACGTCCTATCTCAAGTACACCATTTTCCTGTCATAACAGATCTGTGAGGCGGAAGGACACAAAATAGTTCTTGATTTGTGGCTATTTCTATGTTACCTTCGCTCCCCACCGCTCCTGTGCGGCTCCATTGGGGTGATCTGCCTTTCTTCAGCGGTGCCGTGTATCAGCTGCCGGCTCCCCTGTTGCATATTTTATGAGTGGTGACTGACGTCACTGAGCCCTGTGTGAAGACTAGCCGCCTGTCACGGCTGCATTTAAAGTCACAGGGAGTGCGTCTATATCGGCGCGCAGTTAATAAAGGATTTTACTGTATGCATCATACAATATTAAAAGTGCCATCTGATTCTGTGGTGTATCTCATTCCTCACGGTCCCTTTTATAAAAAGGCATAGAAAGACTTAGAATTTTCTATATTTTTAACATTTATTCAGTATAAACATCACCAATAATATCAATTCTCTCTAATATAATCCCTGCGAGGCAGGATTCAAAAAAGGGCACAAGATGAGTCACAAGGCTACTCCAGTGTCCAAATCAACGAAAGTGTCTAATACGACTCCTCAAAAAGCACGAAAATTTCAGGATTCTTACAATCCTCACTTTAAAGATCAAGTGGATATCGTTAACGCATTTAAGGCCAGATCTCCTCAGAAAGAGGTCATGGATACATCTCTCTCATCAAAAAGGAAAAATCCTGGTAAAACTTCTGAAAAATTCACATCGCCAGCTGACGCTTCAAGTCCTGAGTCTGGAGATAATTCACCAAACTTTTCGCCGGAAAGGTCAAAATTTAAGATGGATAACACCAATCCTTCTCTTACCCAAAATCTGGATGTTATATCCATACACTCTTACATGGATACTCTCGCCCAGAAAATCACGTCCAGTATGTCTCAATCATTTGAAAACCAAAATAAAATTTTACAGTCCACCTTGGATAAACTTAGCAGCAGGTTAGACAACCACGAAAAACGGCTAACTGTAGTGGAAGAACACACTGATGATTTATCAAAAGACACCCATGACCTCAAATCAGAATTTCACAAACTTAAAATTAAAGTTGCGGATATAGAAGACAGGAACAGACGAAACAACTTGAAAATAAGAGGAATACAAGAATCTATCTCACCGGATAAACTAGAAGACTTTGTCAAGACAGTTTTCAAAAAATTACTACCGACTCTTACAGACCAAGATCTCATCATAGATAGGATCCACAGACTTCCCAAACCACGGAATATCGATAAAGATCTACCTAGAGAGATACCATCTTAAGGGTACACAGTCGGTTAAAGATCTAGGAGGTTTTCCAGAACCCTATGCTCACCTTCAGCTATTTACGGATCTTTCAAAGGAAACGATTGAAGGAAGAAAGTCTTTTAAGCCAGTCACTTCCACCTTGAGGGAAAATAATATCCCCTATAAATGGGGCATTCCCACTTTAACTTTTGATAATCTACAAAGGAAAGACAACCGTCCTATTCTCATCTAAAGAAGGAAGAGATTTCCTGCCCTACTGTCATGATCCATGCTGGATCATGGCAGATAAAAGCACATTTAACCTTTTTTTTTCCCTTAAGCTTGTGCTTAAGTTTTGTTTTTGCACCCGGTGGCCATTAGGATTATTACACAGTGGTGTCTTTTGTTCTAGTTTGCCCCCGATGGTGGTTAGCATCATTGCACTCTGGTTTCTTTAGTGCACGATTATAAAGCAGGTGTGATTGCTCTGGCTCTGCTATAAAAGAGTGTCAGGTGTTGCAATCACTGTTGGTGGTGATAGTGTTCATTTCAACCATCCTTGGTGGAGGAAGGATCTAGAGAGAGGTCCTGGCAGCTCAGTCAGAGCCCTATTGTGGAAGGAGTCAGAGGGGATTTCCTTGCAGCTCTGACAGAGCTTGGTGGCAGCTATTCAGGAGGAAAGCTGCATTCTGGTGGTGGACTCTGTTGCTGGGAGCAAGAGCAACAGAGCAAAGCTAAGTGGTGTTACCCCGGTTTTGTGACTTCCCTTGTGTGTGTTTCAGTGCAGTGGTGGGATTAGTTTCCGCACCGTCCATTGCACTAGTGAGGGATAGGTGCAGGGCGAGCTAGGGTTTAAAGGTTTCCTGGGTGGCGCCCGGTGCGGAACAGGCCTAGGGATCGATAGGAGTGTAGAGACACTGACTCAGGGGCATGCAGAAGATCTCCACATCCCCGTTCCCTATCGCAGGGCCCACCGTTGTAACTGTTTCCCCTTCCCCCGTGTCTTGTTGTTTTAGTTACCGGCCTGTGGGCCATGTCACACAGGACAGTTTCTCGTGCCGTGTCTTGTTGTTTCAGTTACCGGCCTGCTGGTCGCGTCACACAGGATGGGTCCACGTGACATTATCACCAACCGCAACATTTTTTTCTCTCTGATGAGCCATGGGCCAAGTTCAGACCAGTGAGCAGTTGTTGTTGGCCCTCACTGAGATTAGTGAGGAGCTGAATGGTGCGGTTCAGCAGCATCTGCAGCGGAATTATGGGTCTGAGGCCTATCCTCTGCCTCAACTAGAGGGTCTATATACGGCTTTGGCGAGGATGTGCCGTGGAGTCCCTGCTGGGGAGCAGGACTTGCTTATACAGGCGTACGTACCCAGGCAGGTGGGTGGAGTCGGTGTCCCCATGGTACTGCCTGGTGTTCCTCAAGGTGAAGGGGTACGTCCCTGTAGTGAGCAGACTAATGATTTAGTCCTGGGCACTGACGCTGAAAATTCTGTACTGTCAGAGAAGCCGTGCCCCCCTGGTCGTGTGGAGGAGGATGACCTGGGAGTGTATATTTCCTCCTTGCCCTCAGAAGGTACTATGTCAGCAGAGGTGATGGTTGGCGAGGTACCTGAGGGCATACCGGTGCTTGTGAACAGTGGAGCTGAAGTCAGTCTGGTGGATGCTCAGTTTGTCCAGACTCATGGTCTGAGGTGTGAGACGCCGGACAGAACCATAAGCGTCCAGACTATTAACTCTGTCCCACTGAGCCAGGGGGGTTAAACCAAGTCGTAGAAGACATTGAGCTGCATAGCGGACATCAGGATGTGTCCCAGCCATACTACGTCTTGGAGGGAAATCCAGCGCCTATCGTTGTGGGCCCCCCTTGGTCTAAAAAACACACCCTGGTTTTAGATTGGCGCATGAGGGAAGTAGTCAGCTGGGAGCAGTCGTGTGAGGGCTGCTGCCTAGGGGCTACTGTCCCTGCCGTCTCTCTTCAAGCATCCCCTTCCTCTCCAGTGGGAGCAGTGGAGGTGCTGCAGGAGAGTAGGGGCAAGTCTCAACCCTCGCCATTAGCCAACCCTGGGAGGCGGAGACCTCATGGTGGAAGGGGTTGGAGGGTGGTGTTTCCCTTGGTGAATTGCAGGGCTGTGAGTGTGAAGACACAGGGGGACGCCTCTGCTGTCAGTGCCAGAAAGAGTTCACCCTATTTTGACAAATGAATGTGTGGCAATAAACGTTCAGGTCCGGACCTGTGAGTGAACGAGCATGTATGGGTGGCCACCAAAAACATCCAGTGGAAGTGTGTTGCGGGGGTCTGGAATTCTCAGGTGATCGGGCCGTATCTGGTGTCGGTTGTCCAGGTCCCGGAGACTTACCAGCTGGAGTTGCCCACATACTTGCCCATACACCTCTCTACTGTGAGTTCATTTTTCCCTTCACCATTGAGGTCTGATGAACTCCCTCCTCTGGTGAAGGAAGGTAGTGAGACTGATTACCAAACACCTGGGCAGCTAGATGATAACTGGGTGGCTGGAATTGAGGACTGGATATAAGGCTGCCGACGCCCTTCTTCCTGGCTGGTGATTTTCCTGCTGGATTCTTGGAGACCAGTCTGATTCCTACGTCTCAAAGCTAAGTTTTTTCTGCTCTGCTTTGTACTCTTCAGTTTTGGTTTTGTTTTGCCTTGTTTTTTGGGAGTTCTGCCATCCCCGGCCGGGGGTGAGCTGAATTCCATTTTTGTCTCTGATCTGTTGATCTTCTGCTCTGTCTTCAGAATATACCTGAGTGCTGATATAGTCTTTTGAAGCCTAGCGACTTCAGGGCCTGTTTTTCCTATCAGTCGGTTGGCTCATTTTGATAGGGAATTTGCGTATGGCAGATAGCGGCTTTCCTATCTTGTCCTATGTAGTTAGCTTGGGCCCCATCATTTGCTCAACCTATCTTTCTATCTGTGTTAGTGTTTTCATCTTGCTTCACCGTCATTATATGTTGGGGGCTGCCTATTGCTTTGGGGTCTGCTCTGGGGCAGTTTAGTTTTTCCCCCTTTCTGTCTTTAGGCTATGTAGCTCTCCGGCTGTGATCGAGGGGTCTAGGGCACCGTAGGAACCCCCCACGGCTACTGCTAGTTGTTGTCGATAGGTTCAGGGGTCTGCAATCCGATAGCTGCCAACCTCTCTGGTTTTCTGGACTTATCTGGTATTTTGTTTTTTCCTCCTTCGGTGACTCATCATAACAGAATCACCAGCCATACCGCAGATCCTAGGGTACCCAATAGCACGAGAGAATTGTAAAAGAAAAAAAAAGGAGAAAAAAAAAAAAAGCGTCAGAATTTTTTTTTTTTTGTGTGTGCATATTTTTCCTCTATATCTCTGAGGCTGTAGGGGGAATTTTTCTCTCAATGGAGATGAAGCAATTGTCTGATCGTGTGGAGCAGCTCGCTGCTGAAGTGCGGGGAATTTCCGCCTATCTTGCTCATTCACATGCTGCTGAACCAAAGATTCCTACTCCTGATGTGTTTTTTGGGGATCGGTCTAAATTCTTGAATTTCAAGAATAATTGTAAATTATTTTTTGCCTTGAAGCCTAACTCGTCGGGGAACTCCACGCAGCAGGTTAAAATTGTCATCTCTTTGCTGCGCGGCGATCCCCAGGATTGGGCGTTTTCTTTGAAACCTGATGATCCTATTCTAAATAATGTGAACGCATTTTTTCAAGCCTTGGGGTTGTTGTATGATGAACCTAATGCTATTGATCAGGCTGAAAAGACCCTGTTGGCATTAAGCCAGGGTCGGGATTCGGCAGAGTTGTACTGTCAAAAATTCCGAAAGTGGGCGGTCCTAACTACCTGGAATGATGGTGCCTTGGCAGCCCTCTTTCGGAAGGGATTGTCAGAAACTGTAAAAGATACTATGGTGGGATTTCCTGTTCCCTCTGGTCTTGACGATTCTATGTCATTAGCCATTCAGGTGGATCGGCGTTTACGTGAACGCAAAACTACACGAGAGATGTTGCCACCTGTTGAACAAATGTCTGAACCTATGCAATGTGATAGAGTTTTGTCTAGGGTGCAACGTCAGGAGTTCAGAAGGCGTAATAAGCTGTGTTTTTTTTGTGGAGATGCCTCGCATATTATTTCTGTCTGCCCTAAACGAGAGAAACGTTGTGCACACACGTTTTCTGTGGGTGGTGTTCAACCTAAGTTTCTTCTGGCAATTACTCTGATCTGCTCCCTGTCCACATTTTCCGCCAAGGCTTTTGTGGATTCAGGAACAGCTCTGAACCTGATGGACTTGGATTTTGCTAAACGTTGTGGATTTCCTATGACACCTCTGCGGACGCCTATCCCTTTGAGGGGTATTGATGCTACTCCTTTGGCGAAGAATAAACCTCAGTTTTGGACCCAGGTGGTAATGTGGGTCGCCCCAGACCATCAAGAAAATTGCAGATTTTTGGTGTTGCATAATTTGCATGATACCATTGTTCTGGGGTTTCCCTGGTTGCAAATCCATAATCCAGTTCTGGATTGAAAATCTTTGTCTGTGGTGAGTTGGGGTTGTCGGTGTGCCCTTAGTGATGCTCCTGTTTTCTCCACCTCTCCCCAGTCGCATGATGTTCCTGACTATTTGGCTGACTTTTATGATGTATTTAGTGAGAATGAGTCTGCGTCTTTGTCTCCTCATAGGAGTTATGACTGTGCAATTGAGCTGAACCCGGGGTGTAAATTCCCCAAGGGTCGGCTTTTCAATTTATCTGTACCCGAGCACGAGGCTATGCGATCCTATATTAAGGAGGCATTGGAGAAGGGTCATATTAGACCATCCTCTTCACCCTTAGGTGCTGGGGTTTTTTTTGTGGCTAAAAAGGATGGTTCATTAAGGCCTTGTATTGACTATCGTGCCCTCAACAAAATTACTGTTAAATATCAGTATCCGTTACCCCTGATTTCTGATCTATTCTCCAGAGTTAAAGGTGCTTGCTGGTTTACCAAGCTTGACCTCAGGGGGGCGTATAATCTTATTCGCATTAAGCATGGGGATGAATGGAAGACGGCGTTTAATACTCCGGAGGGACATTTTGAGTACCTGGTGATGCCTTTTGGGCTCACTAATGCCCCTTCTGTCTTCCAGTGCTTCATGAACGATATATTCTGAGACTTTGTGGATAAATTTTTGATTATCTATCTGGATGATATTTTGATCTTCTCCAAGAATTGGGACTCTCATGTGGAACATGTTCGGACTGTGTTCCGGATTTTGAGGGAGAATTCCCTGTATGTCAAGGGATCAAAATGCCTTTTTGGGGTACAGAGGGTTTCATTTTTGGGATTTATTTTGTCTCCGTCAATTATTGAAATGGACCCGGCCAAGGTACAGGCCATTTATGATTGGGTTCAGCCCACTTCTTTGAAGGCCCTCCAGAAGTTTTTGGGTTTTGCTAATTTTTATCGGAAATTTATAGCTAATTTTTCTGGTATTGCCAAGCCATTGATGGATTTGACTAGGAAGGGTGCTGATGTGCTGAATTGGTCTCTGGAGGCTGTTTCTTCCTTTCAGGAGCTGAAGCGAAGATTCACTTCTGCTCCGGTTTTGCGGCAACCTGATGTCTCACTCCCGTTTCAGGTGGAGGTGGACGCTTCTGAGATTGGTGCAGGAGCGGTGTTGTTCCAAAAAGATCCTGTGACATCTAAAATGAATCCTTGTGCTTTCTTTTCCCGAAAGTTCTCCCCATCCGAACGTAACTATGATGTGGGGAATCGGGAACTGTTGGCCATGAAATGGGCATTTGAGGAGTGGAGACATTGGTTGGAGGGAGCCAAACACCAAGTCGTGGTCCTTACTGACCACAAGAATTTGATTTACCTGGAGTCGGCCAAGCACTTGAATCCTAGACAGGCTAGGTGGGCCTTGTTTTTCACATGTTTTGATTTTGTGGTCTCTTTTCTTCCGGGCACTAAGAATGTCAAGGCAGACGCCCTCTCTAGGAGTTTTCTTGCTGATTCTCCTGTTGTGACTAAGCCTGCTACCATCTTAGGCGAGGGGGTAGTTCTTTCTGCCATCTTGCCCGATTTGAGACGTGCTCTGGAAGAGTTTCAGGAGGACAAACCTGAGCGTTGTCCCAGTGGAAAGTTGTATGTTCCTGACCAGTGGAGGAAGAGAGTGATGTCTGAAGTTCATTGCTCTGCATTGGCTGGTCATCCAGGTATTTTTGGTACTAGAGATCTGGTGAGTCGGTTTTTTGTGGCCCGCCCTGTCTCGTGATGTCAGGAATTTTGTGCAGTCCTGTGGGACTTGCTCCCGGTCTAAACCTTGTTCTCGCTCTAGTGGCTTGTTGATGCCTTTGCCGGTGCCCAGGAGGCCATGGACCCATATTTCAATGGATTTTATCTCTGATATGCCTGTCTCTCAGAGAATGACTGTTATTTTGGTGATTTGTGATAGATTCTCTAAGATGGTCCATCTTGTACCACTCCCTAAGTTGCCATCTTCCTCTGAGTTGGTGCCCTTGTTTTTGCAACAGGTGGTTCGCTTGCATGGGATTCCTGAGAACATTTTATCTGACAGAGGAGTTCAGTTTGTGTCTAGATTTTGGAGGACTTTCTGTTCCAAGCTGGGAATTCAGTTGTCCTTCTCCTCTGCGTTTCACCCTCAGACCAATGGGCAGACGGAGAGAACAAACCAGACTTTGGATTCGTATTTGAGATGTTTTATTTCTGCCGATCAGGATGATTGGGTTTCATTTTTGCCCTTGGCCGAATTTGCTTTAAATAATAGAGCTAGTTCTGCCACTTTGATGTCACCTTTTTTTGTAACTTTGGTTTTCACCCTCGATTTTCTTCAGGGCAGGTGGAGCCTTCTGCCTGCCCAGGTGTTGACACTGTGGTGGAGAGAATGCACCAGATCTGGGACCAAGTAGTGGATAAGTTGTCTCTCTCCCAGGAAAAGGCCCAGCGGTTTTCCAACCGGCGTAGGACCGTTGGTCCCCAGTTTAAGGTGGGTGTTATGGTTTGTTTGTCATCAAAAATATCGCTATGAAGGTGGCTTCTCCTAAGTTTAAGCCTAGATTTATTGGACCTTACAAGATTTGAGATTATTAATCCGGTCTCTTTTCGGTTGGCTCTTCCTGTCACAGTTAAAATTCATAATGTGTTTCATAAGTCCTTGTTGAAGAGGTTTGTTGAACCAGTAGTTCCTGTGGTGGCACCTCCTGACCCTATATTGGTTGAAGGTAACATGGAATATGAGGTAGAGAAGATACTGGATTCCCGTCTGGCTAGATGGAGACTCCAGTATTTGGTTAAGTGGAAGGGTTATGGTCAGGAGGATAATTCCTGGGTCTCTGCCTCTGATATTCATGCCGAAAGATTTATGCGTGCCTTTCATCGGGCTCACCTGGATCGCCCTGGTGGCATGGATGAGGGTTCGGTGACCCCTCCTCAAGGGGGAGGTACTGTTGTGAGTTCATTTTTCCCTTCACCATTGAGGTCTGATGAACTCCCTCCTCTGGTGAAGGAAGGTAGTGAGACTGATTACCAAACACCTGGGCAGCTAGATGATAACTGGGTGGCTGGAATTGAGGTCTGGATATAAGGCTGCCGACGCCCTTCTTCCTGGCTGGTGATTTTCCTGCTGGATTCTTGGAGACCAGTCTGATTCTTGCGTCTCAAAGCTAAGTTTTTTCTGCTCTGCTTTGTACTCTTCAGTTTTGTTTTTGTTTTGCCTTGTTTTTTGGGAGTTCTGCCATCCCCGGCTGGGGATGAGCTGAATTCCATTTTTGTCTCTGATCTGTTGATCTTCTGCTCTGTCTTCAGAATATACCTGAGTGCTGATATAGTCTTTTGAAGCCTAGCGACTTCAGGGCCTGTTTTTCCTATCAGTCGGTTGGCTCATTTTGATAGGGAATTTGTGGATGGCAGACAGCAGCTTTCCTATCCTGTCTTATGTAGTTAGCTTGGGCCCCATCATTTGCTCAACCTATCTTTCTATCTGTGTTAGTGTTTTCATCTTGCTTCACCGTCATTATATGTTGGGGGCTGCCTATTGCTTTGGGGTCTGCTCTGGGGCAGTTTAGTTTTTCCCCTTTCTGTCTTTAGGCTATGTAGCTCTCCGGCTGTGATCGAGGGGTCTAGGGAACCGTAGGAACCCCCCACGCCTACTGCTAGTTGTTGTGGGTAGGTTCAGGGGTCTGCAATCCGATAGCTGCCAACCTCTCTGGTTTTCTGGACTTATCTGGTATTTTGTTTTTTCCTCCTTCAGTGACTCATCATAACACCCCTCGTTCCCCAGATTGGTGCTTTGGAGCTGGGTGGTGCCCCTGGAACATACATTGCCAATACCAGCGGTGCTCGTTTTTCATAAACCAGAAGTGGAGGTAGTTGCTGGGTGAACTCTGGACCGGGGCGTCCCCGCTCTAGTTGGTTCCTTGATGAGGAGCGGTCTTGAGGGTCCAGAGGCCCCTCATTAAGGGAAGGGTACTGTCATCACCCATGCTGGATCATGACAGATAAAAGCACATGTAACCTTTTTTTTTCCTTAAGCTTGTGCTTAAGTTTTGGTTTTACCCCCGGTGGCCATTAGAATTATTACACAGTGGTGTCATTTGTTCTAGTTTGCCCCCGGTGGTGGTGAGCCTCATTGCACTCTGGTTTCTTTAGTTTAGTGCATGATTATAAAGCAGGTGTGATTGCTCTGGCTCTGCTATAAAAGAGTGTCAGGTGTTGCAATCACTGTTGGTGATAGTGTTCATTTCAACCATCCTTGGTGGAGGAAGGATCTAGAGAGAGGTCCTGGCAGCTCAGTCAGACCCCTGTTGTGGAAGGAGTCAGAGGGGATTTCCTTGCAGCTCTGACAGAGCTTGGTGGCAGCTATTCAGGAGGAAAGCTGCATTCTGGTGGTGGACTCTGTTGCTGGGAGCAAGAGCAACAGAGCAAAGCTAAGTGGTGTTACCCCGGTTTTGTGACTTCCCTTGTGTGTTTCAGTGCAGTGGTGGAATTAGTTTCCGCACCGTCCATTGCACTAGTGAGGGGTAGGTGCAGGGCGAGCTAGGGTTTAAAGGTATCCTGGGCGGCGCCTGGTGCGGAACCGGCCTAGGGATCGGTAGGAGTGTAGAGACACTGACTCAGGGGAGTGCAGGAGGTCTCCACGTCCCCCTTCCCTATCGCAGGACCCACCGTTGTAACTGTTTCCCCTTCCCCCGTGTCTTGTTTTAGTTACCGGCCTGCGGGCCGCGTCACACAGGACAGTTTCACGTGCCGTGTCTTGTTGTTTCAGTTACCGGCCTGCTGGTCGCATCACACAGGACGGGTCCACGTGACACCTACTACAGGATACCTGACCGCCATAGTATCTCCAACTCTCAAGACCCTGGGCCCTCGTCAGAGAAGGGATGATCCAACGGAGAGACCTGGCCAATATATTTTCTCACCTTGTTATAAGGCCTCTCTACACTTCTTGATTATTTGGTCAATGTATTGTACTGTACTGCTTATTATTCTTCTTTCCACAGGTTTTCTCACTTCTCTACTACTTTACGGACTCATATATCCCATGAGATTATCTTCCTTCCGGGAATAGTGTTGTTATGCCAAGGGATGCCTCCAATGGGATCCATACACAAACTTTCCCCACTAAGGAATTAGAGCCTTCCGGATCGGCTCTTGCTGAAGGACAATTTTGTTCTTATTGTTTTTGTGTATCTTTTGTTTTTGGTTTCAAATAGGTATATAGTTTGAGGTTTTTGGACAACTAAGTTCTACAAAGGTAGGTGCACTCTGGTTTCTGCATTTCCTCTACCCCACTTCATACGAACCCAGCTATTCTTGTAACATGAAAATAAAATTCGTATCATACAGTGTCAGGGGGCTAAATAGCCCTTGGAAGAGATTTTCCATTGGTAGGGAGATTAACGGGATGCATCCTGAGGTTGTATGCCTTCAAGAAACCAAGTTCAAAAAAGACAGCCACCCTTCTATAAATCTCAAAAATTTCCCATTTGTATTTGAATCTTGCGGCCCACGAAAGAAAGCTGGGGTTTTAACCCTGACTAGTAACTCAATTTCCTTTGAATTGCTTTCTGAAGTAAAAGACGAAAAAGGACATTATCATATTCTACTGTGCAAATTGAACGGCCAAACCTTCACAATAGTTAATACCTATGTTCCCACCATCAGACAAATTAGCTTCCTGAATAAGCTAATGAAAAAATTAGACACCTTACTATCAGGAACCCTACTTTTGTTAGGGGACTTTAATATGGTGCCAGATGGTGTACTAGACTCCACCCCTCCCAGCAGACAAAAAACGCAATCCTTGAAAAGCTGGATTTATAATCACGAGCTATTCGACTCATTCCGCTGTTTGAACACCACATCTAGAGAATTTACTCATTTTTCTGATGGCCATCAGTCGGCATCTAGAATAGATCTGATACTCACAGATGTCTTCTCCTTGCCAAGGTTCTCCTCCAGCTCCATACTTAATAAATCTATTTCAGATCATTCCCCGGTAACTGCAGAACTGATGATGGGGTCCCCAATTCATGTGGAAATTCAACTCCTCTCTGCTTCATAACCCCACCATCAAATCTGAAATCAGCTCAGCCTTACAAAATTATTTTAGTGAAAATGAATCAAACCTCCTCAATCCGTTTACCTATTGGAATGCTCACAAGGCGGTGTTGAGGGGAGTCTTGATTCAAATTTCCTCCAGACAAAAAAAAAATAATAGGGATAAAATCCTTACTCTACAACAGTCTATTATATCTAAAGAAGAGGAACTATGTCGATCCTCTGTTTCCTCTAACAAACAAGCTGTATTATCAGAACTTACTGATCTCAGGTTGCAGTTGAGGAAAATCATATTCAATTTTTACGACTCAGCTATTAGATCAGAAAAATGCAAACATTACTTATCTATAAATCGCCCTTCAAAATACATGTCAAACAGAACTAAGAATATACGGAAACGGAGTAGAATTGACAGTATAACTTCCTCTAATGTCTAATGGTAAATCCCTGGTCCACCCTAAAGATATTGTAGGAGCTTTTGCCAATTATTACAAAAATCTGTACAATATCAACCAAGACAGCCACAATATGCAGCCATCTACCTCAGAGATTGGATGAACCTTCCAAAGCTTAACCCTGAAGACTTATCATTTTTGTCTTCTCTCTTCAATGAACAAGAAGTCCTAGATACCATAAACAAACTTAAAACATTCAAATCATCCGGCCCAGACGGGTTTAGTAATGATTATTTCAAGTCTTTTAGTAATATATTAACCCCCCACCTTGTCAAAGTATTTAACTCAGCTTTCCAAACAGGTTAATTTCCTAAAGAGATGCTGGAAGCGACATTATCGTAATGCCAAAACCAAATTCTGACACTAGCCAAATTTTTAATTATAGACCTATATCCCTCATCAAGACAGACGTAAAAATTTATGCAAAGATCCTGGCCAATAGACTAAATCAATTCCTCAGAGTTTAATTTCCAATGATCAGATAGGCTTCATCAAAGGAAGACAATCCATAGATGGTACAAGAAGACTCATTAACATAATTAAGCTTATTTCCTCGAACAAACTCAGGGCCATTGTTATCTCTCTTGATGCTGAGAAAGCGTTCCACCGCCTTAATTGGTCATATCTTGAAGCAACTCTCAAAAAATTTGGAATGGCTTCTCAGATCACGAGAGGTATTATGGCTTTGTACTCCGGCCCTGGTGCGAGGGTTTATTCCAACAATCATCTTTCCTCTACGTTTAATATAGCTAATGGGACCAGACAGGGTTGCCCATTGTCACCATTGCTTTTTGCATTAGCTATTGAACCTCTGGCCCAACTAATCACGAACAGCACAAAGATCTCGGGAATCAAAACTTTGCACAGAGATTTTAAAATAGCGTTGTATGCAGACGATATTATTCTTACCCTCACAGATCCAAGCAACTCTATCTCTGCCTTACAAACCTTAATCCAGACTTCTGCTAAAATCTCTTATTTTAAAATAAACGACTCAAAATCCAAAATACTTGGCTTTACCCTTGGGGATGGGCCACTGATGGGCTGACATATCTAGGCCTAAAATTAGTCAAAAGCGTAAACTCTCTAATAAAAATAAACTTAGAGCTGCTTACTAAAAAGCTTTTTAATGAATTCCGTACATCTAGAGATGATGGGCTTTCTTGGTGGGGAAGAATCATGATGGTCAAGTCATATATTTTCCCAAAAATCCTATACCTACTTCGCTCACTGCCTTTAAAAATACCCACTTCCTCTCTCACAAACCTTCAAGCCTCATTAAACTCCTTTATATGGAATAACAAAAGACCCAGAATAGCAAAAAATATTCTATACAACCATAAATCTTATGGTGGAGCTGGTTCCCCAAATATTACGGCCTATTACATTGCATATTTAGTCAAACAAAGCTCATACTGATGGCCTCATGATACGACACAAGCTTGGCATGAACTAGAACTGTTCTTTAATAATTATAAACCTCTTCACCTACCAATTCTGAACCAACTCCTTCATAAAAAATTAATTACAAATTCTCATCCAATTTTTCAAGCTATTTCTGAAGCTTGGAAAAAATTTTCTGCTCCAAAAAGAGGCTCTAACAAAGAAGTCACAATAAAAAAATCTGGCTCTATCAGTTATCTTTCAAGCGTCTAATCAGACCATTGACCCCATTTGGTCTGAACTTGGACTTAAAAAATTAAAGATTTATACGATGGTGTTACTTGTACACCTTACAATAAACTCAAGGAAAGATTTCAATCTACTACCCCTCCTTTCTTACAATATGTTATCCTCAAAGACATAATCCATGAGTTCCTTACTATCTACCCGAGAATCTCTGAACCAGCAGTTAACCTTATTTGTAATATAGATCATAATATTTTTTGGAGTTTTGAATACACGTACAAATGGTGTAACAATAGCTTTGAAGCGGTAAAGACTCAAAATATTGACAAATGGCAAACCGAATTGCATGCGACAATTGACCCTTCTGACCTTGAACAGGCATGTACCCTCTCGTATGCCTCTTCCATTTCCTTATCACTACAAGAGACCCACTTCAAGCTTTTAACGAGATGGTATTATACCCCCGTTAGACTTCATAGAATCAACCCTGACAATTCTCCGCTCTGTTGGAGGGGGTGTGGAAGGCCAGGAAATATCTTGCATATATTTTGGCAATGTCCCAAAATTGTTCCCTTTTGGAGAAAGATTTCTAACCTTATCGATTTTATCCTAGGAGCACAACTTATTTTGTCTCCTCGTCTGGCCCTTCTTTCTCTGGACGCAGACAAAATTGATACTTCTAACAGGCTATTGATTATGCACATTTTATTAGTCTCCAAACATAGTATTGCCTTTCTTTGGAAAGACCCAAAACCGCCACAAATTAATTAAATTATAGACAAACTTAGCCTTCATCATTCTTTTGAATTGAAATTTGCGAATGTGCATGATCAATTTGCTAAATATTCTAGGAAATGGTCTAGATGGCTGGAGTTGTTCTCTTAAGTCTTCACCCATAGTGCACCTGCCTAAGGCCCCTTGTGTTTGGGTCTTTGGAACATACAGTATATATTAATATATGCTTAAATACCTACCTTTGTAATAATTCACTGCATAATATGCTTCTGCATTAACTTGTTTCATTTTATGTCTTCTTTATATTTGGACTTTATTGTCCTTCCTTTTTCCTTCTTTCTCTTTACATTTTTCCCTCCTCCCCTTTTTTTCCCCATCTTTCCTCCCCCATCCTCCCCATTTATTGAAACTCAAATAAAACATTTAGAAAACAAAACGTAAGAATTACGGTTTTTTGGTCGCCACAACATTGCATTAAAATGCAATAACGGGCGATCAACAGATTGTATCTGCACATAAGTGACATCATAAAAGCTTCACCCTTCACCTCGGCCTGCAAAAAATAAGCCCTCACTCGACCCCAGATCACGAAAAATGAAGACACTACGGGTCTCAGAAAATTGCGCATTTTCTTTTTTTTTTTTTTATTTAGCAAACTTTGGAATTTTTTTTCACCACTTAGATAAAAGAGAACATAGACATATTTGGTGTCTATGAACTTGTAATGACCTATAGAATCATAGTGGCAGGTTATTTTTTGCATTTATTGAACCTAGCAAAAAAGCCACTTTTTTTGCAATTTCACCGAACTTGGAATTTTTTTCCCATTTTTGAGTACACAACATGCTAAAATCAATGATGTTGTTCAAAAGTACAACTCATCCTGCAAAAAATAAGCCCTCACATGGCCATATTGATGGAAAAATAAAAAAGTTATGGCTCTGGGAAGGAGGGGAGCAAAAATGAAAACGAAAAATCGAAAAAAGCTCTGGTCATTAAGGGGTTAAATAACATATCTATTTAGCTTATAAAACCGCATGAAAATCCGCATGAAAATCCGCATCAAAAACGCGTGGATTTTTACCTGCGGTTTCTGCCAAGAGAGGAAAAATCTGCGCAAAAAATTCCACAGGCAAATCTGCAACGTGTGCACATACCCTAAACCTGCCAGTGTTGAGACGTTTGAGCTCTCAGGCACATGTGCTGGCTGCACCTGGGGGGCTGTGTAGGAGCATCCCCTATAACGACCAATAATCACCCACTTATATCACATCTTAGAAATGAAAACTAGTGTCCGTCTCTAATTAATGTATTATCTTGAAAATAAAATCCCATATTATAGACTATTTTATAGGTCATTTTATTACTTTTAAAACTTTTATTGGACACATCTCGTCACTTCCACGTCCCTGATGATGGTATCTTTAATTGTTCTTTGTGCATTATGTACCTGAACCTGTCGGCCTGATAAGATGGATATAACCCTTGTTGATTCCAGTCCCCATTGGATATTTTGCATCCTTTTTAGGGATGAACTAGCAAGGTGCAGGGACAGGTAGTGATGGCTACTTGCGGATATATACGGCACTTGCGGTTTTGCACCTGCGGTGAGACAAAAAAACATTGCTAGCAATGTTTTTTTTCTGTTGCTGCAAGTACCGTATTTGCCAGGTTGCGGCAAAACTGTAAGTTCCGCACATATCCGCAAGTCCCAGAGGGATTGAATGAGGCCGAACACAGTGATCTGTTACACTGCAGATGCGGAAAAACTGCTGGATCTGCCGCAAATGGCAAAAATCGCTGATGTGACAATAGCCTAAGTTACTGCCAACTGTGTCTGCAGTAGTCATACTCACCAATGGGGGAGGCAGCACGAAAAGTGCCTAGGGCAGCACAAACTCTAAATACGGACCTGACAGTGAGCGTCATGTTGCCTCCATCCTTAAAATTTCTTAGACGGCAGTCCATTACAACAAGGTCAAGCAGCAGACATTGGGGACAACAAAGCTACAGACCGGCAGTGGGCGAAAACAACTCTCCACTGACTAGGATAACCGTCATCTTAATCGAATGTCACTCAGCAACCGCAGTATGACATCAAGTGACCTACAAAAGGAATGGCAAATGGCAGCAGGGGTGAAATGCACTGCAAGAACAGATCGTAACAGGCTCTGGATCGCCCTCCCAGAGCTGTGGGGTACTCGGAGCTGGGCCCGGTGGATTTCAATGGGAGTCGTCACAGTAGCGGTGACCCAGTCCGTGGCCCTGGGTGTCCATTGTAAAAGCGGGATGTTGAGTGTGCGAATACTGATTAAAGTTTATGGGTGAATGATTCGTGACGCCACCTGTTTTGTTCAGCAATGAAGGTGTTAAGCCGACGCTGCAGACAGATCCTCTGGGACAGATGGTGGGGGTGCAGCAATGATGGTGTAGCCCTCCACAGGCAGGGTTGTAGTCCCAGGGCAGTGTAGGTGAGGAGAGAGGGAGGAGATGTAGATGGTGCGGTGCCAAGCACAGCGATGTAGCAGTGCTGAGCGGGTTGGTGCAGGAATAAGTGGAGGACACCAGGGCATGTAGTTCCAAAGCTTTACTCACAGTCTGTTGTGCATACAGGTGCCCGCATCCATGCTGTGTCCTCCAGGTCAGGAGCTCAGTCAACCCCCAGGCAAGATGAAGTACTCCGTTCCAACACTCCGCCAACATAAGTGCCTTTTCTGAATGTCTCCCTTTTGCGCCTATATTGAAGTACTCTCAGTACTGAGTTACACTGGAGTTCCTCCTGTCAGATATTCTTATGAACTCTACTTGTACGGCAGACAGCTGTAGCCTGCTTCGGGGACTCCTTGCTACCAAGTCCCGGCTCACTATTGTTGCTGTTGTGCCCCCAAGTCTTGTGTGGGAATAAAGTGGTGACAACTTCTATTCCTCCGATGTCTGCTGCAGGACCATTAGTATCCATACAACCTTGGGGACCGGACCCCGGCCTTGCGCTGTGAACTTGGGAAGGGTTCTGCTCTAACCCTAATCCTTAGTCCTCCTTTCCTTACATTCCGTACTAATCCTTCTTTCTTATGGAGAGAGTCAGGCTTCCCATCAATGTCTCTTTCCTGTGCCAGCGGACCCAGGTCACTGTGGTCGGCTGCAGCACTTCCTTCATCCATCCCACTCAGGGGATCTTCACTCCTAGACTCTCTGAGTCAGACTCCCCAAATCCTAAACTCTTCCCGCTCTTTTGTTGCCAACTAACTCCACCCGCCTCCCAGCACGCTTCGTGTTCCAAGCGGGGAGCCACCAAAGGGTGCTTTGCTACACTACTATGTTGTGTGGAATGCAGGTGTTGGAGCGTGGTCAGGTGTCTCCACCTTACCTGGATGGTGGGGTACTACACCTCAGGAGGAGTTGCAGTACCTCTGTGGCGACTGAACCCTCAGGGGCGCCACAGCTCCTAGAGGTAGGGCTCAAGTCATGTAAAGCTAGAAAAAAGCCTTTCATCAATGAGAAGCAAAGGAGAGCCAGGCTGAAGTTTGCCAAAGACCATAAGGATTGGACCATAGAGGACTGGAGTAAGGTAATCTTCTCTGATGAGCCTAATTTTCAGCTTTGGCCAACACCTACTCATCTAATGGTTAGACGGAGTCCTGGAGGGGCTTACAAGCCACAGTGCCTTGCACCACTGTGAAATTTGGTGGAGGATCAGTGATGATCTAGGGATGCTCAGCAAGGCTGGAATTGGGCAGGTTAATCTTTGCGAAGGACATACGAATCAAGCCGCATACAAGGTTATCCTGGAAAAACAGTTGATTCTTTCTGCCCAGGCAATGTTCCCCAACTCTGAGGACTGGTTTTTCCAGCAGGACAATGCGCCATGCCACACAGCTAAATCAATCAATGTGTGGATGAAGGACCACCACATCAAATCCCTGTCATGGCCAGCCCAATCTCCAGACCTGAACCCCTTTGAAAACCTCTGGAATGTAATCAATAGGAAGATGGATAGTCACAAGTCATCAAACAAAGAAAAACTGCTTAAATTTTTGTACCAGCAGTGTGAAAGACTGGTGGAAAGCATGCCAAGACGCATGAAAGCTGTGATTTAAAATCATGGTTATTCCACAAAATATTGATTTCTGAACTCTTCATGAGTTAAAACATTAGTATTGTTGTTTCTAAATGATCATAAACTTGTTTTCTTAGAATTATTTGAGGTCTGCGAGCACTACTTTTTTGTTATTTTGACCATTTCTCATTTTCTAAAAATAAATACAAAATTAAGTGCTTGGGAATTCGAAGACATGTTGCCAGTAGTTTATAGAATAAAAGAGCAATTTACATTTTACTAAAAAATATACCTATAAAGAGAAAAATCAGGCAAACTGAACATTTGGAAGTGGTCTATTAATTTTTGACAGAGCTGTATATACTGTAGGTAGACCACAACTATGAGAGTCAAATGAGAAAACAAATCCATAAAATTACCTTGTCTGATTTGGCAAGATTTATTTTTCAAATTATGGTGGAAAATAAGTATTTGGTCATTAACAAAAGTTCATCTTAATATTTTGTTATATATCATTTGTTGGCAAAGACAGAGGTCAAATGTTTTCTGTAAGTGTTCACAAGGTGGGTACACACTGTTGGTGGTATTTTGGCCCATTCCTCCAAGCAGATCTCTAGAGCAGTGATGTCTTGGGCCTGTCACTGAGCAACACAGATTTTCAAATCCCTCCAAAGGTTTTCTATGGAGTTGAGATCTTGAGACTGGCTAGGCCACTCCAAGACCTTCATATGCTTCTTACGAAGCCACTCATTCGTTGCCCTGGCGGTGTGCTTGGGATCATTATCATGCCAAGGCTGGGGTCACACTGTGTTATGGCAGTCCGTTAGATGGACTGTGTTACGCCGCAATGTAACAGTCCGTTAACGCTATTAACCCCTATTATCGGGTGCATAGCCAATGCATTCCATAATATGCATGCCATAATCGGCATGCGCTAGCGATGTGCCGTCATTCAGTGACGGACCCTCGGACGTGGGCTGCAGCATCTGTGGGTCCATCACCGCTAGCGCAGATGAAGCATCTGCGCTAGCGGTATAGCATAACACCATCGCGTTATGGTATAGCGTTAACGAAGCCCGTCATGAACCTGGCCTGAAAGACCATCCACGTTTCATCTTCAATGCCCTTGCTGATGGAAGGAGGTTTGCACTCAAAATCTCATGATACATGGCCCCATTCATTCTTTCATGTACACAGATCAGTCATCCTGGTCCCTTTGCAGAGAAACAGCCCCAAGGCATGATGTTGCCACCCACATGCTTCATAGTAGGTATGGTGTTCTTTGGATGCAACTCCGCATTCTGCCTCCTGCAAACACGATGAGTTTTGTTTGTACCAAACAATTGTACTTTGGTTTCATCAGACCATATGACATTCTTCCAATACTCTTCTGGATAATCCAAATGCTCTGTAGCAAACTTCAGATGGGCCCAGACATGTAGTGGCATAAGCAGGGGGACACATCTGGCAGTGCAGGATCTGAGTCCCTGGCGGCATAGTGTGTCACTGATGGTAGCCTTTGTTATGGTGGTCCCAGTTCTATGCAGGTCATTCACTAGGTCCCCCCATGTGGTTTGGGGATTTTTGCTCACAGTTCTTGTGATCATTTTGACCCCATGGGGTGAGATCTTGCGTAGAGCCCCAGATCGAGGGAGATTAATCAGTGGTCTTGTATGTCTTCGATTTTCTTATTATTGGAGGACAGAGGAGTCTCCCAAAGAAGAAGTTAGAGGTCTGTGAGAGCCAGAAATCTTTCATGTTTTAGGTGACCAAATACTTATTTTCCACCATAATTTGAAAAATAAATCTTGCCAAAATCAGACAAGTTGATCTTCTGGATTTGTTTTCTCATTTTGACTTTCATAGTTGTGGTCTACCTATGATGTAAATTAACAGCCTCTCTCATCTTTTTAAGTGGGAGAACTTGCACGATTGGTGGCTGACTAAATACTTTTTTCCCCACTGTATGTATGTGTATCTATAATATAACCGTGGGAGCGTCACTGTCTGAAGCCTTTATAGACTGCGCAAGCGCGAAGTGCCTGCGCAGTCTGGCTCCAGACAGAATGAGGCATCCAGCGGTGAGGAGTGTGTATGGCGCTGGAGATGACGGTACTGTACACACTGCATACCGCAATTTCCGGTGCCATACTTGCATATTTACCTGACCGGGAGGCGCGTTGCCGGAGAACGGGGCTAGAGTACGTCTGAGTATCGCGCATGTGCATAGCGCTATCCGGCACCATTTCACTGAAGAGACATTTGCAGTGTGTCGTCAGCAATATGGCGCCAGACCGCACGGTATGGGCATGCGCGTACTCCAGCGCCGCACTCCTCCCCTGGCCTCCAGCAGAATGTGACAGCGCTGGAACACAGGGAAGAAAGGTGAATATAATTTTTTTGGTATGTGTTCAGTTTAATAGGGGTGAGGGGACCATGCAGAGCAGAAAAGGGGGGTGAGAGGACCATGCATACCAGGAAAAGGGGGGATGAGGGGACCATGCCATGCATACCAGGAAATGGGTGGTGAGAGGACCATGCATACCAGGAAAGGGGGGGTGAGCGGACCATGCATACCAGGAAAGGGGGGGTCAGAGGACCATGCATACCAAGATTTGGGGGGTGAGGGGACCATGCATACCAGGAAAGGGGGTGAGGGGACCATGCATGCCAGGATTGAGGGGTGAGGGGACCATGCATACCAGGATTGGGGGGTGAGGGGGCCATACATACCAGTATTGGGAGATGAGGGGTACCATGCATGCCAGGATAGGGGGGTGAGAGGACCATACATACCAGGATAGGGGGGGCGAGAGGACCATGCACACCAGGATTGGGGGGCGAGGGGACCATGCATACCAGGATTGGGGGGCGAGGGGACCATGCATTCCAGGATAGGGGGGTGAAGGGACCATGCATACCGGGGTTTGGGGACCATGCATACCAGGATAGGGGGTGAGGGGACCATGCATACCAGGATAGGGGGGTTCGGGAACCATGCATACCAGGATAGGGGGGTGAGAGGACCATGCATATCTGGATAGGGGGCTGAGGGGACCATGCATTCCAGGATAGGGGGGTTCGGGGACCATGCATACCAGGATAGGGGGGTGGGGGGACCATGCATTCCAGGATTAGGTGGTGAGGGGACCATGCATACCAGGATAAGGGGGTGAGGGGACCATGCATACCAGGATAGGGGGATGAGGGGACCATGCATACCAGGATAGGGGGGTTCGGGGACCATGCATACCAGGATAGGTGGGCAAGAGGACCATGCATACCAGGATGGGGGGCGAGAGGACCATGCATACCAGGAAAGGGGGGTGAGGGGACCATGCATACCAGGATAGGGGGGTGAGAGGACCATGCATACCAGGAAAGGGGGGTGAGGACCATGCATACCAGGATAAGGGGGTGAGGGGACCATGCATACCAGGATGTGGGGGTGAGAGGACCATGCATACCAAGAAAGGGGGGTGAGGACCATGCATACCAGGATAGGGGGGTATGGGGACCATGCATACCAGGATGGCGGGTTGAGAGGACCATGCATACCAGGATTGGGGGGTGAGGGAAACATACATACCAGGATTGGGGGGGTGAGGGGACCATGCATTCCAGGATAAGGGGGTGAGGGGACCATGCATACCAGGAAAGGGGGGGTGAGGACCATGCATACCAGGATAGGGGGGTATGGGGACCATGCATACCAGGATGGCGGGTTGAGAGGACCATGCATACCAGGATTGGGGGGTGAGGGGACCATACATACCAGGATTGGGGGGGTGAGGGGACCATACATACCAGGATAAGGGGATGAGGGGGCCATGCATACCAGGATAGGGGAGTGATGGGACCATACATACCAGGATTGAGGGGTGAGGTGACCATACATACCAGGATTGGGGGTTGAGGGGACCATACATACCAGGATTGGGAGGTGAGGGGACCATACATACCAGGATAGGGGAGTGAGGGGACCATGCCTACCAGGATAGGGGGGGTGAGGGGGACCATGCATACCAGGATAGGGGAGTGAGGGGACCATACATACCAGGATTGAGTGAGGGGACCATACATACCAGGATTGAGTGAGGGGACCATACAAACCAGGATTGGGGGGTGAGGGAACCATGCATACCAGGATAGGAGGGGGGCAGCACATACCAGGATAGGAGACCATGTACCAATAAAAATGCTCGCCAACCAGGCGTAGAACGGGTTCATAGCTAGTATATATATATATTTAGATAGATATATAGATATATAGACACACACGCACAAAGTACGCGTATATATATATTTGTATGTATGAATCTATATATATGTATATATTTTTAATGAAAAAAAGATATTAGAGCAGCACAGCGAAAAATAGAGAAATCCGAGTGCAGAGCCCCCCAGACAAAAACCAAACCTTTAATGCAGAAAATCCAGTAATCAGAGCAGCGCACCGTTCTTAGAATAAAAAAAGGAGCTATTTTATTCAGCTCATCATGGCTGTTAGGCGTCAGGTTTCTGCATCTGCTCTGCAGAAATCCAGAGCCTCACATTCTGCGGTCTCCTGCTGTCTATCTACGGCAGAGGAGATTGCTTTGCAGCAGATCGCTCCAGAGACTAAGTCCCTCTGTTCTCCTACTGGACAAGCTCACGAGACGATCTCCCATTGGAGATCGGGAGTCATGTGCCCAGGTCCTGCTCCAGATCTCATTGGTCCATCTCGGAGATCTGGAAGCTTCCGGAAGGTCCCGGCTATAAAAAGCGCGCATGACCGTTTGGCCATGCGCTAGTATAGTCTCTAGTTGCTACTGTGTGAATGATGATGGATATATGAGCCTGTGAATGACTCATTAAGATCCCCTTCCTTTAATATTACAAATGTGTACAGGGACTTAGATTAGAGTCAGCGACAGCGCGTGGCAAGCCTCAAGCCACTATAGCATCATCCACAGTGCTAGCGTCCGACATTGCGCCTGCTCCCTTGCTTTGTCGACTAGCGGCAGTGTTCTACGCCACGCTGCAGCCCTCCTTGGCGTCCGCAGTAGCGACGCCGCACGCACGGTAGGTCTAGACGGACGCAGCTCCTCTGTCTTGGGTCCTGCTCCTGTGACCAGATACCGTGTGTGCATTTACCTGAGTCCTGTGACACTAACAGGCTCAGCCTTTTGTGTTTACCTCTGCTGATATCTCTGTGAGCAAACAGAGATTGCTTACTGCACTTGGGTGACGTTCAACCCGTGCGCGATATACCACCATATTGTGCGTCTGCCATTACCTAGCAGTGGTGTAACACCTACTGCACGGTGGACCCCGATCGGCGAACGCACTTTATTATTTATTTTTATTTAGTGCGTTCCGCCGTTCCTAACAATGGCGATGGGCCACTTTTAACTCTGCTAAGCTGTGACTGTTCAGTCTTTATAGCTACAAGCTGAGTGTAATCATGGCCACTGCACTCTGTAACGCTACTCTTATGATTTCAAGGGACGATTTATTATTCTGGAATCATCCGCAATTTCTCATGAACTCCCCTTCATGGAGCATGAATGCTAATTCAACAATTGAGTACATAAAATCCATTACTTCTGTGAAACCTGTGGAGGTGTACTGCAAGAGAGGTAGGAGAGGAGGCGTCCTGGCACGCCTTCGGAGGAGAGGGTTCAGAACAGCTCTTCCTTCACTCCACTTGGCTAATGTCCGTTCCTTATCTAACAAAATGGAGGATCTGAGCTTACTTTGTAACATGAGATCTGATATGGCCAATTCAGCTGCTCTTTGTTTTACTGAGACCTGGTTGAATGAGACCATCCCTGATTGTAGTCTGGATCTACCTGGTTTTGTTATCTACAGAGCTGACCGTGATTGTGTAGCTTCAGGTAAACAAAGGGGGGGTGGGGTATGTCTCTACATCAACACTAGCTGGTGCTGTGATGTTAACATACTGGGAAAAGGTTGCTCTCCAGATCTAGAGTACCTTGCACTCAATTGTAGACCATTTTACTCTCCAAGAGAGTTTTCATCTATGGTTCTGGTTGCAGTATATATTCCCCCTCAAGCATCTGTTAAAGCTGCTATTGGTGAATTAGCTTGCAAAATATCAGAATGGGAGAAAGGATCTCCAGAAGCATTTGTGATCATAATGGGGGACTTTAACAAAGGAAAACTCAACCTGGATCTCCCCAAATTCACTCAACATATAAACTGCTTCACGAGAGAGAACAATACGCTTGATCACTGCTATACAGTCATAAAAGGGGCCTACAGGGCAGTGAGGAGAGCAGCAGTGGGCTTTTCAGATCATTGTCAAATTCATTTAATTCCAGCCTACAGGCAAAGGTTGAAAACATCCAAACCTAAAGTTTATACAAAGAAGACATGGTCTGAGGAGGCAAAATTGCAACTACAAGCATGCTTTGAATGCACAGACTGGGAGGTATTCCAGGAAACATGCTCGGGTCAGGATGAATGGGTTGATGCAATGTCCTCATATATCCGTTTTTGTGAAGACACGTTTATTCCATCCAAATCTGTCCACTTTCAGGGAAACAACAAGCCGTGGTTTACAAATAAAGTCAGGTTGATCCGTAAGAGAAAAGAGGAGGCTTATAAAGCAGGCGATATTACTGAATTCAAGAAACTTAGGAACTCGCTATCTAAAGAGATCAAGTTAGCCAAACACGAGTATGCAAAGATTCTGGAGGAAAGGTTCTCATCAAAAGATACTAGATCTGCATGGAGAGGATTAAGAGAGGTCACCAATTATAAAAGCCACCCCACTATAGTGAACCCCAGCAGAAGTCTGGCAGCAGAGTTAAATGAATTCTACTGCAGATTTGAGGCAAGCTCTACACACAGTGGCTATTCATCTCTAAGCTCCTCAGTCTGTTCATATAAAGATCATTCATTGTGCAACACCCAAGTAGTGATCTCTGAGGCAGAGGTGATACGCATCCTGAAGGGACTTAAGGTCAAAAAGGCACCTGGCCCTGATGGTGTATCTCCAATGTGTCTGAAAGTATGTGCTACCCAGCTTGCCCCTATACTGACAAATATATACAATGTGTCACTGAAAGAGTGCGTTGTACCTCAGTGTTGGAAAAGTTCCACAATTATCCCTGTCCCCAAGAAAGTGGGATCCTCTGAGTTGAACGACTATAGACCAGTAGCACTCACATCTGTAGCTATGAAAGTCTTCGAAAGAATTATGATGTCCCACCTGATAAAATTCACGCAGAAGCTATGGGACCCGCTTCAGTTTGCCTATAAGGAGAATCGTTCGGCAAACGACACTGTCAATCTGGCACTGAAGTACATTTTGGATCATACAGATGAACTGCACTCATATGTCTGGATTCTTTTCATGGACTTTAGCTCAGCGTTCAATACCATTGATCCGAATTTACTTCATAAGAAAATGGTAGCTCTTGGAGTCCCTCTCAACTTATGCTTGTGGATTTATAACTTCCTGACAGCCAGGATACAGAGTGTAAAAGTTGGACCATTCACTTCGGACACCTTGGTCACAAACATCGGGGCACCTCAGGGGTGTGTTTTGTCCCCGTTACTGTTTTCTCTCTATACGAATGATTGCATCTCTTCAGCAGACTCAGTAAAAATCTTGAAATTTGCAGAAGATATGACACTGATTGGTCTCATCAGGGGAAATGCTGAAGACTTGTATCGGAGTGAGGTGAAAAGAATATGTGACTGGTGTAAAGCCAATAATCTTGTACTCAACACTAAAAAAACTACTGAGATGGTTGTGGATTTTAGGAAAGATCAACATGAGATACTTCCAATCTACATCCATGACGAAGTGGTTCTTAGGGTCACAGAGACCAAATTCCTTGGTGTTATCATCTCTCATGATCTTAAATAGGGGAAAAACGTGGATGCTGTTATAAGAAAAGCACAACAGAGGATGTTCATCCTGCGTCAGCTGAAAAGATATGGTTTGTCTAAGAATCTGCTGATCTTATTCTTTAATGCTGTCATCAGATCTGTGATTTGTTCCTCTCTGATAGTCTGGTATGGGGGAGCCACTGCGCATGACAAACTCCGCTTACAAAGGACTTTCAGAACAGCAGAGAGAATTATAGGTTCCCCCGCCTAAAATCCAGGATCTTTATGATAAGAGTATTCGATCCCACGCATTGAAAATTTCATCCGATCCCTCTCACCCGGGACACTCCTCATTCCAACTACTCCCTTCAGGACGTCGCTTCAGAGTCCCCAAATGCAGCACCAACCGCCATATGAACAGCTTCTATCCACTCTCTGTTCAACAATTAAATCGTCATGTGTAGACTATATACTGTATCTGTCTTGTTAGATGTTACTTGTTGTATCTGTTGTTATATATTATGTTGCCTCTTTGCCACAAAGAATTCCTTGTATATATGTAATATGTACTTGGCGATAATAAATTTGATTGATTGATGAGCTGAATAAAATGGCTTTTTTTTCACTCTAAGAACGGTGTGCTGCTCTGATTACTGGATTTTCTATATACCGTATATATATATATATATATATATATATATATATATATATATATATATATATATATATATATATATATATATACACATACATACATCTCTGGGAAAAATTAAGAGACCATTTTCAAATGTTCAGTTTGTCTGATTTAGCTCTTTATAGCTATATGTTTGAGTAAAATGTAAATTGTTCTTTTAGTCTCCAAACTTCTGACAACATATCTCCTAATTTCCAAGTGTTCCACCGTTCCTAATATTACACTAGCGCCAGCGTCTGGCTAGTAATGGCAGATCAGCAGCAACTCCTACAGTACATTCGGCAGCTAGAGGGCCGGTTGGCTACTCTTGAGAGTGCTATCTCAGCTGCAAAGTCTACTGAGGCTGCTGTACAGGCAATCGCAGAGGCGGTTTCACGTATGTCCACGTCCTCCCACGCACCGACAGTTTCCCACCTCCCGTTGCCCGATAAATTTTCTGGTGATTATGCCTCCTGTAGGGGTTTCATGAGCCAGTGCTCTATCCAGCTGGAGTTACTGGCTGCGCGATTCCCTACGGAATGGGCTAAGGTGGGGTTTATTGTTTCCCTACTGTTTTGGGCAGGGCGTTGGAGTGGGCCACGCCACAATGGGAGCGTGGTGACCCAGAGGTTCGGACCGCTCCTCAGTTCTTAACATCTATCAAGCAGGTCTTCCTGGGACCACGGGTCACGCACGATACCTCTCTTCAGCTACTTGCATTAACTCAGGGATCTCTCTCGGTTAGCCTGTATGCTGTTCTTTTTCGGACACTGGCTTCCGAGCTGGAGTGGTCTGATAAAGCCCTTATCCCTGTGTTTTAGAGAGGTTTAGTGGAGCATGTTAAGGATGCTCTGTCTACCAGAGAGGTGCCTGTAAGTCTGGAGGAGCTGATTGCCATTGCCACCCGCATTGATCTCTGTTTTTCGGAGCGCGGGCTGGAGCGTGCTCAAACCAGACGGAAGGTTACTTCGGCTCCCAATCTTTTTGAACCTCCGGAATTACCCGAGCCAGAGTGTTCACTCCCAGAGCCCATGGAGGTGTCGCCTGCCAGTCTCGAGGCGCATCTGGCACTAGGCTCCACTCGCGGTTACCACTGTCAGCACTCGGTTCCCCAGGATAACGGGGCCCTGCAATGGCCAAACTCTATGCTGCCGGGCAAGACCTTTGTCCCCCCTTGCCTTCGGCCAAAGGATCTCGCTTGGGCACATGCGTCAAGGGCGGGTGGTCACTGTGGCTACATGCAGACCACAAGACTCCTGGCAGGGTCTTATTGGTGGCCGCACAGGGCTCGGGACACTAAAAAATATATTCGGGCATGTGCCTCTTGTGCTCGGAATAGCTTCCTTAAACAGAGAGTGATGATGCCCGCCGACACACTGTGGCGTTCCACTACTACTTCTGCTCCTGGCAATTTTTCCGCTCCCGTTGTCTCCCACGTGTCCCTTCTTAAACCTGACGATCTTGTCGCCTCTGATACCTTCCACGTGTCTCGGTTTTCCGTGTCACCTGCCAGGACATCAGACTTGCCTTCGGATGAGTCTGAGGCCTTTGCCTCTGATGGGCGCAAGGTGGTGTGTTGTGAACTCATTTTCTGGTTTACCTCTGGCTTCTAGTGAGGGTGATGGAGCTGGATGTGTTGACAGAGGAGTCGTGAGTTCTCCATCCGGGCTCCCTCTAGTGGTAACAATAGGTAATGAAGCTGATCTAAATGGCAGAGACCTGCCACCTGAGGAGGAGGACTGTGAGTGGACATCAGGAGTCTCTGACTGGATTTAAGACAGCCGACTCCCTAATTTTGTGCTGGTGATTTTTTCCTGCCCTGAGGTTCTGGTTTCCAGTTCTGTTCCTGCCTTCTCAAGCTAAGTGTGCTCTGCAATTTTTTCACATGAGATTTGGTCTTGTTTACTCAGTTTTTGTGGTCAGCCAGCCCCTGCTGGGGCTGTGCTGAATTTCCATTCTTATGTCTCTGTTTATGCCAGTTTTCTTTTTGTCCCTGATCAGATTAATCTCTTTTTGCTCTGTCTTCAGAATATACCAGAGTGCTGATATAGGGAATTGAAGTCTAGTGACTTCATGGTTTTTGTTATCAGAAAGTGTTGGACATTTTTTGGCAGGGTTTTATGCGTGATTGCAGTCAGCATCTTTCCTTTCCTGTCCTTTCTAGTTAGTGTGGGCCCCATCGTTTGCTCAGCCTATTTTTCTATCTGTGTTTGTGTTTTCATCTTGTCTCACCGACAAAACATGTTTGGGGGCTGTCTATTGCTTTGGGGTCTGCTCTGGGGCAGTTTAGATTTCCCCTTTTCTTGCTTTAGGTTTATTTAGTTCTCCATCTGTGACAAGGCATCTAGGATCATCATAGGTACGCTCCACGGCTACTGCTAGTTGTGTGGATAGGATCAGGGGTCTGCAATCCGCTTAGTTACCTGTTATGATGAGTCACCGAAGGAGGAAAAAACAAAATACCAGCTAAGTCCAGAAAAACCAGAGAGGTTGGCAGCTATCGGATTGCAGACCCCTGAACCTATCCACAACAACTAGCAGCAGCCGTGGGGGGTTCCTACGGTGCCCTAGACCCCTCGATCACAGCCGGAGAGCTGCATAGCCTAAAGACAGAAAAGGGAAAAACTAAACTGCCCCAGAGCAGACCCCAAAGCAATAGGCAGCCCCCAACATATAATGACGGTGAAGCAAGATGAAAACACTAACACAGATAGAAAGATAGCTTGGGCCCCATCATTTGCTCAACCTAACTACATTGGACAGGATAGGAAAGCTGCTGACTGCCATCCGCAAAAATCCTATCAAAATGAGCCAACCGACTGATAGGAAAAACAGGCCCTGAAGTCGCTAGGCTTCAAAAGACTATATCAGCACTCAGGTATATTCTGAAGACAGAGCAAAAGATCAACAGATCAGATACAAAAATGGAATTCAGCTCACCCCCGGCCGGGAATGGCAGAACTCCCAAAAAACAAGGCAAAACAAAAGCAAAACTGAAGAATACAAAGCAGAGCAGAAAAACTTAGCTTTGAGATGGAGGAATCAGACTGGTCTCCAAGAATCCAGCAGGAAAATCACCAGCCAGGAAGAAGGGCGTCGGCAGCCTTATATCCAGTCCTCAATTCCAGCCACCCAGTTATCATCTAGCTGCCCAGGTGTTTGGTAATCAGTCTCACTACCTTCCTTCACCAGAGGAGGGATTTCATCAGACCTCAATGGTGAAGGGAAAAATGAACTCACAACAGTACCTCCCCCTTGAGGAGGGGTCACCGAACCCTCATCCATGCCAACAGGGCGATCCGGGTGAGCCCGATGAAAGGCACGCACCAATCTTTCGGCATGAATATCAGAGGCAGAGACCCAGGAATTATCCTCCTGACCATAACCCTTCCACTTAACCAAATACTGGAGTCTCCGTCTAGCCAGACGGGAATCCTGTATCTTCTCTACCTCATATTCCATGTTACCTTCAACAAATATAGGGTCAGGAGGTGCCACCACAGGAACTACTGGTTCAACAAACCTCTTCAACAGGGACTTATGAAACACATTATGAATTTTAAATGTGACAGGAAGAGCCAACCGAAAAGAGACCAGATTAATAATCTCCAAAATCTTGTAAGGTCCAATAAATCTAGGCTTAAACTTAGGAGAAGCCACCTTCATAGCGATATTTTTTTGATGACAACCAAACCATATCACCCACCTTAAACTGGGGACCAACGGTCCTATGCCGGTTGGAAAACCGCTGGGCTTTTTCCTGGGAGAGAGACAACTTATCCACTACTTGGTCCCAGATCTGGTGCATTCTCTCCACCACAGTGTCAACACCTGGGCAGGCAGAAGGCTCCACCTGCCCTGAAGAAAATCGAGGGTGAAAACCAAAGTTACAAAAAAAAGCTGACATCAAAGTGGCAGAACTAGCTCTATTATTTAAAGCAAATTCAGCCAAGGGCAAAAATGAAACCCAATCATCCTGATCGGCAGAAATAAAACATCTCAAATACGACTCCAAAGTCTGGTTTGTTCTCTCCGTCTGCCCATTTGTCTGAGGGTGAAACGCAGAGGAGAAGGACAACTGAATTCCCAGCTTGGAACAGAAAGTCCTCCAAAATCTAGACACAAACTGAACTCCTCTGTCAGATACAATGTTCTCAGGAATCCCGTGCAAGCGAACCACCTGTTGCAAAAACAAGGGCACCAACTCAGAGGAAGATGGCAACTTAGGCAGTGGTACAAGATGGACCATCTTAGAGAATCTATCACAGATCACCCAAATGACAGTCATTCTCTGAGAGACAGGCATATCAGAGATAAAATCCATTGAAATATGGGTCCATGGCCTCCTGGGCACCGGCAAAGGCATCAACTAGCCACTAGAGCGAGAACAAGGTTTAGACCGGGAGCAAGTCCCACAGGACTGCACAAAATTCCTGACATCACGAGACAAGGCGGGCCACCAAAAAGACCAACTCACCAGATCTCTAGTACCAAAAATACCTGGATGACCAGCCAATGCAGAGCAATGAACTTCAGACATCACTCTCTTCCTCCACTGGTCAGGAACATACAACTTTCCACTAGGACAAGGCTCAGGTTTGTCCTCCTGAAACTCTTCCAGAGCACGTCTCAAATCGGGCAAGATGGCAGAAAGAACTACCCCCTCGCCTAAGATGGTAGCAGGCTTAGTCACAACAGGAGAATCAGCAAGGAAACTCCTAGAGAGGGCGTCTGCCTTGACATTCTTAGTGCCCGGAAGAAAAGAGACCACAAAATCAAAACATGTGAAAAACAAGGCCCACCTAGCCTGTCTAGGACTCAAGCGCTTGGTGACTCCAGGTAAATCAAATTCTTGTGGTCAGTAAGGACCACGACTTGGTGTTTGGCTCCCTCCAACCAATGTCTGCACTCCTCAAATGCCCATTTCATGGCCAACAGTTCCCGATTCCCCACATCATAGTTACGTTCGGATGGGGAGAACTTTCGGGAAAAGAAAGCACAACGATTCATTTTAGATATCACAGGATCTTTTTGGGACAACACCGCTCCTGCACCAATCTCAGAAGCATCCACCTCCACCTGAAACGGGAGTGAGACATCAGGTTGCAGCAAAACCGGGGCAGAAGTGGATCTTCGCTTCAGCTCCTGAAAGGAAGAAACAGCCTCCGGAGGCCAATTCAGCACATCAGCACCCTTCCTAGTCAAATCCGTCAATGGCTTGGCAATACCAGAAAAATTAGCTATAAATTTCCGATAAAAATTAGCAAAACCCCAAAACTTCTGGAGGGCCTTCAAAGAAGTGGGCTGAACCCAATCATAAATGGCCTGTACCTTGGCCGGGTCCATTTCAATAGTTGACGGAGACAAAATAAATCCCAAAAATGAAACCCTCTGTACCCCAAAAAGGCATTTTGATCCCTTGACATACAGGGAATTCTCCCTCAAAATCCGGAACACAGTCCGAACATGTTCCACATGAGAGTCCCAATTCTTGGAGAAGATCAAAATATCATCCAGATAGATAATCAAAAATGTAGCCACAAAGTCTCGGAATATATCGTTCATGAAGCACTGGAAGACAGAAGGGGCATTAGTGAGCCCAAAAGGCATCACCAGGTACTCAAAATGTACCTCTGGAGAATTAAACGCCGTCTTCCATTCATCCCCATGCTTAATGCAAATAAGATTATACGCCCCCCTGAGGTCAAGCTTGGTAAACCAGCAAGCACCTTTAACTCTGGAGAATAGATCAGAAATCAGGGGTAACGGATACTGATATTTAACAGTAATTTTGTTGAGGGCACGATAGTCAATACAAGGCCTTAATGAACCATCCTTTTTAGCCACAAAAAAACCCCCAGCACCTAAGGGTGAAGAGGATGGTCTAATATGACCCTTCTCCAATGCCTCCTTAATATAGGATCGCATAGCCTCGTGCTTGGGTACAGATAAATTGAAAAGCCGACCCTTGGGGAATTTACACCCCGGGTTCAGCTCAATTGCACAGTCATAACTCCTATGAGGAGGCAAAGACGCAGACTCATTCTCACTAAATACATCATAAAAGTCAGCCAAATAGTCAGGAACATCGTGCGACTGGGGAGAGGTGGAGAAAACAGGAGCATCACTAATGGCACACCGACAACCCCAACTCACCACAGACACAGATTTCCAATCCAAAACTGGATTATGGATTTGCAACCAGGGAAACCCCAGAACAATGGTATCATGCAAATTATGCAACACCAAAAATCTGCAATTTTCTTGATGGTCTGGGGCGACCCGCATTACCACCTGGGTCCAAAACTGAGGTTTATTCTTCGCCAAAGGAGTAGCATCAATACCCCTCAAAGGGATAGGCGTCCGCAGAGGTGTCATAGGAAATCCACAACGTTTAGCAAAATCCAAGTCCATCAGGTTCAGAGCTGCTCCTGAATCCACAAAAGCCTTGGCGGAAAATGTGGACAGGGAGCAGATCAGAGTAATTGCCAGAAGAAACTTAGGTTGAACACCACCCACAGAAAATGTGTGTGCACAACGTTTCTCTCGTTTAGGGCAGACAGAAATAATATGCGAGGCATCTCCACAAAAAAAACACAGCTTATTACGCCTTCTGAACTCCTGATGTTGCACCCTAGACAAAACTCTATCACATTGCATAGGTTCAGACATTTATTCAACAGGTGGCAACATCTCTCGTGTAGTTTTGTGTTCATGTAAACGCCGATCCACCTGAATGGCTAATGACATAGAATCGTCAAGACCAGAGGGAACAGGAAATCCCACCATAGTATCTTTTACAGTTTCTGACAAACCCTTCCGAAAGAGGGCTGCCAAGGCACCATCATTCCAGGTAGTAAGGACCGCCCACTTTCGGAATTTTTGACAGTACAACTCTGCCGAATCCCGACCCTGGCTTAATGCCAACAGGGTCTTTTCAGCCTGATCAATAGCATTAGGTTCATCATACAACAACCCCAAGACTTGAAAAAATGCGTTCACATTATTCAGAATAGGATCATCAGGTTTCAAAGAAAACGCCCAATCCTGGGGATCGCCGCGCAGCAAAGAGATGACAATTTTAACCTGCTGCACGGAGTTCCCCGATGAGTTAGGCTTCAAGGCAAAAAATAATTTACAATTATTCTTGAAATTCAAGAATTTAGACCGATCCCCAAAAAACACATCAGGAGTAAGAATCTTTGGTTCAGCAGCATGTGAATGAGCAAGATAGGCGGAAATTCCTCGCACTTCAGCAGCGAGCTGCTCCACACGATCAGACAATTGCTTCATCTCCATTGAGAGAAAAATTCCCCCTACGGCCTCAGAGATATAGAGGAAAAAATATGCACACAAAAAAAAAAATAAAAAAAAATTCTGACACTTTTTTTTCTTTTTTACAATTCTCTCCTGCTATTGAGTACCCTAGGATCTGCGGTATGGCTGGTGATTCTGTTATGATGAGTCACCGAAGGAGGAAAAAACAAAATACCAGCTAAGTCCAGAAAAACCAGAGAGGTTGGCAGCTATCGGATTGCAGACCCCTGAACCTATCCACAACAACTAGCAGTAGCCGTGGGGGGTTCCTACGGTGCCCTAGACCCCTCGATCACAGCCGGAGAGCTACATAGCCTAAAGACAGAAGGGAAAAACTAAACTGCCCCAGAGCAGACCCCAAAGCAATAGGCAGCCCCCAACATATAATGACGGTGAAGCAAGATGAAAACACTAACACAGATAGAAAGATAGGTTGAGCAAATGATGGGGCCCAAGCTAACTACATAGGACAGGATAGGAAAGCTGCTGTCTGCCATCCGCAAAAATCGTATCAAAATGAGCCAACCGACTGATAGGAAAAACAGGCCCTGAAGTCGCTAGGCTTCAAAAGACTATATCAGCACTCAGGTATATTCTGAAGACAGAGCAAAAGATCAAAAGATCAGATACAAAAATGGAATTCAGCTCACCCCCGGCCGGGAATGGCAGAACTCCCAAAAAACAAGACAAAACAAAAGCAAAACTGAAGAGTACAAAGCAGAGCAGAAAAACTTAGCTTTGAGACGCAGGAATCAGACTGGTCTCCAAGAATCCAGCAGGAAAATCACCAGCCAGGAAGAAGGGCGTCAGCAGCCTTATATCCAGTCCTCAATTCCAGCCACCCAGTTATCATCTAGTAACAGCTGCCCAGGTGTTTGGTAATCAGTCTCACTATCTTCCTTCACCAGAGGAGGGATTTCATGAGACCTCAATGGTGAAGGGAAAAATGAACTCACAACAGTTACCAATCTCTCTGGTTTTCTGTGGCTTAGCTTGTTTTTGTTTTTCCTCCTCGGTGACTCATTCATAACAGTGGTGGATTGGAAGGCTCAGAGGGGAGGGGGCCCTAGGAGGGGGGTAATGTTAGGCGTCAGGTTTCTGCATCTGCTTTGCCGAAATCCAGAGCCTCACATTCTGCGGTCTCCTGCTGTCTATCTACCGCAGAGGAGATTGCTTTGCAGCAGATCGCTCCAGAGACTAAGTCCCTCTGTTTTCCTACTGGGCATGCTCACGAGACGATCTCCCATTGGAGATCGGGAGTCATGTGCCCAGGTCCTGCTCCAGATCTCATTGGTCCATCTCGGATATCTGGAAGCTTCTGGAAGGTCCCGGCTATAAAAAGCGCGCTTGACCGTTTGGCCATGCGCTATTATAGTCTCTAGATGCTACTGTGTGAATGATGATGGGTGTATGAACCTGCGAATGACTCATTAAGATCCCCTTCTTTTGATATTACAAATGTGTACAGGGACTTAGATTAGAGTCAGCGCCAGCGCGTGGCAAGCCTCAAGCCACTATAGCATCATCCACAGTGCTAGCGTCCGACATTGCGCCTGCTTCCTTGCTTTGTCGACTAGCGGCAGTGTTCTACGCCGCGCTGCAGTTGCAGCCCTTTTTGGTGTCCGCAGTAGCGACGCCGCACGCACGGTAGGTCTCGACGGACACAGCTCCTCTGTCTTGGGTCCTGCTCCTGTGACCAGATACCGTGTGTGCATTTACCTGAGTCCTGTGACACTAACAGGCTCAGCCTTTTGTGTTTACCTCTGCTGATATCTGTGAGCAAACAGAGATTGCTTACCGCACTTGGGTGACGTTCAACTCGTGCGCGATATACCGCTATATTGTGCGTCTGCCATTACCTAGCAGCGGTGTAACACCTACTGCACGGTGGACCTCGAGCGGCGAACGCACTTTATTATTTATTTTATTTAGTGCGTTCCGCCGTTCCTAACAATGGCGATGGGCCATGATGAGCTGAATAAAATGGCTTTTTTTTCACTCTAAGAACGGTGTGCTGCTCTGATTACTGGATTTTCTATATACCGTATATATACAGTATATATGTATATATACACATACATACATGTCTGGGAAAAATTAAGAGACCATTTTCAAATGTTCAGTTTGTCTGATTTAGCTCTTTATAGCTATATGTTTGAGTAAAATGTAAATTGTTCTTTTAGTCTCCAAACTTCTGACAACATATCTCCTAATTTCCAAGCGTTCCGCCGTTCCTAATATTACACTAGCGCCAGCGTCTGGCTAGTAATGGCAGATCAGCAGCAACTCCTACAGTACATTCGGCAGCTAGAGGGCCGGTTGGCTACTCTTGAGAGTGCTATCTCAGCTGCAAAGTCTACTGAGGCTGCTGTACAGGCAATCGCAGAGGCGGTTTCACGTATGTCCACGTCCTCCCCCGCACCGACAGTTTCCCACCTCCCGTTGCCCGATAAATTTTCTGGCGATTGTGCCTCCTGTAGGGGTTTCATGAGCCAGTGCTCTATCCAGCTGGAGTTACTGGCTGCGCGATTCCCTACGGAACGGGCTAAGGTGGGGTTTATTGTTTCCCTACTGTTTTGGGCAGGGCGTTGGAGTGGGCCACGCCACTATGGGAGCGTGGTGACCCAGAGGTTCGGACCGCTCCTCAGTTCTTAACATCTTAACAAGGAGAAGTGGTCAAAATTAAAAAAAGCCTGTCACGGGGTTACCGCAACAGAACAGAGCAGGAAGACTGCAGCGTCTGACGGCTCCTGCTTTGCTGTTGAGATGAAGCACTTCTCCGGCATATTAAGGGTGTTTGTTTTCTTCCAGCAGGACTGACGGGGGTTAATCTGCCATGTGGAAATTCCTGCTACCAGCTGTGCTTGGTTAACCACTCCTCTCTCCTATATAAGCTAGGTCTGCTGGCCAGATCTTTGTCTGAGTTAGCATTTGCTACAAAGATCTGGAGGAGAAGCTGGTGGTTGGAGTGCTGGAGGAGTTTATTGTGCGACTGGTGCTTGGTTTGTACGCTTGGAAATTCCTCATCCCATCCTGCTTTATTTTCTTCCCCTGTCCTTCACACCCTGGTGTATACCTCTGCTGTTTCTGAGAGTATTATTTGTGAGTGGAATTTTCTTTTACCCTTGTCTCGTTCCCCTGTCTGTCGGGTTTGTGTACTTCGGTGCACAGTAGCACCTCTCTTCCCTGGGTGGGGGTAAGGGGACAGACTCAGGGCTGAAGCTAGGAGACAGGGCTAGGGCGGAGGCCCCGACATCCTCGCCATCTGAGGTATCCTGGGGAACAGGGCGAGTTAGGGTGCCCCCTAGTGTCAGGGCCAGGAAAGATGCCCCTGGTCCCAGTTTACTCGCCAGCCTTCCGTCACCACTGTGCCACCTGTGGTAGCCTCACTGCTGTGCTGTAGGCCAGCTCTGTTTAGGTGCAGCCCTGTTTCCACGCTACTGCCATCTAGTGGAGCCTGCACCTACCTACATTTTAGCAGCGTGACAAAGCCCAAGTGCTTCCAGACCTCAGATAATCCAAAGAAAACAAGTTCATAATCATTTAGAAACAACAATACTAATGTTTTAACTCAGGAGGAGTTCAGAAATCAATATTTTGTGGAATAACCATGATTTTTAAAAACAGCTTTCATGCGTCTTGGCATGCTTTCCACCAGTCTTTCACACTGGTTCTGGCGCAAAAATGTAAGCAGTTCTTTGCTTGATGGCTTGTTACTATCCATCATCCTCTTGATTACATTTCAGAGGTTTCAATTGGGTTCAGGTCTGGAGAATGGGCTGCCCATGACAGGGTTTTGATGTAGTTATTTCTTAATTTTTGCCAGAGCTGTAATATATATACACTGCTCAAAAAAAAAAATAAAGGGTATTCTCAAATAACACATCCTAGATCTAAATGAATGAAATATACTCATTGAATACTTTGTTCTGTACAAAGTTGAATGTGCTGTCAACATAATCACACAAAAATCATCAATGGAAATCAAATTTTTGAACCAATGGAGGCCTAGATTTGGAGAGACCCCCAAAGTGAAAGTGGAAACAAGTCAAAATGAAAATCAAAACAAGACAGAATTAAAGTGGAAGCAAGTCAAAATGATGCTCAGTATTGTGTGTGGCCTCCACGTGCCTGTATGACCTCCCTACAACACCTGGGCATGCTCCTGATGAGGTTGCGGATGTTCTCCTGAGGGATCTCCTCCCAAAAATGGACTAAAGCATCCATCAACTCCTGGACAGTCTGTGAAGCAACGTGACGTTGGTGGATGGAGTGAGACATGCTGTCCCAGATGTGCTCAATCGGATTCAGGTCTGGGGAACGGGCAGGCTAGTCCATAGCTTCAATGCCTTCGTCTTGCAGGAACTGCTGACACACTCCAGCCACATGAGGTCTGACATTGTCCTGCATTAGGAGGAACCCAGGGCCAGCCGCACCAGCATATGGTCTCAAGGGGGGGTCTAAGGATCTCATCTTGGTACCTAATGACAGCCAGGCTACCTCTGGTGAGCACATGGAGGGCTGTGTGGCCCTCCAAAGAAATGCCACCCCACACCATTACTGACCCACTGCCAAACCGGTCATGCTGAAGGATGTTGCAGGCAGCAGGTTCACACTCAGCACATGTGACAGACGTGACAGAGTCTGGCGACGCCGTGGAGAGCGATCTGCTGCCTGCAACATTCTTTAGCATGTGGTATTTTAGTGTTCCTTTTATTTTTTTGAGCAGTGTATATTGTTAATTTTACTTTTTAGTCTTCTTTGTGGATATGTTTGTCAAACATCACCAGTAATGGATAAGCATTTCTTCATATGGCTTTGTACAAAACAATTGAAAGATGATTACACTTTGGCCAATAGAACAATGATACCTTGATAATTGATGTAACAGAATAATTGAGGCGCCAAAAAAACTGACATTTAAAGGGGAATTTACACTGTAAAATAATCATGAATGAGCGATGTTAAAGACAATAATTTCAGCATTATCTTGGGTAATCAGGCTGTCTATCACCCGACGAATGAACAAAAAGCTTGTTCATTGGGTGAAATGATCATTTATGTAGCAATTATAGATTGCTCAGTGTCCTTCGTTTATTTTGGTCTGCCTGAGTAAACAGGCAGTTAAACAACTGCCAAAAGGTGAAAGTTTGCTGATCGTCAGAAGTATCGTGCTGCAGGTCGGTCCATCTAAATGCAACCTTAGGGCTGCTGGTTTTAAACCGCACCATACACATTGGATGACTGTTGGCCAAAAGATGCTTCAGCCAGCAGCCATGTCGGTCATCTCTCCCATACACAGAACCGCTCGCTCGGCCGTGCTCTCGTGTTCTCTATGCGAGCCACTGGAGCGCCCCACGGGGCCTGGGGGTACTCGGTACCGGGCCCTTCGACTTCCATGGGGGACAGTGTCGCGGTGGTGACCCGGTCCGTGGCCCAGAGGCGTCCCGTAATAAAATAGGGGAGCGTTGTGGTAAAGATGTTTATAGATGGTGAAATACGTGACGCCACCTGTGGTATTCTAGTCAGAGGTGACCAGCGCTGCGGTGTTGCTTCTCTGGGATGAATGTTGGGCGCAGCTATGATGTTGTAGCCCTCCACAGGTAGGGCTGTAGTCCCAGGGCAAAGATGTTAAATAAATAGTAAAAGTGGCTGTAAACGTTGGGGTGCAGAGAAATGAGAGAAGGACACAGAGAGGTGCAGTTTCTGTCACGATCACGTGTGTCTGGACGCAGTGAGTACCACAAGGCGAACCCATATGACACACGTGACCCTGGATTTACCGCCTCCTGTGGGGCGAATTTAAATAATAAACACGTGCAGCTGGATACACCGCCTCCAACTGGTGAATTTAGACATTACACGTATATACAAGTCTGGAAACCCCGCCTCCAGTAAGGCGAATTTAAATAATAAAGGGAAACATTAACAATGGTGGGCCCTGCGATAAGGAATAGGGAAGTGGAGACCTCCTGAGCTCCCCTGTGCCAGTGTCCCTGCACTTCTAACGTTCCCTATGCCGGTTCCGCACGGGCGCGCACAGGAACCTAAAAACACTAGCTCACCCTGACCTAAACCCTCACTAGGGAATTGGTCGGTGCGGAAACTAATCCCACCACTCCACTAAAACACACATGAGGAAAGATGACAAAACAGGGGAAACACCACTTAGCTTTGCTCTGTTGCGTACGCTCCTAGCAACAGAGCCCACCACCTGCGTGCATCTTCTCCTCCACCTGGATCCATCACCATAACCGGATCCTTCACCATAGTGCAGCCTTGGAGCAGAGTCCACCATCAATTGCAGAAGTCCAGTAACAGAGTCCCAAAGATGAGTTCAGCTCCTGCCCAAAAAGTCAAGCATGCTTGAGTCCAGCTCTCAGCAACCAAGTCCCGCATGCTGAGTGCAACTCTCTCCATAGTCGCCACTCCACCAAGCCATGCAAGCACTTCCTGCCGACACCATAAACTGTGACTCCACCATGCCATGCCAGCCCTTCTTGCAGACCACATAGCTGCCACTCGTCCCCTCTGGCTGGGCTGCGCAGGACTCATGTTCAGCTCCTTCCTCACCCAGGCTTACTTCCCAAATGAACACACAATATCACCAACAGTGATTGAACCTGACACTCTCTTATAGAGCGTCACACCTGCTTTAATTAACGTGCACTTTAAAACTAAAGTGTGATACCACTAACCACCACCGGGCAACTTAGAATGAAACACCACGTGTAATAATTCTAATGGCCACCGCGGGCAATCAACCCAATTTGGCACAAGGCCAAAGGAAAAAAAGTTCACTTTATCCATTTAAACTGTCAGATCCAAACTGGATCACGACAGTTTCTTTACCTTTTACTGGTAATTGGTTGTAGTCCGGAGTACCACATACAGGTGATGGAATGAGTCCGGCTCGCCTGGAGGCATTCAGGTGATGCACCTTGCCAGGTGGGTATTTAGGACCTTCCTTTCTGCGCTTTGTGTGTGGGTCTCCACTGTATATAACTATGCTGCGACCCTCTATTCGTGATGGTTTCACTAACCTGTATGGCTGTCAGTGTGAGCCTATTCCACGGGTACCGTTCTCTTCACCGTCGGCCCCAGGCTCCTTATCCGCTGCCGTGCCCTCAGGTGTTCAATGCGCACAGGAATTTACAATCCCCTGTACTTTCAGATTCGGCTATCAGGGTGTACAGTTCCTGTCAGCCTAGGAATCTGATGTCCCTTTTCTCTTTATTAGCGCTTCACTCAGGGGTCTGCTATATGCAGTATTTTAGCTTCCCTAGAGTCTCTCCGTCTCTTCTCTTGTCCTATTCCTTCTTCACAGATCAGCTCCCTGTCTTCATCTGACAGGATCTTCCAGAAAGATCTTGTTACCTCACATCCTCATGTTTAACTGTCATCATTTCTCCTCACAGCTGTTTCGTTTCCATGACAACTCCCTCAGCTCACCTCTAGCTGACTTACCAACCCCCTCTGCTGGCCAGAATTTATAAGGCATCTCCCTTTTCTGTCAAGCAGCAGGAAATTGTGATTAAATCTATGCTGCCTGGCATGGGGGTCCCCTTTCTGCCTCCAAGAATGACTTTACCCATTAGAGGGGTAATTAATGAAAATCTACAAAGTATTAAAGGTGTAAAAATTATCAAAAACCAGACAAGAAAAAAAAATAGCACAGTTACTGCAGCAACCAGTCCTTACACTGCTGTCCAGGAATTGTCTTTGTGCTTGTACCTGGAGTTTGGTTGGTGGGAACCGCCTTAACCCACTTTGTGTGTCGTCCCTGGGCATGGCTACAGGGCGCTCTGTAGATGAGCCTGTTTTTCGGCCACGCTGGCGGCTTATTTCCAAGGCCTTTTTGGAGTAACTATTTACAAATACAGTTCTGACCACACATAGTCCTGTGGCCCAATTGTGCTTTAACTGGTTATTGCGAATACTTTAAAAGGTTCTTACAGTAAGTCTCTGTAGGCTCTCACGCTTAACGTTTACTACTATACATTCTTATTACTTTATTTACATTACGTAATCTCTGTAACGGGCAGGGATCTGACCTCTAGTACTACAAGTGGATCTACGCAGTATAGGTGTTTCTGATGACCTGACCTGTTCTCTGATGTCTACTGTTGGTGTATTAGTCACTACGCTATAAGTATACTTGTGTAGGATAGGTATTTTAGACTGCCTTCTCTCTACTCCTAAACTCACCATGAGATTGACAGTTTCGCTGTTAGCAGGGGACAGATTTCTGCATTCCTCTGCAGATGTGGTATCTTTTACTGGAGCCATTTCATTTAGAGTCTCTTCTTCATCTGGTGCAGTAGGCTGATGAAAGGTTAGTACTGGTACTACTATTGCCTGATTTACTTGTGTCCACGTCCGAGGAAATTCTCCACGTATAGTTTGAATCTTTTCTTCCACCTCTACTATGGGTTGTGGAGTGTCTTGGACTTCTTTCTTGTCCTTCAATTAATCAGGGCACATCTTTAGATGATCTCTTGAGACTGCTTCGAAGGTTTCTCCTCCATCTTTGCTGATGATACATACTTTGGTGTTATTAAAGACTGAAGGTATCACGGTGTATGGGTCTGTTTCCCACTGGTCATCTAGTTTGTGAATTCTTCTTTTTTTTTTGAGTACTTGTTCTCCTGGTGTCAAGGGAACTGCAGGGGCGTGTTGGTTGTAATTCCTTTCCTGCCTCCGTCTTGCTTGGGACAAACTTTTCTCCACACATTCTTGCACTTTGCGGTATTGTTGCTGCCGCTCTGTATCCCAGTCTGCATCTGGTGATGTCTCAGGTGTTAAGACTCCCATGTCTAAATCAATAGGTAACTTGCCAGGTCTCGCTCTCATCAAGTAGGCCAGAGTGCAGTTTGTGGAGTTTACCGATATATGATTATATAGATCTACCAGATCTGGGAACTTCCCTGGCCACTGGTTTCGTTCTTCCAGAGGTAACGTCTTCAATAAGTCAATGACCACCTGGTTCATCTTCTCACACATGCCATTTGTCTGTGGATGGTACGGCGTCGTTCTGATTTTCTTGCAACCGTACATGTTACAGAACTCCTGGAACACTTCTGCCTCAAAGGCTGAACCTTGGTCGGTGAGCACTTGTTCAGGGTATCCGTGCGATCGACAAAAGTGCTGCTGAAATGCCTTGGCTGCTGCCTTCGCTGTTTGGTCTTTAATAGGCACAACTACCAAGAACCTTGAGGAATGGTCCACGATGGTCAAAGCATAGGTGTAGCCATTCCTACTCGGAGTTAACTTCACGTAATCCAAGGCTACCAGTTCAAGCGGCTGTTTGGTGATGATCGGCTGTAATGGGGCTCGCTGGCTGTTTCGGTCTTTTCTGCGCAGGTTGCATGGGCCACATTCTCGGCACCACTTCTCAATGGAACTCCTCATGCCAACCCAGTAGAACCTTTCACGAAGTACAATTTCCAACTTCTTCCAGCCGAAGTGTCCTGCTCCATTGTGGTACGCCTCTAAGACCATTGGCGCATCCCTCTTTGGGACTACCACCTGCCAGACCAGTTCGTGTGTGCGCGAGTTGATGTTCCTCTGACACAGTTTACCCTCGTAGATGAACAGCTTGCCTCTCTCCTTCCATCGTTGCTGTGCTTCCTGTGGGTCATCTGGACCAGGCTGTGCATCAGCTTGTGCCAGCCACTCCTTTACTAGGCGAACAGCTGGGTCACCACTATCTTGTGTCTCTGCCCACTCATGATGGGGTAATGGGTTCAACGTTACCTCTCGTACGATAAAGCGCTTATTCCTTACTCCTTGAGAGCGCTGGGCTGCAAATGGATGGTGGAAGGCTGGTAACTCGATTTCTTCGAGTTCTTTTGGATCTTTTCCCCCGTCTGGTGAATTGGGCATCTTGGACAACGCATCCGCATTAGCGTTCTTATGTCCTGCTCTGTACTTGATGGTGAACTCATAGTTGGACAGCCGGGCCATCCATCGCTCCTCAAGTGCCCCAAGCTTTGCCGTTTCAAGGTGGGTTAGCGGATTATTGTCCGTGTAGATGGTGAACTTTGCGGAAGCCAAGTAGTGCTTGAAGCGTCTGTTACTGCCCAGACTATGGTGAGGAACTCCAGCTTAAAAGAACTGTAGTTGTCGGGGTTCCTCTCAGTGGGACGAAGCTTCCTGCTGGCATAGGCAATCACTCTCTCTGCCTTTCTGCACTTGTGACAGCACTGCTCCCAATCCCACATTGCTGGCGTCAGTGTAAAGTACAAACGGTTGGTCATAGTCAGGGTAGGCCAGGACCTCATCTCCCGTGAGGGCCAGTTTCAACTTGGTGAAGGACTCTTCTATCCTTGTGTTCCACTCGAATGGAAGATTTTTGTTCTTGGCCTTCTTGGATTGGCCTACTAGAAGATCTTGCAGCGGTGCTGCTATCTAGGTGAAGTTCTTGATAAATCTTCGGTAGTAGCCTACTAACCCAAGAAATTGCCTCACTTCATGGATAGTGCTGGGTCTTTTCCAGTCCCGGATAACGGTGACTTTGTCAGGATAGGGTGCCACACCTTCCGTGCTCACCACATGGCCTAGTGTTATGAATGAGTCACCGTAGGAGGCAAAAACAGAAATACTAGCTAAGTCCAGAAAAACAGAGAAGTTGGCAGCTATTGGATTGCAGACCCCTGAACCTATCAACAACAACTAGCAGTAGCCGTGGGGGGTTCCTACTTTGCCCTAGACCCCTCGATCACAGCCGGAGAACTGAATAGCCTAAAGACAGAAAGGGAAATCTAAACTGCCCCAGAGCAGACCCCAAAGCAATAGGCAGCCCCCAACATATAATGACGGTGAAGCAAGATGAAAAAACACTCACAGAGATAGAAAGATAGGCTGAGCAAATGATGGGGCCCAAGCTAACTAAATAGGAAAGGATAGAAAAGCTGCTGTCTGCAATCCGCCAAAACCCTATCAATACAAGAGCCAACAGACTGATAGGGAAAAATGCCCTGAAGACGCTAGGCTTCAAAAAGACTATATCAGTACTCAGGTATTTTCTGAAGACAGAGCAAAAAGGAATTCAGCTCACCCAGCAGGGAATGGCAGAAATCCAGAAAAACAAGGCAAAACAAAACCAAAACACAAATGCAAAAAGCAGAGCAGAAAACTTAGCTTTTGAGGAGCAGGAATCAGACTGGTCTCCTAGAATCCCTCAGAGAGATCACCAGCAAGGCAGAAGGGCATCGGCTGCCTTATATCCAGTCAGCAATTCCAGTCACCCAGTCATCATCATCCTGCACAGGTGCTTGGTAATCAGCCTCACTACCTTCCTTCACCAGAAGAGGGAGTTCATCAGACCTCAATGGTGAAGGGGAAAATGAACTCACAACAGCCTAGGTACTGCACCTTGGGTTTCAAATGGTGATATTTGGACGGTTTTATTTTCAGGCCAAAGTTTGACAGGGGTTCGAATACCTCGGCTAGGTGCTTCAAATGGTCTTCGTAGGTTTTGGAGAAGACTATGATGTCATCCAGGTACAGCAGAACGGTTTCAAAGTTTTTATGTCCAAGGCAGCATTCCATTAACCGCTGAAATGTTCCTGGTGCATTGCTGAGCCAGAACGGCATGTAGTTAAACTCACAGAGGCCCATTGGTGTTGTAAACGCTGTCTTCTCTTTGTCTGCCTCTGCTACAGTAACCTGCCAATACCCACTGGTGAGATTTAAGGTAGAGAATTAGTTAGCAGTTTTCAGGGCAGCTAATGATTCCTCAATTCTAGGCAATGGGTATGCGTCTTTATGTGTAATGCTGTTAATCCGCCTGTAGTCTACACACATTCTCATAGTACCGTCTTTCTTCTTAATGAAGACTAATGGAGCTGCCCAGGGGCTACAACTATCTCTGATTACCCCAGCCTCCTTCATCTCTCGTAACATACTCTTGGCACATTGATAGTGTGCTGGGGGTACAGGCCAGTGTCTCTCTTTAATGGGTGGATGATCTCCGGTGGGGATATGATGTTGAACCCCTTTTGCCTGCCCAAAATCTAGAGGATGCTTGCTGAAGACTCGTTCAAATTCTCGAGCCACCCGGTAATCCCCATGCTTTTGGTGTGAAGGGGTGGAGTCAGGGCCTACGTGTAACTGCTGACACCAATCCTCCTGTTGCCCTTCAGAGCCATTCTCTTCCACCTTGTCAGACGAAAGCAAGGGTTCTAGTGTCTCGATTGCATTGTTACTGACAGTGAACAATTTAGCAAGGGTGGCATACCGGGGTAACTGGACCTCTCTCTCCCCACAATTTAAGATTTGTATCGGTACTCTCCCCTTGCGGACATCTGCTACCCCTCTGGCTGTCAGGATAGTGGGCCTACTATCAGAATACATGGGTTCTACCAGGGCTTGGTAATCTTGATCCCTTAGGCCTATTGCTGCCCGACACCAAATTAACATTTCACTTCTGGGAGGTACTGCAATGGGGAAAGGATCACTTACTCTGACACTGCCGACTTCTCCACCAGACAGCTCTACCTGTTGTCTCTGCATCAGGGCTCTGATCTCCTTTTGCAGGACCCATTGCTGACTGGAGATGGCGGTCTCGGCTACCTGTTGTAACAAAACAATTTCTCCAAGATAATTTTCAATTACATTAGTGCCTAAAGTGATCATAGTATGGCATTGTCGTTTGGCAATATTAACTATTATTAAACCTTGCGATTGCAATTCTACTCTGCCAATCTTGATGGTCATCTCTTTATATCCCATCTGAGGCAAGGGCTGACCATTGCTGGCAAGAATGGCAAGGTCTTTATCTGGGATATGAGTAATTTCTGAATCTGCCCAGTACTGCTTAAAAAGAACATATGGTATCGTTGCCACCTGGGAACCGGTGTCCAGTAAAGCGTTCATCGGAAAACCGTCAATCACAACATGCAATACTGGTCGTCCTCCTACGTACTTGTCTCGCCAATTTGGTGGGCCTGGTCATCTTACTCCTGGGGGTTGGCCCTTTGCCCCAGGGGTTGCTTGTTTAAGTGACAGTATCTTGCTAGGTGTCCTGCCTTGTTGCAGCGGTGACAGATGGGCTGTCCGTCCTCGTCGTAACGATCACTGTTTCTCCCTCTGGTCGGCGGGATCCTCTTCTGCTGTCAACACGGGACGTCTTCTGGACTGGAGGCTAGCTAGATCTTCTTCTTTGGAATCACTTGCAGGGACTGCACAGTTTTTGTGAGTGTAGCCACACTTTTAGTTAGGTCCTTGACTTGGAGACGTAAGTCTGCAGCAGAATCATCATCTTGGGACAGCTTGTCAGTCTCAATAGGGGTCTTTGGAAAGGATGCTGCCTCCTGCTGGTATGTAATTGCATGATGCTGAGAGGGCTCTGTGCTGCTAGGGTTCGGTTCACGCAGCACTCTGATGACTCTATCCTTAAAGTGTGCAAAGTCTAATTCAGGATTTTGTAGAGCCAATAAGTGCAGCTGTGTCCTTTGATTGTTAGACTGGAGTCCCTCTATGAACTGCTCTGTTAATAATCTATCTTCATCTTGCAAGCTCTCAGGATCAACCTGCTTTACGGCCCGTAGTGCCTCCTGAAGATTAAGGGCATAGTCTCGTATACTGTCCTGCACTCTCTGTTTGCACCCAAAAAATCTCATTTTTATCTCTGTTGCAGTACGGGTATCAAAAGTGTCTTTCAGTCTGGCTAAGATTTGTTTGACAGTTCTTTTATCAGTGTCTGGCCAGGACTTTACTTCCCTCTGAGCCGCACCAGTTAACTGGCCAATGAGGATACTGACTTTTTGGCTTTCTGACAGGGGGTACACTTGGAATAAACTACATAGTCTTTCTTTAAAATCACTCAGGGTGTGCGACTCCCCTGAGTACTGTGGTAACCAGGCTGCTCCTGGTATATATGGCATTGATAGCGGCATTATGGAGGCTGCAGCTGCGACCGCTGCTGAATCTTCACCCACGTTGAGCATTTTCTTCCTGCTTTTTCACTTGCTCACTAACATCAAAGCACGGGCAGGGGGCTTTGTGTCGTGCTTTATTCCTGGCTCTGTCCACAATTGCACGTCCCTCTCTGCTCGCACGCACTGTATGACGCAGTTATAGCGGTTATTTGAAAGCTCATTAAAGTCTTTAGCACTCAATTTAATAAAGTCTATGGCACACAGTACCCAGCTTTGCCAGGCTCCTTTTTACCCAGCTTGACTAGGCTCGCTAAATCCTGTGCCAGTTGGAGCGCCCCGCGGGGCATGGGGGTACTCGGTACCAGGCCTGTCAACTTCCAAGGGGGACGGTGTCACGGCGGCGGCGACCCGGTCTGTGGCCCAGAGGCGTCCAGTAATAAAATAGGGGAGAGTTGTGTTATATTTATGTGGTAAAAATAAAGATAATGTTTATAGATTGTGAAATACGTGACGCCACCTGTGGTGTTCTAGTCAGAGGTCACCAGCGCTGCAGTGTTGCTTCTCTGGGATGGATGTTGGGCGCAGCTATGATGTTGTAGCCCTCCACAGGTAGGGCTATGGTCCCAGGGCAAAGATGTTAAATAAATAGTAAAAGTGGCTGTAAACATTGGGGTGCAGAGAAATGAGAGAAAGACACAGAGAGGTGCAGTTTCTTTACCTTTTACTGGTAATAGGTTGCAGTCCGGAGTACCACATGCAGGTGATGGAATGAGTCCAGCTTGCCTGGAGGCATTCAGGGGATGCACCTTGCCAGGTGGGTATTTAGGTCCTTCCTTTCTGCACTTTGTGTGTGGGTCTCCGCTGTATATAACTATGCTGCGACCCTCTATTCGTGATGGTTTCACTAACCTGTATGGCTGTCAGTGTGAGTCTATTCCACGGGTACCGTTCTCTTCACCGTCGGCCCCAGGCTCCTTTTCTGCTGCCGTGCCCTCAGGTGTTCAATGCGCACAGGAATTTACAATCCCCTGTACTTTCAGATTTGGCTATCAGGGCGTACAGTTACTGTCAGCCTAGGACTCTGATGTCCCTTTTCTCTTTATTATCGCTTCACTCAGAGGTCTGCTATATGCAGTATTTTAGCTTCCCTAGAGGCCCTCAGTCTCTGCTCTTGTCCTATTCCTTCTTCACAGATCAGCTCCCTGTCTTCATCTGACAGGATCTTCCAGAAAGATCTTGTTACCTCACATCCTCATGTTTAACTGTCATCATTTCTCCTCACAGCTGTTTCGTTTCCATGACAACTCCCTCAGCTCACCTCTAGCTGACTCACCATCCCCCTCTGCTGGCCAGAATTTATAAGGCATCTCCCTTTTCTGACAAGCAGCAGGAAATTGTGATTAAATCTATGCTGCCTGGCATGGGGGTCCCCTCTCTGCCTCCAAGCATGACTTTACCCATTAGAGGGAGGTAATGTCACTGTGACAACCGGACACTGGGGTGTCACACCACCGTCAGACATCTTTGATGGTTCCTTATCCAAAGAAGTGTATGGACAGTGGACTGTGCTGTTGCTTTCCTGCCGTTCAAGGCACCAATTGCGTTGTGTGTATATTATGTTGTACGCATTTTGTAAATACTGTGAATTGTAATGTATTGTGAGAGTGGGTTAAGTATTTTTAGTATGGTATATAGTAATGTAATGGGTAGTGTTATAAGATAGTGTGGGATGTAGATAGTTGACAATAGGATAAGTTAGGATAAAGTTAATGTTTGGTACTAGCCCATAGTGGAAAAGGGCTTAATGTTAGGGAATAATAATAATCTTTATTTTTATATAGCGCTAACATATTCCGCAGCGCTTTACAGTTTTTGCACACATTTTCATCACTGTCCCCGATGGGGCTCACAATCTAAATTTGAAAGGGAAAAGAGATTGCTTCCTGTAGTTGAAGTTTCAGTTCAAGTGCAAGTGAGCAGAGCTGCCTTTAGTGTCATCTGAAATGAGAGGAGACTAAGGATAGGGGATAGCCTGATAGCCTGAAGTAACTGATGAGACAGAGTGGCCTTCCGGAAAAGGGTCCTTGGATAAGATGAGTCATAAAAACTTTAGGTAATGGACCTAAACAGGACTGAGTTATTGGGACTAGTGGGGGTCCAGCATAATAGATCCAGGGCGCCTGTAATGGAAGAAATAGGACACGAAATTGCTGAGCAAATAGAGTGACCTGCTGATCAGCACTGTGGCATTGAAGCTGTGCTGTGACAAAGTAGGGCGAAACAATGTGCCTCGTAAGCCTTGGAGTAGATTACAGAGTAAAGCTTCTGTTTGAATCAAAATGCTTTGTACAGTAAAGGAAACGTCCATAAGACGTTGTACCCACTATGCTTGTATGTAACCCTTACCAAGTTACCGTTCGGTAAAGACTTTATTTTTGAATGGTGGTCTCTTTTATCAAATGTATAGCATTCTGGGGTATAAAAGGAGATGAGTGCCTCACCAGCAGCTACCGCTGTGCAGTCTACTGGAAAACAAAATGATTAGCAGTCTGAAATCATACATGCCCGATTGACATCTTCCAATGCAATCAATTATCCTAAGCCATTATACACATTATGAGACTAAAAAAAAAGGGAAACGGATCATAAATGTTCGAGTTCCCTCGGCTGATGATTCGTGGCTGATAGACAGCCTGTTTGTTAGGCAATCCCATGCATGTGTTGCGGCTGTCTAACAGCTGCAAAACATGCAACCGCAGTAACTTGAATATATTATTTTAGCATGCCCCAGATACTCGGATAACACTCGAGCATGCTCGGATAACACGCTATTCAAGCATGTTCACTTATCACTAATCATAAACTAGGTATACCCACAGTAGAAAAAAATAAATAAATGAGCAAAGGAATACATATTAGATGTATAAATCTTTAAAAACCACATACAAAAAAATCTCTGACCATGTACCACAAGGAAGAATAGCAATGGGTCGAAAGGTAACTAGTTAATAGCTCATGTAAGAGCCACTGAAGATATCTATTGCTGCAGCAGTATGTGGTCATATAGAACTTAACTTTTAATCTCTAAATGTAAAATAATGACAAAACCATAGAATTTACATACAAATGTAAGGGACACAAAGGAATGTCCGTACGTGTACAGATATATACATGTGCATATATATATATATATATATATATATATATTACAGTGTATGTATATATATATATATATATATATACTAGCTGAAGATCCCGGCGCTGCCCGGGCATAGTAACTAACTGTGGTTAGTTATAGAAAATTATAATTATCCTCCATCCCATAGTCCCGTGCCCATATACCCATCATACATATCCACGATCCCGTGCCCATATACCCATCATACATATCCTCCATCCCATAGTCGAGTGCCCATATACCCATCACACATCCTCCATCCCATAGTCCCATGCCCATATACCCATCATACATATTCTTCATCCCATAGTCCCATGCCCATATACCCATCATACATATTCTCCATCCCATAGTCCCATACCCATATACCCATCATACATATTCGACATCCCATAGTCGAGTGCCCATATACCCATCACACATCCTTCATCTCATAGTCCCATGCCCATATACCCATCATACATATCCTCCATCCCATAGTCCCGTGCCCATATAGCCATCATACATATCCGCCATCTCATAGTCCCGTGCCCATATACCCGTCATACATATCCTCCATCCTATAGTCCAGTGCCCATATACCTATCACACATCCTCCATCCCATAGTCCCATGCCCATATACATATCCTCCATCCCATAGTCCAGTGCCCATATACCCATCACACATCCTCCATCCCATAGTCCCGTGCCCATATACCCATCATAGATATCTTCCATCCCATAGTCCGGTGCCCATATACCCATCACACATCCTCCATCCCATAGTCCCATGCCCATATACCCATCATACATATTCTCCGTCCCTTAGTCCCATGCCCATGTACCCATTATACATATTCTCCATCCCATAGTCCCATGCCCATATACCATCATACATATTCGCCATCCCATAGTCGAGTGCCCATATACCCATCACACATCCTCCATCCCATAGTCCAGTGCCCATATACCCATCACACATCCTCCATCCCATAGTCCCGTGCCCATATACCCATCATACATATCCTCCATCCCATAGTCGAGTGCCCATATACCCATCACATTCTCCATCCCATAGTCCCATGCCCATATACCCATCACACATCCTCCATCCCATAGTCCCATGCCCATATACCCATCATACATATCCTCCATCCCATAGTGCCGTGCCCATATACCCATCATACATATCCGCAATCTCATAGTCCCGTGCCCATATACCCGTCATACATATCCTCCATCCCATAGTCCAGTGCCCATATACCCATCACACATCCTCCAGCCCATAGTCCCGTGCCCATATACATATCCACCATCCCATAGTCCCGTGCCCATATACCCGTCATACATATCCTCCATTCCATAGTCCGGTGCCCATATACCCATCACACATCCTCCATCCCATAGTCAACCATTATGACATCATAATGAGCGGCGGCAGGGCTTGCAACCTATGATGACATCAGCGTCGCCATGGCAACCATTGTGACATCATAATTAGGGGCGGGGCTTGATACGCACACACTGCTTCCCCAGTATGCAAATAGGGGCATTATGACATCATAATGAGGGGCGGGGCTTGACGCGCACACACTTTTTCCCCCAGTATGTAGACAGGGGCAAAATTGCTTGGTGAATTGGAACGCGCGGGATTAAAATTTCGCCTCACAACATAGCTTAGGACGCTCTCGGGGTCCAGACGTGTGACTGTGCCAAATTTTGTGGCTGTAGCTGCGACGGTGCCGGACATACACACATACACACACACACACATACACACTTTGAGCTTTATATATTAGATATACATATATATATACAGTACAGACCAAAAGTTTGGACACACCTTCTCATTCAAACATTCAAAAAGTTTTCTTTATTTTCATGACTATGAAAATTGTAAATTTCGCTCTGAAGGCATCAAAACTATGAATTAACACATGTGGAATTATGTAATTAACAAAAAAGTGTGAAACAACTGAATATATGTCTTATATTCTAGGTTCTTCAAAGTAGCCACCTTTTGCTTTGTTGCAAAAACAAGGGCACCAACTCTGAGGAAGATGGCAACTTAGGGAGTGGTATAAGATGGACCATCTTAGAGAATCTATCACAAATCACCCAAATAACAGTCATTCTCTGAGAGACAGTCATATCAGAGATAAAATCCATTGAAATATGGGTCCATGGCCTCCTGGGCACCGGCAAAGGCATCAACAACCCACTAGAGCGAGAACAAGGTTTAGACCGAGAGCAAGTCCCACAGGACTGCACAAAATTCCTGACATCACGAGACAAGGCGGGCCACCAAAAAGACCGACTCACCAAATCTCTAGTACCAAAAATACCTGGATGACCAGCCAATGCAGAGCAATGAACTTCAGACATCACTCTCTTCCTCCACTGGTCAGGAACATGCAATTTTCCAATGGGACAACGCTCAGGTTTGTCCTCCTGAAACTCTTCCAGAGCACGTCTCAAATCGGGCGAGATGGCAGAAAGAACTACCCCCTCACCTAAGATAGTAGCAGGCTTGGTCACAACAGGAGAATCAGCAAAGAAACTCCTAGAGAGGGCATCAGCCTTGACATTCTTAGTGCCTGGAAGAAAAGAGACCACAAAATCAAAACGTGTGAAAAACAAGGCCCACCTAGCCTGTCTAGGATTCAAGCGTTTGGTCGACTCCAGGTAAATCAAATTCTTGTGGTCAGTAAGGACCACGACTTGATGTTTAGCTCCCTCCAACCAATGTCTCCCCCCTCAAATGCCCATTTCATGGCTAACAGTTCCCGATTCCCCACATCATAGTTACGTTCGGATGGGGAGAACTTTCAGGAAAAGAAAGCACAGGGATTCATTTTAGATGTTACAGGATCTTTTTGGGACAAAACAACTCCTGCACCAATCTCAGAAGCGTCCACCTCTACCTGAAACGGGAGTGAGACATCAAGTTGCCGCAAAACCGAAGCAGAAGTGAACCTTCGCTTCAGCTCCTGAAAGGAAGAAACAGCCTCCGGAGACCAATTCAGCACATCAGCACCCTTCTTAGTCAAATCAGTCAATGGTTTGGCAATACCAGAAAAATTAGCTATAAATTTACGCTAAAAATTAGCAAAACCCAAAAATTTCTGGAGGGCCTTCAAAGAAGTGGGCTGAACCCAATCATAAATGGCCTGTACCTTGGCTGGGTCCATTTCAATAGTTGACGGAGACAAAATAAATCCCAAAGATGAAATCCTCTGTACACCAAAAAGGCATTTTGATCCCTTGACATACAGGGAATTCTCCCTCAAAATCCGGAACACAGTCCGAACATGTTCCACATGAGAGTCCCAATCCTTGGAAAGGATCAAAATATCATCCAGATAGATGATCAAAAATGTATCCACCAAGTCTCGGAAAATATCATTCATGAAGCACTGGAAGACAGAAGGGGCATTAGTGAGCCCAAAAGGCATTACCAGGTACTCAAAATGTCCCTCAGGAGTATTAAATGCCATCTTCCATTCATCCCCATGCTTAATGCGAATAAGATTATACGCCCCCCTGAGGTCAAGCTTTGTAAACCAGTAAGCACCTTTAACTCTGGAGAATAGGTCACAAATCAGGGGTAACGGATACTGATATTTAACAGTAATTTTGTTGAGGGAACGATAGTCAATACAAGGCCTTAATGACCCATCCTTCTTAGCCACGAAAAAAAACCCAGCACCTAAGGGTGAAGAGGATGGTCTAATATGACCCTTCTCCAACGACTCCTTAATATAGGATCGCATAGCCTCGTGCTCGGGTACAGATAAATTGAAAAGTCGACCCTTGGGAAATTTACACCCAGGGCTCAGCTCAATTGCACAGTCATAACTCCTATGAGGAGGCAAAGATGCAGACTCATTCTCACTAAATACATCATAATAATCAGCCAAATAGTCAGGAACATCATGCGACTGGGGAGAGGTGGAGAAAACAGGAGCATCACTAATGGCACACCGACAACCCCAACTCACCACAGACACAGATTTCCAATCCAAAACTGGATTATGGATTTGCAACCAGGGAAACCCCAGAACAATGGTATCATGCAAATTATGCAACACCAAAAATCTGCAATTCTCTTGATGGTCTGGGGCGACCCGCATTACCACCTGGGTCCAAAACTGAGGTTTATTCTTTGCCAAAGGAGTAGCATCAATACCCCTCAAAGGGATAGGCATCCGCAGAGGTGTCATAGGAAATCCACAACGTTTGGCAAAATCCAAGTCCATCAGGTTCAAAGCTGCTCCCGAATCCACAAAAGCCTTAGCGGAAAATGTGGACAGGGAGCAGATCAGAGTAATTGCCAGAAGAAACTTAGGTTGAACACCACCCACAGCAAATGTGTGTGCAAAACGTTTGTCTCGTTTAGGGCAGACAGAAATAATATGCAAGGCATCACCACAAAAGAAACACAGCTTATTACACCTTCTGAACTCCTGACGTTGCGCCCTAGACAAAACTCTATCACATTGCATAGGTTCAGACATTTGTTCAACAGGTGGCAACACCTCTCGTGCAGTTTTGCGTTCACGCAAACGCCGATCAACCTGAATGGCTAATGACATAGAATCGTCAAGACCAGAGGGAACAGGAAATCCCACCATAGTATCTTTTACGGTTTCTGACAAACCCTTCCGAAAGAGAGCTGCCAAGGCACCATCATTCCAGGTAGTAAGGACCACCCACTTTCGGAATTTTTGACAGTACAACTCTGCAGAATCCCGACCCTGGCTCAATGCCAACAGGGCCTTTTCAGCCTGATCAATAGAATTAGGTTCATCATACAACAACCCCAAGGATTGAAAAAATGCATTCACATTAGTAAGAATAGGATCATCAGGTTTCAAAGAAAACGCCCAATCCTGGGGATCGCCGTGCAGCAAAGAGATGACAATTTTAACCTGCTGCGTGGAGCTCACCGACGAGTTAGGCTTCAAGGCAAAAAATAATTTACAATTATTCTTAAAATTCAAAAATTTAGACCGATCCCCAAAAAACACATCAGGAGTAGGGATCTTTGGTTCAGCAGCATGTGAATGAGCAAGATAGGCGGAAATTCCCCGCACTTCAGCAGTGAGCTGCTCCACATGATCAGACAATTGCTACGGCCTCAGAGACATAGAGGAAAAATATACACAAAAAAAAATTCTGACAAACTCTTTTTTTTTTTTTTTACAATTCTTTCCTGCTATTGAGTACCCTAGGATCTACGGTATGGCTGGTGATTCTGTTGTGAATGAGTCACCGAAGGAGGAAAAATCAAAAATACAAGCTAAGTCCAGAAAACCGGAGAGGTTGGTAGCTATCGGATTGCAGACCCCTGATCCTATCCACAACAACTAACAGTAGCCGTGGGGGGTTCCTACGATGCCCTAGACCCCTCGATCACAGCCAGAGAACTAAATAGGCCTAAAGAAAGATAGGGGAAATCTAAACTGCCCCAGAGCAGACCCCAAAGCAATATGCAGCCCCCAACAAATAATGATGGTGAAGCAAGATGAAAACACTAACACAGATAGAAAGATAGGTTGAGCAAACGATGGGGCCCAAGCTAACTTAAAAGGACAGGATAGAAAAGCTGCTGTCTGCAATCCGTAAAAAACCCTACCAAAAATGACCCAACCGTCTGGTCTGATAGGAAAAACAGGCCCTGAAGTCGCTAGGACTTCAAAAAGACTATATCAGCACTCAGGTAAATTCTGAAGACAGAGCAAAGAGACAAACTGATCAGAGACAAAAATGGAACTCAGCACACCCCCGACCGGGGATGGCTGAACTCCAAAAAAACAAGGTAAACAAAACAAAACTAATAAGTTCAATAGCAGAGCAAAAACTTATCTTTGGGAAGCAGGAATCAGACTGGTCTCCAAGAATCCAGCAGAGAAATCACCAGCGACTCAGAAGGGCATCGGCTGCCTTATATCCAGTCAGAATTTCCTGTTACCCAGTCATCATCTACCAGATCAGGTGTTTGGTAATCAGCCTCACTACCTTCCTTCACCAGAAGAGGGAGTTCATCAGACATCGACGGTGAAGGGGAAAATTAACTCACAACAATCATCGCTAGAAAATGAGGCGCCGGACCAGACCACGACACCCATTGGACCCGGACTGCCCCTGGGTGAGTATAAACTAACTTTTTTCTTATCTTTCAGGTTACATCAGGGGCTTATCTACAGCTTTACAGAATGCTGTAGATCAGCCCCTGATGGCGGTGGCCGCATCTTATATGCGAAAAAATAGGTGACAGATTCCCTTTAATATAAATTCTTTAGGGGTGTCTAGTGAACTAAGGAGGGGGCCCATCCCACCATAATGGTACCAAGAGACCTCTGGTCTTGTGCCTTAATACCACAGTGTGGTGCAGTAAAGCATCACGCAGTCTACATATTCAAAAGCTGGCAAAACCAAAGGAAAAAACAATGTGTGTATATACCCTAATGAAAATAAATAAGTAAAAAAGCAAGTGCATTAAATAATTAACATAGGGTACTTGGTAAACACTGTTTTGATCAAAAAAGTATAAAGCTGTCCCACCACGGTACACCTTTTACAAATGGATAATGATCCTAAACACACATCAAAATCCACAATAGACTACCTCAAAAGGTGCAAGTTGCAGGTTTTACAATGGCTCTCAGTCCCCTGAACTGAACTTCAATGAAAATCTGTGGCTAGATCTCAAAATAGCAGTGCATACAAGACGACCCAGGAATCTCACAGAACTGGAAAAATTTTCCAAGGAAAAATTGATAAAAATCCGTCAAACAAAAATTTATAGACTCTTGTCTAGCTACAAAAAGCATTTGCAAGCTGTGATACTTTCAAAAGGGGGTTCTAATAGGTACTAGCCATGCAGGGAGCCCAAACATTTGCATCATCAACCCATTTTCCTTTTTGTAATTTTTTTTAAATGTAAAAGATGAAAATATACAGTATATATATTTTTTGTGCCTAAAATATAAAGGAAATGTGTCAGCTTTGACTTTAGGTCTTTTAGAGATCATTTAATATTTAACTTGCTTAATTGTTCACAATAGCAGTAATTTTGACAAGGGGTGCGCAAAGTTTTACATGTCACTGTACTGTAAAATGGACTTTGGAGAATGGAAAGATAGACTTGGAAAATTGAAATCTAGCACTACCGTTCAGGGGAGTAAAGAATGTCAGATAGTATGTACAGTATGTGCTTTGCTTATAATAAAGATTATAAAGAACAAACTGCAATAATAGAATATGGCTGCAAGGAGTTGTCTAATACTAGGATAACCTCTTCTCAATCACCATTTATTCTCCATGAAAAATAACAGCTGTACTCACCTCCGGTGGCGGTGACTTTTCCAACTATGTAGATGCCTGCTCTCCTCCTCGTGTGACATTATGTCACATGAGCCCTGCAGCCAATCAGTGGCTGTCAATGGGCCAATTGACTCTCACTTTTTCCAGATAAAACATACCCAGAAGAAGTGAGAACTGCTGCTTGTCTCAGACCTTCTCCGACGTTTAGTTATGTCCGAAGAAGTGAGAATAAAGCTGCGCAGATTGGCTGTAGGTGTCACGCAGTGTGGGAAGACTAAGTGCAGTTCAAAGAGATGAGGGGAAGGGAGCCCAACACTAGGGAAGAGTGGAGTGGGGACCCCTATGGAGATCTAAAGTCACCCTGTCTGCCCTAAACGTCCCTATATACGTTCTGCACCTATTGCCGAGCAGGAACCTGCCTGACCCTGGCAATAAGCCCTGCTTAGAGAAGGACGGAGGTGAGCACTATTCAATCCCCACTACAACTAAAGACAGCTGGGATAGACAAACAAGAGGAACACTTATCTTGAGTAAACTCGGAGAGATAACACAGACGTCTTCCAATAGCACCAAAGAGGAAGATAGCCAACTGCTATAGCTTCAAGCCTCAACAGGGGGAAATGGAAACATCGCCGGCGATTCCCAGAAGTAGACAGGAAGTCTATAAACACCCAGGACCAAGTGTGTCAATTAGAGCCAGGGGAAGGTTGCCACTGGGTCCAAGAGTCAGAAGGACTAGTAAGGCAGCTACAAAGCCAACCGCAGAGATCTGCAGCCAGATGCTGTGCGACTGCAGCCTCTGACACACCCGAGACAGTACCCTCCCTTCTACGAGTGGCCTCCAGACACTCAAGACTAGACTTCTCGGGACAAGAGGTGTGAAATGAACAAACCAGTGAAGGCGAATTCACCTCTGATGCCGAGACCCACATTCTTTCCTCTGGGACATAATCCTTCCAGTGCACCAAGTATTGTAGGGAACGATATTGGAGGCGAGACTCTACAATCCTCATAATCTGAAAAGCTAGGTTTCCATCAACCATTATTGGGGAGGCGGTAGGGGTGACGGCTCAAGAGGTTCCTCATATTTTTTAAGCAAAGACCGTTATCTCAAGACGAAATGCTGCTGGATTTATGGTGGCAGTTATTTTATAGGGACCAATAAATCTAGGTCCCAACTTCCAGGAAGGAACCTTCAACCTGATATTTCTGATAGACAACCACACAGAGTCATTCATATTCAGGTCTGGACCTGACAAGCGTTTTTTGTCAGGCATACATTTGTACCTGTTTCCCATAATCTTCAAATTACTCAGAGCAGCCCACGACACCGAGGAGAGTGATAAAGCACTAAAGATACCAAACTGTGGATGCTAACCTTATGCACCAAAGAACGTTGACCTGCCAGTAGATTCTTGACGTTGATTATTGATAGCAAATTCTGCAAGTGGTAAGTAGGATGCCTAATCCTACTGATATTTGGAGATAAAACATCTGAGGTGGGTCTCCAAATTCTGGTTAACACACTCGGTCTGTCCATTCGACTAGTGATCGAAGGCAGAGGAAAAGGACAGCTGCACCCTCAATCGAGAACAGGACGCCCTCCAGAACTTGGAAACAAACTGGGTCCCTCGATCTGATACCACATCGGAGAGAACCCCGTGGAACTTCACCATCGCATTTATAAACACCTGAGCAAGAGTCTTAGCATTCGAAAGTGCGGGTAATGCAACAAAATGAACCATTTTACTGAACCTATCTACAACAACCAAAACCACATTCTTGCCTGGAAATACTGTTAGGTCAGTAATAAAATCCATGGACAAATGTGTCCGTGGTCTACTAGGAATAGGTAGCGGAAGAACAGTACCAGACAAATGGATATGCGATACTTTAGAACGTGTGCAGATACTACTGAAGGGCAGCTTAATTGTCTCCTCTCCAAATCGCACCTCACAACCTGTGCACTCGACCCCATCCCATCCCAACTCCTTCCCAACCTCACCACCACTCTTATCCCATCCCTAACCCACCTTTTCCACCTATCACTAACTTCAGGTACCTTCCCTTCTGCTTTCAAACATACCACAATCACGCCTATCCTTAAAAAGCCAACGCTGGACCCAAATACTATGTCCAGCTATCACCCAATATCGCTGCTCTCATTTGCTTCCAAACTTCTGGAGCAACACGTCCATGCTGAACTTTCCTCCCACCTCTCATCTAACTTGCTCTTTGACAATCTACAATCTGGTTTCTGCCCCCATCACTCCACTGAGACAGCCCTGACCAAAATTACTAACGACCTACTTACAGCCAAAGCTAACGGACAATACTCTGTACTCCTCCTTCCAGACCTGTCCTCTGCTTTCGACACAGTTGACCTCCTTTGGCATCAAAGACCTTGCCCTATCCTGGATCTCCTCATACTTTTCCAACCACACATTCAGCGTCTCCCACTCCCACACTACCTCCTCATCCCACCTGCTATCTGTTGGCGTCCCCAAGGCTCTGTTCTAGGACCCCTACTCTTCTCCATCTATACACTTGGCCTGGGGCAACTCAAAGTCCCATGGATTCCAGTACCACCTTTATGCTGATGACACTTAGATGTACCTCTCTGGCCCAGACATCAGCCCTCTGCTGTCCAGAATCCCGGAGTGTCTATCAGCCATATCCTACTTCTTCTCCTCTCGCTTCCTCAAACTCAATGTGGACAAATCTGAAATCATCTTTCCCCCATCTCACAGATCTTCCTTATCTGACCTATCTATCACAATTAATGACATCACGCTTTCCCCCGTACCAGAAGTCTGCTGCCTCGGAGTAACCCTTGACTCTGCCCTGTCCTTCAAACCGCACATCCAAGCTCTTTCTACCTTCTGTCGCCTCCAGCTCAAAAATATTTTCAGAATCCGTCCTTTCCTCAACACTCAGTCTACTAAAATGCTTGTGCATGCCCTCATCAGCTCCCTCCTTGACTACTGCAACATCATTTTCTGTGGCATCCCTGCTAACACCCTCGCACCTCTCCAGTCCATCCATAACGCTGCTGCCCGACTAATTCATCTCTCTCCTCGCTACTCCTCTGCTTCTCCACTCTGCAAATGTCTTCACTGGCTCCCATATCCTCAGCGTATTCAGTTCAAATTACTAATACTTGTCATGATCTCAGTGCGGGTTTGACTCGCACACATGGGGTTAATGTCTGGAACCAGTGCTGATGACTGGCATTTCTGGGGTTAAAGGTTGTGATCCCAGTGCAGGCTTACCTGCACACCTGGGGCTATGATTGTGGCTTCTCCCTGGTTCTGGGAGAGGCTTCTTATAGCCTCAGGACGCTTCCATCCCCGTCAGTTATACTTTTGCCCTTGGCATTGTGTGGTGACCCCTGAGTGTGTGTGTGCTGTGTTCTGGTTGGTTGATTCTCTGTGTACGACTCGGTCTGTTCTCTGGATATTGCTTTGGATTCTGCTTGGTACCTTCTATGTCTGTTTGGTTTTGACTTCTGCTTGGCCCTGACTATCCATTCTGTCTCATCCCTGGTACTTTACTGATATCTCTGTGTATGACCTCCGTTATGACCGTAGGTCCTGTGACTGCTTGCTAAACTTCAGCATCCACAGGTCCTGTGTATCTGTACTTTCCGGTTGTACCTGACCCCAGGCCCCCCTACAGTGCGGGTGAGTCCCTGCTCAGCGGAGGCTGCACGCCGGCTCTGACAGGATCCTGACAATACTGACCTACAAGGCCATCTATAACCTGTCTCCTGCATATGTCTCTGAACTAATCTCCCCATATCTTCCCTCACGTAATCTCCAGTCCTCCCAAGACCTCCTTCTCTCCTTCACACTTATTCGCTCCTCACCCAACCGTCTCCAAGATTTCTCCTGAATATCCCCCATCCTCTGGAATTCTTTGCCCCAAAACATCCAACTATCAACCATATTCAGATCCTTCAGACGGAACTTGAAAACCCACCTCTTCAGGAAAGCTTACAGTCTGCCATTACCCCTCTGCCTCCTCACCACTACCGGAGCTACTGCCTCATCAACACCGGAGCTGCTGCAACCCCCCAACCTACTGTCTCCTTCCCTACCATCCTGTAGAATGTAAGCCTACAAGGACAGGGTCCTCTCCCCTGTGTACCAGTCTGTCATTGTTAGTTTGTTTACTGTAAGTGATATCTGTAATTTGTATGTAACCCCTTCTCATGTGCAGCACCATGGAATCAATAGTGCTCTAGAAATAAATAATAATAATAATAATAACTTAATTTCCTTCTTTGACAGAATCACTGATTGGGTGGATCAGGGAAATGCTGTAGATATAGTGTATCTTGACTTCAGCAAAGCATTTGACAAAGTATCTCACACAATCCTTATTGATAAAATGGCTAAGAATGGATTGAGAAGGCAACTGTTAGGTGGATTCATAATTGGCTTAGTGATCCGACCCAAAGAGTGGTCATAAATGGTTGCACATCCAGTTGGAAGAATGTCTCAAGTGGGGTACCACAGGGCTCTGTCCTGGGCCCTGTATGATTCAACATCTTTATCAACTATTTAGATGAAGGAATTGAGGGTAAACTGATTAAATTTGCTGATGACACAAAGCTAGGAGGGATAGCTAATACTAGAGAGGAGAGAGAGAGGATTCAAAGAGATGTAAATAAACTGAAGCAATGGGCAGCAACTAACAGAATGGTTTTTAATAGGGAAAAACGCAAAGTACTACATCTGGGCAATAAAAATGAAAAAAGCATATAAAGAATGGGAGGAATAGGGCTAAGCAACAGCACATGTGAAAAAGACTTGGGTATACTAATAGATCACAGACTAAATATGAGTCAACAGTGTGATGCAGCAGCAAAAAAGGCAAATGCAATTTTAGGATGTATTAACAGACGCATACAGTCTAGATCACGTGAAGTCATAATTGCCCTCTACTCCTCTTTAGTTAGACCTCATCTTGAATACTGTGTCCAGTTTTGGGCACCACATTTTAAAAAAGACATCAACAAACTGGAGCAAGTTCAGAAAAGAGTGACCAGAATGGTGACCAGTCTGCAAACTCTGTCTTATGAGGAAAGGTTGCAAGATTTGGGAATGTTTAACTTGCAGAAGAGAAGACTGAGAGGAGACTTAATTGTTGTGAATTCCCTGGCTCAGACTTCTGAGCCAAAGCTCCCCCTGCTCCGGTGGTTACTGGAGGTAGTGGAGCTGGCCAGATTGACAGAGATCTGCCACCTGATGATGATGATGATGACGATTGGAGATCTGGGGTTACGGATTGGAGTATTTAAGTCTGCAGACTTCCTGCAATCCCTGCTGGTGATTGATTTCTGTGCATTCAGAGGTCAGATGTCTCCTGCCCTGTTCCTGCATTGTTCAGCTAAGTTATTCATTTGCTAATCCTTTGCATCTGATCTGGATTTGTCTATCTCTGCTTGTGGTGCGGGTTCAGCTTTCTCCTGCTGGGGGCAGTGCTGGACCCCACTCCATATGTTACTGCTTGTGTCAGTTTGTTCAGTCCCCTGTTATATTGGTCTCTTTTGCTGTGCTTCCAGTTAATACCGGAGTGCTGATATAGTGGGGGCGGAGTCGTGTGACTTCAGTGTTTTTTGTACATGAGATGTGTTGGATTTTTCAGGGTTTTTGCGTAATTGCAGGCAGTGTCTTTCCTTTCCTATCCTGTCTAGTCAGTTTGGGCCCCATCATTTGCTCAGTCTATTTTTCTGCCTGCGTTTGTGTTTCACCTTGTGTCACCGACAATATATGTTTGGGGGCTATCTATTCCTTTGGGGTCTGCTCCGGGGCAGTTTAGATTTCACCTTTCTTGCTTTAGGCTTAGTTAGCTCTCTGGCTGTGCCGAGGCGTCTAGGGCATCATAGGTACGCTCCACGGCTACTGCTAGTTGTGTGGATAGGATCAGGGGTCTGCAATCCGTTTAGTTACCAACCTCTCTGATTTTCTGGTGGCTTAGCCTGTTCCTGCCATCCTTTTCGGTGACCCATTCATAACACTTAATAGCTGTCTACAAATATCTAAAGGGCTGTCACATTGTAGAAGGATCATCTTTATTCTCATTTGCACAAGTAAAGACTAGAAGCAATGGGATGAAACTGAATGGGAGGAGACACAGATTAGATATTAGAAAAAACTTTTTGACAGAGTGATCAATGAATGGAACAGGCTGCCAGGAGAGGTGGTGAGTTCTCCTTCAATAGAAGTCTTCAAACAGAGGCTGGACAGACATCTGTCTGGGATGATTTAGAGAATCCTGCTTTGAGCAGGGGGTTGGACCAGATGGCCCAGGAGGTCCCTTCCAACTCTACAATTCTATGATTCTTAATACTACAAGCAGCTGCTTGTTCAACCACATCACAATGCAACCCCGGCCACCAAAAATGACAAGAAAGGAGGTCCATGGTTGCCTTACCACCTGGATGACCAGCAAGCACAGAGTTGTGCTGTTTCTCAATTACCTTGCGGTGCAGATTTGGGGCACAAATAATCTTCCTGGAGGGCAGTAGTCTGGGGCGTCCCCCGTGGCCTCCAACACCTCACCCTCCAGCTTGGGGTACAATGCTGAAATGACTACCCTCTTCTACAAAATCGGGGCAGGGTCCTTATGGTCACGAACCAGGGAAGCTCTGGGAGAAAGCATCAACCTTGACCTTCTGCAGCCAGATGCTGTGTGACTGTCTGCGGCCTCTGACACACCTGTCACAATAGGGCTCAAGTGATATAACAGCATCATGCAAGCTTCTGGAGAGCAGGGGTCAAAATGTTTGGAACAGCACCCATATCAGAGGTGAGTATAGTTGTTATTTTACATAGGGTAATATAGTTATTGAAAAGTGGACAACCCCTTTAAATTATGATATACATTTATTGAGATGGTCCACCCGACAAATGCCTAAATAGAAGCCTCCAATGCAGATATGCGCTTAGCTGCAATGCTTAGAACCAGAGACGCAAGACAGTTGAACAAACAACCTCATATTAGAATTCATGTTGTATTTCGGAATGGATTGTAGCTTTGACACTAAACTTTGAACATTAACTTCGTCACTGTTTTGGCCAATCCATGACCATTTTCATTGATTTGTGAGCAACGTGTGACAAATCCTAGAGTGGACCCTCAGGTCGTGATACCAAACCAACCCTGAGTGAGCTGACCTAGAGGGGCCAACCCCTATACAGGGAGCATGAGGGACAGGCCCAGAGGGGGTCGATACCACAACAGCCGATACAAAGGGGTGGCTCGTACGAGAGGGTAGGGACAAGAGTAGCACGGTGGAGACAGAGAAAATGGAGGGGAAAGAGAGTCAGGACGCGGAGCAAGTAGAGATGCTGGATCCCGGAAGGGAAGACCGGGTGAGGGGAACTGGATCCAAGCACCTGAGGTGAGGAAACTGACCATATCCTAAGGACCACCAGGGACCAGAGAGAACACTTGTCCAAAAATACAACACAGGAAAGGCAAGTGAGCCAAGACGTACTAACGGGGGATACTAGACACACAGACGATTGTTATGAATGAGTCACCGTAGGAGGCAAAAACAGAAATACTAGCTAAGTCCAGAAAAACAGAGAAGTTGGCAGCTATCAGATTACAGACCCCTGAACCTATCAACAACAACTAGCAGTAGCCGTGGGGGTTCCTACGGTGCCCTAGACCCCTCGATCACAGCCGGAGAACTACATAGCCTAAAGACAGAAAGGGAAATCTAAACTGCCCCAGAGCAGACCCCAAAGCAATAGGCAGCCCCCAACATATAATGACGGTGAAGCAAGATGAAAAAACACTCACACAGATAGAAAGATAGGCTGAGCAAACGATGGGGCCCAAGCTAACTACATAGGACAGGATAGAAAAGCTGCTGTCTGTAATCCGCCAAAACCCTATCAAAACAAGAGCCAACAGCTGATAGGGAAAAAAGTCCTGAAGACGCTAGGCTTCAAAAAGACTATATCAGTACTCAGGTTGAACCTCTTCAACAAGGACTTATGGAACACATTATGGATTTTAAATGTGACAGGAAGAGCCAAACGAAAAGAGACCGGATTAATAATCTCCAAAATCTTGTAAGGTCCAATAAATCTAGGCTTAAACTTAGGAGAAGCCACCTTCATAGCGATATTTTTTGATGATAGCCTTTTCCTGGGAGAGAGATAACTTATCCACCACTTGGTCCCAGATCTGGTGCATTCTCTCCACCACAGTGTCAACACCTAGGCAGGCAGAAGGCTCCACCTGCCCTGAAGAAAATCGAGGATGAAACCCAAAGTTACAAAAAAAAGGTGACATCAAAGTGGCAGAACTAGCTCTATTATTTAAAGCAAATTCGGCCAAGGGCAAAAATGAAACCCAATCATCCTGATCAGAGGAAATAACGACTCCAAGGTCTGGTTTGTTCTCTCCGTCTGCCCATTGGTCTGAGGGTGAAAAGCAGAGGAGAAGGACAACTGAATTCCCAGCTTGGAACAGAAAGTCCTCCAAAATCTAGACACAAACTGAACTCCTCTGTCAGATACAATGTTCTCAGGAATCCCGTGCAAGCGAACCACCTGTTGCAAAAACAGGGGCACCAACTCAGAGGAAGATGGCAACTTAGGGAGTGGTACAAGATGAACCATCTTAGAGAACCTATCACAAATCAACCAAATAACAGTCATTCTCTGAGAGACAGGCATATCAGAGATGACATCCATTGAAATATGGGTCCATGGCCTCCTGGGGACTGGCAAAGGCATCAACAACCCACTAGAGCGAGAACAAGGTTTAGACCGGGAGCAAGTCTCACAGGACTGCACAAAATTCCTGACATCACGAGACAAGGTGGGCCACCAAAAAGACTGACTCACCAGATCTCTAGTACCAAAAATACCTGGATGACCAGCCAATGCAGAGCAATGAACTTCAGACATCAATCTATTCTTCCACTGGTCAGGAACATACAACTTCTCACTGGGACAACGCTCAGGTTTGTCCTCCTGGAACTCTTCCAGAGCACGTCTCAAATCGGGCGAGATGGCAGAAAGAACTACCCCTTCGCCTAAGATGGTAGCAGGCTTGGTCACCACAGGAGAATCAGCAAAGAAGCTCCTAGACAGCGCATCAGCCTTGACATTCTTAGTGCCAGGAAGAAAAGAGACCACAAAATCAAAACGTGTAAAAAACAAGGCCCACCTAGCCTGTCAAGGGTTCAAGCGTTTGGCCGACTCCAGGTAAATCAAATTCTTGTGGTCAGTGAGGACCACGACTTGATGTTTAGCTCCCTCCAACCAATGTCTCCACTCCTCAAATGCTCATTTCATGGCTAACAGTTCCCGATTCCCTACATCATAGTTACGTTCAGATGGAGAGAACTTTCGGGAAAAGAAAGCACAGGGATTCATTTTAGATGTTACAGGATCCTTTTGGGACAAAACAGCTCCTGCACCAATCTCAGAAGCGTCCACTTCTACCTGGAACGGGAGTGAGACATCAGGTTGCCGCAAAACCGGGGCAGAAGTGAATCTTTGCTTCAGCTCCTGAAAGGAAGAAACAGCCTCCGGAGACCAATTCAACACATCAGCACCCTTCTTAGTCAGCTCAGTCAATGGCTTGGCAATACTAGAAAATTTTGCTATAAATTTCCGATAAAAATTAGCAAAACCCAAAAACTTCTGGAGGGCCTTCAAAGAAGTGGGCTGAACCCAATCATAAATGGCCTGTACCTTGGCCGGGTCCATTTCAATAGTTGACGGAGACAAATTAAATCCCAAAAAAGAAATCCTCTGTACCCCAAAAAGGCATTTCGATCCTTTGACATACAGGAAATTCTCCCTCAAGATCCGGAACACAGTCCGAACATGTTCCACATGAGAATCCCAATCCTTGGAGAAGATCAAAATATCATCCAGATAGATAATCAAAAATTTATCCACAAAGTCTCGGAAAATATCGTTCATGAAGCACTGGAAGACAGAAGGGGCATTAGTGAGCCCAAAAGGCATCACCAGGTACTCAAAATGTCCCTCCGGAGTATTAAACGCCATCTTCCATTCATCCCCATGCTTAATGCGGATAAGATTATACGCCCCCCTGAGGTCAAGCTTGGTAAACCAGCAAGCACCTTTAACTCTGGAGAATAGATCTGAAATCAGGGGTAACGGATACTGATATTTAATAGTAATTTTGTTGAGGGCACGATAATCAATACAAGGCCTTAATGAACCATCCTTTTTGGCCACGAAAAAAACCCCAGCACCTAAGGGTGAAGAGGATGGTCTAATATGACCCTTCTCCAACGCCTCCTTAATATAGGATCGCATAGCCTCGTGCTCGGGTACAGATAAACTGAAGAGCCGACCCTTGGGAAATTTACACCCCGGGCTCAGTTCAATTGCACAGTCATAACTCCTATGAGGAGGCAAAGACGCAGACTCATTCTCACTAAATACATCATAAAAATCCGCCAAATAGTCAGGAACATCATGCGACTGTGGTGAGTTGGAAAAAACTGGAGCCTCACTAAGGGCACACCGACAACCCCAACTCACCACAGACACAGATTTCCAATCCAAAACTGGATTATGAATTTGCAACCTTGGAAACCCCAGAACAATGGTATCATGCAAATTATGCAGCACCAAATATCTGCAATTTTCTTGATGGTCTGGGGCGACCCGCATTACCACCTGGGTCCAAAACTGAGGTTTATTTTTCGCCAAAGGAGTAGCATCAATCCCCCTCAAAGGGATAGGCATCCGCAGAGGTGTCATCGGAAATCCACAACGTTTAGCAAAATCCAAGTCCATTAGGTTCAGGGCTGCTCCCGAATCCACAAAAGCCTTGGTGGAAAATGTGGACAGGGAGCAGATAAGAGTAATTGCGAGAAGAAACTTAGGTTGATCACCACCCACAGAAAACGTGTGTGCAAAATGTTTCTCTCGTTTAGGACAGACAGAAATAATATGCGAGGCATCTCCACAAAAAAACACAGCTTATTATGCCTTCTGAACTCCTGACGTTGCTCCCTGGACAAAACTCTATCACATTGCATAGGTTCAGACACTTGTTCAACAGGTGGCAACACCTCTCGTGCAGTCCTGCGTTCACGTAAACGCCGATCAACCTGAATGGCTAATGACATAGAATTGTCAAGACCAGAGGGAGCAGGAAATCCCACCATAGTATCTTTTACGGCTTCTGACAAACCCTTCCGAAAGAGAGCTGCCAAGGCATTATCATTCCAGGTAGTAAGGACCGCCCACTTTCGGAATTTTTGACAGTACAATTCTGCAGAATCTCGACCCTGGCTCAATGCCAACAGGGTCTTTTCAGCCTGATCAATAGTATTAGGTTCGTCATACAACAACCCCAAGGCTTGAAAAATGCGTTCACATTAGTCAGATTAGGATCATCAGGTTTCAAAGAAAATGGCCAATCCTGGGCATCGCCACGCAGCAAAGAGAGGACAATTTTAACCTGCTGCGCGGAGCTCCCTGACAAGTTAGGCTTCAAGGCAAAAAATAATTTACAATTATTTTTGAAATTCAAAAATTTAGACCGATCCCCAAAAAATACATCAGGTGTAGGAATCTTTGGTTCAGCAGCATGTGAATGAGCAAGGTAGGCGGAAATTCCCCGCACTTCCGCAGCGAGCTGCTCCACACGATCAGACAATTGCTTTATCTCCATTGAGAGAAAAAAAAATTCCCCCTACGGCCTCAGAAATATAGAGGAAAAAATATACACACTTTTTTTTCTTTTTTTTTTTTTTTTTTACACAATTCTTTCCTGCTATTGAGTACCCTAGGATCTGTGGTATGGCTGGTGATTCTGCTATTAATGAGTCACCGTAGGAGGCAAAAACAGAAATACTAGCTAAGTCCAGAAAAACAGAGAAGTTGGCAGCTATCGGATTACAGACCCCTGAACCTATCAACAACAACTAGCAGTAGCCGTGGGAGGTTCCTACGGTGCCCTAGACCCCTCGATCACAGCCGGAGAACTACATAGCCTAAAGACAGAAAGGGAAATCTAAACTGCCGCAGAGCAGACCCCAAAGCAATAGGCAGCCCCCAACATATAATGACGATGAAGCAAGATGAAAAAACACTCACACAGATAGAAAGATAGGCTGAGCAAACGATGGGGCCCAAGCTAACTACATAGGACAGGATAGAAAAGCTGCTGTCTGTAATCCGCCAAAACCCTATCAAAACAAGAGCCAACAGCTGATAGGGAAAAAAGCCCTGAAGACGCTAGGCTTCAAAAAGACTATATCAGTACTCAGGTATTTTCTGAAGACAGAGCAAAAAGGAATTCAGCACACCCCAGCAGGGAATGGCAGAAATCCAGAAAAACAAGGAAAAACAAATGCAAAAAACAGAGCAGGAATCAGACTGGTCTCCTAGAATCCCTCAGAGAGATCACCAGCAAGGCAGAAGGGCGTCGGCTGCCTTTTATCCAGTCAGCAATTCCCGTCACCCAGTGATCATCATCCTGCCCAGATGCTTGGTAATCAGCCTCACCACCTTCCTTCACCAGAAGAGGGAGTTCATCAGACCTCAATGGTGAAGGGGAAAATGAACTCACAACAGACGATACAGGAAGGGATAGTGGAGCAAGCTATAGGAAGGGAGGGCAAATACCCAGACAGATACAGGCTGGGCAGACCCAGGCATCACTAAAGGCAGGGAAGTTAGTCGTACAGACAGCACAGGGAACGTGAGAAACACCAGCACCAGGACTGGTACAAGAGGAATAATCAGGCGCCTGATATACCTGGCACCAGACGTAGAGGATGATGGCACATCTGGGTCAATACTCAGGCTGCGGCATAAGGTGAGCGGCAAGCGCGTGGCCGAGGCCTAATGTGCACAGGAAGCATGTGCGGTCAGCGCCAGTCCCGCGAGACCGGAAGCACAGAGGAGCCGCGGTGTGATCTCATCCCACCAGCCCATCGGGACCTAGGAGCGCGGAGAGCTCAGTGCGCAGCGAGGGACTGGGCGGCCATGGCGGTAACACAATGTCATTAGTCTTCATTCTTCATCCACTGCCCTAAAACACTACCTGTAGTTACCAGGTCACCCCCTCCCTTACGCCCCTCCTTCTTAAGACCGGAGAGGAACTTCTCAAGAATACAGGGTGCATGAATGTTCTCCCGGGGCTCCCATGATCTCTCTTCAGGACCAAAACCTCTCCAATCGATCAAAAAGAAGGTTCTCTCTCTAACCTTCTTCTTGGCAAGTATATCCCTCACCTCAAAGATGTCCTCGGTGCTAATGGGTAGAGGGATGTGACTGGAGGAAGCATGGAAGCGTTTAAGCACCACAGGTTTTAGGAGGGATACATGCAAGGCATTAGGAATACGGAGCGAGGCAGGCAAATTCAGCTTGTAGGTAACATCATTAACTTGTTTCAGAATTTCAAAGGGACCAATGTATCGGGGGCCCAATTTGTAGGACGGAATTTTAAGTCTGATATACTTGGATGCGAGCCAAACCCTCTCATCCGGAAGATAAGGAGTGGAATCCAAGCTCCTCTTACCTGCATGTCTCTTCATCTTGCTGGAAGCCTTTTCAAGTGCATTCTTAGTCTCCTCCCAGATCTGGGATATTCCTTCAACATAGAGTCGGCTGCTGGAACACCCAAGGGGAACCGGGAGGCATGTTGGGATGTTGCCCAGAGACGATGTAAAAAGGAGACTTGGCGGAAGATTCACTGCGAACTCTGCCCAGGGAAGTAGACTGGCCCAATCATCCTGATGGATGAAAAGTGCCGAAGGTACGAAGTTAGGACCTGGTTAATTCGTTCCCCCTGGCAATTAGTCTGCGGGTGATAGGCCGAGGAAAAGTCCAAAGTTACATTCATGTGTCTGCAGAGAGCTCTCCAGAACCAGGAGGTAAATTGCACTCCTCTGTCAGACACAATGTGCTGAGGGAATCCATGAAGTCTAAAAATATGGCTAATGAAGATCTTCGCCAACTCTGGAGCAGGACAAGCAGGGTAAAGGAATAAAATGAGCCATTTTAGAAAAACGATCCACGACGACAAGGATGAGAGTACAACCTGAGGAACGTGGCAGGTCAGTAATAAAATCCATGGCTATATGCTGCCAGGGTGCCGAAGATGGCGCAGGAGTCCGGAGGGAAGTAAATCCTCCACATCTCGACAGAGAGAGGGCCACCAATAGTAGCGAGAGATGAAGGAAGTAGTCTTCTTGACCCCAGCATGGCCAGCCAATTTAGAGGAATGACCCCAGCTTAATATCCTTACTCTGTCATTCTCTGCCACGAATGTCTTAATCGGTGGTAAGGTAGTAAATCTTAGTGGAGCCACAGTGATCATCCTGGAAGGATTGATGATGTGTGAAGGTTCCTCCTCAGCATCTGCCGACTGGGTGGACCTGGACAAAGCATCCGCCTTAGCATTCTTATTGCCCAGCCGGAAATAAAGTTCAAAGTCAAAGCGAGCGAAAAACAATGACCATCTGACTTGTCGAGGGTTGAGCCTTTGAGCGGACCGAATGTACGTTAGATTCTTGTGGTCGGTGTAGATGATAAAAGGGTGTATAGCTCCCTCAAGAAGATACCGCCACTCCTCCAATGCCAATTTTATGGCCAACAGTTCCCTGTCTCCGATGGAATAGTTGCGTTCAGAAGTAGAAAACGCCTTGGGAGAAAAAAATGCAGGAGACTAGACGACCGGAAGAAGACTTCTGGGAGAGCACAGCACCGGCTCCTGTGGATGAGGCGTCTACCTCGAGAAATGGTCTACTGGCTTCAGGATGATGTAATACAAGAGCAGCTGCAAACGCCTGCTTCAAGGTTAAAAAGGCGCTCTCAGCCTCTGATGACCAAGCACAGGAGTTGGATCCTTTAGGGATAAGGGACGAGATGGGTTTGGATAATGAGAAATAAATTGTCTGTAATAGTTTGCGAAGCCAAGAAAACGTTGAATAGCCTCAATTCCCTGAGGTTGTGGCCAGTTGAGGATGGCAGACACTTTCTCGGAATCCATCATTAGGCCAGAATCGGAGATAATATATCCCAAAAACGGTAAGGATGTCTGTTCTAAGATGCACTTCTTGAACTTGGCATAGAGATGATTCTCTCTTAATCGTAGCAAGACTTGACGAACGTTCCTCCTGTGAGAAGGCAGGTCCGGGAGAAAACTAGGATGTCATCCAAGTAAACCACCACACTGGAGTATGAGATCCCGGAAAATATAATTAACAAATTCCTGAAACACCACGGGAGCGTTGCAGAGACCGAAGGGCATGACCATATACTCAAAATGTCCGTCCTGGGTGTTAAACGCAGTCTTCCACTCGACCCCGGGGCGAATACGGACCAGATTGCAGGCCCCACGAAGATCAAGCAACCAAGATGTGAACACTTAATCTAAAGAGTAAATTAACTACATAGAAATAAGGTCACCATAAAAGGATGTTAATTAATAGTACAAAATGTATTAGAAAAATACTTACAGTATATTTAATAATAGATCATTATAATAATTGTGAGGGCTGATACATAATATGAGACAACATAACAGAAGCAACTGGGACTACAAAATAGGAGCATGAACCTACTGGGGTTCAATAGAAAGACAGTGCAATATGACTGGTTTGCTAATACACAATTCCATATAATAAAACAACCAGATCAAATCCCCCAGACACCAATGCTATCCCAAAATTTTTTTTATGATGCCAGAAAAATACAGCATATCAGATGGATAGTCAGGTTAAATGGTAATATGGTTACCACAAAAATTTTATGTGAAACAATTAGCCTACTCTCACTTAATAGGTGGTAACCTATGCTATAGTGCAAAAAAAACCTTTTAGAAAAGGGGAAAAGGTATACCTGAAGTCATGGTGTTAGCAGGTGAAGGTAGGTGCCCCTACTGGAGTCCCACTCAGCAGCCTCGACGTACGTTTCGCCAAAAGCAGCTTCGTCAGGAGGCGCCCCATGAAGATCAAGTTTAGTGAAAATTTGTGCTCCTCGCAAACGATCAAAGAGCTCTGGGATGAGCAGCAAAGGGTACTGGTTCTTAATTGTAATATCATTAAAACCTCTATAGTCGATACAAGGATGAAGAGAGCCATCTTTCTTTTTGACAAAGAAGAATCCTGCGCCTGCGGGAAAAGAGGACTTCTAAGATAAAGTCTTTGACCAGATTCTCCTGGACATAATCCGACATGGCCCGAGTCTTAGCTGGAGAAAGTGGATAGATTCTACCCCTGGGAGGGGTAGAACCAGGAATGAGCTCAACTGGACAGTCATATGGTCGATGCGGGCGAAGACTCTCAGCCTCGTTCTTGCTGAAGACATCCGCAAAAGACCAATACGGGGCTGGTAACCCAGCGGGCGCGGAAGAGGGTCGTGAATACCCAACAGGGCAGAACTGACCCCACCAAAGAACATCCCCAGACCGCCAGTCTAGGATGGGATCATGCCCCCTTAGCCAGGGAAGCCCGAGGAGAATTGCATGAGACAGATTAGGCAACACGTAGAACACTGTCCTCTCACGATGCAGGGCTCCTACCTGCTACTCCACTTCTTCAGTAATCTTAGTGGCAGTCTCTCCCAAGGGCCACCCACCTACTGAGGAAATCAGCCGTGGAGTCTCCAAAACCTTGACTGGAATCTGACATTTATTAACCTCCTCGAGCCCTATGAAGTTCCCTGCCGCGCCTGAATCCACATAAGCCACCTCCGAGTAACGCCTCTGACCCAAAATTATCTGGACCGACAAAGTTAGGGGTAGAGAGGGATCATACACACCTAGGGAGGCCTCTCTTAAGTGTCCTAGGTGGAAGAGTTTCCTGGCTGCTCGGGACAGGAACGGAGTAAATGCGAGGCACTACCGCAGTAGAAACAAATACCTTGTGTGATTCACTCTCTGCGACGCTGATTTGCCAATTTGACCTGATTCACTTGCATAGGTTCAGGTGCTGAAGCGGAGGAGGACACCATTGGCCGTGGGCTGAGAGGCCTATAAAGGGAAGGAAAGGGACGATGAGACCTTCTTTCTTGAGCAGACTCACGAGAACACTCCTGGAAACGCAGATCGATACGTGTGGCCAGAGAGATTAAATCCTCTAGTGAGGTTGGAGTATCTCGGCCAGCGCATTCATCCTTGATTCGGCCCGGCAGGCCTCGCCATAAGGCTCCGACCAGCACTTCGTTATTCCACCCCAACTCCGAGGACAGAGTGCGAAAATGAATGGCATATTGGCCGACAGTGAGGGAACCCTGGTGGAGATTAAAGAGAGACTCAGTAGCCGAGGCTACGCGGCCAGGCTCGTCAAACAAAGGTGAAAGGTCATCAAAAAAATTGCCAACTGTGAAGTTATGGGATCATCACGCTACCACAGGAGATTAACCCAAGCCAAAGCCTCTCCCTCTAAATGTGAGACCACAAAAGCCACCTTAGCCCAATCGGTGGGATATTGCTGCAGCAATAATTCAAAGTGTAGGTGACACTGATTAAAAAAAACCTGCACAGCTTGGGATCGCCATTATACCGGGGCGGTTTACCCAGGCGAGGTGGAGGGTGAGGAGAAGAATCAAGGTCACGGGCCAGGGCCTGCACAGAAGTCGAGGTGGCAGACTGGAGGGAAAGCATCCACAGAGGCCATATAACTTAATATGTGGGCTTGTGTGTCAGGCTTCTGATCAAGCTCCTTTTGGAGACTTGCGAGTTGAGTGGCATTTCCTGGGTCAGAGGCCTGTAAGGCAGACAACCGAGATTCCATGGTCTCCATGAAGAACATAATGCGACTTTGATTCTCCCACAAAAATACCAACTCTTTCTGAGCAGCAGCAGAGGCACCAGCGGGGTCCATGGCCTGATTATTCTGTGACAACTCCTAAAGTGGACCCTCAGATCGTGATACCAAACAACCCCTGAGTGAGCTGACCTAGTGAGGCCACCCCCTATACAGGGAGCGTCAGGGGCAGGCCTAGGGGTGTCTATATCACAACAGCCAGTACCAAGGGGTGGCTCGTAGGAGAGGATAGTGACAAGAGTAGCACGGTGGGGGCAGAGAGAATGGAGGGGACAGGGAGTCAGGACGCAGAGTAAGCAGAGATGCTGAATCCCAGAAGGGAAGGCCGGGTGAGGGGAATTGGATTCAAGGACCTGAGGTGAGGAGACTGACCATATCCTAAGGACCACCAGGGACCAGAGAGAACACTTGTCCTAAAATACAACACAGGAAAGGCAAGTGAGCCAAGACTTACTAACGGGGGATACTAGACACACAGACGACACAGGAAGGGGTAGTGGAGCAAGCTACAGGAAGGGAGGGCAAATACCCAGACAGCTACAGGCTGGGCAGAGCAAGGCAACACTAAAGACAGGGAAGCTAGGCATACAGACAGCACGAGGGACCTGAGAACACCGGGGCGGTACAAGAGGAATAATCAGGTGCCTCCACAAGGTGGAAATGACCTGATATACTTGGCACCATACGCAGAGGATGACGGCTCTTCCGGGTCTATACTCAGGCTGCGGCATAAGGTGAGCAGCGAGCGCGCGGCCGAGGCCTAATGTGCACAGGGAGCATTGCGCGGTCAACACAAGTCCCGCAAGACCAGAAGCACAGAGGAGCCGCTGTGCAATCCCATCCCACCAGCCCATCGGGGAGCATGGCGCACTGCGAGGGACCGGGCGGCCATGGCAGTAACACAATGTCATTAGAATTCATTCTTCATCCACTGCCCTAAAAGACTAGCTATAGTTACCAGGTCACCCACTCAAGCCAACAATTTCTTTTGTGGGCAGATCCCATTGGTTTCAATAGATTTTTATACAATCCTGCTTTTGCACATCCCACCAGGTCCAAAGGAGAGAGAGGATTTTGGCCATTATTCGTGTTCTCCGCGGTAGATGGCAATGTAGCATTCATCTTAAATGTAAACATAGTCTTAAAAAATGTAAATTTTTGGAAATCTCAACAATTGTTAGAAAAATAACATATTAACATTTGAGAGTCCTCAGTGGTTGATACCTTTTAATGCCTAACTGAAAAGATGGTAACAAATAGCAAGCTTTCAAAGCTGTTAAGATCTCTACATCAGGGATAGTCTGCCTGAGTATTCTCGAAAGCTTACTATGTGATAACCATTTTTTCAATTAGTATCAACCACTAAGGACTCTCAAATTTAATATTTTTCTATCTACTGCCTAACATTGCACAAAGATATATTTTTCCTGCAACAATTGTTATATCAATTTTATTATCTCAAACCCATAAAACTGCATAGTATACTAGGTGTGATCCAACTAGTGATTTAGGTAAATTTATGTATAGGAATGATCCTGGCTCAGGATCACGTAAAGAAAGTAATGTAATGGATCTCATTGCCTTTACAACAAAATGAATTCAATAATGTATTTAAGCAATATAGGCAGGCTGAAGTGCAGCAATGAGCTGGGACAAGATAAGACTAGTAGAAGACTCACCTCTCAGCGCCTAGCGATGATTGCCGATTCCTGCTCCCAGGCAAGTGGAGACAGATTTGCTTAGCTGTCTGGTTATGAAGCAGTGTGCTAGGAAGAGGGAGTAGCTCAGATTACCAATTTAGGAACTTTTACAATGTTTTAGTGTAACCCTGTACAAGATGATAGGCTGAAAAGATTCATAACCTACTTTGGAGCACATAAAAAGCCATCTTCGTTTATGGATTAATGAGATTCTGTTACAACAGACTGCTGTATATGTCCATAGCATTTAGTTTGGTGGAGATACTGTATCATTTAGGCTCTGAGAATTTAGCATACTTGCCAGCCTTTAGAAATCATCTCTAAGGTGTGGAAAAAATGCTGCAAACTAAGAATGTTTTTAAAAATAGAAATGTTAGTAGTTTATTTTTATCAATTAACAAAATGCAAAGTAAATGAACAAAAGAGAAATCTAATTAAAATCAATATTTGGGTTACCGTCATCAGTTCTTCTGGGTGCAATTACATGCAATTTTTTAAGGAACTTTGCAGCGAGGTTGTTTAAACAACTTAGAGAACTAACCACATATCTTCTGTGGATGTCACTTGTGCAAATTCTTCTGTCTCTTCATGGAATCCCTGCAAGACTCTATTACCTTGAGATCAGGGCCAAATCATCACTTCTAGGACTCCTTGCTCTTTTTTTACACTGAAGATAGTTCTTAAAGGGTACCTGTCAGCAGGATTGTGCACAGTAACCTACAGACAGTGTCAGCTTGGTGCCGTTATACTGATTAAAATCATACCTTGGTTGATGAAATCCGTCTTGTGATTGTTGTTTATTCTTTATTTTCAATTTTGAGTTAATGATATGCCCGTGCTTCGATCACAGCATGATTGTGCTGGAGGTGCTGAAATATCAGCACCTTCCAACTAATCCCCACAGGACCTGGGCGCTGCTACTTATTAACCCCCCCAAAAGCTGCGATCGAGAGGAATTGCAACATTTAGAAGTGTCAGAAGCTCCCTTTGACTTCCGATCGGCGCCCTAGCGGTTTCATTGCCGAGGCCTGATTGTTGCCATGGTGATCCCCGAGACACCAATCTATGGAAAGTTTCTGAGACCATGCTGGTGTATGGCAATGCATTATACCTGCGATCAAAGTAAAAAGAGGACTAAGACAAAAAGTTAAAAAAAAAAAAAAACAAAGCATAATAATAATAAAAAATAAATATTACACTTATAAATACACATTTTTATGAAAAAAAAAAACTACACACATTTGGTATTGCCGAGTCCAGAACGACCCGATCTAAATAAGGGTCACTAGTTAAGCCCTTCAGTGAACGACGTAAAAAAAATGTGGAAAACTATGCTTTCTCATCATACCACTGGGAAAAAAGTGGAATAAAACAAAATAAAAAGACGAATGGACGAATGTAAATAAAAATGGTATTTCTGAAAACATCATCTTGTCCTGTAAAAAACCCACAATACAGTTCCATCAGAGTGATACCTCTCAGAATATAGCAATGCAAAAATTATACTTTTTTCTATAAAAGTTTTTATTGTATAAAAGCTCAAAAACATTAAAAAATTACATAAATGAAGCATCACTGTAATCGTACTGACCCAAAAATAAAGCTGTCTTATCAATTTTACCACATGCAGAACTGCATTAAAAAAACAATTCCTGAATTGCTGTTTTTTTGTTTATTCTGTCTCCCAAAAATTGGAATAGAAAGCGATCAAAAAATGTCATGTGCCCAAAAATGTCATGTGCCCAAAAATGGTATCAATAAAAATGTCAACTCATTATGCAAAATAAAAAAAAATCCAAACACATGAGTCTTTCGGAAAAAATATAGAAAAATCATAGCTCTCAAAATATGACTATGCAAATGCAAACAAAAAAGAGTCTTTTAGGCCTCCTTCACACGTGGTTATTTTGATACTAAAAAAAAACAGTACTGGTGAGACCCATGGTCAGAGTTCGTGTGCCATCCATGTGTACATATGTGACATCTGTGTGTCCATGCTCTGTCAGTGTGACAAGTATGGAATGAAATGCAGCATAGAAATTAAACAGTGTTACTTATGACTTGTGGTGGTGGATTCAAACCATAAATTTGATACATTTTCCAGTGTTTTTCTGTACTGCACATTAAGGCATTCTGGTTCACTCTCCTCAGTCCCACAAGGTCATTGCCTCGGGGTAACCCTTGACTCTTATCTTTCCGAAACGTTTCTTTGACTTTTTTCATTCCGTACTTAACCCAAGAGTGTAGGCCCCAACCACGGATCTCTATGCTGACGATCTGGCTAATTATTTAAAAAGAAAAAACTGACCATATCTGACAGGAAATTATCTCCCAATCACCTCATACCATGCACTGTCCTCCCTCCGCCAATGCATCTAGCTCACTCTCTGATTTTGAACCAGTCACAGAAGATGAAGTAATGAGGCTCCTTGCATCTTTTCACCCTACCACTTGCACCAGTGACCCCATCCCATCACATCTCCTCCAGTCCCTTTCCCCTGCTGTCACCACTCACCTAACAAAAATATTCAACCTCTCACTCTCTTCTGGTATCTTTCCTTCCTCATCTAAGCATGCCATCATACAGCCATTACTTAAAAAACCATCCCTTGACCAAAACTGTGCCGCGAACTATAGACCTGTTTCTAATCTTCCCTTGATCTCTAAACTCCTGAGGTTAACATCCTCATTAATCAGAACCTCCCACTCCCGTCTCCAAGACTTTTCACGAGCCGTGCCAATTCTTTGGAATGCGCTACCCAGGCTAGTACGATTAATCCCCAAACCCCACAGTTTTAAGCGTGCCTTAAAAACTCATTTGTTCAGACTGGCCTATCGCCTCAACGCATTAGCGTAACTATCCCTGTGTGGCTCATTTCTAAATTTTTTAACACAACCAGGTTCCTGGCATCATGTTCTCACATGCTTTTTGCATTTAATAGCCCTCTGTGTCTGTACTGTTACATATTTCGACTTGTGAGAATCATGTGGGAATAGTGGATGAGGGCAGGTATATCTCGCCCAGATTCCTTTCCTATGTGGCCTAGTCTGGTCAGTATCGCACCTGCTTGCTAATGAATAATGGGAGGTGGATATAAAAGGATGCCAGGTGGTTGTGTGAGTGTCTCAGCCTGGGAACACAGAGAGCTTGTCTGTGTGAGAGACACACGTGAGTGGAAGCAGTGCCCACTGCAACTGTGGTTTGGCTGGACGGGAGAAGCCCGCCAGTTGGTAGTTAGGTTGTACTTTGTTTAGTTAGTGCCGGACAGGCAAGGATTTGTTTTATGTTTTATTTCTTTATGCATTGCTTTCACCATTAATAAACCTGACCCAGGGTCAGTTATACCCGAATCCCAGCTCTGCACCTGAGTTTCATGCTGAACGCACGTGACCTTTGACCCCAGCAAAGGCGATCCCGGAGTGTTTTATCACATTGTGGTGGAGAATGCGGGCATCACGTTGCAAGCATGAGCATGGAGGACGTGGTGAAAGCGCTGGTACAGTCCACCGCCGTCCAGCAAGAAGCTAATCGGGTGATGATGGCCCAGCTGAAGGAGTTGGTGAACATGACAGTTACCGATCGTTCGCTTCTCCAGCAGGTGGCGCAGCGCTTGGCAAGCTTACCTGAGCTTAACCTGGAAGCCGAGTCGAGAGTGATTCACGTGAGTCGGTATTGGCAGAAGATGACGACCGAAGATGACGTCGAGGCATACCTGACCACGTTTGAACGGACGGCGGTGCGAGAAAAATGGCCGAAGGCACGATGGGCCGGCCTGATTGCCCCGTTTCTTTCCGGTGAGGCCCAAAAGGCTTATTATGACTTAGAGCCTGAAGCCGCGCAGGACTTTGACAAATTGAAAGCCGAGATCTTGGCCCGGCTGGGAGTGACGACCGCTGTCCGTGCACAGAGAGTGCATCAATGGACTTATCAGCCGGATAAACCACCGCGGTCACAGATGTTCGACCTGATCCACGTGACGAAGAAGTGGCTACAACCCGAGGTGCTGACAGCGCCAGAGATAATCCAGAGAGTCGTCATGGACAAGTACCTGAGAGCTCTACCGCCAGCCCTGAGGAAGTGGGTAAGCCATGGAAATCCTACGACGGCAGATCAACTGGTGGATCTGGTTGAACGTTACTCCGTGGCGGAAGGACTCCGAGACGACGTTACCCCACCTCGTTCTTCATCATCTCCCCGTGGAACCGGTAAGACTGTTCCAGGGAGTAGGGGAGATGGAAAAATCCCTAAGACAGTGGGGGAGGAAAATGGGACTGCCCGCACTGCGAGGCCGAGAGTAACGAACTATGGTCTAAGCAAGGGGCCCATTAGGTGTTTCCGCTGCCAAGAGATGGGACATATTGCTGCGAACTGTCCGGTCACTACTGAACCCATGCAGTGCGACGTCACAGACTCTTAAAACCGCATGTCTATGGTTGCACGGGTAGTGAGTGTGAATGCCGGTCAAAAGGATGCGGAAAAACACTTGTGTGATTTAACTGTTGATGGCAAAAATGTGGTGGCATTGTTAGACTCGGGAAGTGTGGTGACTCTGGTGAAGGCCAGTCTGGTGTCAGCCCCGACTGGACCATCAGACAAATTTTCTGTAACGTGTGTGCATGGAGACACCTGTTCGTACCTCACCACGGTCATATGCATTACTACTTCCTATGGGTCTGTGCAACATAAAGTGGGACTCGTCCCGGCGTTATTGCATGATGTTATCCTGGGCCGGGATTTTCCCCACTTCTGGCAATTGTGGGATAATCAGTTGATGCCCTTGGGTAATCGTGTACATGATTCTTCTCCCAGGGAGCGTGGGGGTCCCGAACCCCTGGAAGAGGTCTCCCCGGAAGACTCGGGGGAAGAGTCTGCGGGAAATGACCTGCCGTTCCCGTTTTCAGTCATGGCGGGTGATACGGAGGAGACCGGGGAAGAGGAGGAGGCCGACAGCCGTCCACCTCCCCGTTTGCCGGATTTGGAAGTTCAGAAAGATGACTTCCAAAGCGAGCAAATAAAGGATCCTACCCTTTCTCAGGCTAGGACAAATGTAAAAGTGATAAACGGGGTACCCGTAGAACCTGGCTCTAGGCTGGCATATCCTTACATGGTTCTGGAGAATGATTTACTCTATCAGATAGAGAAAAAGGGGGAAGGTACGGTGCAACTATTAGTCGTGCCAAAACCCTACCGGCGGCAGGTGCTGGACCTGGCCCACGGACATGTGATGGGAGGTCACCTGGGAGTCCAGAAAACCACCGAAAGGATATTACACTGTTTTGTTTGGCCAGGCATGCATCACGATATTCGTGTATATTGTGAGTCTTGTCCTGACTGCCAAGCCTCTGCACCTAAGCCCCGGTTCTGTAGCCCTTTGGTACCCCTACCTATTATTGAAGTCCCGTTTGAGAGGATTGGGATGGATTTAGTTGGGCCCCTTCCACGGTCTGCACGTGGACACCAACATATCCTGGTCATCTTGGATTATGCCACTCGTTACCCGGAGGCCATCCCTTTGCGTAACACGGCCACCAAGACGATTGCCAAGGAACTGGTGCATGTGTTTAGTCGGGTCGGTATACCAAAACAGATACTCACCGACCAGGGGACCCCCTTTATGTCCAGGGTAATGAAGGAGCTCTGCCTATTGTTACAAATCGAACCGTTACGCACATCCGTGTATCATCCTCAAACAGACGGGTTGGTCGAACGGTTCAATAAAACTCTGAAGCAGATGCTGAGAAAGGTGATAGACAAGGATGGGAAGAACTGGGACTATTTACTTCCGTATTTGCTTTTTGCCATCAGGGAAGTACCCCAGTCTTCCACGGGATTCTCGCCTTTCGAGTTATTGTACGCCCGACGTCCTCGCGGACTGTTAGACATTGCAAAAGAAACCTGGGAGGGTCAGGTCACTCCGTTTAAAACGGTGATAGATCACGTCACACAAATGCAGGACCGTATTGCGGCTGTTATGCCTATAGTCAAAGAACACATGATGCAGGCTCAAGGAGCCCAAAAAAGAATCTATGATAGGGGCGCCAAGATCCGTACGTTTGCACCCGGAGATAGGGTGTTGATCCTGGTCCCCACGGTGGACAGTAAGTTCCTGGCAAAGTGGCAGGGCCCCTTTGAGATCAAGGAAAGAGTTGGTGAAGTAAACTACAAAGTATACCAGGCAGGTAAACGGAAACCTGAACAGATTTATCATGTAAATCTGATAAAGCCCTGGAAGGATCGGTCTGCCTTATCAGCGGAGCTGGCCCGTCCTGTCTGCCCGCATACCGTGCCGGAGGTACGGGTTGCAGAGACTCTCTCGGAGCGGCAAAAGACTGAGGTCAGGCAGTTTCTACTTCACAACCAAAAGTTTTTCTCAGGAAAACCCGGGCAGACTATGCTAATGAAACATGACATCGTAACGGAACCTGGTGTCACAGTTCACGTAAAGCCCTACCGAATCCCGGAAGCGCGCCGTGAAGCCGTTTCCCGAGAAGTGAAGGCAATGTTAGAGTTAGGAGTCATTGAGGAATCGCACAGTGCGTGGTCCAGCCCGATTGTGCTAATTCCTAAACCGGACGGCACCATCCAGTTCTGCAATGACTTCAGGAAACTGAATGCGGTCTCAAAATTTGATGCCTATCCTATGCCCCGGGTCGACGAGTTAATAGATCGGTTAGGAAAAGCCCGGTATATTACGACCCTAGAGCTAACAAAGGGGTATTGGCAGATCCCTCTGGCTGAGGCGGCCAGAGAAAAGACGGCATTTGCTACGCCGGAAGGTTTATTTCAGTATGTGTATATGCCGTTTGGACTGCACGGGGCACCGGCGACCTTCCAGAGACTGATGGATCGAGTCTTGAGGCCACATAGGCGGTACGCTTCGGTCTATTTGGACGACATTGTCATTTACAGCTTGGACTGGGAGACTCATCTCCAGAAAGTACAAGCTGTGATTGACGACCTGTGGGAGGCAGGTCTAACCGCGAACCCCAAGAAATGTCACATCGGGCTAGAAGAAGCCCGGTATTTGGGGTATGTAATTGGGAGGGGTGTTGTTAAACCCCAGGTTGATAAGATTCAGGCAGTTCAGGACTGGCCGCAACCTGTCAACAAGAAGCAGGTACAAGCCTTCCTGGGGATCGCCGGCTATTATCACCGGTTCATACCCAATATTGCAGCCATCGCTACCCCCCTGATGGATCTTACAAAAGGGAAAGACTCCGTCATGATTAAATGGAGTTTAGCGGCTGAAGAAGCCTTCCATAGCCTAAAACGGGGACTTTACTTTCAGCCCGTACTGGTGACTCCGGACTTCTGCAGCGAGTTTGTGGTACAAACAGATGCCTCTGATACCGGTATCGGGGCTGTACTCTCACAAGTGAGGGACGGAGTGGAACACCCAGTCCTCTATCTCAGCAGGAAGCTGAATAAACACGAGCAAAGGTATGCAGTCGTAGAAAAAGAGTGCCTCACCATTAAGTGGGCTCTAGAGGCCCTCAAATATTACCTGGTGGGCCGAAAGTTCAGGCTGATCACTGACCATGCCCCTCTCAAGTGGATGCACTTGAACAAGGAACGGAATAGCCGGGTGACCCGGTGGTTCCTTGCCCTGCAGGCCTACACTTTTACGGTGGAGCACCGCCCAGGGGTACAGATGGGAAATGCAGATGCCCTGTCCCGAGTGCACTGTTTGGCGGGTTTCATTGCTTGACCGGAGTGGTCTGAGCAGAGGGGGGGGGGGATATGTGAGAATCATGAGGGAATAGTGGATGAGGGCAGGTATATCTCGCCCAGATTCCTTTCCTATGTGGCCTAGTCTGGTCAGTATCGCACCTGCTTGCTAATGAATAATGGGAGGTGGATATAAAAGGATGCCAGGTGGTTGTGTGAGTGTCTCAGCCTGGGAACACAGAGAGCTTGTCTGTGTGAGAGACACACGTGAGTGGAAGCAGTGCCCACTGCAACTGTGGTTTGGCTGGACGGGAGAAGCCCGCCAGTTGGTAGTTAGGTTGTACTTTGTTTAGTTAGTGCCGGACAGGCAAGGATTTGTTTTATGTTTTATTTATTTATGCATTGCTTTCACCATTAATAAACCTGACCCAGGGTCAGTTATACCCGAATCCCAGCTCTGCGCCTGAGTTTCATGCTGAACGCACGTGACCTTTGACCCCAGCAAAGGCGATCCCGGAGTGTTTTATCACAGACTGTTAACTGGTTCATGCAGCAACAGGAACACCCGATTCTTAAAGTAGGGAAGGTCCAAACCATAAAAACAATAAAAGCAATTGTTACCATCCACCTTTCATGTCTCCCCTTTTCCCTTATAGATTGTAAGCATGCAAGCAGGGCCTTCATTCCTCTTGGTATCTGTTTTGATCTATGTGTTTATTGCTATGCTATGCTGTAATATCTATTGTCTGTACAAGTCCCCTCTATAATGTAAAGTGCTGTGGAATATGTTGGCACTATAGAAATAAAATTATTATTATTATTATTATTATTATTAAAGCACATATTCAAGCTGTTTCCACTTCCTGCCGACTCCAACTCAAAAACATTTAACTGATTCGTACATTTCTTAACCAAGAATCTGCAAAAACCACTAGTGCATGCCCTCTTCATCTCCCGCCTCGACTACTGAAACCTCCTGCTCTGTGGCCTCCCTTCTAACACTCCTGCACCCCTCCAATCTATCCTTAACTCTACTTCCTGACTAATCCACCTGTCCCCCTGCTATTCTCCAGCCTCTCCCCTCTATCAATCCCTGCACTGGCTCCATATTACCCAGAGACTCCAGTTCAAAACCCTAACCATGACATACAAAGCCATCCACCACCTGTCTCCTTTATACATCTGTGACAGAGTCTCCCAGTACTTACCTGTATGCAACCTCTGATCGTCACAAGGTCTCTTTCTCTACTCCCCTCTCTCTCCTTTTCCCACAATTGCATACAAGATTTCTCCTGTACATCTCCCCTTACTCTGGAACTCTCTTCAACAAAAATATTTGACACTTGCTTATAGTGGAAATCTTCAAAAGGAACCTGAAGACCTATGTTTCCGACAAGCCTACAACCTGCAGTAACCATCGCTCCACCAGACTGCTACACAACCAGCTCCACCCTCATCTACTGTAACCTCACCCATCCCTTGTAAACTGTGAACCCTCATGGGCGGGGTCCTGTTGTGAGTTCATTTTTCCCTTCACCATTGAGGTCTGATGAACTCCCTCCTCTGGTGAAGGAAGGTAGTGAGGCTGATTACCAAACACCTGGGCAGCTAGATGATGACTGGGTGGCTGGAATTGAGAACTGGATATAAGGCTGCCGACGCCCTTCTTCCTGGCTGGTGATTTTCCTGCTGGATTCTTGGAGACCAGTCTGATTCCTGCATCTCAAAGCTAAGTTTTTCTGCTCTGCTTTGTACTCTTCAGTTTTGTTTTTGTTTTGCCTTGTTTTCTGGGAGTTCTGCCATCCCCGGCCGGGGGTGAGCTGAATTCCATTTTTGTCTCTGATCTGTTGATCTTTTGCTCTGTCTTCAGAATATACCTGAGTGCTGATATAGTCTTTTGAAGCCTAGCGACTTCAGGGCCAGTTTTTCCTATCAGTCGGTTGGCCCATTTTGATAGGGTTTTTGCGGATGGCAGACAGCAGCTTTCCTATCCTGTCCTATGTAGTTAGCTTGGGCCCCATCATTTGCTCAACCTATCTTTCTATCTGTGTTAGTGTCTTCATCTTGCTTCACCGTCATTATATGTTGGGGGCTGCCTATTGCTTTGGGGTCTGCTCTGGGGCAGTTTAGTTTTTCCCCTTTCTGTCTTTAGGCTATGTAGTTCTCCGGCTGTGATCGAGGGGTCTAGGGCACCGTAGGAACCCCCCACGGCTACTGCTAGTTGTTGTGGATAGGTCCAGGGGTCTGCAATCCGATAGCTGCCAACCTCTCTGGTTTTCCTGAACTTAGCTGGTAATTTGTTTTTTCCTCCTTCGGTGACTTATCATAACAGAATCACCAGCCATACCGCAGATCCTAGGGTACTCAATAGCAGGAAAGAATTGTTAAAAAAAAAAAAAATGGGAAAAAAAAAAGTGTCAGAATTTTTTTTTTGTGTGTGCATATTTTTTCCTCTATATCTCTGAGGCCGTAGGGGCAATTTTTCTCTCAATGGAGATGAAGCAATTGTCTGATCATGTGGAGCAGCTCGCTGCTGAACTGCGGGGAATTTCTGCCTATCTTGCTCATTCACATGCTGCTGAACCAAAGATTCCCACTCCTGTTGTGTTTTTTGGGGATCGGTCTAAATTCTTGAATTTCAAGAATAATTGTAAATTATTTTTTGCCTTGAAGCCTAACTCATCGGGGAACTCCGTGCAGCAGGTTAAAATTGTCATCTCTTTGCTGCGCGGCGATCCCCGGGATTGGGCGTTTTCTTTGAAACCTGATGATCCTATTCTGAATAATGTGAACGCATTTTTTCAAGCCTTGGGGTTGTTGTATGATGAACTTAATGTTATTGATCAGGCTGAAAAGACCCTGTAGGCATTAAGTCAGGGTCGGGATTCGGCAGAGTTGTACTGTCAAAAATTCCGAAAGTGGGCGGTCCTTACTACCTGGAATGGTGGTGCCTTGGCAGCCCTCTTTTGGCGGGGTTTGTCAGAAACTGTAAAAGATACTATGGTGGGATTTCCTGTTCCCTCTGGTCTTGACGATTCTATGTCATTAGCCATTCAGGTGGATCGGCGTTTACGTGAACGCCAAACTCCACGAGAGATGTTGCCATCTGTTCAACAAATGTCTGAACCTATGCAATGTGATAGAGTTTTGTCTAGGGCGCAACGTCAGGAGTTCAGAAGGCGTAATAAGCTGTGTTTTTTTGTGGAGATGCCTCGCATATTATTTCTGTCTGCCCTAAACGAGAGAAACGTTGTGCACACACGTTTTCTGTGGGTGGTGTTCAACCTAAGTTTCTTCTGGCAATTACTCTGATCTGCTCCCTGTCCACATTTTCCGCCAAGGCTTTTGTGGATTCAGGAGCAGCTCTTAAAATGATGGACTTGGATTTTGCTAAACGTTGTGGATTTCCTATGACACCTCTCCCTTTGAGGGGTATTGATGCTACTCCTTTGGCGAAGAATAAACCTCAGTTTTGGACCCAGGTGGCAATGTGGGTCGCCCCAGACCATCAAGAAAATTGCAAATTTTTGGTGTGGCATAATTTGCATGATACCATTGTTCTGGGGTTTCCCTGGTTGCAAATCCATAATCCAGTTCTGGATTGGAAATCTGTTATGATTGAGTCACCGTAGGAGGCAAAAATAGAAATGCTATCTAAGTCCAGAAAACCAGAGAAGTTGGCAGCTATCGGATTGCAGACCCCTGAACCTATCAACACAACTAGCAGTAGCCGTGGGGGGCTCCTACGATGCCCTAGGCCCCTCGATCACAGCCGGAGGACTACATAGCCTAAAGACAGAAAGGGAAATCTAAACTGCCCCAGAGCAGACCCCAAAGCAAAAGGCAGCCCCCAACATATAATGACGGTGAAGCAAGAAGAAAGAACAAAACACAGACAGAAAGATAGACTGAGCAAAGATGGGGCCCCAGCTAGCTTAGATTGGAAAGGACAGGAAGGCTGCTGTCTGCAATCCGTGAAAAACCCTATGAAAATAAGAGCCAACAACTGACAGTAAAAAAGGCCCTGAAGACGCTAGGCTTCAAAAAAGGCTATGTCAGTACTCAGGAATATTCTGAAGACAGAGCAACAGGCAAAAGGAGATTCAGCTCACCCCAGCAGGGAATGGCAGAATCCAGAAAAGCAAGGAAAACAAAACACTAATGCAAAAAGGCAAAGCACAAATCTTAGCTTTAGATGAGCAGGAATCAGACTGGTTTCCTAGAAGTCCAAAGAGAAATCACCCGCAGGCCAGAAGGGCGTCGGCAGCCTTATATCCAGTCATTAACTCCATTCACCCAGTCATCATCATCAGCCCCAGGTGTTTGAAAATCAGGCTCACTACCTTTCTTCACCAGAAGAGGGAGTTCCTCGGGCCTCAGTAGTGAAGGGGAAAATGAACTCACAACAGTACCTCCCCCTTGAGGAGGGGTCACCGAACCCTCAACCACGCCACCAGGGCGATCAGGGTGAGCCCGATGAAAGGCACGCACCAATCTTTTGGCATGAATATCAGAGGCAGAGACCCAGGAATTATCCTCCTGACCATAACCCTTCCACTTAACCAAATACTGGTGTCTCCGTCTAGCCAGACGGGAATCCAGTACTTCCTCTACCTCATATTCCATGTTACCTTCAACCAATACAGGGTCTGGAGGTGCAACCCCCGGAACAACAGGTTCAACAAACCTCTTCAACAAAGATTTATGGAACACATTATGGATTTTAAATGTGACAGGAAGAGCCAACCGAAAAGAGACCGGATTAATAATCTCCAAAATCTTGTAAGGTCCAATAAATCTAGGCTTAAACTTAGGAGAAGCCACCTTCATAGCAATATTTTTTGATGATAACCACACCATATCACCAACCTTAAACTGGGGACCAATGGTCCTATGTCGGTTGGAAAACCGCTGGGCCTTTTCCTGGGAGAGAGATAACTTATCCACCACTTGGTCCCAGATCTGGTGCATTCTCTCCACCACAGTGTCAACACCTGGGCAGGCAGAGGGCTCCACCTGCCCTGAAGAAAATCGAGGATGAAACCCAAAGTTACAAAAAAAAGGTGACATCAAAGTGGCAGAACTAGCTCTATTATTTAAAGCAAATTCGGCCAAGGGCAAAAATGAAACCCAATCATCCTGATCAGCAGAAATAAAACATCTCAAATATGACTCCAAGGTCTGGTTTGTTCTGTCTGCCCATTGGTCTGAGGGTGAAAAGCAAAGGAGAAGGACAACTGAATTCCCAGCTTGGAACAGAAAGTTCTCCAAAATCTAGACACAAACTGGACTCCTCTGTCAGATACAATGTTCTCAGGAATCCCGTGCAAGCGAACCACCTGTTGTAAAAACAGGGGCACCAATTCAGAGGAAGACGGCAACTTAGGGAGTGGTACAAGATGAACCATCTTAGAGAACCTATCACAAATCACCCAAATAACAGTCATCCTTTGAGAGACAGGCATATCAGAGATGAAATCCATTGAAATATGGGTCCATGGCCTCTTGGGGACAGGCAAAGGCATCAACAACCCACTAGAGCGAGAACACGATTTAGACCGGGAGCACGTCCCACAGGACTGCACAAAATTCCTGACATCACAAGACAAGGAGGGCCACCAAAAAGACCGACTCACCAGATCTCTAGTACCAAAAATACCTGGATGACCAGCCAAAGCAGAGCAATGAACTTCAGACATCACTCTCTTCTTCCACTGGTCAGGAACATACAACTTTCCACTGGGACAACGCTCAGGTTTGTCCTCCTGGAACTCTTCCAGAGCACGTCTCAAATCGGGCGAGATGGCAGAAAGAACTACCCCTTCGCCTAAGATGGTAGCAGGCTTGGTCACCACAGGAGAATCAGCAAAGAAGCTCCTAGAGAGGGCGTCAGCCTTGACATTCTTAGTTCCAGGAAGAAAAGAAAACACAAAATCAAAACGTGTAAAAAACAAGGCCCACCTAGCCTGTCTAGGGTTCAAGCGCTTAGCCGACTCTAGGTAAATCAAAGTCTTGTGGTCAGTGAGGACCACGACTTGATGCTTAGCTCCCTCCAACCAATGTCTCCACTCCTCAAATGCCCATTTCATGGCTAACAGTTCCCGATTCCCCACATCATAGTTACGTTCAGATGGAGAGAACTTTCGGGAAAAGAAAGCACAGGGATTCATTTTAGATGTTACAGGATCCTTTTGGGACAAAACAGCTCCTGCACCAATCTCAGAAGCATCCACCTCTACCTGGAACGGAAGTGAGACATCAGGTTGCCGCAAAACCGGGGCGGAGGTGAATCTTCGCTTCAGCTCCTGAAAGGAAGAAACAGCCTCCGGAGACCAATTTAACACATCAGCACCCTTCTTAGTCAAATCAGTCAATGGCTTGGCAATACTAGAAAATTTTGCTATAAATTTCCGATAAAAATTAGCAAAACCCAAAAACTTCTGGAGGGCCTTCAACGAAGTGGGCTGAACCCAATCGTAAATGGCCTGTACCTTGGCCGGGTCCATTTCAATAGTTGACGGGGACAAAATAAATCCCAAAAAAGAAATCCTCTGTACTCCAAAAAGGCATTTAGATCCTTTGACATACAGGGAATTCTCCCTCAAGATCCGGAACACAGTCCGAACATGTTCCACATGAGAATCCCAATCCTTGGAGAAGATCAAAATATCATCCAGATAGATAATCAAAAATTTATCGACAAAATAATAATAATAATAATCTTTATTTATATAGCGCCAACATATTCCGCAGCGCTTTACAGTTGAACAGTTTCAAACACAACAGTCATAAGTAACAAAGTTAACAATACATAATATTAAAGCGAAATAAGACGACCCTGCTCGTGGGAGCTTACAATCTACAATGAGGTGGGGGAGATACAAAGCACAGGTTTGTATTTACAATGATGTATTTACAATGATGGTCCAGTCATCTTCAGGGGGTGGGGGTTAGATGGAGATAGTGAATGGGCTACACACACACACAAACATAACATGACTTTGATTACTGAATGTGATAGGCCGCTCTGAACAAATGTGTTTTGAGCGAGCGCCTAAAACTATGCAAATTGTGGATGGTCCTAATATCTTGGGGTAGAGCATTCCAGAGAATTGACGCAGCACGGGAGAAGTCTTGCAGTCGGGAGTGGGAGGTATGGATTAGGGCAGAGGTTAGTCGAAAGTCATTTGCAGAGCGCAGCGGTCGATTAGGCCGATAGACAGAAATGTGGGAGGAGATGTAAAGGGGTGCCGCACTGTGGAGAGCTGTGTGGGTGAGAACAAGTACTTTGAATTGTACCCTGTAATGAATTGGCAGCCAGTGTAACGACTGGCGAAGAGCGGACGCGTCTGAGTAACGATTAGCCAGATGGACAACCCTGGCTGCTGCATTAAGGATAGACTGGAGAGGGGAGAGTCGAGTGAGAGGGAGGCCAATTAATAGAGCATTACAGTAGTCCAGGCGGGAGTGGATCAGGGCGACAGTGAGAGTTTTTGTTGTTTCCATGGTGAGAAAAGGGCGGATTCTAGAGATGTTCTTTAGGTGTAAGCGTAAGGTGTAAGACAAAATCTCGGAAAATATCGTTCATGAAGCACTGGAAGACAGAAGGGGCATTAGTGAGCCCAAAAGGCATCACCAGGTACTCAAAATGTCCCTCCGGAGTATTAAACGCCGTCTTCCATTCATCCCCATGCTTAATGCGAATAAAATTATACGCCCCCCTGAGGTCAAGCTTGGTAAACCAGCAAGCACCTTTAACTCTGGAGAATAGATCAGAAATCAGGGGTAACGGATACTGATATTTAACAGTAATTTTGTTGAGAGCACGATAATCAATACAAGGTCTTAATGATCCATCCTTTTTGGCTTCAAAAAAAAAACCAGCACCTAAGGGTGACGAGGATGGTCTAATATGACCCTTCTCCAACGCCTCCTTAATATAGGATCGCATAGCCTCGTGCTCGGGTACAGATAAATTGAAGAGCCGACCCTTGGGAAATTTACACCCCGGGCTCAGTTCAATTGCACAGTCATAACTCCTATGAGGAGGCAGAGACGCAGACTCATTCTCACTAAATACATCATAAAAGTCCGCCAAATAATCAGGAACATCATGCGACTGAGGAGAGGTGGAAAACACCGGAGCCTCACTAAAGGCACACCGACAACCCCAACTCACCACAGCCACAGATTTCCAATCCAAAACTGGATTATGAATTTGTAACCAGGGAAACCCCAGAACAATAGTATCATGCAGATTATGTAACACCAAAAACCTGCAATTTTCTTGATGGTCTGGGGCGACCCGCATTACCACCTGGGTCCAAAACTGAGGTTTATTTTTAGCCAAAGGAGTAGCATCAATCCCCCTCAAAGGGATAGGCGTCTGCAGAGGTGTCATCGGAAATCCACAACGTTTAGCAAAATCCAAGTCCATTAGGTTTAGAGCTGCTCCCGAATCCACAAAAGCCTTGGCGGAAAATGTGGACAGGGAGCAGATCAGAGTAATAGCCAGAAGAAACTTAGGTTGAACACCACCAACAGAAAACGTGTGTGCAAGGCGTTTCTCGCGTTTAGGACAGACAGAAATAATATGCGAGGCATCGCCACAGAAAAAACACAACTTATTACGCCTTCTGAACTCCTGACTCTGCTCTCTGGAAAAAACTCTATCACATTGCATAGGTTCAGACATCTGTTCAACAGGTGGCAACACCTCTCGTGCAGCTCTGCGTTCGCGCAAACGCCGATCAACCTGAATGGCTAAAGACATAGAATCGTCAAGACCAGAGGGAACAGGAAATCCCACCATAGTATCTTTTACGGCTTCTGACAACCCCTTCCGAAAGAGAGCAGCCAAGGCATTATCATTCCAGGTAGTAAGTACTGCCCACTTTCGGAATTTTTGACAGTACAATTCTGCAGAATCACGACCCTGGTTCAATGCCAGCAGGGTCTTTTCAGCCTGATCAATGGCATTAGGTTCGTCATACAACAACCCCAAGGCCTGAAAAAATGCGTTCACATTAGTCAGAATAGGATCATCTGGTTTCAAAGAAAACGCCCAATCCTGGGGATCGCCATGCAGCAAAGAGATGACAATTTTAACCTGCTGCGCGGAGCTCCCTGACAAGTTAGGCTTCAAGGCAAAAAATAATTTACAATTATTTTTGAAATTCAAAAATTTAGACCGATCCCAAAAAATACATCAGGTGTAGGAATCTTTGGTTCAGCAGCATGTGAATGAGCAAGGTAGGCGGAAATTCCCCGCACTTCCGCAGCGAGCTGCTCCACACGATCAGACAATTGCTTTATCTCCATTGAGAGAAAAAAAAATTCCCCCTACGGCCTCAGAGATATAGAGGAAAAAATATACACATTTTTTTTTTTTTTTTTTATACAATTCTTTCCTGCAATTGAGTACCCTAGGATCTGCGGTATGGCGGGTGATTCTGTTATGATTGAGTCACCGTAGGAGGCAAAAATAGAAATGCTAGCTAAGTCCAGAAAACCAGAGAAGTTGGCGCAGCTATCGGATTGCAGACCCCTGAACCTATCAACACAACTAGCAGTAGCCGTGGGGGGCTCCTACGATGCCCTAGGCCCCTCGATCACAGCCGGAGGACTACATAGCCTAAAGACAGAAAGGGAAATCTAAACTGCCCCAGAGCAGACCCCAAAGCAAAAGGCAGCCCCCAACATATAATGACGGTGAAGCAAGAAGAAAGAACAAAACACAGACAGAAAGATAGACTGAGCAAAGATGGGGCCCCAGCTAGCTTAGATAGGAAAGGATAGGAAGGCTGCTGTCTGCAATCCGTGAAAAACCCTATGAAAATAAGAGCCAACAACTGACAGTAAAAAAGGCCCTGAAGACGCTAGGCTTCAAAAAAGGCTATGTCAGTACTCAGGAATATTCTGAAGACAGAGCAACAGGCAAAAGGAGATTCAGCTCACCCCAGCAGGGAATGGCAGAATCCAGAAAAGCAAGGAAAACAAAACACTAATGCAAAAAGGCAAAGCACAAATCTTAGCTTTAGATGAGCAGGAATCAGACTGGTTTCCTAGAAGTCCAAAGAGAAATCACCCGTAGGCCAGAAGGGCGTCGGCAGCCTTATATCCAGTCATTAACTCCACTCAGCCAGTCATCATCATCAGCCCCAGGTGTTTGACAATCAGGCTCACTACCTTTCTTCACCAGAAGAGGGAGTTCCTCGCGCCTCAGTAGTGAAGGGGAAAATGAACTCACAACAGAAATCTTTGTGGTGAGTTGGGGTTATCGGTGTGCCCTTAGTGATGCTCCTGTTTTCTCCACCTCTCCCCAGTCGTATGATGTTCCTGACCAGTGGAGGAAGAGAGTGATGTCTGAAGTTTATTGCTCTGCATTGGCTGGTCATCCAGGTATTTTTGGTACTAGAGATCTGGTGAGTCGGTCTTTTTGGTGGCCCGCCTTGTCTCATGATGTCAGGAATTTTGTGCAGTCCTGTGGGACTTGCTCCCGGTCTAAACCTTGTTCTCGCTCTAGTGGCTTGTTGATGCCTTTGCCGGTGCCCAGGAGGCCATGGACCCATATTTCAATGGATTTTATCTCTGATATGCCTGTCTCTCAGAGAATGACTGTTATTTGGGTGATTTGTGATAGATTCTCTAAGATGGTCCATCTTGTACCACTCCCTAAGTTGCCATCTTCCTCTGAGTTGGTGCCCTTGTTTTTGCAACAGGTGGTTCGCTGGCACGGGATTCCTGAGAACATTGCATCTGACAGAGGAGTTGTCAGAGACACCGCACTGAACTTGCTCACTGAGCCAGTGCGCGTGCCCCGAGTAAGCGAAAGCGTGCTCAAAGCTACCTGTGGAGCGGGCAGCAACCGAATAGATGCGTACTTCAGAGCTGCAGGGCCTGAAGCACGTGACTGCTAGAGGCGTGGCTTAAACTCCACAGAGCTAGGAGCTGCAAGACAATTCCTAGCAGAGTAACTGTGAGACAAAGTTACCAAGGGGCATAGACAGGGAGAATAGTCAGAACGTAGCCAATGAGTCACACACAGAGATAGCTGCAAGGTACCAGAGGGGTGAGCAGAGAGTGGTCAGGTCACAGGCAATGGGTCATACACAGATAATAACGCAGTACAAAATCAACAGGCAAACTCACAACGGGAAACAGAATCGGGTCAGAACCATATAAACAAGCTATAGCAATAAACAGGCACACGGGGGTCAGCACACTAGACCAAAAGTAAAAGTATAACTGGCAGGGATTGAAGCTACCCAGAGGTTTATGAAGCTCTCCCAGAACCAGAAAGAGGCCACAATCATTAACCCCAAGTGTGCAGGTCAAAACCTGCACAGAGCTCCAGACATTAACCCCCGGTGTGCAGCTCAAAAACCTGCATTGGGATCATGACAGGAGTTCAGTTTGTGTCTAGATTTTGTAGGACTTTCTGTTCCAAGCTGGGAATTCAGTTGTCCTTCTCCTCTGCGTTTCACCCTCAGACCAATGGGCAGACGGAGAGAACAAACCAGACTTTGGAGTCGTATTTGAGATGTTTTATTTCTGCCGATCAGGATGATTGGGTTTCATTTTTGCCCTTGGCCGAATTTGCTTTAAATAATAGAGCTAGTTCTGCCACTTTGATGTCACCTTTTTTTTGTAACTTTGGTTTTCACCCTCGATTTTCTTCAGGGCAGGTGGAACCTTCTGCCTGCCCAGGTGTTGACAATGTGGTGGAGAGAATGCACCAGATCTGGGACCAAGTAGTGGATAAGTTGTCTCTCTCCCAGGAAAAGGCCCAGCGGTTTTCCAACCGCCGTAGGACCATTGGTCCCCAGTTTAAGGTGGGTGATATGGTTTGGTTGTCATCAAAAAATATTGCTATGAAGGTGGCTTCTCCTAAGTTTAAGCCTAGATTTATTAGACCTTACAAGATTTTGGAGATTATTAATCCGGTCTCTTTTCGGTTGGCTCTTCCTGTCACATTTAAAATTCATAGTGTGTTTCATAAGTCCTTGTTGAAGAGGTTTGTTGAACCAGTAGTTCCTGTGGTGGCACCTCCTGACCCTATATTGGTTGAAGGTAACATGGAATATGAGGTAGAGAAGATACTGGATTCCTGTCTGGCTAGACGGAGACTCCACTATTTGGTTAAGTGGAAGGGTTATGGTCAGGAGGATAATTCCTGGGTCTCTGCCTCTGATATTCATGCCGAAAGATTGGTGCGTGCCTTTCATCGGGCTCACCCGGATCGCCCTGGTGGCATGGATGAGGGTTCGGTGACCCCTCCTCAAGGGGGAGGTACTGTTGTGAGTTCATTTTTCCCTTCACCATTGAGGTCTGATGAACTCCCTCCTCTGGTGAAGGAAGGTAGTGAGGCTGATTACCAAACACCTGGGCAGCTAGATGATGACTGGGTGGCTAGAATTGAGGACTGGATATAAGGCTGCCGACGCCCTTCTTCCTGGCTGGTGATTTTCCTGCTGGATTCTTGGAGACCAGTCTGATTCCTGCATCTCAAAGCTGTTTTTCTGCTCTGCTTTGTACTCTTCAGTTTTGGTTTTGTTTTGCCTTGTTTTTTGGGAGTTCTGCCATCCCCGGCCGGGGGTGAGCTGAATTCCATTTTTGTCTCTGATCTGTTGATCTTTTGCTCTGTCTTCAGAATATACCTGAGTGCTGATATAGTCTTTTGAAGCCTAGTGACTTCAGGGCCTGTTTTTCCTATCAGTCGGTTGGCCCATTTTGATAGGGTTTTTGCGGATGGCAGACAGCAGCTTTCCTATCCTGTCCTATGTAGTTAGCTTGGGCCCCATCATTTGCTCAACCTATCTTTCTATCTGTGTTTTCATCTTGCTTCACCGTCATTATATGTTGGGGGCTGCCTATTGCTTTGGGGTATGCTCTGGGGCAGTTTAGTTTTTCCCCTTTCTGTCTTTAGGCTATGTAGTTCTCCGGCTGTGATCGAGGGGTCTAGGGCACCGTAGGAACCCCCCACGGCTACTGCTAGTTGTTGTGGATAGGTCCAGGGGTCTGCAATCCGATAGCTGCCAACCTCTCTGGTTTTCCTAAACTTAGCTGGTATTTTGTTTTTTCCTCCTTCGGTGACTCATCATAACAAGGTCCTCTCTCCTCCTGTACCAGTCTGTGACTCATTTTGTTCAAGATTATTGTACTTGTTTTTTATTATAATCAACATGATCTATTATGGTAAGGTATATGTGTAGGTGGGCACGAACAATATAACATAAATGCAGGAGCTGGGTGCAACACTGTGCCAGAGAGATTAAATGAAAAAAAAGGAGAAAAGAGACACAGGATAACATGCACACAACAGCAGAATATCCATGTGAAGAAAGGCTTTTATTTGACATACAATAGCCAGGAAGGTCCAAGAGTACAATAAAAACAATTAAAAACCACAAATAGAACAAAAGTGGGCAGGTGAAGAAGTCATGCAGTATACAGAAAGAGAAATAAGACTTCCCCTGACGAAGCTGCAGGCAAGCAGCGACACGCGTTGGGCATTGTGGGCAGTGTGAGTATACTTGGGTGATTTTCATGTGATCCAGCAATTGCCTTTCCTCATCTATGGGCTTGCATGGTAATCATTTGGATTGTTCATATACCTACCATTTGTCACTATTTGTGTATTTTCCTCATTATTCAAGTGACTAGTAGGTTGATCAGTTTTTGCTGTTGCAATTTGTCCATATCTTTATACTAAACATTCTATGCATATTATATGGTGATAGATGGCATTGTTGTGAATGCATACTTGAAATATGTAATGATATAATTATTTCTCTTGATTGTATCACCCTTTATTAACCTGCACCTGTCCCCCATTCCTTGCTGGACAACAGTGTTAATCCGCTTGAGTTCTGTCTTGGAGCTTTGCTTTGCCTTCTGTGTGTTTAATTAGTGCAGTGCTGGGACCTCTGGTTCTGCTAGTCTTAGCTTCTGTTTTCAGTTTGTTTCTGCAGCCTTCTCTTTGTTGTCTAATAGGAGGTGACCCATTTTTGTACCCAGTCCTTAGATCTTGCAGGGATCCCCCTTTCCCTATCTATAGATCTTCGCTTGAGATTAACCTAGGATCGTCAGTGGGTCTATTCACAAGGAATGGGTCGCCCACTCCATTGTAGGGTATCATCCTAGTCGCAGTGCAGGGTCAGTTTTCCCCCCTCCTACCCTAGTCCTGTGCTGCAGTATCATAACAATAAAGCCAATTTAAGTAGGGCAAAGAGAAGCCTCCAATGGTGAGGAAGAAAGCAGCAAGTTGATAGCATAAAAAATGCACTGTCAGCAGGTGGAGGATGAGAGTGAAGCAGAAAATAAAAATGAAAAATCCTTGTGTTTGATATCTCCTATGAGGGATTAAACATAGTGATGAACGAACAAGGTCGCCACCACTCGGTACTCGCCCAATTACCACTGTGCTCGGTGTACTTATCAAGCACTGAGTATTTCTGGGATTACTTGGCGGGAACTCGTGTCTCCACCCAGCATTTTTGGTGGACTTTAGATACCCAATCACGGTGCAGGAATTGTCTGCCAGGCCATGAAACGCCGCAGCCATCTTTGTTGTGGTCGTGCAGTGATTGGCTGGCCGCACAGCATCATCAGGGGTATAAGAGACCGGATGCCGCCCTGCTCGGCGCATTCAGCTCTGTTGTTAGAGAGTGTAGGGAGAACGGCTGCCTTGATAGGGTCAGAATTGGGTATTTATTAGTTAGTGTGGGGTCTACCATCCTAAATACTCGCATCCAGCTAAAACCAACAGTCCTTCTAAGGACTAATTCCGAAGTATATAGGTTCCAGTGTTAGGCAGGCAGGGTAGTGTACGTTGCTGTATACACATCAGTGCAAGGCCTGCAGTCACTGTATGTGTGTATAAGTATATAGAGGATTGCATATATCATATCTGTGCATGCTGAAATTTTGGCCAGTTTACAGCTTTTTTTCTCTTTTTTGCCTGTCTGTCAGTTTTGGTAAAATACAGCAGTATTTAGTCCAAAAAAAACAACATACAGGCCACACGTTTTTTGGTACGGTATCTCCGTGCCAACTCATATCTGTGCGTGTGAAATAACGTGCAGGTGCTGAGTATGTCACCATGGAACAGAGACAGACCAAAAGTTAAAGGATTTATTTATAGGGGACAGTATCTCCTCGCAGGGAGAAGCAGTGGGGGTTTAACTGACAAGGTAATAGTGATTTACCGGTATACGGAAACTAGGCAAGCAGAACAACGATAATTAACAAGTATTCTTGCAACTTATCAGTCTGATGAGATCTTGATTGAATGGTCGTCTACTCTAACGTAGGCACCATCAACAGCGGCACTTGTAGTCTCTGTAGTCTCTGTAAGCTCTGTAGTCTCTGTCAGAAGGTAACGGGACCTCTGGGGTTAAAGCGGGAGGCAGGGGGGATGCTGGGCAACTGGGTCTCCTCTGCTCTGAGTCTCTGCTTTCAAACTAACAGTCTCTCCGCAGGAACGATGTTCCGTCCTTTGTTAAGTCTCTCAGCCACAATCAGGGGCTCTGACCTGTTGCCGCGGGCACTGAGGCTGCGTGCGCGGGTCAGTGTCTCTGCACTGTCAGGAGGACGTATTCCTCTGGTCAATTGGGACTCTGCATCCATGTACTCACAGATAGCATTATCTATGTCACGTCCTTCTGTCTGAGCCCTCTGACCGGGAGTCCTCTCTCTTTTGGAGTGCGCGGCTGCGACCTGCTCTCTCTGCGGCACAAGCTGCTCTGACACATGCACACTCTGCTTTCGAGCCCTCAGCCTGCACTGTTTCCTGTCCACCGCCTCTTCACCTTCCCCACTGCTTCTGACAGACACATGATACAGTCGATCCGGGTCTAAAAGTCTTCCCTCGGTAACTCTGCTGCCCAGCTATGTGGTTCCGGACATGGAGCAGAGGTGGTAACCCCTTTCTGATTCTTCCTGTGCTTCACCCCCTTCCATTCTCCCTCTCTTTTTGCTCGCCATTCATGGGCAAAAGTTTCTGAAGTTCTCGTTGACAGTCTTCCAATCCCTGCACAATCTGCTGCCAGACGAACTGAACTTGGTTATAGTGAATGGGAGTACACCTGCCGTTGAACGTTCAGAGCGTCACAAATCAGAAGGAGCAGCTGTGTCAGCTGTTGCGGGAGGAACGGGAGTTGGGGTCACTCCCGGCATGTTGGTAGTTTCAGGCACCAGCCTGTTATGAGCTCATTTTCTCCTTCACCTTTGATGTCCGATGAACTCCCTCTGCTGGTGAAAGGAGGTAGTGAAATCGATTTGGATGGGAAAAACCTGTCATCTGAACAGGTGGAGTGTGATTGGACATCCGGAGTCTCTGAGTGGATATAAGGCCGCCGACGCTCTGCTGGGTTGCTGGTTATCCTCTCTGCTCTGAGCTCTGGCCTCCAGTTTAGTCCTGTCTACTAAAGCTAAGTTTTTGCTCTGCTATTGTTCCATGAGATTTTGTCTGGTTTACTTAGTGTTTGTGTTCAGCCAGCCCTGGTTGGGACTGGCTGAACTCCATTTTTTGTCTCTGATCAGTTGATCTCTTTGCTCTGTTTTCAGAATATACCTGAGTGCTGATATAGTGATTTGGAAGTCTAGTGACTTCAGGGCCTTTTCTATCAGACGTGTTGGACATTATTTTTGGCAGGGTTTTTGCGTGATTGCAGACAGTTGCTTTTCTTTCCTGTCCTATCTAGTTAGTGAGGGCCCCATCATTTGCTCAGCCTGTCTTTCTGTCTGTGTTTGTTTTCATCTGTTTTCACCGTCAATACATGTTGGGGGCTGTCTATTGCTTTGGGGTCTGCTCTGGGGCAGTTTAGATTTCCCCTTTCTTTCTTTAGGTTTATTTAGTTCTCCGGCTGTGAACGAGGTGTCTAGGACCACTGTAGGAACACCCCACGGCTACTGTTAGTTGTTGTGAATAGGATCAGGGGTCTGCAATCCGCTAGCTACCAACCTCTCCAGTTTTCTGGACCTAGCTTGTATTTTTGTTTTTTCCTCCTCCGGTGACTCATTCATAACACCAGCCCTGTATCTGTATCTTCCGGGGGAAGTTGGGAGTCTTCCTCATATTCAACATCAACATCTACCACTGGAACGGCCTGTGGGGGCTCTGGTACCACTTGCACTGGTTCAGGATCTCGAGACAAACATGGTCGCAACATATTTTGATGCAGTGTGCGAGTGGAGGCCCCTTCCTCCGTTTCTGGCTGAACCTCATAGACGAGACATTTGTTACCAAGTCGCCGCTTCACCCTGTACGGGCTCTTCTCCCACCGGTACTCCGATTTGTTGTGTGGGCGTTTTTTCTCTCACCAAGACTCAGTCTCCAGTTCATATAGCTGCCCCCTTTAGAGGAGTGACTTGAGGATGTTCCAACTCCTGTAGCCAGTTCTGCATTAGTCGATGGAGAGTCAGTAGCCGACGACGGTGTTCTCGAACCCAGGAGTACACCCCCATCTGTGGGTAGTCCTCCTCGGGCTCTAACTCCAACTCCGCCAACTCTTTCCCGGGCCGTCCGAAGAAGAGACAGTAGAGTGTGATGCCGGTGATGCTGTGTTTCCGTTATACACCCACACCAATTCAGGGATGAATTCAGTCAATCGTGCCTTCTGATCCTCTTCCAGGGTTCGTGGCATTTGGATCAGGGTGCAATTAAATCTCTCACAAGCTCCGTTCCCCTGTGGGTGACAGGGAGTTGTCCGGGACTTATTGATCTTATACAGCTGGTGCAGCTCCTCCATCACCTTTCCGAGGAAACAGGCCCCCTGATCAGAGTGGATACGTTTGGGGCACCCATACACCTGTATGAAATGCTTGCAGATTGCGTGAGCAGCAGACTCAGCTGCCTTGTCCTGTGTAGGTGTCACTACAGCAAATTTAGTAAAGTGGTCTATCATCACTAAACAGTCCTCGTAGCCTTGATGCGCTGGCCTGACCGTCAGGTAATCTATGGCCAGCAGATCCAAAGGTCCAGCTGCCTTCACTGTCTCTGTGGGAGCCCGCTGTTCGGGTGGTTTGACCAGTTCACAACTCCGGCACTGCTGGCAGACTCTTTCCACGACGTTCCTCAAATTAGGATTGTTAGAATCTATTTTGTTTTGACCATCCGCCATCTTGTTGTGGTTTTCAGGCTGCTGTTTTTTTCCTCTGGTGCTGGGTTTGTCTTAGGTCAGGTAATTGTATCATCCTTTATTACCCTGTACCTGCCTCCTACTTCTTGCTGGACAACAGTGTTAATCTGCTAGTGTTCTGGCAAGGTGCCTTGTTTGCTTTCTGTATGTGTTCTGTATGTTCAGTTCTGGGATCTGAGTTGCAGATTCGTAACAGGGATGATAAAACAAGTGCTGCAACCATTGAAAGGTTTTTCCCGGATCAAAATGTGCTCCTTTTTCATGTGCTTCCGTAGCTGCCTGGTCTACGAAGGATGAGGGAATCAGCGTCTGCCAGACAAGGCTGAGTTCCGATTAGAGGAACATCTTCCAATACAGGATGCCATCTCGCAACCAAAGCCTTTCCCATTGACGCAGCATTCTCAGCATACCAGGTGATGCAGAGCTCCTCTCGTGATGGCTGGGCACCTGTTTAGACACGACCCACCGTCTCAACTGGGCTATCTCCTGATCCTCCTGCTGCATTCGGACCCACTCATCGCGGGGTTGCTCCAGTAACCTCACACGGGTCTCGTCCTGATCTGTTTCCCACTTAGCCACCACAGTCCTGGCAGTTTCTTCAAACTCTGGGACTTCCACAGCCTCCAAGCTCTTCATCCCGACTGGGCGCTGGCTTGCGGTAATTCACTTGAGAAAGGGCATCAGCATGAGTATTCTCTGCTCCTCTCTTATAGGAGATCCTGTATCGGAACTTTGCCATCCGGGCTACCCAGCATTATTCAAGGTCCCCTAACTTTGCGGTCTCTAGATGAGCCAACGGATTGTTATGGGTACGCACGTAAACTTCTGAGCCTGCCAGATACTTTGCAAACTTCTCAGTCATCGCCCACACCAGCACCAACAACTCCAGCTTGAATGGACTGTAGTTATCTGGATTATTTTCCAAGTCATGTAAGGACCGACTGGCATATGCTATGACACACTCTTTCCTGTCCTGCATCTGCGATAGCACTGCCCCGAGCCCCTGTAGACTCCCGTCGGTATGCAAAATGAACGGCTGCGTGAAGTCAGCAAAGGTCAGCACAGGGGCCTCCGTTAAAGCTTTCTTCAGGGCTAGGAATGCTTCTTCCTGACGCTCTCCCCATTGTATGTTCCTGTTTTTTGCACAAGAGGACACTCCTCTCAACAGCTCCAGAAGGGGATTTGCGATGCGGGTAAAGTCTTTTATGAAGCGCCGGAAGTATCTTGTGAGTCCCAGAAATGCACGCACATCTTTCACGGTCTTTGGGGTCGGCCACTCTTGTACTGCGGCGATTTTCTCCTGAGAGGGCCTCACTCCTTCACGGAGACAAAGTACCCCAAGTATTCAATCTGGGTACGGAATAGGTGACACTTTTGGGGTTTCACTTTCTTCCTGTACTTCTGTAGCCGACTCAGAACCTGCTCCAGTCTCTGCAGATGATCATCAAAGGTGGGGGCAAAGACAATGATATCGTCCAGGTAAATCAAAATGGCTTCAAAGATCAGGTCTTCCAGACATCTCTCCATGAGACGTTGAAACATTCCCGGGGCATTGGCTAGACTGAAGGGCATGCGGTCGAACTCATATAATCCCATCGGAAGGATGAAAGCTGTCTTGGCTCGTTCTTGTTCGGACTTTGTTACCTGCCAGTGACCGCTGGCCAGATCTAGCATGGAAAAGTACCTGGCATTCCCTAGCATAGACAGGGACTCCTCTATCCTTGGCAATGGATACAAGTTTCGCACCGTACAAGCATTTAACCGGCGGTAGTCCACACAGAAGCGTAAGGATCCGTCCTTCTTCCGCACCAAGACTATGGGGGCAGCCCACAGGCTCTGACTCTCACGAATCATTCCTTTCTTCAACATCTGTGACAGCATCCCCTTTACCTCCTAATACATCTGTGGGGGTATCTGGCGATACCATTCCTGGATTGGTGCCGCATCCCCAGTTGGTATCTCATGGGTGATGACCATAGTGCGCCCAAAGTCATCTTCGTCTTTGGAGAACACTTCCTGGTATTTTCCTTAACAAGGCTTCCACCCAGGGGACCTGCTGAGAAGTCATCTCTGAGAGTTCCAGTATCCGTCACCCGTCCTGTAGCAATCTGGGGTCTGGGGCTGCCTCTGCCTTGACAGTCACCAGCCACGGGTCTTCTGACTTTACAGTCAGCTGTACTGTCTCAGATGGGACTAGCTCGTCCAGCATATCAAGGATATGGGCAACTTCACTCCTGGGAGGCAAAGTTACATTGGTCTCCCCCAAATTTACACAGCGTACGAGGACAGTGCTATCCCGCACAATAGCCAAGGTCCGTGCGACCAATATTCCCGACGGCAGCTGGTCGGCTTTCCTGGGTTCAACTTATACCTCCACCCCTACAGGGGAATACTAGCTCGGACAGGCAAGGGGAGCACGGTCTGTCCAGGGGGCAACACTCGATTGACGGAGGCGGGTGTGATGACTTTGCCGAGTTCCATCCCGTCGCTGTATGTTTCCCGGACCTGGGCTGTCCGTATCAGTTGCTAGAAGAACCTTCTTTAAGGGGTTTGGTTGCACCATTGTTGCAGGAACTGTTCTGGGGACTCGTTGAAGAGAAGGCTCCCGAGATCTTTAAGAACATTCATGCCCATGGTTACGGTATGGTCCATAGCTGCTTCTCCATCCACCAGCACTACTCCTCTTCTCCCCACATCTTTACCGCAGACCTCTATGTTCATCCATACCACCCTTGTGACCGGGATGGGTAAGTGGTTGGCTGCCGAGAGTTTGATCACTGGGCCCCATTTTGGCCGTAGTGGCTCCGTGAAGTGTAGGTGGAAATATTCTTCAGGCATGGTGGTTACTTGTGAGCTGGTGTCTGCCAGGCACTGCACTGCTCTTCCATTGATTTTGGCCCAGACCATGGGGCACGTGGAAACAAGGCTGGTGGGACTTCTGGTACTCCTCCAATTTTCACTCTCCGGGCGGCGTCCTCCGGGCTCGGAGCCACCTAGGTTAATGGATGGCGTGGGGATGGTCGGCTCCACCGGGTAATGTTACCGGGTTCTCCGCAGGTATAACACGTAGGTGAGCTTCTCTTCCGAGTAGCACCAGTCTCATGTTGGGGGGCAACTTCCCTATCTCATACCAAAGAGCCGGACTCTACCGCCGGGGTTCTTTTTGATGCCACCATTTCTTCACGGACCTGTCTAATTTCCTTCTTCAGGTCTTCCACCCATTGACGGATAGTGTCCATGGTGGCAGTTACCTCCCCGCTCCATACCTTCCCCACTGGCACTGTCACTCCCTACTCTTGCTCTCGCGCGCACCTCACTGCCGACTTCAGAGAAAGTCATATCTGGCTTTACCCGCATGCGCTTTGCAGGGCCTGTTTCATCAACATGTCGCGCAAATCCGTCACCATCTGGTCTCGTAGCACAACATCAATTGACCTTACACCTACGCCATCCTTCCGTATGATGGCAGTATGGAGCTCTTGCAGGGCATTCATAAATTGCGTCACGGTCTCCCCCTCTCTTTGCACCCGGTGAAACATTCGCATGCGCAGTCCCCTACGTCAGTAGGATCCCCATGCGTTTCCTCAAGTATACAAGTATATGTATAACTTTGTCCATGGTTTCTCTCGCCTGGGGGGGCCTAAGCATAAAGGAGTCCCGTGCCTCCCCCTCCAGGGCCATCACCGCAATCTCTGCCTCCAGGGCCGGTGTCATGGGCTGCATCCGCATCATTCCCCGAATGCGCTCCGTCCAACTCCACAACATCACATTGCTGCCAGAAATCTTTGGCAAATTATTTAACATGGCTCCCAGGGAAATGCTAGACCTGGGGCCTCCCCCAACTGCTTGGTCTGCCCCCTCTGCGATATCGTGTGACATCCTACCAACTGCGCCAAATGTAATAACGTGCAGCTGCTGAGTATGTCACCACGGAACACAGACAGACCAAAAGTTAAAGGGTTTATTTACAGAGGACAGTATCTCTTCGCAGGGAGAAGCAGTGGGGGTTTAACTGACAAGGTAATAGTGATTTAACGGTTTGCGGAAACTAGGCAAGGTTATCAAGCAGAACAACAATAATTAACTTATCAGTCTGATGAGATCTTGACTGAAGGGTCGTCTTCTCCAACATAGGCACAATCAACAGCTGCACTCTCTGTATTCTCTGTAAGCTCTGTAGTCTCTGTTAGAAGGTAACCAGGACCTAAGGGTTAAATCGGGAGGCAGGGGGTATGCTGGGTAACTGGGTCTCCCCTGCTCTGAGTCTCTGCTTTCAAACTAACAGTCTCTCCGCAGGAACGATGTTTCGTCCTTTGTTAAGTCTCTCAGCCACAATCAGGGGCTCTGTCCTGTTGCCGCGGGCACTGGGGCTGCGTGCGCGCCTCACTGTCTCTTCACTGTCAGGAGAACGTACTCCTCTGGCCAATGGGGACTCCGTGTTCACGTACTCACAGACAGCACTATCTATGTCACGTCCTTCTGTCTGAGCCCTCTGACCGGGAGTCCTCTCTTTTGGAGCTCGCGGCAGCGACCTGCTCTCTGCGGCACACGCTGCTATGACACACACATGTTCTGCTTTCGCGCCCTCAGCCTGCACTGTTTCCTGCCCACCGCCCCTTTACCTTCCCCACTGCTTCTGACAGACACATGATGCAGTCGGTCCAGGTCTAAAAGTCTTGCCCCCGGCAACCCTGCTGCCCAGCTATGTGGTTCCGGACACGGATCAGAGGAGGTAACCCCTTTCTGATTCTTTTTGTGATTCACCCCCTTACATGTGCTGAAATTTTGGCCATTTTACGGCTTTTTTCTCTCTTTTGCCTGGCTGTCAGTTTTGGTTAAATAAAGCAGTATTTAGGCCAAAAAAACATACATTTTTTGGTGCGGTATCTCCGTGCCAGCTCATATCTATGCGTGCTGAAATTTTGGCCAGTTTATGGCTTTTTTCTCTTTTTTGCCTGGCTGTCAGTTTTGGTTAAATAAAGCAGTATTTAGGCCCCCATAAAACCATATAGGCCACACATTTTTTGGTTTGGTTTCTCTGTGCCAGCTCATATCCTTGTGTGCTGAAATTTTGCTCAGCTTATGGCTTTTTTCTCTTTTTTGCCTGGCTGTCAGTTTTGGTTAAATAAAGCAGTATTTAGGCCCCCAAAAACCATATAGGTCACACATTTTTTGGTGTGGTTTCTCCGTGCCAGCTCATATCTGTGCATGCTGAAATTTTGGCCAGTTTACGGCTTTTTTCTCATTTTTGCCTGGCTGTCAGTTTTGGTTAAATAAAGCAGTATTTAGTCCCCCCAAAAAAACCATACAGGCCATATATTTTTTTGTTGTGGTATCTCTGTGCCAGCTTTTTTTTCCCTTTTTTTTGGCCTGGCTGTCACAGGCGATATATCCAGCAGTCTTTTGTATCCACAAAATACCAAAAAAATTATCTGTTATCTCTGGCTGAGGCCTGGTGTATGTGTGGTGGAAAATTCTTTGTTTTGCAGGCATACTTATCACATCTAATTTTTCTCCCAAGAAATCCATTTGTATTGAGCTTTTAAAATATTTCAGTAGTCCATTTACAATGGGCAAGGCAAGAGGCAAGGGACGGGAAAGTGGACATGATGCTGATGGTGCATGCAGAGGATGAGTCTGTGGTCATGCTGAAAGTGGGCCACAGCAAAGACCCACATCTTCGCGCTCGACCTTCCTGTCGCAGTTTCTAGGAGACCGCACCACACCACTATTGAATCCAGAGTAGTGTGAAACGGTTGTTGGTTGGATAGCAGATAATGCTTCCAGTCACTTAGCAACCACCATCACCACCATGTCTTCCACACGGTCAAGTCTGAGTTAGCATGGGTGTGGACCGGATGTTACTCACCCTGATTGTCCTTCCTCCTACCATGCCGAGTGCCCTGAGACAACTGATACCACACTCGGACACTCCGGAGAACTGTTCAGTTACCCATTTGGAGATTCGTGCCTCTTGCCCACTCCACTTGAAGCGGGGCAAGATGATATTCCATGTAGCGATGCACAAATCTTTGAGCAGCCACGGTCACCTGAGGTGGATGATGATGAGACCCAATTGCCGGAAAGTCAGGAGGTGGTGGATGACATAGTGACTAACCCAATCTGGCAGGAGGACATGCAGAGTGAGGACAGCAGCACACATGGGGAAGGAGGCATATCACCCCAACAGGCAGGAAGAAGCACTGTGGTGGCCCCAGACAGAAGGCGTGCATCCGTTCCCCATAACACCAACAGGACGGAAGTTGCCATTCCTTCTGTTAGATCTTCCCGAGTCTGGTTATTTTTTAAAGACTGCTGATAACCCCAAACAGGCCATTTGCAGCACTTGCCATGCCCGCATCAGCAGGGGTAGCAAAACTACCAGCCTGACCACCACCAGCATGATTAGGCACATGACAGCAAAGCACCCAACTTTGTGGGCCGAACCCCAGGCTCCAGGAACACTGTCTGCAGGTGACAACACTGCTTCTTCCACTGTTTTGCGTCCAAGCCAATCCCCAGTTCACCATGCCTGTGAAGATGCTTCGGGCCCTGTACCTGTTGCTGCCCACAGTCAACCAGCACCATCATCAAGCCCGTCCACGTCCTTGTCCCAGCCCAGCCTTCAGTTATCTATACCCCAGTCATTGGAACACAAGCGGAAATACCCAACCAATGCCCCATAAGCCACAGTACTTAATTCGCACATTTCTGCTTGCGCTCGAAATGTTGCCTTTTAGGCTCGTTGCGCTCGAAATGTTGCCTTTTAGGCTTGTTGAGACAGAAGCTTTCTGCAACCTGATGGCGGCAGCCATTCCAAGGTAGTCGATCCCCTGTCGCCACTATTTCTCCCATTGTGCCATACTGGCATTACACCAGCATGTGTCCTACAACATTGCCTGTGCCCTCAACAATGCTGTTACTGGGAAAGTCCACTTAACCACAGACACGTGGACAAGTGCCTGTGGGCAGGGACAGTACATCTCAGTGACGGCACACTGGGTTAACATAGTAGAAGCCGGGACCCAGTTGGAACTTGGGATGGAACACATCCTCCCCACACCGAGGATTGTGGGTTCTACGTCAATCAGGGTTGCCTCCACAGTCTACAGCTCCTGCACCTCCACCTCTTCCAGGAATGGTCATGTGTGACAATGGCTGGAACCTGGTGGTGGCTCTGAGGCAAGGTGAGCTCACACACGTACCTTGCCTGGCTCATGTGCTTAACCACGTGGTTCAACGGTTTCTCAAAAGCTACCCGTAGCTGCCGGATCTGCTAGTGAACGTACGCCATCTGTCTGCCCATTTTAGAAAGTCAGCTACAGCTTCAGCCACACTTGCCAGACTTCAGCAGTGTTTGCATCTTCCGGCTCACCGACTGGTGTATGATGTCCCCACGCATTGGAACTTTACATTGCATATGTTGGAAAGGATTTGTGAGCAGAAGAGGGCAGTTGTTGACTACTAGCATCAACAAAGCTGTCGATATTCAGTTGCGACTCCACACATAAGACCTCAGGAGAGGACATGGATGTCAAACATATGTACCATCCTCCAGAACTTTGAGGACTGCACCAAGATGTTGAGCGATGATGACGCCATAATTGGACCTGAAGTAATTTTTTGGGGAAAAAAAGTTAAATGTTTATTTTTTTTAAACATTCAAAAAATTCCTGTGAAGCACCTGAAGGGTTAATAAACTTGTTGAATCTGGTTTTGAGCACCTTGAGGGGTGCAGTTTTTAGAATGGTGTCACTTTTGGGTATTTTCTATCATATAGACCCCTCAAAGTGACTTCAAATGTGATGTGGTCCGTAAAAATAAAATGGTGTTGTAAAAATGAGAAATCGCTGGTCAACTTTTAACCCTTATAACTTCCTAACAAAAAAAAATGTTGGTTCCAAAATTGTGCTGATGTAAAGTAGATATGTGGGAAATGTTATTTAGTAACTATTTTGTGTCATATAACTCTCTGGTTTAACAGAATAAAAATTCGAATTTTGAAAATTGCGAAATGTTCTAAATTTTCGCCAAACTTCTGATTTTTTCACAAATAAACGCAAAAATTATCGACCTAAACTTACCACTATCATGAAGCCCAATATGTCATGAAAAAACAGTCTCAGAATCGCTAGGATTCGTTGAAGCCTTCCTGAGTTATTACCTCATAAAGGGACACTGGTCAGAATTGCAAAAAATGGCCTGGTCATTAAGGTCAAAATAGGCTTGGTCATGAAGGGGTTAAACATATTAACAAGGGACCCAGTGAGCACTGTAAGGAACACTGTAACTGTTATTCAAGTAGGAGATACTTGCTTAGCCGCCACAAAACCAGATCCGGCACGGGTTTTCCATAAAACAATTATTGTCCATGCGGTTTATTCAGCATCATAAACCCACAGCAGTAACATAAAATTCATCACATCAGCATAGCGTCCATGACAGAGTTCAGCTCTGTAACCCCTGTGGTTCCTCCGTCTCCCCAGCTACCTGGAGAATTCTCCCGGACACATTGAAACAGCACCTCAGCAGTATCACTGCTGATCAACACACACATAAGTCTCCATCTCAAGGCCACCCACCTTGAGATGCACAACGGTCATTCAGTATTCTGCCATTCATCCTCTCTCCTAGGACATCCACACAGCGCCCCCTAGCGGACACAGTAGTCACTACACCACATGCCTCCCCCCTCTCTTCAAACCTGTGGGGTTGAACACACAGCATAACCCCAGGATCTTGAGACCGGGCACTCACTACACCTTGCCCCACAGGTCGAGAGAACCGTCCCTGTCTGTCATACGGCCTCATTCCTACGTTAGGCCTCCCCCTCCCCCAGCGGTCAGAATATCGGCCCTGATCTTTGGCCCTCCAGTCATCGCCTGTCTGCGTCACCAGACACTGTTTAGTCACCACATTCCTCTCCCCGTTTGTTCCGTTCCCCGACCAGCTCCCCCGGTCAGTATGGTCATAAGTCTTAGTTAAGCCTACTGTCTGGCTTGAGTCTGACTCATTCAGCGTCTCATAGGAACTACGGTCTCTCAACGTCGTCCTGCCAGTCGAACTACCACTTGCTGACATTCTTCGGCCATCTGCCATGTCACTTCTTGGAGGAACCGTTCGGGTCCTTACATCTTAGGTTGAAGGCGGCCGCCCAGGGCTGCCACTAGGAATTTCGGGGCCCCATACTGCCAAAATTTTCGGGGCCCCCTTTAGCCTCCACCCAGGCTCCATCCTGCCCCGCCTCCACCCCTCGAACTGTCCACAGTTCTACCGCTCTCTCTTGGAAAAACTCCACTTCTCACCTATCACACATTAACAGTTCCCATCACCAGGTCACACATATAGCCAGCAGCTTTTGCTTTGGCCAAAAGATTGTTTTAAGCTGCCACCATAACAGGGTAGACACTTTTGGCCAGGCCCTACTCTACTGTAACCTATTAAATATTTGTTAAAATATGCAATACAATTTAGGTATATTTTTATTTATTTTTCAATTTTTTAAAATGACCAATAATATCACATACAAGGAACAAATACCACCGCACCATGTCCAGACCACAACTTACCACCACATACAAGGAACAAATACCGCTACACCATGTCCAGACCACATATTACCACCACATAGTGACCTATAATAAGACATACAAGGAACAAATACAGCCATACCATGACCAGACCACATATTACTACCATAGTGACCGAATAATATCACATACAAGGAACAAATACCACCGCACCATGAACAGACCGCAAATTACCACCACAAAGTCAAATAATAGAATATACAAGGGACAAATACCACTGCACCACGCCCAGACCACATATTACCACCACATGGAGACTGAATACTACAATACAGACATTAATAAAAAAAACATAATACTATGACCATAAGAGACATTATACACACTATACACACAAGATCTGTACTTAGTATGCAGTGTCTGTGTACAGGTAATATAGTGATCAATGACATTATACACAGGAGCTCTGTATATAATGTACAGGTAACACAGAGATCACCGGTGACATTATACACAGGACCTCAGTATATAGTGTCAGTGTACAGGTAACACACTAACTCACCAGTGATGTCTCTAGGTGAAGTCCTTCATCTTTGGTTTTCATCTTTCATCCAGCACAGATCGCCATCACGTCTTCCAGCCAGGACTTGTCTCTGCAGGAAATAACACAGTTATTTAGAGCTCCGCTTGCAGAACACATTACTTATTTTTTCCCAACTTCTACATTACACCACATGAAGAAAAAAAGGCGACATAGTATCACTCTACACAGTAACAGGACCGCCCCCCATTTACAACAGTATCCTCAAGAAAATAAAATAAATACATCACTGCAGTAATAATATCCATTAATTAGCCCCTATGGTAATAATATCCCCCATCCTGACCCCCGTGTGTCTCATTCCTGGCTTCAGCCATATGTTCTCCCATCCCACCCTCATCAGTATCCATTCTGCCCCATATGATCTCCCCTCCTGAGCAATCTGTCTAAATCATATCCATCCTGCCCCTTGACCCTGCCCCATCTGTCTCCAATCATGCCCGGTGTCTCACATTCTGCCCCCTCCTGTGTCTCACTGTCACATTCTGCCCCCTCCTGTGTCTCACTGTCACATTCTGCCCCCATGTCCAGCATTCTGCCCCAGTGTCTTGCATTCTACCCCCAGCGTCCAGCATTCTGCCTGCAGCGTCCAGCATTCTGCCCCAGCTCACAGCCTGCCCCCATGTCCAGCATTCTGCCCCCAGCGTCCAGCATTCTGCCTCAGTCTCCAGCATTCTGCCCCAGCTTCGAGCATTCTGCCCCATGTCCAGAATTCTGCCCCAGCGTCCAGCATTCTTCTGCCCCATATCCAGCATTCTGACCCGTCTCACAGTCTGCCCTCATATCCAGCATTCTGCCCCCAGTGTCCAGCATTCTGCCCCCAGCGTCCAGCATTCTGCCCCATATCCATTCTGCCCCCAGTGTCCAGCATTATGCCCCATGTCCAGCAATCTGCCCACAGCATCCAGCATTCTGCCCCATGTCCATTCTGTCCCCAGTGTCCAGCATTATGCCCCAAGTCCAGCATTCTGCCTCAGCGTCCAGCATTCTGCCCCATGTCCATTCTGCCCCCAGCATTCTGCCCCCAGCGTCCAGCATTCTGCCCCCAGCATTCTGCCCCCAGCGTCCAGCATTCTGCCCCCAGCATTCTGCCCCCAACGTCCAGCATTCTGCCCCCAGCGTCCTGCCCCCAGCGTCCAGCATTCTGCCCCCAGCATTCTGCCCCCAGCGTCCTGCCCCCAGCGTCCAGCATTCTGCCCCCAGCGTCCAGCATTCTGCCCCCTGAATTCTGCCCCCAGCATTCTGCCCCGGGCCCCATGGATAGCCGCTCTCAAAAAAAAAAAAAAAAATTCTTCTTACCTTGTTATCTGGCTGTGCTCCAGCGGCGAAGCTCCCTCCCTCTCCCAGTCCCACGTGGCACACTGACTGAATGAGGAAGTGGAGGAGCAGAGCAGTGTGTGACGTCAGGTGAGGGCGGAGCTGTGGCTGGACCATTGTGCAGGGGGGGGATTTCGGCGCTGGCTGGACCATGGTGCGGGGGGGGGCCTGCCCGAGGGGCCCGGGGGGCGCTGAGTCTGAATTTAAAATAAAGCTGCAGAAGCCTGAATAAAATGTAGGGGGGACCCAGCGCGGATCGGGCTGCCAGCGTGGTCGGGCCCCCCTAATCACCGGGCCCCATACACATGTAAGGCCTGTCATGCCCTGATGGCAGCCCTGCGGCCGCCACCTGGTGTTCCATACCTCTTTATTGATTCGCCGACGGTCCAGCCTCAACTGCTCAATCTCTTGCAGGTACCCCACTCGATACTCCAATAGCATCCGAAAGTTTGGGAATCCTACCCTCTTCACTGGATATCTGGTCTTCATCATCAGGAGAGATCCTCACCCTCACCACACCGGAGATATTCACAAGGTCTTGCATTACCTTCCCAGACCTTTGGGAACCGGAACTACATCTTTCGGCAAACCCAGCCGATCCATAGCCTCCCTTGCTAACTCTAGGCGTCGAGCAGCTTTCATATTACTCCGCCTAACCAGCTGTTTGGCGTGAAGACATTGCAGATGCATTTCTTTCAGGACAGCTACTCGGTTTAATGTATCTTCTCTGGCTGATATTATCACCAACTGCCGAGTCTCAGGCGTCCAGTGCACCTTACACGCTTTGACCGCCTCTTTGAAAGCCTCATGCACACCTTCCTCAGCACAGGCTTCTTGCATGTTTTCAGGTACCTCGACTACAGATTTGAAGGTCGTGGTCTTTCTCTCTTCCTGGACAGAAGACTCTGGCTTTACCACGGACACTTCCCTCACTACTGTTGACCTGACCGGGTGACTGTCTTCTTCAGTTCGTTGCTCCCCAACTTCACAAGATTTTATCTCTTTGTGACCCTTTGCCATGATTGGTACTGGCAGTTCTGTCTTGTTGTCACTTGGGCCCGGCCGCTGTACATCTTCATCCAAGCTCTTCTCCCACAGAAGACCTCTTACAGTTTCTTTGAGCTCCACGACTTCTTTCTCGAGTTGCTCGACCCTGTGCTAGGTCGTTTGTCTTAGGACTCTTTCCCCTTTTCATATGTTCTTCCATCTCCTCCCTAAGGGTCTTGTTCACGTCTTGACACGTTGACAGGTGACCTCTGAGCTCAGAGACATCCTTCTCTAGCCCTTCTATTCTGTGCTCCCTTTCTCTCTCAGAGCCACAGTCACCCCCAAGAGTCTGCGTCACCCCGACATGCCGAGCAATCCCTCCAGTTAACCATTAACCATGCCAATACTCCAGCCGTCTTATCAACCAGGTCAACGTCAGTCCGGTCACGAGATGTCAGGTCCGTCCGTTGGGCAGACGTACCCCTTTTCCCGGTCACTTCTACCTCTGACCTCTCCATGTCAGGAGCCGTCACCGTCTTAATATCGGTTAGGCCAACAGTAGGACCGTCTCCAACCTCCTGACATATGTCATCAAACCTGACAAAGTTCTGGCCCCACTCCAAGGCATACACTATGTCTGGTGGTATACTGCCACCTTGGCACTCACTGCCTCCAAACCCCTCAAACATTACTCTGTCTACCGCATAGTTCACCGTGACCCCATGTTTACAGCAAACCTGGACCATTTTCTCGGTCAGACAGAAAGTGGGAGGAGTTCCTGTCAGAGTCACCTGACTCTTTGAGTCCAACCATCCCGAGATTCCTTCCCGGTGCAGCATCACGGTACACATTTGCGGCCAGTCATCATCCGGAAAGAATATCCCACATTCTGGAAACAAGAAACACGAACACTGCGGTTCCTCTTTTGCCACACCGGCCCCTTTCTGGACCACCACCCCAATTTGGGTCACCGCCCCCCTCTGGGACTCCACCCCCTTTTGGGCTACCACCCTGATTTGGGCCACCTCCCCCTTTCGGGATTTCCCCATGTCCATTATACCAGTCTTCTCAGACCACAGTTCACACCACACAGTTTATGTCTCTTACGATACCACACAAGTCCTTGTTGGCACCACCACAGCTCCTGCTGTCACCGATCTTCGACACCACCGGCTGCCATTCACACACAGCTGCTGGTGTCACCTTCGTAACCCCACCGAGTTATCAGAAGCCGCTTGTCCCCTTCGTAACCCCGCCGAGTTACAGGAAGCCGCTTGTCCCCTTCGTAACCCTGCCGAGTTACAGGAAGCCACTTGTCACCTTCTTGACTCCCACTGAGCCACCATAGGCTGAGTTGAGAAAAGAGAGAAAAAACACACCACACAAAACTCATGTGTCCTGTCTGTGTGCTATTCAGGATGTTCCGTCTCCACCTGAGACCGTCCAATACACAGGGCGCACCGGGTGCTATTCAGGGAGCCAACCCTCCTCCCAGGGTCTCCCATCACACAGGCCTCACCAGGTCCAGGGGCTCAGCGGGTGCTCTTCAGGACATCCATTTCCTCCTGAGACTGCCCAACACTCACTCCTCACCGGCTCTCCCAGCTCAGCATTGCCAGCACTGCACCATGTGCCTTTGGAAACCGTTGCCCTTAGCAACCGAACTTTGCAGTTCTCTTCCATTGCTCCTAGCAACAAGGCTACAACAATGCCCATAGCTTTCTCCACCAATTGTAAGGTAGCGATGTTATTCAAGTAGGGGATACTCGCTTAGCCTCCACAAAACCAGATACGGCACGGGTTTTCCATAAAACAATTATAGTCCATGCGGTTTATTCAGCATCATAAACCCACTGCAGTAACATAAAGTTCATCACATCAGCATAGCGTCCATGACAGAGTTCAGCTCTGTAACCCCTGTGGTCACACAGGTAAGGCATACACAGGCTCTTCAGCCTCAGTTATCTCACCCACGTCAGGGTTTCCTCATGACTGCTTCACCTCATCATGCTGCATACGTCCATTCCCTCCAGGGAATCATCAGGCATGTGCAGCCATTCAACACAGCATTCCTTGCTGTCAGGAAGACAGCCCCCATCTCTCCCAGACGGGGCCTTCCAAAATGGACCAACCAGGTCCCAGCATTCACCCATGTGACCTACCCTGGCCACCTTATATGTTCCGTAGCCACGCCCACCGGGTCACATGGCTATGCCCTCATCACAGGTCCTTGAACCATTCTCACACTCTACAATATCGTTCTTAACCACACCCCTGGGTGGATTTGTGGGTAACTAGTCCTGCCCGTCTCCCCAGCTACCTGGAGACTTCTCCTGGACACATTAAAACAGCACCTCAGCAGTATCACTGCTGATCAACACACACATAAGTCTCCATCTTAAGGCCACCCACCTTGAGATACACAACAGTCATTCAGTATTCTGCCACTCATCATCTCTTGTTATGATTGAGTCACCGTAGGAGGCAAAAACAGAAATGCTAGCTAAGTCCTGAAAACCAGAGAAGTTTGCAACTATCAGATTGCAGACCCCTGAACCTATCAACACAACTAGCAGTAGCCGTGGGGGGGTCCTACGATGACCTAGACCCCTCGATCACAGCCGGAGAGATACATAGGCCTAAAGAAGGAAAGGGGAAATCTAACTGCCCCAGAGCAGACCCCAAAGCAATAGGCAGCCCCCCACATATAATGACGGTGAAGCAAGATGAAAACACTTACACAGACAGAAAGACAGGCTGAGCAGACGGGGCCCAAAAACTACCTAGATAGAAACGGATAGGAAGGCTGCTGTCTGCAATCTGCCAAAACCCTATCAGAGACAAAGCCAACAAGCTGATATAAAAATGGCCCTGAAGCAACTAAGCTTCAAAAACTAAATCAGCACTCAGGTACCTTCAGAAGACAGAGCTCACGGAACACTGCACACTCCAGCAGGGAGGGGCAGAATCCAAAAAGCAAGAAAAACAAAAACAAATCTTAGATGCAAAAAGGCAAAACAGAAAACTTAGCTTTAGGAGAGCAGGAATCAGACTGGTGTCCAAGAGTCCACAGAGAAATCACCCGCAGGGCAGAAAGGGCGTAGGCTGCCTTAAATCCAGTCAGTGACTCCACTCAGCCAATCGTCTTCATTAGTCCCAGGTGTCTGATAATCAGGCTCACTACCTTCCTTCACTAGAATAGGGAGTTCACCAGGCCTCAGTGACGGAGGGGAAAATGAACTCACAACAGTACCCCCCCCTTGAGGAGGGGTCACCGAACCCTCAAAAATGCTACCAGGGCGATCAGGGTGAGCCCGATGAAAGGCACGCACCAATCTTTTGGCATGAATATCAGAGGCAGAGACCCAGGAATTATCCTCCTGACCATAACCCTTCCACTTAACCAAATACTGGAGTCTCCGTCTAGCCAGATGGGAATCCAGAATTTTCTTTACCTCATATTCCAAGTTACCTTCAACCAATACAGGGTCCGGAGGTGCCACCTCAGGCACAACTGGCTCAACAAACCTCTTCAACAAGGACTTATGGAACACATTATGGATCTTAAATGTGACAGGAAGAGCCAAACGAAAAGAGACCGGATTAATAATCTCCAAAATCTTGTAAGGTCCAATAAATCTAGGCTTAAACTTAGGAGAAGCCACCTTCATAGCAATATTTTTTGATGATAACCACACCATATCACCAATCTTAAACTGGGGACCAATGGTCCTATGTCGATTGGAAAACCGCTGGGCCTTTTCCTGGGAGAGAGATAACTTATCCACCACTCGGTCCCAGATCTGGTGCATTCTCTCCACCACAGTATCAACACCTGGGCAGGCAGAAGGCTCCACCTGTCCTGAAGAAAATCGAGGATGAAAACCAAAGTTACAAAAAAAAGGTGACATCAAAGTGGCAGAACTAGCTCTATTATTTAAAGCAAATTCGGCCAAGGGCAAAAATGAAACCCAATCATCCTGATCAGCGGAAATAAAACATCTCAAATACGACTCCAAGGTCTGGTTTGTTCTCTCTGTCTGCCCATTGGTCTGAGGGTGAAAAGCAGAGGAGAAGGACAACTGAATTCCCAACTTGGAACAGAACGTCCTCCAAAATTTAGACACAAATTGAACTCCTCTGTCAGATACAATGTTCTCAGGAATCCCGTGCAAGCGAACCACCTGTTGCAAAAACAGAGGCACCAACTCAGAGGAAGATGGCAACTTAGGGAGTGGTACAAGATGAACCATCTTAGAGAACCTATCACAAATCACCCAAATAACAGTCATTCTTTGAGAGACCGGCATATCAGAGATGAAATCCATTGAAATATGGGTCCATGGCCTCCTGGAGACCGGCAAAGGCATCAACAACCCACTAGAGCAAGAACAAGATTTAGACCGGGAGCAAGTCCCACAGGACTGCACAAAATCCCTGACATCATGAGACAAGGTGGGCCACCAAAAAAAGCGACTCACCAGATCTCTAGTACCAAAAATACCTGGATGACCAGCCAATGCAGAGCAATGAACTTCAGACATCACTCTCTTCTTCCACTGGTCAGGAACATACAACTTTCCACTGGGACAACGCTCAGGTTTGTCCTCCTGGAACTCTTGCAGAGCAAGTCTCAAATCGGGCGAGATGGCGGAAAGAACTACCCCTTCGCCTAAGATGGTGGCAGGCTTGGTCACCACAGGAGAATCAGCAAGGAAACTCCTAGAGAGGGCGTCTGCCTTGACATTCTTAGTTCCAGGAAGGAAAGAGACCACAAAATCAAAACGTGTAAAAAACAAGGCCCACCTAGCCTGTCTAGGGTTCAAGCGTTTAGCCGACTCTAGGTAAATCAAATTTTTGTGGTCAGTGAGGACCACAACTTGATGTTTGGCTCCCTCCAACCAATGTCTCCACTCCTCAAATGCCAATTTCATGGCCAACAGTTCCTGATTCCCCACATCATAGTTACGTTCAGATGAAGAGAACTTACGGGAAAAGAAAGCACAGGGATTCATTTTAGATGTTACCGGATCCTTTTGGGACAACACCGCTCCTGCACCAATCTCAGAAGCATCCACCTCTACCTGGAACGGGAGTGAGACATCAGGTTGCCGCAGAACCGGGGCGGAGGTAAATCTACGCTTCAGTTCCTGAAAGGAAGCAACCGCCTCCGGAGACCAATTCAACACATCCGCACCCTTCCTGGTCAGGTCAGTCAATGGTTTGGCAATACTAGAAAATTTTGCTATAAATTTCTGATAAAAATTAGCAAAACCCAAAAACTTCTGGAGGGCCTTCAAAGAAGTGGGCTGAACCCAATCATAAATGGCCTGTACCTTGGCCGGGTCCATTTCAATAGTTGACGGAGACAAAATAAATCCCAAAAAAGAAATTCTCTGTACTCCAAAAAGGCATTTTGATCCTTTGACATACAGAGAATTCTCTCTCAAGATCCGGAACACAGTCCGAACATGTTCCACATGAGAATCCCAATCCTTGGAGAAGATCAAAATATCATCCAGATAGATAATCAAAAATTTATCGGCAAAGTCTCGGAAAATATCGTTCATGAAGCACTGGATGACAGAAGGGGCATTAGTGAGCCCAAAAGGCATCACCAGGTACTCAAAATGTCCCTCCGGAGTATTAAACGCCGTCTTCCATTCATCCCCCTGCTTAATGCGGATAAGATTATACGCCCCCCTGAGGTCAAGCTTGGTAAACCAGCAAGCACCTCTGACTCTAGAGAATAGATCCGAAATCAGGGGTAACGGATACTGATATTTAATAGTAATTTTATTGAGGGCACGATAATCAATACAAGGCCTTAAAGAACCATCCTTCTTGGCCACAAAAAAAAAACCGGCACCTAAGGGTGAAGAAGATGGTCTTCAATTCAGGAATTGGTGTAGGAAAGAGGGGTTTGGGTTCCTGCAGAACTGGGCCGACTTCTCAGTTGGCTACAGGTTCTACGCTAGGGACGGGCTGCACCTCAATGGGGAGGGTGCAGCTGTGCTGGGGGAGAAAATGGCTAGAAGGTTGGAGGAGTGTTTAAACTAGGGATGGGGGGGAGGGTATTCCTTTTATAGGAGGGGAAGACAGTGCAGATAGAGACCTGGGCACAAATAATGACATTGGGGTGGAGGTGGCATGGGGGGTGGGGTTAGAACAGTTAATAATTTAAGAAAGAATAGAGGTACAGAGAGATACATAAAGTGCATGTATACTAATGCCAGAAGTCTCGCCAACAAAATGGAGGAATTGGAGTTAATGTTGTTGGAACATAATTATGACATGGTGGGGATATCTGAGACATGGCTGGATGAGAGCCATGACTGGGCTGTTAATTTACAGGGCTATAGTCTGTTCAGAAATGACCGTACAAATAAGCGAGGGGGAGGCGTGTGTTTATATGTAAAATCATCCTTAAAACCCATCCTTCGTGATAATATATATGAATCTAATGAAAATGTAGAGTCCCTGTGGGTAGAGATAAGGGGAGGGGGGAAAAATAATAAATTACTGATAGGGGTTTGTTATAAATCTCCAAAAATAATGGAAGCTACAGAGAATATCCTCATAAAGCAAATAGATGAAGCAGCGACTCAAGGAGAAGTCATTATTATGGGGGACTTCAACTACCCTGAAATACATTGGGGAACCGAAACCTGCAGTTCCAGCAAAGGTAATAGGTTTCTGACAACGATGAGAGACAATTACCTTTCACAACTGGTTCAGGACCCAACAAGAGGGGGGGCACTGCTAGACCTAATATTAACCAACAGGCCAGACCGCATATCAAATGTAAGGGTTGAGGGTCACTTGGGTAATAGTGATCACAAATTAATAAGTTTTTATGTATCCTTTAATAAGATGTGTAGTAGAGGGGTTACAAGGACACTAAACTTCAGGAAGGCAAATTTCCACCGGATGAGAGATGATCTTGGTGCAATTAACTGGGACGATATCCTGAGACATAAAAATACACAAAGAAAATGGGAGACGTTTATTAGCATCCTGAATAGGACCTGTGCACAATATATACCGTATGGGAATAAACATGCGAGAAATAGGAGGAAACCACTATGGCTAAATAGAGCTGTAAGGGGCGCAATAAGAGATAAAAATAAAGCATTTAGAGAATTAAAGCAAGTAGGTAGTGATGAGGCATTAAATAAATACAGAAGATTAAATAAATTCTGTAAAAAGCAAATCAAGACAGCAAAGATTGAGACAGAGACACTCATTGCCAGAGAAAGTAAAAATAATCCCAAAATATTCTTTAACTACATAAATAGTAAGAAGCTAAAAAATGATAGTGTTGGCCCCCTTAAAAATAGCCTGGATGAAATGGTGGATGAGGATGAGGAAAAAGCCAATATGCTAAATGACTTTTTTCAACAGTATTTACACAAGAAAATCCCATGACGGATAACATGATCAGGGTTAAAAATTCTCCATTAAATGTCACCTGCTTAACCCAGCAGGAAGTATGGCGGCGTCTACAAATCACTAAAATTGACAAATCCCCGGGCCCGGATGGGATACACCCCCGAGTACTGCAGGAATTAAGCACAGTCATAGATAGACCACTATTTTTAATCTTTAGAGATTCCATAATAACAGGGTCTGTACCACAGGACTGGCGTATAGCAAATGTGGTGCCAATATTCAAAAAGGGGACAAAAACTGAACTTGGAAATTATAGGCCAGTAAGTTTAACCTCAACTGTGGGTAAAATCCTGGAGGGTTTTCTAAGAGATACTATACTGGAGTATCTGGAGAAGAATAACCTTATGACCCAATATCAACATGGGTTTACAAGAGACCGTTCCTGTCAGACTAATCTGATAAGCTTTTATGAAGAGGTAAGTTCCGGACTGGACCAAGGGAATGCAGTGGACGTGGTGTACATGGACTTTTCAAAAGCTTTTGATACGGTGCCACACAAAAGGTTGATACATAAAATGAGAACAATGGGGATAGGGGAAAATATGTGTAGGTGGGTTAAGAGCTGGCTCAGGGATAGGAAACAAAGGGTGGTTATTAATGGAGCACACTCGGACTGGGTCACGGTTAGCAGTGGGGTACCACAAGGGTCAGTTTTGGGCCCGCTTCTTTTTAACATATTTATTAATGACCTTGTAGGGAGCATAGAGAGTAGAATTTCAATATTTGCAGATGACACTAAACTCTGCAGGGTAATTAATACAGAGGAGGACAATTTTATATTACAGGAGGATTTATGTAAACTAGAAGCTTGGGCTGATAAATGGCAAATGAGCTTTAATTGGGAAAAATGTAAGGTCATGCACTTGGGTAGAACGAACAAGTTGTATAATTATGTGCTTAATTGTAAAACACTGGGCAAAACAGTCACTGAAAAAGACCTGGGTGTATGGGTGGACGACAAACTCACATTTAGTGGCCAGAGTCAAGCAGCTGCTGCAAAGGCAAATAAAATAATGGGATGCATTAAAAGAGGCATAGATGCTCATGAGGAGAACATAATTTTACCTCTATGTAAGTCACTAGTGCGACCACACTTAGAATACTGTGTACAGTTCTGGTCTCCGGTGTATAAGAAAGACATAGCTGAACTGGAGCGGGTGCAGAGAAGAGCGACCAAGGTTATTAGGGAACTAGGGGGTCTGCAATACCAAGACAGGTTATTACACTTGGGGTTATTTAGTTTGGAGAATCGAAGGCTTAGGGGTGATCTTATTACAATGTATAAATATATGCGGGGACAATACAAAGACCTTTCTAATGATCTTTTTACTCTTAGACCTGTGACGGGGACAAGGGGGCATCCTCTACGTCTGGAGGAAAGAAGGTTTAAGCATACTCACAGACGCGGATTCTTTACTGTAAGAGCAGTGAGACTATGGAACTCTCTGCCATATGATGTTGTAATGAGTGATTCACTACTAAAATTTAAGAAGGGACTGGATGCCTTTCTTGAAAAGTATAATATTACAGGGTATATACACTAGTCTCCTTAATATTGCGTTGATCCAGGGAGCTAGTCTGATTGCCGTATGTGGAGTCGGGAAGGAATTTTTTTCCCCAATGTGAAGCTTACTGTTGCCACATGGGTTTTTTTTGCCTTCCTCTGGATCAACATGTTAGGGCAAGTTAGGATAGGATATGGGTTGAACTAGATGGACTTAAAGTCTCCCTTCAACCTTAATAACTATGTTACTATGTTATGTTAATATGACCCTTCTCCAACGCCTCCTTAATATAGGACCGCATAGCCTCGTGCTCGGGTTCTGTTATGATTGAGTCACCGTAGGAGGCAAAAACAGAAATGCTAGCTAAGTCCTGAAAACCAGAGAAGTTGGCAACTATCAGATTGCAGACCCCTGACCCTATCAACACAACTAGCAGTAGCCGTGGGGGGTTCCTACGATGACCTAGACCCCTCGATCACAGCCGGAGAGATACATAGGCCTAAAGAAGGAAAGGGGAAATCTAACTGCCCCAGAGCAGACCCCAAAGCAATAGGCAGCCCCCCACATATAATGACGGTGAAGCAAGATGAAAACACTTACACAGACAGAAAGACAGGCTGAGCAAAGACGGGGCCCAAAAACTACCTAGATAGAAACGGATAGGAAGGCTGCTGTCTGCAATCTGCCAAAACCCTATCAGAGACAAAGCCAACAAGCTGATATAAAAATGGCCCTGAAGCAACTAAGCTTCAAAAACTAAATCAGCACTCAGGTACCTTCAGAAGACAGAGCTCACGGAACACTGCACACTCCAGCAGGGAGGGGCAGAATCCAAAAAGCAAGAAAAACAAAAACAAATCTTAGATGCAAAAAGGCAAAACAGAAAACTTAGCTTTAGGAGAGCAGGAATCAGACTGGTGTCCAAGAGTCCACAGAGAAATCACCCGCAGGGCAGAAAGGGCGTAGGCTGCCTTAAATCCAGTCAGTGACTCCACTCAGCCAATCGCCTTCATTAGTCCCAGGTGTCTGATAATCAGGCTCACTACCTTCCTTCACTAGAATAGGGAGTTCACCAGGCCTCAGTAACGGAGGGGAAAATGAACTCACAACAATCTCTCCTAGGACATCCACACAGCGCCCCCTAGGGGACACAGTGGACACTACACCACAGCACCAAAAGTTGCTTTGAATGAACTGAGTTTTGCAAGTGCAATGCTAAATGAATCGTTATGGATAAACGGAGCCCAGAAAGAATAAATGTAAACTTGTTATATATTGTAGTGCAGCGGTGGCACACTTACTCAGTGATGAGGCAGAAACCCACAAATTTCAAACACAAAGTCTCTTTAATGTGTTACTTCACACATTAAATGTCCAATTCACACACAAGTGCATATAACGTTAGTGTCCATTTCATAGCACTACATACTACACAGCTTTAGATTAGTCCCTGAACATGCTGAACCTCCCTTTGTCCATTAACCGTGGGCAACTGCAGCGCCGTATTAAAATCTCTACTCACAGCTTTATTCGTTTAGTTTGCAATCACTACACATGCCAGTCCTCCTTTGGGCACAGGACAGGCTAACGCCGGTTCACATCTGGGCACAAGACCTGTCCACATCTGATACCAGTTACCACGGGTGATTGCACCACTGTGGTAGTGTCTTTTTACTCACACAGCCGTACACAGTCCTTGATATCCTCCGAATCGCAGCCGGGCACCATATCCACCTGTTTGCAGCCATTATACACGCCAGTCCTCCTCTGAACAGATACCGTAGACGGCAGCACCACTGTGTACGCTGTGGGTGCCAGGTCTATTGGCTCCGCTCTGTCCTATATTGCTTTACACAGGCCGTGCTATGCAACACCAACTGCTCTGCACAGTTACAAGCACTAACTCACTCTGGCCCTGACACTGGACCTGACACACCCATACCCTTTCCTGCAGGGCTTTTAACAAAAGAACCTGTGGTCTTTAGCCACTTGGAAAACCTGGGCCTGGAGTGAAATGGACTGTACAACTAGATCTATATTTAGACCATCCTAACAGGACAAAGTCACACATACTGTAGATGTACACCACCATTAAACTTGGAATGCAATATAGAACAAGAGAAGATATGTGTAACAAAAATTTAATCTTTATTCCATTAATTAAAATTAATTTATTATAGAAAACATGTACATACATCAATTAGATGTATATTGGTTCATGATATCAAACACGAACCACTAATCCCCTAAGTAGACAAATTGAAAAAATTGTAGCTGGTGTAAAGGGATTTTGCCCATTGTCCCCATTGGTCACAATATATAAGATGTACGCCATTAGGCATACCTATAAGTCTACTATTTCTATGGCCTTGCAGGAGTCCTTTTATAAAGTAATGAATAGATGGTACTATACGCCTATACGGCTATCCCATATTAATCAGGAGATCTCATCCCAATGTTGGAGAGGATTTGGAAACCCTGGCAATTTATATCATATCTTTTGGAGCTGTCCAAAACTAAAAATCCTCTGGAAGGAAGTCAAAATCCATATTAATACTTTACATGATAGTGAAATTACTGTAACCCCGCAGATGGTACTTCTCTCTTTAGATCTGGAGAGTATCAATCCTTCAACCAAATATATAATGATTCACATCTTTCTAACTATAAAAAATTCATTAGCATTTTTTTGGAAAAAATCAGATATCCCTTCCTTCTCAGATATTCTAGACACATTACGTTTCCATAGCTCTACAGAAGAAAGATTTGCTTTTAATAGCAACTCTTTGAATAAATACCACACAAAGTGGGCTCCGTGGAACTCAAAATTTTTGTAGTTACAATAAGCTGCTTATGGTTCCTACAGGAATGCGACTCAGGTTAAGCTTTAAGTCTGGATTGGTAGTAGTGTTAGGTTAGTTTATTCTTTAGTTTAATACTATTAAGATAAATACAACAGTAAAATGTTTAATGTTTACGAAGTATATTGTATGACATGTTTTGCAAAGCATCTATTATAAAAGAGTTCTCTAAGTTTTATATTATTCCCTTTTCTTTTTTGTTCACCCTTCCTTCCCTTATGAAAAATTAATAAAAATTATTTGAAAAACTATATAAGATGAATAAAGTTGCAAAAGGAGAAGCATATGTCATAAATTATATACTAATATTAATTAGCTCATTCCATGTAGTTAATCGACCACATAAAAATTTATTAAGTTAAAGTATGCCTTCATCAATATTAGTCATACCTCAACTTGTATTCTTTGTTGGGAAGTGAGATTAGCTATGTGACAAAGCATTGTGAGATGAGTGATCGCTATGCAAAATTAGCCATTACTGGCATAAGAATTATCTTGCCGATAATATTAAATATATTCACTCATCCACTAGGCAAGAGTTGTCTTTCATTGCATGTTCACACACATTATATGTGGATCAGGATGATCCACATGGTGAGTTATTAATTGACTAGCCAGCACCGCTCTTGTATGTTACAGTGTCCACGTTGTGCAGTGTATAAGCTGCTCTGCATTAAAAATGCGACCATCCCAAATGAAAAATAGCTTGCACCGGTTGTTATACACTCTGAGTTAATATCTGGTCAGTACCGCTGCTATGTGTTGCAGCAGCAGTGTATTGTGTGTGTCACTCCATATTTAAACTGCAATCATCTCGTTGGGCAGCATGCATCAGCTGGTATGGGCACACTGATTCATTCTCTAGCTAACAGTACTGGTATGAGTAGCGGCGGCAGTGTTATATATGCCGCTCTACATTCAAGGTGCCAGCCCATCGCCTAGTTCAGTGTGCTGCTTGATCAGCTGCTGTCAGGACCCTGAATCACATGTTGGATTTTTCATGTGACCACAGCTGTAGCAGTGTGATACGGTAGGATATGGAGCGCACACCAGCTATGGAATTACCGGAGCTTTGAGCTACTAATATCTATGAATTGCTAAATGGCATTGTTGTCGTAATTTCTACCTTGAGGCATATGTCCCTAAAGATGATGGCACCTTGAATGTAGAGAGGCATATGTAACACTGCCACCGCTACTCATACCAGCACTCTCAACAATTGGAATCTCATGTGCGGATTGCACATGAGATTCCAATTGCCGGATATCTAGTCGTCACTAAGACAAAGGCCAGGCTAGCCCGGCAATTCTACTGACCAAAGATGGGAGCAGATGTGGCTGCCTACTGCCGTTCGTGTGACATCTGTCAGAGAGTGGGGAAGGCTGGGAGTTGCACAAAGCCCCACTGGTAACTCTGGTAACGCTACCCACTATCGAAGAGTCTTTCAGGAGGATGGCTATGGATCTTGTTGGACTGCTGTCCATTCCCAGCAGCTCTGGGAAATGCTTTGTATTGACGGTAGTAGATTATGCCACGCGGTACCCGGAACTGATAGACTTGTCATCCATTTGAGCAGACAAGGTTGCTACCATCTTACTGGAGATTTTCCCTGAGTGTGTTTTCCCCAGGAAATGCACACCTACCAGGGAACCCAGTTCATATCGCAGCTGATGGATTCCCTCCGTGTGCAGATACAGGTGCAACATCTGGTGACCAGCTGGTACCACCCACAGAGGAATGGCCTGTGTGAATGGTTCAATGGCACCCTGAAGCATATGCTTAATATGTACCATCTTTATGCTGACGACACTCAGATCTACCGCTCTGGCCCAGACGTCACCTCTCTGCTGCCCAGAATCCTGGAGTGTATATCAGCCATATCCTCCTTCTTCTCCTCTCGCTTCCTCAAGCTCAATGTGGACAAATCTGAACTCATCATCTTTCCTCCATCTCACAGATCTTCCTTACCTGACCAATCTATCACAATTAATGACATCAAGGTTTCCCAGTACCGAAAGTCCGCTGCCTCGGAGTAACCCTTGACTCTGCCCTGTCCTTCAAACTGTACATCCAAGCTCTTTCTACCTTCTGTCACCTCCAGCTCAAAAATATTTTCAGAATCCGTCCTTTCCTCAACCCTCAACCTACTAAAATGCTTGTGCATGCCCTCATCAGGTCCCGCCTCGACTACTGCAACATCATTTTCTGTGGCATCCCTGCTAACACCCTCGCACCTCTCCAGTCCATCCTTAACGCTCTGCCCGACTAATTCATCTCTCTCCTCGCTACTCCTCTGCTTCTCTCCTCTGCAAATCTCTTCACTGGCTCCCATTCCCTCAGCATATCCAGTTCAAATTACTAATACTCACCTACCAGGCCATCTATAACCTGTCTCCTCCATATGTCTCTGAACTAATCTCCCGATACCTTCCCTCACGTAATCTCCGGTCATCCCAAGACCTCCTTCTCTCCTCCACACTTATTCGTTCCTCACCCAACCGCCTCCAAGACTTCTCCCGAATAGCCCCCATCCTCTGGAATTCTTTGCCCCAACATGTCCAACTATCAACCACATTTGGATCCTTCAGACGGAACCTGAAAACCCACCTCTTCAAGAAAGCCTACAGGTCCTCTCCCCTCTGTATCAGTCTGTCATTGTAAGTTTGTTTTCTGTAAGTGATATCTGTAATTTTTATGTAACCCCTTCTTATGTACAGCACCATGGAATCAATGGTGCTATATAAATAATAATAATAATAATAATAATAATAATAATAATAATAATAATAATAATATGTGGGGCGATTCCCATGTGCTTGACTGGAAGTGGTACCTCCCACACCTGCTATTTGCCTACCAGGAGGTTCCACAGGCCTCAACGGTGTTCTCCCCCTTTGAGCTACTGTACGGGCGATGTGTGCTGGGGGACCCTGGCTGTGGTGAAAGATGCCTTGGATGGAAACTTAGCGTCCCCTGGAGTGTCAGTCATCGAGTATATCGTACGCTTCTGGGACAAGATGCAGGCCTTGACGCGGCTGGTGCACGATAATATGGCGTGGACCAGAAGCGATTGTATGACGAAAATTGCTTGCACCCCTGTAGGGGGTATGATATATTACGGTAATACCTTTGCCTTTCTCTTTCGTCCCGGTGCCATATATTATCAGTGTATGTATATTTGCTAACATATGATGGTACTGCTACGTGAGTTAGTGTATTACCATTCCTATACAATGGTACTGCTACACTGTTATGTGTATTACCGTGTCTTGCTAAATGTATACATGTTTAATGTTATACCGTTGTAATGCTGCTATGTATAGATGGAGGCATTATAGTGTACAGAGCTTTCAGCTAGTATATAGTGTAGGAAAGGGTTAACTATAGAAGGGGCTACTGCGTGGTAAGCTAGGAACGTTCCCTTAGGTGGTCAGAAGGGCCCGAATAGTCCACATGGGCTTTGTCACGTCACCGCTTCCTTCTGCCGTGCCACCGCTTCCTTCTGCCGTGCCACCGCTCCCTGTGCCCCGTCAGACTCACCAGATGGCAGCTTCCCGGCGCGTCCCCATCTGTTCCCCTGCTCTGACGACAGCGCTTGCTTCCTCCCGGGCGCGCTCCCCGCAGCTCTCTCCATGCACGAGCACTTCCTCCTCTCTGAGCCGGTCACTCTTCCTGGTCCTCTCTATGGTCAGGAGGACCCTGACCCGGGATCTCCTCCCCATGCTCCCATATCAAGCCGTCGCTCCCTAGTGACGCTGCCTGATCGTCACTTGCCTTCCCTTGTGATTCTGGCCCCTCTTGCTGGCGTTCGCCGCCGCTACCTCCACGTCTCGTCCCCTGGCTTGCTCTCTCACATTTGTTACCTGTTCTCTTCTATGTTCCAGTGTCCCTGCCTTGCCAGCCCACAGCTCCAGTCTCCAGTGTTCCCGCCGCCCTACCCTGGTCCAGTCTCCTGGTTCCTGCCTCTCTACCCTGGTCCAGTCTCCTGGTTCCTGCCTCTCTACCCTGGTCCAATCTCCTGTGTTCCTGCCGCTCTACCCTGGTCCAGTATCCTGTGTTCCTGCCGCTCTACCCTGGTCCAGTCTCCTGCGTTCCTGCCGCTCTACCCCGGTCCAGTCTCTTGTGTTCCTGCCGTTCTACTCCGGTCCAGTCTTCTGCCCTAGGTACCAGCTGCAGCGGTAATAGTTTCCCCTGGGCCTGTCCTTAACACTCCCTGTACTGTATAGGGGGTGGTCCAACTGGTCCGCTCGCCCAGGGGAGGTTCGTTGCCGTGGTCCAGTGGGTTCACCTTCAGGGTTCCTAACAGGCTTTAGGCCCAGGACACCAGAGACCAGAGCAGTCACGCAACGTTTAAGAAGAAACGGAGCTCAGCCATTCGGAGTCTATAGGACAGAAGTATAGTATCAAGTAGTCCGGAACAGTACAGGGCACAGATTGTACAATGTTGAGCAGATTATTGCATAGGCTGATGCTCTCAGACTAGGGCGAAATGGACCAGAGAATCCGCAAGCACAGTGAGTCTGAACAGGGAGAACATTGCTGTACCGCCTAAGGCGCTATTACTCCGTAATGTTGAAGCGATGGCCGGGGGACCACCACAATGCAGGGAGACTACGGTACACAAGATGAGGTGCAAACAACAAAAGGTTAATTTATTGACAGGCAAGGAATGCAGTGTTAGGGAAGTGCACAAAACAGGGGTATGCAATGAAAACAGGCAATTTTACAAGAGTGATATTCTTTAGCTGAGCCGTCACAATGCACGGTGCACCATCTATCACAGATCAGGGTATTTATCCAACAAGCAAAACAACACAGTAAAGTACAGTATGATGCTACTCTAACTAGGCATCTAGCCTCTGCTACACCGGCCACATGGCTGCCGTGCTCTGTCTATTGCAGCCTATCCTAAACCCTAGCATGTGCACAGAAGGGGTTAACACAGTAGCTTGGTATCTCTGTCTATCCCAGGGGCCCCTGCAGCTTTGCAAGATGGTGCGCACTTCTTCCTGGAAGCTCTGTGCAACGTGGTCTTCTCCTTGTGTGAGGATCCAGAGATGCTCCTAGTAACGGTGGATTCCCTCCTCTGGATTCCTTTCTTGTATTTCTTCATGGCTCCTCACGGCAACATGGGAAAGCCACCTTGTTATCCCCAGAAGAGTTCACAAAGTCACGCAATTCAGTCAGTCTCAAGCTGTACGTTCTTTTCCTCACAGCTCCAGGCACATCAGCCTCCTGCAGAAATCTCGGCTCTCAACACACACACGCACACAGAAAAGCAGCCCCTCCCCTCTCCAGTGCTGGCAGAACAAACCACACAGTCTTTTCTGCAGGGGAGAGCAGAATATCCCATTGTTCTAACCAAGGGGAAGTGCTGTCTCTTAAAGTGGCAGCTTGTCTCTACTGTCCATAGCAATGCACCCCCTACATGCTCCCTACTTAAAGATGGTCGTCCTCGACCATCACAGCATCAAGGATGCAGTAGGATAAAGAAACTTGCAATGTGGAACAGCACCTATAGAGGAGATAACACAAGCAAAAAAACAGACAGATAACACTGTTCTACGTATCGGCCAGGTGGAACCCCTGCAGTAGACCTCTGGGATCTCTGGAGGTCTTGACTATCTTCCAGAGGAATACTTGCTGCAGGAGTTGTAGTAGGCTCTTGTCTGGACTCGTCACGTGGCGGTAGTGATACCTCCAGAAGATCACCATCTCTGTCTGGCCGAGGACCCCCACGGTGTCAGAGCCGATCCACCATTCATCATTGATTTCACCAGCAGGCAAGACAGGTTCAGGAAGTGGAGCAACATCCTCAAGCGGAACTGGTACAGGACGGGCCTCCGACCGGCATGGCCGCAGCAGATTCCTGTGGAACACTCTAGGGGCGGACGCCCCATCTCAACCTGCACCTTGTAGATCGGGCCGTCAGCATACACTCGCTCGATTACTTTGTAAGGCTGTATTTCCCATCTCTCGCTTAGTTTACCCTTGGGGCGTTTCTGACTAATACTCGGTTCCCGGGTCCGGAGAGGTATCTCTTGAATCAGTTTATGGCCCGTATGTTTTTTCCTGTAGCTGCTGACCCACCAATCGCCGTATTGTTTGCAATCGTTGCCGATGTTCTTTCACCCATGAAGTGACTGTTCGCTCCATCAGCTCCTCTGGCTGTTCCAACTTCAACTCAATGATCCCTCGTCCAACTCTTCCAAACAGCAGCAGATATGGGGTGTAACCCGTGGTGGAATGGACCGATTGTTGTAGGTCCTGACCAACTCTGGCAGGTAGTCTGTCCAGCATGTCTTCTTATCCTCTTCCAACGTTCTCAGCATTTGAAGCAAGGTTCGGTTGAAGCGTTCACATGCTCCATTGCCTTGAGGTTGGTAAGGGGTGGTCCGGGACCGCTTGATGCCATACAAACGATACAGTTCTTCCATCAACTTGCCTTGGAAACATGCACGTTGGTCAGAGTGGATGCGCTTTGGGCACCCATACACTCGGATGAAGTCTTGACAAATGGCCTGCACCGCAAACTCGGCAGTCTGATCTCTAGTTGGGGTGACTACCGCGAACTTGGAGAAATGGTCGGTCATCACCAAACAGTACTGTGGCCCCCAGGCTGAGTGTCCCATGAGGAGATAGTCAATCATCAAGACTTCCAGTGGTTCCTTAGCATGTATGGCCTGGATGGGTGCCCTTTGTTCAGTACTCTTAACGAGGTCACATACCCGACATTGCTGGCAAACCTCTTCTACCATGGACTCCAACCGGGGGCAGTACAGGTAGTGCTGTAACCTCTGATAGGTCTTTGTGGACTCGAAGTGTGCTCCAAATTCATGGGCTTCTTTAGACACTTCTTGGGCCATTCCACCTGGGATGACCACCTGCCACCTTACTTCAGTGTTTTTTGGCTGTTGTCTCTTGCGATATAGCACCGATTCTCGCACCTCCAGCCTATCCCACTGGTGTAAGACACTCTTCATCCCAGCATCCAGACTATCTCTCTCTTGTTTGCCTTGCTTCCACTCTTGCGCTACCCAGCATTTCTTCTGTCTCAGCCCTTCGTCTTCGTCTTGAACATATCCCCATTCTTCATTGGTTCTCCTCAGAGATCGGGGTAGTGCGCAGGCCTCCCTACTTGACTGGACCGCAACCACAGGGGTCCTGAACTTATGGAAGTCTGGGGTTTCTTCCTCTTCGAATTGTTCATCGAGATCCCCCACTGGAGTTTCCACCGTCGGGCTGAGGAGGACTCTGCAGCCGCAGAATCCGTGGGTTGCAAAGATGCAGTGGAGGCAGCGTGAGGTAGAAAGAAATGGGCTCTCTGCTGCCTGTACAGACAAAGAGACGCTCAACGTTCCACTTTCCGGAACACATGACAGAGGAACAGACCAACCCTCTCAAAGATTTAGTACAGGCTTATCCCCTACTTCCGGAAACTGCGACCTCCCTGGAGGAGCCCGCGCTGGTCTCTCGGTCTCCGACTCCCAGCATTTTAGTTCCGGCTTCCAATGGAAAAATCTCATCTCCCTGCGTGGCGGCTTCTGTTGACGAGTTCCGGCTCTGGGGGGTGTCACAACCTTGGCTCCGCAAGAGGAAATTCTGACCCCCATTGATGTTCCTATAGAAGACATCCCGGCTCACGCTCTCCCAGATTGCCGACCTGCTCCGGTACATATTGTCATGTGCAGCTGCACACAGGCCTCTGTTCTGGGCCCCAGCCATTCCAGAGTGGGATCTTTTCCAGCCGCTCCACCCATTTTCTGATAACTTGCTGTAGGGGTGAGTGTTTCCCTTTCTTCAGCGTTCCCACTAGGTGCGAGCCAGGGGTTGTTGACAGCAATCTGTTGGTGCCATTGCTGCACCGTCACGCCCAAGAAAGGTGTCATTACCGTCCTTTTTGGCACCAAAGTCCTCCATCTTCATGGCTGCCATCTTGTCACTCACTTTGTCAGACTCAATCACAGTCTTTTTCACATTTAGTCCTTCAGTCACATCCGGTAATTTACTCACAATTGCAGTATCTTCAACCCACACTCTTCGGGTCAAATTTGTCACATCCAATTTCTCTTCAGCATCTTCTTTTATCTCCTCACTGGTCACACTTGAATCTCCATCCCTTCCTGTGGTTCCTCCGCATTGTAAGTTGTCCGTATCCTGTCGACTACACCAATTGTAAACAGGTAGATTGCACAGCCAATTAACAAAATCAGCACATTAGTGAAACCACCAATGACCCTCATGGTTGCAAATGATCAGCTGATCCCGTACGCCATGATAGCAGGATAGTCGCCAACCAAGACAAAGATAGAGAGGAAAACCTCAAAACACGACCAAAACAGTCCACAATTCACTATAAACAGATTTTATTAAATAGACAGACAAATATGCAGGGACAGAAGGGTGGTGAGCAGAGAGTGCAGTAAATCCACATCACATGAGATGTAACGAAAGGTGCAAAGACTAATACTACCTATGTCTCGCATATAGTAAAATGTAATTACAGAATCAAGCGAATAAGCCGAGGAGGAACAAAAGAAATGAGGCCAATCACAGTACAATGGTACAACATGTGAAGCATTAGCATACATTAACATCAATGGGCAAGTGTAAACAAATGTTGCTAAGGGGCAATGGAAAAATTAACATTCATATCAGAGTCAATTATATGGGTATAATGACCATTCCCCAGTATCAGTAAAGCAACAAATAAAATGTATCACAAACTAACACCCATTAATGTATGTACTCCTAGGACGGCCAGCATAGTAAACGCTATAAACAGGCATTCATGTTACCTCCAAATCGGCAGGGAGACACAGGAATAAAAGTCAGGCACCCACCCCAACGCACGTTTCGGATCTTTAGATACTTCCTCAGGGGGCATGGGAAGTCAAATGAAGGTAAAATACATATACCGTTAAAACCGGAAGTGACCAGCCCGCGAAACCGGAAGTGACGCATCCGTCACCGCAGCAACCAGCGATGCAGAGCGGCGTCGGTCTCAAGAGGAGAGGAGGAGCCAGGACTGAGTCCTGACAAGCCAGACCTCATATAGACACCGAGAGAAGCTCAGCAGCGCGGTGTGAAGTGTGCATGCGTCAGGTCTGACGGCACAGTCACAATATGAGAGGGAAAAAAATGGAGGGGGCAAGGAATATGAGAAGTATATATAAAAGATGTAAATAGACAAATATGAATGGACATCTGTGTATATAAACACACATAATAGGTAACAATCAGTACAATACTGGTGGTACATCATATTAAATTGTAATAATGGTCATAACACTCCATAACAATAGATTTTACAAAAATATATAACCATGAATGGCACAATCGCATGATTACAATATTACACTATATATGTGATACACAGTAATTTATTTGAGACAAAAACAGCCGAATGTTCCACCATTCCAGTCACAAGCCGAGGACAACCGGTACATCAAGTGCAAAAATGAAGCTATGCCTAAAAAAATATTAAAAAAGTATATATATTAAAACAACGGTACATCAAATGAGAATATGGATCAAGAGCACAAGCTACAACAGTTGGAGATCACAAATATGGGACAAAGCTCAAATTTTCATTGAGACTATTCGGGTGGACCGTGTTCAACGTCCAGATCCAACGCGTTTCAAGTTCTGCGAGCCTTTGAGAAATTTTTCCCCCCCGTATCCCAACATTTAGTACATCAATACCCCTCACCCTTAGTCCCTTACTATCACATTGGTGATAGAGTTTGAAATGTCGCGGAAGCGTCTTCAACATCGACGCATCCTCCTGCGTAGCCGCTGCCTGAATGCCAAACACATGCTCCCTGACACGAACTTTAAGTTGGCGTGTTGTCAATCCAATATAGATCAGGGAGCATGGACAAGTAGCGTAGTAGATCACATTTTTTGTGGAGCATGAAATCAATTTCATTGACCCATTGCCACGGCTCGTACCATATGATTAGGGTGGGACGAGGTTGCATGTAGCAACATTTTTTGTTGCAGATGGTTTCCTATATATATCCATCTGAACTGCTCCAAGGGGGTCTCTCCTCAAGAGTACATCAAGGAATTCAATCTGATCCTCAGCATACTTGAAGGTCAAATGTATATTACGGTCATTGTTGTTAAGTTCAAGAAAAAAATCAATAAGAGAACTAGAAGTGCCCTGCCAGATCAAGAGAATATCGTTGATGTAGTGCGCCCTAAGGAAGGCACACTCCTTCGACTCCTGTTGACCTGACAGGAAAAGGTCCCTCTCTCACAGCCCCAGGAACAGATTAGCATAGGCCGGCGGAAAGGCCGCGCACATTGCTGTCCCCTGGAGCTGTAGGAAGAAGGACCCCTTGAACACAAAAAAATTATGTGATAACGTAAATTCCAAAAGTTCGAGGAAAAGGGCCCTCATCCCCGAACTCAAATTGGAAGTTCCAAGAAAAAAATCCCACAGCACGAAAGCCATCACTGTGCCTTATATTTGTGTCAAGCGACTCAACGTCTGCCGTAACAAAAAGGTTCCCCGGGTCAACTGAAAGGATGGACCCGCTACATCGACTATATTCTCTTTATTTAGCAGGGTACTTCTAGTTCTCTTATTGATTTTTTTCTTGAACTTAACAACAATGACCATCATATACATTTGACCTTTAAGTATGCTGAGGATCAGATTGAATTCCTTGATGTACTCTTGAGGAGAAATCCCCTTGGAGCAGTTCAGACGGATATATATAGGAAACCATCTGCAACAAATATGTTGCTACATGCAACCTCGTCCCACCCTAATCATATGGTACGAGCCGTGGCAATGGGTCAATTCTTTCGGATTCGACGGGTCTGTTCTTCGGACACGGATTTTGAAAAACAAGCATTAGATCTTAAAAGTCGACTCCGTGCTCGGGGTTACAGTAACCGTGTCATTAAAAGGGCCTATCATAGGGCCAAATATAGTCCCAGGAATCAGCTCTTTTATAAGGATAACATGAATACCAACACCTCGGAACCTGTCAGGTTCATTACCACGTTTCATTCACAAACTGATAGGATGTATAAGGCCTTATTAAAATCTTGGCCTATTCTAATGACGGATCCAACTTTGGCTAAAATCTTACCAGCCAGACCTTTAATTACATACCGTAGAAGTCGCAATCTTCGTGACTTCTTAGTTCACAGCCATCATTCCCCAGACCCTATCCCTATTTTTTCCAATCGGATTAGTACAAAATGTGGATGCATCCCCTGCGGCCGCTGCGTGGCATGTACCAATATTCACCGTTGCGAGTCATTTGTGGACTCTACTTCATCCCGTGAATATAAAATACGGAAATTGATTTCATGCTCCACAAAAAATGTGATCTACTACGCTACTTGTCCATGCTCCCTGATCTATATTGGATTGACAACACGCCAACTTAAAGTTCGTGTCAGGGAGCATGTGCTTGGCATTCAGGCAGCGGCTACGCAGGAGCATGCGTCGATGTTGAAGACGCTTCCGTGACATTTCAAACTCTATCACCAATGTGATAGTAAGGGACTAAGGGTGAGGGGTATTGATGTACTAAATGTTGGGATACGGGGGGGAAAAATTTCTCAAAGGCTCGCACAACTTGAAACGCGTTGGACCTGAACGTTGAACACGGTCCACCCGAATGGTCTCAATGAAAATTTGAGCTTTGTCCCATATTTGTGATCTCCAACTGTTGTAGCTTGTGCTCTTGATCCATATTCTCATTTGATGTACCGTTGTTTTAATCTATATTTTTTTTAGGCATAGCCACATTTTTGCACTTGATGTACTGGTTGTCCTTGGCATATGACTGGAATGGTGGAACATTCGGCTGTTTTTGTCTCAAATAAATTACTGTGTATCACATATATAGTGTAAAATTGTAATCATGCGATTGTGCCATTCATGGTTATATATTTTTGTAAAATCTATTGTTATGGAGTGTTATGACCATTATTACAATTTAATTTGATGTACCACCAGTATTGTACTGATTGTTAATGTCATGATCTCAGTGCGGGTTTGACTCGCACACGTGGGGTTAATGTCTGGAACCAGTGCTGATGACTGGCATTTCTGGGGTTAAAGGTTGTGATCCCGGTGAAGGCTTACCTGCACACCTGGGGCTATGATTGTGACCTGGTTCTGGGAGAGGCTTCTTATAGCCTCAGGACGCTCCCATCCCTGTCAGTTATACTCTTTCCCTTCGCATAGTGTGGTGACCCCTGAGTGTGTTTTTGCTGTGTTCTGGTTGCTTGATAATCTGTGTATGACTCGGTCTGTTCTCTGGATATTGCTTTGGATTCTGCTTGGTACCTTCTATGTCTGTTTGGTTTTGACTGCTGCTTGGCCCTGACTATCCGCTCTGTCTCATCCTTGGTACGTTACGGCTATCTCTGTGTATGAACCCCGTTTTGCCTGACTCTGAGTAATTCTGTATAGTGTCTTTGCATCTCACTAAGCTGGAAGCTAAGCCCCACCCCCTTGCAGTCACATGACCGTAGGTCCTGTGTCTGCTTGCTAAAGTTCAGCATCCACAGGTCCTGTGCATCGGTACTTTCTGGCTGTACCTGACCCCGGTACCCCTACAGTGCGGGTGAGTCCCTGCTCAGCAGAGGCTGCACGCCGGCGCTGACAGGATCCTGACACTCAGGACACGCGCACTGGCTCAGTGAGCAAGTACAGTGCGGTGTTCCTGACATTATAACTGACCATTAAGTTTTTGGTTTGTTTTTTTTTCTCTGCTGAGAAATATGGATCCCATACAATCTCTTACTGAGCAAATTAAAAATCTGAGTCAGATGTTTCAGGGTTTATCTCTGGAGCAGCAAGCTCTGGCTCATTCTCAGCAGCAGGTTTCTGAGACAGTGCGGGGGGCTTTAGCTGCTGGGTCTCTGGGGGCTGGGGCAAGTGATGTTGTTTTGGTGTTCCCAGAACCACCTGTTAAACTGCCTGATTTTTTTTCTGGGAACAAAAAGGAGTTCAGGGTCTTCATGGAAGGGTGCAAACTCTTCTTTAGTTTGAGGCCACGTTCCTCTGGGGACGAAAGTCAGAAGGTAGGGGTCATTATGTCTCTGTTAAGAGGGTCCCCACAAGCTTGGGCTTTCTCCCTTCCTCCCACTGCCCCTGAGAGAGTGTCTGTGAATGCGTTTTTTGAGGCCCTCGGGCACATATATGATGAGCCGGACCGAGTGCGATTGGCAGAGGACATGGTGATGAGTGTCTGTCAGGGGAAACACTCGGCTGAGTGGTTTTGTAGAGAATTCCGCCGCTGGGCCGCAGAGGTCTCTTGGGACGACGACGCACTCCGAGGACTCTTTCGCAAAGGCTTGTCCTAGCGGTTACAGGATGCCTTGGCATTACATCCCCCACCTAACTCACTCGAGGACGCTATGACCCAGGCCGTCCGGATGGACCGCAGGCTGCGGGCCAGGGGGGTGATGCAGGCAGAGACTCCATTGTTCCCTAGTGGAAAAGAGACTGTTTCTGTGCCCATAGACGTAGGGGCTCTCTCCCTGAAGGAAAAGGAGAGACAACGCCGGAGAGAAAAGCAGTTATGCTTCTACTGTGGTAAAACGGGACATTGGAAAAGGGAGTGTCATGATTGTCCATCCTCAACCCGGTCGACGGGAAACGACTAGGTCTGGGTAGTCAGCAGGGAGACTACTCAGACCCTCAGGTACCCTTTTCCTCGTTTTCTAAGGTGTTGCTTCATGTGGAACTGTTAGTGGATGATTGTTGTTTTCCCTCTACAGCTTTCGTGGACTGCGGATCATCCATCAATCTCATTGACTCCCAATTGGTCACACGCTGTAAGATAGGGACAGTTGGACTTAAGGTTCCGATCAAAGTGGTGACCATTGACTCCTCCCCCCTCACTAAAGAGGGAATTCTCTTAATGTCTGACTTGTTTTCACTCAAAGTGGGCGCTACCCATGTGGAAAAATTAAGTTGTTTGGTTCTGGACAATCTACCAGCAGGATTGGTGTTGGGCATGCCCTGGTTACGCCATAACCCAGTCATTAACTGGAAAACGAGGGAAATTGTTCAGTGGGGGTTTAATGATTCGATGTTATGTGATAAGTCTGCACTATTGGTTGAACCTGTTAAATCTGTATCTGTGTCATCTGTCGAGCTGGAAGATATTCCGGAGTACCTGAAAGAATTCAAAGATGTGTTCTCTGAAAGCGAGGCCGAGACGTTGCCACCACATAGACCCTTTGACTGTACTATCGAGTTAGTCCCTGGGGCTAAATTGCCTAAAGCCGGTCTGTTTAATTTATCTGGCCCTGAGCGCTTGGCCATGAAAGATCACATTGCTGAGAGTCTTCGCAAAGGACACATATGTCCCTCAGTCTCACCTGTGGCGGCAGGGTTTTTTTTTGTTAAGAAAAAAGATGGTGGTTTATGTCATTGCCTCGATTTTCGTGAGCTGAACAAGATTACTGTACGAAATACGTACCCCCTTCCGTTGATTCCCGATTTGTGTAACCAACTTTCAGGGGCAAAATGGTTCTCCAAACTGGATCTTCGGGGGGATATAATTTGATAAGGGTCCGGGAGGGGGATGAATGGAAAACGGCGTTCCTCACGACTGTTTGATAATTTAGTCATGCCGTTTGGTCTTACCAATGCCCCAGCCATATTTCAGAATTTCATCAACGTGGTATTCTCGGATCTCATTGGTCGTTTTGTTGTCATTTACTTAGACAATATTCTGATATACTCACACGACAGTCAATCTCATCTGAATCATGTACGAACCGTTCTCCAAAGACTGAGGGAAAATCGTCTGCATGCCAAATTGGAGAAATATGTGTTTTTTGTTCAAGAATTGTCTTTTTTGGGATTAATTGTGTCCTGTGAGGGTTTTCGCATGGACCCCAAGAAGGTGCAGGCCATTGCGGATTGGGTGCAACCCCGAGACCTAAAGGGTCTTCAGCGCTTCTTGGGGTTCGCCAATTATTACCGCAAATCTATTCGGGGGTTTTCACAGGTGGTCAAACCACTCACAGATCTTACTTGTAAAGGTGCAGATGTGAGAAACTGGTCCTCGCTTGCAAAAGAGGCCTTTGCGACCCTGAAAAGAAGCTTTATGTCTGCTCCTGTGTTAGTACAGCTAGATCCGTCCAAACCATTCGTCATGGAAGTGGACGCCTCTGAGGTGGGGGTGGGGGCGGTGTTGTCCCAAGGGCCTGCCACTCTAACCAACCTCAGGCCATGTGCTTTCTTTTCCAAGAAGTTCTCTGCTGCGGAAAGAAATTACAACGTAGGCAATAGAGAGCTTCTTGCGGTCAAATTGGCGTTTGAAGAATGAAGGCACTTTTTGGAGGGGGCCAGTCACCCGGTTACGGTGATCACGGATCACAAAAATTTGTCATACATTGAGTCTGCTAAAAGACTAACGCCCAGACAGGCCCGTTGGTCACTTTTTTTCCCCGTTTTTAGTTTACGATTACATTTCGTCCAGGGTCTAAGAATGTCAAGGCTGATGCCTTATCGCGCAGTTTTCAGCCGGTGTCGCCCCCTGAGCCACCGTCCTCCATTCTTCACCCTAGGGTTGTGATAGCAGAGGTCTCATATGAATTGGAACGGGAGATTCAGGGGGCCCAGTCACGGGCCCCGGCGGCCAAGCCGGAGGGGAAGTTGTTTGTCCCAGAGCAACTTCGCCTGAAACTCTTGCAGGAGTTCCATGAATCCAAGCTGAGTGCTCACCCTGGTATGTCAGCCACACGTCTGGCGGTGGCTATGATCTTTTGGTGGTCTACCCTTGGTTCGGACATAAAAAAATTCATTGCTGGTTGTGGGGTCTGCGCTCATTCTAAAAGCTCTCATAGCCGGCCGGCAGGGGAGCTGATGCCCTTGGCAGTGCCCGAAAGACCGTGGACTCACTTATCCATGGATTTTGTTACCAATCTCCCTCCATCTAAGGGTAATACAGTGGTATGGGTAGTGGTGGACAGGCTTTCTAAGCAGAGGAGGATGAATGAACTCATGGAGATCAACATCCGACACTGCGGAGACACCATCACGTGTTTCTCAACGCAGTGATTCTAGAGCACTGCCCCCATCCCTTATGGGAAATATGCAAAACATGCAAAACAGAAGCCGCGGAGACACCATCACGTGTTTCTCAACGCAAGCAATGACCAGCCAGGTCTTTGTCCGGGAAGGAACAACCACGGGAAGGGCAGTCTCCAATGAAGGAAACCACCTATGCCAAAACATGGTATCCATCCACATACAGCTATTTCGGGGTATTGCCCCTCATCAGTGTGGAGTAGGAAACTGGCTGGTAGGAGCAATGCCTAGTAAAAAGACTATGGTTGTCCGTGGTTGTTCCTTCCCGGGCAAAGACCTGGCTGGTCATTGCTTGCGTTGAGAAACACGTGATGGTGTCTCCGCGGCTTCTGTTTTGCATATTTCCCATAAGGGATGGGGGCAGTGCTCTAGAATCACTGCGTTGAGAAACACGTGATGGTGTCTCCGCAGTGTCGGATGTTGATCTCCATGAGTTCATTCATCCTCCTCTTCATAGTCTTTTTACTAGGCATTGCTCCTACCAGCCAGTTTCCTACTCCACACTGATGAGGGGCAATACCCCGAAACAGCTGTATGTGGATGGATACCATGTTTTGGCATAGGTGGTTTCCTTCATTGGAGACTGCCCTTCCCGTGGTTGTTCCTTCCCGGACAAAGACCTGGCTGGTCATTGCTTGCGTTGAGAAACACGTGATGGTGTCTCCGCGGCTTCTGTTTTGCAGGCTTTCTAAGCAGGCTCATTTTGTACCCCTGTCCGCACTACCGTCAGCTGAGACGTTGTCCAGGTTGTTTGTGCAGCATGTGATCCGGTTGCATGGGATACCCCTGAATGTGGTGTCTGATCGTGGTGTGCAGTTTGTCGCTAAGTTTTGGCGTGCTTTCTGCAAAAAATTAGGGATGTCTCTGTCCTTTTCGTCTGCATACCATCCTGAGAGCAATGGTCAGACGGAGCACACTAACCAGTCCCTGGAACAGATCCTCAGGTGTCTAACCTCTGCTAGACAGAATGACTGGTGCGATGCACTGTCGTTGGCTGAATTTGCCTTCAATAGTCGGGTGAGTCAATCCACGGGTATGACTCCTTTTTTGATCAATTATGGGTTCAGTCCTCATTTTGGTGAGTTTTCTCGTCTGGACTCGGGGTGTCCCGGGGCTGAGGGCTCTGTTCAGCGATTACAGAATACGTGGGCAGAAGTTCAGCGGAGTATATCTAGGTCTCAGGGCAGGTATAAGTATTTCGCGGACAGGAAACGAACACTAGGGCCCATGTTTCAGGTTGGAGACAAGGTTTGGCTCTCCACTCGAAACATTAAGTTGAAGGTTCCTTCAGCCAAGTTGGGGCCCAAATTCATTGGCCCATACAAGATTGTGGAAAAAATCAATCCAGTGGCGTATAGGCTGTGCCTTCCACCCTCTTTCAAGATCCCTAACGTCTTCCACAAATCTCTACTGAAACCTTATGAAGCAGTCCGGGGAGACTCCGAGTCTGCTGCTTCTCCTGTTTTGGTCGAGGGGCAGTTGGAGTACGAGGTTGGTCATATCGTAGACTCCAGGTTGGTACGGCGGTCGGAACAGTACCTGGTTCATTGGAAGGGGTATGGACTGGAAGACAGGTCCTGGGTACCGGCCCGGTTGATGTATGCTGATCGCCTGGTGCGGGCTTTCCATGCTAAGTACCCGGGCAAGCCTGGGGGTCCAGAGGTCCCCCGTTGAGAGGGGGGTACTGTCATGATCTCAGTGCGGGTTTGACTCGCACACATGGGGTTAATGTCTGGAACCAGTGCTGATGACTGGCATTTCTGGGGTTAAAGGTTGTGATCCCGGTGCAGGCTTACCTGCACACCTGGGGCTATGATTGTGGCCTCTCCCTGGTTCTGGGAGAGGCTTCTCATAGCCTCAGGATGCTTCCATCCCTGTCAGTTATTCTCTTGCCCTTGGCATAGTGTGGTGACCCCTGAGTGTGTTTTTGCTGTGTTCTGGTTGCTTGATAATCTGTGTATGACTCGGTCTGTTCTCTGGATATTGCTTTGGATTCTGCTTGGTACCTTCTATGTCTGTTTGGTTTTGACTGCTGCTTGGCCCTGACTATCCACTCTGTCTCATCCTTGGTACGTTACGGCTATAATGGGTACCACATAATGCTCCATACAGTATAATGAGCCACATGTATTGCTCCAAACTGAATAATGAGTCCCATGTATTGCTCCACTCAGAATAATGAGCCCCATACCTTGATTCATACAGAAAGAGCCCCATATAATGCTCCATACAGAATATGACGGGCCCTATATAATGCTCCTAACTCCAAACAGAATGGGCCCCATATAATGCTCCATACAGTATATGATGGACCCCATATATTGCTACAAACTCCAAACAGAATGGTGACTTGCGCACATGTGCGGCACTTGCAGTTTTGCCGCCATCACAGCAAGTGCAAAACTGCAAGTGCCGAACATGTTCGCAAGTCCCATAGGGAATGCGTAAGTGGTCCGAATCTGTGTATGCCCATGTAGCTCTTTCAAAGACAATTCCAGCAATATTTTTACATGTTCAGTCTATTCATCTGAAATCGGTTTGCATACATATGCAAATGAGGGAGTAGATCTGTTACTCCAGCTCTATACCCGCTCGCTGCCACCTCTTCCAGCTCTTTTTTCCAGAAGGAAGCACATCATAGAGGCTGTCAGTGAAGGAGGTGGCACTCTGTGGGAAATAGAGCTGGAGTGATGGAGGGATAAGATCCACCATAGTCGTTATGCATTATTTATATATAATAATAATAATAATAATAATAAATTTTATTTTTATAGCGCCGACATATTCCGCAGCACTTTACATTTCAGAGGGGATTTGTACAGACAATAGACATTACAGCATAACAATAATCACATACAGTAGATTATAACAAATACCAAGAGGAAAGAGGGCCCTGCTCGCAAGCTTACAGTCTATGAGGAAAGAGGGAGACACGAAAGGTGGGTGGTAACAGTTACCCTGATTGTATGGACCAGTCATAATGTTAAGTGTGTAACAGTACAGACACAGAGGGCTAATGGAGGCATAAAGCATGTGGGAACATGATGCGGGGAACCTGGTTATGGTAAAACTTTTGGCTCTGCCACACAGGGATAGATTAGGTTAATGTGTTGGGGTGGTATATATCAATTGAAATGCTGATTTCTCAGTACAGCAGAACGGATCTGGTTCACAGATCTGTTTTTTTCACGGATCAGTACAAATCCATTTCCATAGACATCCATGTTATTTGACTCAGAAAGCTACGGATCCACGTCTGTCCATTTGTGTCAGCGTTTTTCAAGGCAGCCCAAAACCAGAGCAGTCTCCGATCCTGGGTGCATGAAAAAAACTGACACAAATGGATCAGAGAAAATGAATAGAATAAAATGAATAACAAAGAATAGACACAGATCAGAAATTTAGCAGTGTGAAAGCCGCTAAGATGTTTTTGATTGAAAAAGCATTTGAATTCAGTAAATGTGGCCTCAGACTGAAAACACAAGGTGTGAGATGCATGCGAGATACTTGTACGAGTATTACATAACTCACCTGGGACGGTGGCAGGAGGGAGCATGTCAGCTGTATGAGTTTCTATGCAGCTGATGCACTCACATCCAGAGAGCCTGCAGCTGTCCCGGGTGAGTCATGCGACACTCATGCGAGTATCTCGTATGCCTCTTGGTCCGTGTTGGTCCTTAATGCTGCAAAATGAACAAATGACCATTGGAACCTAGTGTATAAGTATGGTAAAATAGCTGTCATTATTCCATGAAGCGCTACAACGCCTTCAGGCAACTGATCAGGGCTGGTGTCAATATTGATGGCCTATTATAAGGATAGGATATCAATATTACATCCTCAAATAAATAAATCAAAACAGATGTGTAGTGCATATGATGAGCATAGAAAGAGCTAATACACAATGCTGCCAGAAAAAATATTCTTTCATAGCTATTATGGCAGCACGGTGGCTCAGTGGTTGGCACTGTACGCGGTGGCTCTGTGGTTAGCACTGTATATGGTGGCTTAGTGCTTAGCACTGTATGTAGTGGCTCAGTAGTCAGCGCAACAGCTTTGTGGGTCTGGGGTTCAAATCCCATCAAGGATGACATCTGCAAAGAGTTTATATGTTCTACCCGTGTTTGTGTGGGTTTCCTACCACACTCACAAGACCTACAAATAGGATGTTTAGATTGTGAGCCCCATTGGGGACAGTGTTGATGATGTATGTAAAGCGCTGTGGATTTAATAGCGCAATATCAATGAATAAACTATCCCCATACTATGTCCAGCAGACATTGGAGGATTACCCATATATTCTCGTGTATAAGCCGACCAGTGTATAAGCCGACTCCCTTAATTTTGCCACAAAAAAATGGGAAAATTTATTGACAAGTTTCCATATTGGGAGTCACCCAGGTATGGTGATGGGGGGAGGATGAACAGCTGAGGTGCGTCAATCGTCGGCCATGCACAGGAGCAGGTCCTTGGCTCGGACGGTGAGTAGAGCAGGAAACAAAAAAAGTGGGATATACAGCACTGGGGTGACAAGCATTGCCGGGGAGGCACATAGATCACAGGGTGAGGCTCATAGATCACTGGGGGGACACAGATCACCGAGGGTGGCACGAAGATCACATGAGGTACAGAGATCATAGGGGGAGCACAAAGATCACAGGGGGCAAATAGATCAAATGGGGTGGCACAAAGATCACAGGGGGGATACAGAGATCACAGGGGGAGCACATAGCTGGAGGACACAGATCACAGAGGGGCACATAGCAGGGGGGCACAGAGATCACATGAGGCACAGAGATCACATGGAAGCACATATCACAGGGGGTACATAGCAGGGGGGCACATGGATCACAGGGGGTACACAGCAGGGGAGCACAGAGATCACAGGGGGGCATATAGATCACAGGGGGGCAGAAAGCTGGGGGCCACAGAGATCACAGGGATGCACATAGCTGGAGGGCACAGATCACAGGGGGGCATATAGTTGGGGGCACAAAGATTATATTGGGGCACATAGCTGAGGGGGGCACAGACACAGCAGAAAGTCACAGAAATTACCAGCAGACAGGCACTGAGCTGCCTGCACAGAGATCGCTCTGGATTCTCTGGCACTGCAGCAGCTCCTCTTCCGGGACAGGAGGACGGGAAAGCATTCGGCGCTAACCCCGCCCACCTTAGCACTAACCCCAACTACCCCGATTACATCATTTTTCATGTGCAGGCAGCATTCTGAAATGAATGCTGCATGCACTTTGGGGTTAAATGACCGGCAGCTGGCAGGGCTGCAGCGAGAGCATTGCAGACTCTGGGGACCTGGAGGTTCCTCACCCTTTTAAAGGGCCGGCGATGACAGCCCACTTTGTATTACAGAGCCGCCAGCCCACTGGGCATCTGCCCAGCTGAGCAGATTAGCAATCTGGCCTTGGTCTCTCCCCTCTTTTTTGAGGTACAGCAGAAAAAATTTCAACTTCAGTTGCTTATGCATGCAGGGCACCGACTTTATAGACAAGATATCTGCGCAACAACTAAGAAAAGCACAGTTTAAATCACTGAGTATTTCAGTCAAATCAGATCACAGTTCTCAATAAAGCAGCCAATGGGATGTGTACAGTCCAACAACAGCTGAGGTGTAGTACAAGCTCTTTACAGCAGTAAAGACTGACACTTTCTGAGCAAGTTTTCTCTTCAACTTCCCTCAATATCAGCAATATTTATTTGCTCAGTCTTCAATAAATACAGTGGGGAAAAAAAGTATTTAGTCAGTCAGCAATAGTGCAAGTTCCACCACTTAAAAAGATGAGAGGCGTCTGTAATTTACATCATAGGTAGACCTCAACTATGGGAGACAAACTGAGAAAAAAAAATCCAGAAAATCACATTGTCTGTTTTTTTTTCATTTTATTTGCATATTATGGTGGAAAATAAGTATTTGGTCAGAAACAAAATTTCATCTCAATACTTTGTGATATATCCTTTGTTGGCAATGACAGAGGTCAAACGTTTTCTGTAAGTCTTCACAAGGTTGCCACACACTGTTGTTGGTATGTTGGCCCATTCCTCCATGCAGATCTCCTCTAGAGCAGTGATGTTTTTGGCTTTTCGCTTGGCAACAAGGACTTTCAACTCCCTCCAAAGGTTTTCTATAGGGTTGAGATCTGGAGACTGGCTAGGCCACTCCAGGACCTTGAAATGCTTCTTACGAAGCCACTCCTTCGTTGCCCTGGCGGTGTGCTTTGGATCATTGTCATGTTGAAAGACCCAGCCACGTTTCATCTTCAATGCCCTTGCTGATGGAAGGAGGTTTGCACTCAAAATCTGACGATACATGGCCCCATTCATTCTTTCATGTACCCGGATCAGTCGTCCTGGCCCCTTTGCAGAGAAACAGCCCCAAAGCATGATGTTTCCACCACCATGCTTTACAGTAGGTATGGTGTTTGATGGATGCAACTCAGTATTCTTTTTCCTCCAAACACGACAAGTTGTGTTTCTACCAAACAGTTCCAGTTTGGTTTCATCAGACCATAGGACATTCTCCCAAAACTCCTCTGGATCATCCAAATGCTCTCTAGCAAACTTCAGATGGGCCCGGACATGTACAGGCTTAAGCAGTGGGACACGTCTGGCACTGCAGGATCTGAGTCCATGGTGGCGTAGTGTGTTACTTATGGTAGGCCTTGTTACATTGGTCCCAGCTCTCTGCAGTTCATTCACTAGGTCCCCCCGCGTGGTTCTGGGATTTTTGCTCACCGTTCTTGTGATCATTCTGACCCCACGGGGTGGGATTTTGCGTGGAGCACCAGATCGAGGGAGATTATCAGTGGTCTTGTATGTCTTCCATTTTCTAATTATTGCTCCCACAGTTGATTTCTTCACTCCAAGCTGGTTGGCTATTGCAGATTCAGTCTTCCCAGCCTGGTGCAGGGCTACAATTTTGTTTCTGGTGTCCTTTGACAGCTCTTTGGTCTTCACCATAGTGGAGTTTGGAGTCAGACTGCTTGAGGGTGTGCACAGGTGTCTTTTTATACTGATAACAAGTTTAAACAGGTGCCATTACTACAGGTAATGAGTGGAGGAAAGAGGAGACTCTTAAAGAAGAAGTTACAGGTCTGTGAGAGCCAGAAATCTTGATTGCTTGTTTCTGACCAAATACTTATTTTCCACCATAATATGCAAATAAAATGAAAAAAAAACAGACAATGTGATTTTCTGGATTTTTTTTTCTCAGTTCGTCTCCCATAGTTGAGGTCTACCTATGATGTAAATTACAGATGCCTCTCATCTTTTTAAGTGGTGGAACTTACACTATTGCTGACTGACTAAATACTTTTTTTCCCCACTGTATAAGGTTCAGAGGATTCATCCTGTTTGTGACACCAAATTCTTGAGTCGTTCTCATGTGGTGTATGAATGAGGGTTGTACTCCTGACATGGTATGATGTATCTTACGGTGGCCAAGCTTTCTATCAGGAGAAAAATCTTTCCTTCTCAGATTACACGCACACAGGAAACTCCACAATACAATGTTTGCACAGTAACTGCCTCTAGGCAGAAGATGATGATGGTGGTAGTAGTAAGTGCATTTGAGCCCCAGTCATGAAGAATTTGAAACATAAGTCTTTTTACTGTAGGTAATGGGGAAAATTATTTTTTACAAACGCATGAAGATGGAAACTCCCTTGACTTGGTCTTCTCTCGGCTTTGTGCAGTGGATGATTTTGCAAACTCCCCTCTCCCGCTCTCTGACCACAATCTTCTTTCATTCTCTATCAAGAACTGCCAGGCTGCTCAGGTCACCCCCACTGTCCATACTTATAGAAACATACAGGCCATTAACACCCAGAAACTTATGAAGAACTTGCAGTCTTCATTGGCCCCTATCTCCTCCCTCTCATGTCCTGATTCTGCATTGAAGCATTACAATGAAACACTTCAAAGTGCCCTGGATGAATTTGCACCCCCTATAAATAGAACACCACAACGCAGACGGCGTCAACCCTGGCACACTGTGCAAACACGTTTCCTGCAAGCGGTGCTCCAGGTGCGCCGAACGTCTGTAGAGAAAATCCAATCTACACGAAGATTTCATCCATTATAAGTTTATGCTTAGAACATACAACACTGCCCTTCACCTCTCCAAACAAACCTATTTCAACACCCTCATCACCTCACTGTCCAATAACCTGAAACATCTCTTTGACACTTTTCATTCTCTTCTCAACCCAAGAGTACAGGCCCCAACCACGGAGCTCCGAGCTGACGATCTGGCCAATTACTTCAAAGAAAAAATTGACCAGATTCGACAGGAAATTATCTCCCAATCACCTCATACCATGCACCGTCCTCCCTCCCCCACTGCATCTAGCTCACTCTCTGATTTTGAACCAGTCACAGAAGACAAAGTAAGCAGGCTCCTTGCATCTTCTCGCCCAACCACTTGCACCAGTGACCCATTTCCGTATCTTCTCCTCCACGCCCTTTCCCCTGCTGTCACCCCTCACATAACTAAAATATTTAATCTCTCTCTCTTCTGGTATCTTTCCCTCCTCATTTAAGCATGCCATCATACATCCACTACTTAAAAAACCATCCCTCGACCAAAACTGTGCCGCTAACTATAGACCTGTCTCTAATCTTCCCTTCATCTCTAAACTCCTGGAACGCCTGGTCCACTCCCGTCTTATCCGCTATCTCTTTGATAACTGTCTTCTCGACCCTCTCCAATCCGGTTTCCGCTCTTTACACTCTACTAATACTGCCCTCACTAAAGTCTCTTATGATCTACTAACAGCTAAATCAAATGGTCATTACTCCATGCTAATTCTCTTGGATCTCTCTGCAGCATTCGACACTGTGGATCATCAGCTCCTCCTCACTATGCTCTGTTCCATTGGCCTCAAGGACACCGTTCTCTCCTGGTTCTCCTCCTATCTCTCTGACCGCTTCTTTACTGTATCTTTTGCCGGTTCCTCCTCCTCTCACCTTCCCCTTACTGTTGGGGTTCCTCAAGGATCGGTTCTAGGCCCCCTCCTCTTCTCCTTGTACACTTCCCCTATTGGTCAAACAATCAGTAGATTTGGTTTCCAGTACCATCTCTATGCTGATGACACCCAATTATACGCTTCTTCTCCTGACATCACGCCAGCCTTTCTAGAAAACACCGGCGATTGTCTAAACGCTGTGTCTAACATCATGTCCTCACTATATCTGAAACTGAACCTGTCAAAGACTGAACTCCTTGTGTTTCCTCCCGCTACTAATGTACCTATACCCGACATTGCCATTTCTATGAGTGGTTCCACTATTACTCCCCAGCAACATGCCCGCTGTCTTGGGGTCATACTTGACTCCGAGCTTTCCTTTGCCCACCACATTTGATCACTGGCTCACACTTGTCATCTGCACCTCAAAAACATTTCTAGAATTCGACCTTTTCTTACTTTTGACTCTGAAAAAACTCTTACTGTTTCTCTTATTCATTCTCGTCTCGACTATTGTAACTCTCTTCTAATCGGTCTCCCTCTTACCAAACTCTCCCCTCTCCAATCTGTCTTGAATGCTGCAGCCAGGATCATATTCCTCACCAATCGTTACAGCGATACCTCTACCTTGTGCCAGTCATTACACTGGATACCCATCCACTCCAGAATTCAGTATAAACTTATAACCCTCACCCACAAAGCCCTCCATGGCTCAGCACCACCCTACATCTCCTCCCTTGTTTCGGTATACCACCCTACCCACGCCCTCCGTTCTGCTGATGACCTGAGGTTAGCATCCTCAATAATCAGAACCTCCCACTCCTGTCTCCAAGACTTTACACGTGCTGCTCCAATTCTTTGCAATGCACTTCCCAGGTCAATACGATTAGTCCCCAATCCCCACAATTTTAAGCGTGCCCTGAAAATGCATTTATTCAGACTGGCCTATCGCCTCAACTCATTAAGCTAATCTATCCCTGTGTGGCACAGCCAAAAGTTTTACCATAATCAGGTTCCCCGCATCATGTTCCCACATGCTTTATGCATCCATTAGCCCTCTGTGTCTGTACTGTTACACACTTAACATTATGGCTGGTCCATACAATCAGGGCAACTGTTACCACCCACCTTTCGGGTCTACCTTTTTCCTCTTAGATTGTAAGCTTGCAAGCAGGGCCCTCATTCCTCTTGGTATTTGTTATAATCTATGTGATTATTGTTATGCTGTAATGTCTATTGTCTGTACAAGTCCCCTCTGAAGTGTAAAGTGCTGCGGAATATGTCGGCGCTATAGAAATAAAATTTATTATTATTATTATTATAGCAGTAAACTGAGGTACAGTTGTGGCCAAAAGTATTGACACCCTGCAATTCTGTCAGATAATACTCAGTTTCTTCCTGAAAATGATTGCAAACACAAATTCTTTGGTATTATTATCTTCATTTAATTTGTCTTAAATGAAAAAACACAAAAAGAATTGTCCTAAAGCCAAATTGGATATAGTTCCACACCAAACATAAAAAAGAGGGTGGACAAAAGTATTGGCACTGTTCGAAAAATCATGTGATGCTTCTCTAATTTGTGTAATTAACAGCACCTGTAACTTACCTGTGGCATCTAACAGGTGTTGGCAATAACTAAATCACACTTGCAGCCAGTTGACATGGATTAAAGTTGACTCAACCTCTGTCCTGTGTCCTTGTGTGTACCACATTGAGCATGGAGAAAAGAAAGAAGACCAAAGAATTGTCTGAGGACTTGAGAAACCAAATTGTGAGGAAGCATGAGCAATCTCAAGGCTACAAGTCCATCTCCAAAGACCTGAATGTTCCTGTGTCTACCGTGCGCAGTGTCATCAAGAAGTTTAAAGCCCATGGCACTGTGGCTAACCTCCCTAGATGTGGACGGAAAAGAAAAATTGACAAGAGATTTCAACACAAGATTGTGCGGAAGTTGGATAAAGAACCTTGACTAACATCCAAACAAGTTCAAGCTGCCCTGCAGTCCGAGGGTACAACAGTGTCAACCCGTACTATCCGTCGGCGTCTGAATGAAAAGCGACTGTATGGTAGGAGACCCAGGAAGACCCCACTTCTTACCCAGAGACATAAAAAAGCCAGGCTGGAGTTTGCCAAATCTTACCTGAAAAAGCCTAAAACGTTTTGGAAGAATGTTCTCTGGTCAGATGAGACAAAAGTAGAGCTTTTTGGGCAAAGGCATCAACATAGAGTTTACAGGAGAAAAAAAGAGGCATTCAAAGAAAAGAACACGGTCCCTACAGTCAAACATGGCGGAGGTTCCCTGATATTTTGGGGTTGCTTTGCTGCCTCTGGCACTGGACTGCTTGACCGTGTGCATGGCATTATGAAGTCTGAAGACTACCAACAAATTTTGCAGCATAATGTAGGGCCCAGTGTGAGAAAGCTGGGTCTCCCTCAGAGGTCATGGGTCTTCCAGCAGGACAATGACCCAAAACACACTTCAAAAAGCACTAGAATGGTTTGAAAGAAAGCACTGGAGACTTCTAAGGTGGCCAGCAATGATTCCAGACCTGAATCCCATAGAACACCTGTGGAGAGATCTAAAAATGGCAGTTTGGAGAAGGCACCCTTCAAATATCAGGGACCTGGAGCAGTTTGCCAAAGAAGAATGGTCTAAAATTCCAGCAGAGTATTGTAAGAAACTCCGGAAGCGGTTGGTCGCAGTTATTTTGGCTAAAGGTTGTGCAACCAAGTATTAGGCTGAGGGTGCCAATACTTTTGTCTGGCCCATTTTTGGAGTTTTGTTTGAAATGATCAATGTTTTGCTTTTTGCTTCATTCTCTTTTGTGTTTTTTCATTTAAGACAAATTAAATGAAGAAAATAATACCAAAGAATTTGTGTTTGCAATCATTTTCAGGAAGAAATTGAGTATTATTTGACAGAATTGCAGGGGTGTCAATACTTTTGGCCACAACTGTACAGGATTACACTAACGGTTGATGACTGCTGTGTACCTGCAGACAGGCAGATTATTATTATATATTTTATTAATTCCATGGTACTGTACATGAGAAGGGGGTTATATACAAAGTTATGAATATCACTAACAGTAAACAAATTTACAATGACAGACTGGTACAGAGGGGAGAGGACCCTGTCCTTACAGACTTAGTGCCCCGTCACACATAGCGACTCACCAGCAATCCCGACAACGATATGAACTTGTCAGGATCACTGGTGTGTCGCTACATGATCGCTGGTGAGCAGCCAAACAGGCAGATCTCAACAGCGATCAGCACCAGCGACAACGAGCGCGCGTGTCGCAATGTACCTTAGATACCAGCACGCTTGGGCAGGGAGCTCGTATCCAAGGTAAACAGCGGGTTTCTAAGCGCCGTGCGGCGCTTAGTAACCCGCTGTTTACCTTGGTTACCAGCTCCCTGCACCAGCACGCTGGTATCTAAGGCAACTCCCAGGCTAGGTAAAGTACACCTTTCCAGCACTCCTCCAACATGTGCCTTCTCTGAACATCTCCACACTAGCGCCTAATCTGAAGTACTTGTAGTTGCGTATTAAACTCAAGTTCCTCCTTCTTGATGTTACTTAGAACACTACTTGTAAGGCAGACAGCTGTAGCCTGCTTCGGGGACTCCTTGCTATCATGTCCCAGCTCACCCTGTTGCTGTTGTGCCCCCAAGTATTAGATGGGAATAAAGTGGGGACGACTTCTATTCCTCTGGTTTCTGCTGCAGGAACATCAGTATCCATACAACCTCGGGGACCGGACCCCGGCCATGTGCTTCAAACTTGAGGAAGGGCTCTGCTCTGACCCTAGTCCTTAGTTCTCTTCTCCTTACGCTCCTCACTAATCTTTCTTCCCTCTGAAGAATCAGACTTTCTATGGCTCTTGCTTGTGCCAGCAGCTCCAGGTCACAGGAGTCTGCTGCAGCACTTCCTTCACTCCATCCCTCTCAGGGTAACTTCTCTCTAGTGATGTGTCGTTCATGAACGATCCGATTCAAAGAGCCGGCTCCCAGCTGAGAACGAAATGAGCCGGCTCTGCACTGTGAACGAGCCGGTTCTTTTTTTTTTTTTTTTTTTTCTGGCGCCAGGCAGTGGCAGTGACTCATCTGGGAGGAGGCGGAGCTGTCAGGAGACAGAGAGAAATGTGTGCTGTCTGTGCTGGAGTGAGTGGAAATATTGAAAGTGATACACTCCTCCTAGCTTCAGACATGCATGCATGGCATACAGTATATGGCATGTGACTGTAGAGGGGTTAAACTCAAGTGACTCAGCAAATTGGTCTCATGTAGACTCTCACGTATACTATTAGTTAAAGTCCCCCGACTCAGCAGTGCAGCACTGAGTGAGGCCGGTTTCACATTTGCGCTTTATGGTGCAGCGACGGACTGCGCACGGCCGCCGCTAAGCACCGCCCCCTCCCGGCTCCCTGCCCGCCCCTTCCGGTCATTGCCGCCTACTAGCGCACATGGACGCTTGCGATCTGCGCACCCTAAATTTAGCATAGGGTGCGCAGATCGTGCGCTGGCCATGCCCTAGCAGGATTTTGCCGTGCACTGTGCACTTTTGAAGGTGCGCCGTGCGCGCCGAAATGCAACATGCTTCATCTTGCTGCAGATGGTGTCACTGTTCATCGGTCAACAATACAGCGCACTTTGCACAAGGAGAAGCTGTATGGGAGAGTGATGCGAAAGAAGCAGTTTCTGCAAGCACGCCACAAACAGTCGCCTGAGGTATGCAAAAGCCCATTTGGACAAGCCAGTTACATTTTGGAAGAAGGTCCTGTGGACTGATGAAACAAAGATTGAGTTGTTTGGTCATACAAAAAGGCGTTATGCATGCGCTGTATTGTTGACCGATGCACAGTGACACCATCTGCAGCAAGATGATGCTGCAGGTCTTTGGAGGTGGTCTGTGGATTGTCCTTGACTGTTCTCACCATTCTTCTTCTCTGCCTTTCTGATATTTTTCTTGGCCTGCCACTTCTGGGCTTAACAAGAACTGTACCTGTGTTCTTCCATTTCCTTACTATGTTCCTCACAGTGGAAACTGACAGGATAAATCTCTGAGACAACTTTTTGAATCCTTCCCCTGAAAAGCTATGTTGAATAATCTTTGTTTTCAGATCATTTGAGAGTTGTTTTGAGGAGCCCATGATGCCACTCTTCATAGGAGAATCAAATAGGAGAACTACTTGCAAGTGGCCACTTTAAATACCTTTTCTCATGATTTGATACACCTGGCTATGAAGTTCAAAGCTCAATGAGGTTACAAAACCAATTTTGTGCTTCAGGAAGTCAGTAAAAAGTAGTTAGGAGTGTTCAAATCAAGAAAATGATAAGGGTGCCCATACTTTTGCACCGGTCAAATTTTGTTTAAATGCAGATTGCACATTTTCTGTTAGTACAATAAACCTCATTTGAATCCAGAAATATAACTGAGTCCATCAGTTATTAGATATATGAAACTGAAATACCTGTTACAAAAACCAAAATTGTTATAAAGAAAAAAGGTTAACATTAATAGGGGTGCCCAAACTTTTACATATGACTGTATGTATTCTATGTGTCTATATCTATTCTTTCGTTTCTTTATTAAAACTGTCAGTGTGAGTTTACTGTATCGCGCAATGAATTGCCGGCTTTGCTAAAAGACACCTGGTGCGTATTTCTCGCAAGTCATATGTGTGGTCCGTGTGAAATCCGTATTTTTTGCGCACCCATAGACATGCATTGGCGTACTACGGCCGTAGTACGCTGACAATCGCAGCATGCTGCGAGTGGCACGGAGCGTAGGATACGGATGAGAAATATACGGCTGGTGCGAGGGACCCCATAGAGAATCATTGGTCCGTGTCTAATGCGTGCTTTTAGCGTCTCTCACTCGGCCGTATTCCTCGCCAGTGTGACCCCGGCCTTATACTCTTATACAGCGCCAACACGGATTGCAGCACTTACTAATCCAGACAGAACATGTACAAAAAACGCCACAGATTAGAAAGGAATACATGGTAAGACTGTCTGCAACCGAGGAGCCGGGGCCTGATCACAAGAGCTGACAATCTGAGGACACAGCAATGCTGAATAACAGTCTACACTGCGTCACTAGAGCCTTATACAGGGGTATAATGAGGCCCTCACTTTCCAGGCAAAGACCTGGAACGAGGACTGTGGAAAACGGATTAATATTAAAAAAAGAGCCGTTAAAAGAGCCAAAAGAGCCGGCTCTTTATGGTGAGCGGAGCTGAATAAGCCGGATCGCCAAAAAGAGCCGAACTTCCCATCACTACTTCTCTCACAGACTGACCTCTTCCTAATATTCTCCCGCTCTTTTGTGCAGTCTAAGCTCCACGCACCTCCCAGCCCGCTTCGTTTTCCAAGCAGGGAGCCACAAAGGTTGCTCTGCTACACTACTGGTGTGCGTGTGGGATGTGAGTGTTGGAGTCAGGGCCGCCATCAGGGCATTACTGCCCTGACTGGCGTATAGGGCCCGGAGGGCAGAGGGGACTCGCATCGGGCCCCATCTCATCTGCTCACCGGGCCCCTACCGGCATGCTAAACTGGGCCCTTAGTGGCACTGCGGCACTGAATGCTATTGACATGAGAGCCCGTCGGCCCACACGTCAATAGTTAACAGCCGCCAGCCAATCGGAGGCTGGCAGCTGACGTCAGCCGCAGCACGTCCGTCGCCGGCATCTGACGTCATGTTCAGTCGCCGGTGAGTGTGCGCTTCAGCAGCGTGGAGGGAGCGCGAGCGTCTCCGCTGGAGCGCGGCCAGGTAAGGAAGAACTTTTTTTTTTTTTATTGAAAGTGGCGATCCGGGGGGCCCGGGGCAGACTGCTGGACATGATGGCAGAATGCTGGACATGATGGGGCAGATTGCTGGACAAGATGGGGCAGAATGCTGGACATGATGGGGCAGAATGCTGGACATAATGGGGGCAGAATGCTGGACATAATGGTGTGACGCTTAGGAGCCGGCAACGTCCGAGAGTGGACCCTCTGGGTCGCGGATCTGGAGTCCCTGGGCCAAGCGCGCCAGGTGATGACCGACCCCTGTACAGGGATCGTTAGGGACAAGACCACAGAGGTCAGAACCGCAACAGCCGGTACCAAGAGGGACGGCTCGAAGGACAAGCTAGGCAAAAGGCAGGACAGGGATAACGGACAGCGTCAAGGGTACCAGAGCAGAGGGTATCAGAGGAGGAAGGAACCAGGCAGCAATACCCGTAGGGGCAGCAGGAGAAGGGCAAGAAGGCGAGAGAGTGTAGACGAGGAACCCCAGGGGGAAATGTAACAAAGGACGGGCAGAGGACCGGAACCCCAGGAGAGGAAGGAGATGGACCAGGGGACACGTACACCAGACGGTAGGCAGGGAGAACACAGAGTGGGAAGTACAGACAGGAGAAGGCCGAGGCAGACAGGGAGGACGGCGAGAGAGCAGAAACAAGGACGGACACCAGATAAGAGTGCTATAGAGGAACTATACGGGCCAGAACAGGCGGTGCCACACAATCACCAGGCGTCTTCCCCATAGGGAGGATGCCTGAAATGCCTTACTGCCAGGAAGTGCGTCCCAAGCCCTGCCCTTCAGTAACGCCCACCGCCAGATGAAGAGAGCGGCCGGGCGCGCGCCCGTGACCTAAGGCTGGGGCGCGTGGCCGCAGCAGGATGGAAGACCGGGCGGAAGGGCGCACGGATGGAGGAGAGCAGGTGAAGAGAGGCTGCGGCGGGTGCCGCTGCTGAAGGGTCATCGGCGGGCACGGCCGCCGATGTCACAAATGGGGGCAGATTGCAGACATAATGGGGGCAGAATGCTGGACATGATGGGGGCAGAATGCTGGACATGATGGGGGCAGAATGCTGGACATAATGGGGCAGAATGCTGGACATAATGGGGGCAGAATGCTGGACATGATGGGGCAGATTGCTGGACATGATGGGGCAGAATGCTGGACATGATGGGGCAGATTGTTGGACATGATGGGGCAGATTGCTGGACATGATTGGGCAGATTGCTGAACATAATGGGGGCAGAATGCTGGACATGATGGGGCAGATTGCTGGACATGATGGGGCAGATTGCTGGACATGATGGGGCAGATTGCTGGACATGATGGCAGAATGCTGGACATGATGGGGCAGATTGCTGTACATGATGGGGCAGATTGCTGGACATGATGGGGCAGAATGCTGGACATGATTGGGCAGAATGCTGGACATGATGGGGCAGATTGCTGGACATGATGGGGCAGATTGCTGGACATGATGGCAGAATGCTGGACATGATGGGGTAGATTGCTGGACATGATGGGGCAGATTGCTGGACATAATGGCAGAATGCTGGACATGATGGGGCAGATTGCTGTACATGATGGGAAAGATTGCTGTACATGATGGGGCAGATTGCTGTACATGATGGGGCAGATTGCTGGACATGATGGGGCAGATTTCTGGACATGATGGGGGCAGATTGCTGGACATGATGGGGGCAGATTGCTGGACATGATGGGGGCAGATTGCTGGACATGATGGGGGCAGATTGCTGGACATGATGGGGGCAGATTGCTGGACATGATGGGGGCAGATTGCTGGACATGATGGGGGCAGATTGCTGGACATGATGGGGGCAGATTGCTGGACATGATGGGGCAGATTGCTGGACATGATGGGGCAGATTGCTGGACATGATGGGGCAGAATGCTGGACATGATGGGGCAGAATGCTGGACATGATGGGGCACAATGCTGGACATGATGGGGTAGAATGCTGGACATGATGGGGCAGATTGCTGTACATGATGGGGCAGATTGCTGGACATGATGGGGCAGAATGCTGGACATGATGGGGCACAATGCTGGACATGATGGGGCACAATTCTGGACATGATGGGGTAGAATGCTGGACATGATGGGGCAGATTGCTGTACATGATGGGGCAGATTGCTGGACATGATGGGGCAGAATGCTGGACATGATTGGGCAGAATGCTGGACATGATGGGGCAGATTGCTGGACATGATGGGGCAGATTGCTGGACATGATGGCAGAATGCTGGACATGATGGGGCAGATTGCTGGACATGATGGGGCAGATTGCTGGACGTAATGGCAGAATGCTGGACATGATGGGGCAGATTGCTGTACATGATGGGGCAGATTGCTGTACATGATGGGGCAGATTGCTGTACATGATGGGGCAGATTGCTGGACATGATGGGGGCAGATTGCTGGACATGATGGCGGCAGATTGCTGGACATGATGGGGGCAGATTGCTGGACATGATGGGGGCAGATTGCTGGACATGATGGGGGCAGATTGCTGGACATGATGGGGGCAGATTGCTGGACATGATGGGGCAGATTGCTGGACATGATGGGGCAGATTGCTGGACATGATGGGGCAGAATGCTGGACATGATGGGGCAGAATGCTGGACATGATGGGGCACAATGCTGGACATGATGGGGTAGAATGCTGGACATGATGGGGCAGAATGCTGGACATAATGGGGACAGAATGCTGGACATAATGGGGGCAGATTGCAGGACATAATGGGGGCAGATTGCAGACATAATGGGGGCAGAATGCTGGACATGATGGCAGAATGCTGGACATGATGGGGCAGAATGCTGGACATAATGGGGGGCAGAATGTTGGACATGATGGGCCAGATTGCTGGACATGATGGGGCAGAATGCTGGACATGATGGGGCAGATTGCTGGACATGATGGGGCAGATTGCTGGACATAATGGCAGAATGCTGGACATGATGGGGCAGATTGCTGTACATGATGGGGCAGATTGCTGGACATGATGGGGCAGAATGCTGGACATGATTGGGCAGAATGCTGGACATGATGGGGGGCAGAATGCTGGACATAATGAGGGTAGAATGCAGACATAATGGGGGCAAAATGCTGGACTTGATGGCGCAGATTGCTGGACATGATGGGGGCAGAATGCTGGACATGATGGGGGTAGAATGCTGGACATGATGGGGCAGAATGCTGGACATGATGGGGCAGATTGCAGACATGATGGCAGAATGCTGGACATGATGGGGCAGATTGCTGGACATGATGGGGCAGATTGCAGACATAATGGGGGCAGAATGCTGGACATGATGGGGCAGAATGCTGGACATGATGGGGCAGATTGCTGGACATGATGGGTCAGAATGCTGGACATAATAGGGGCAGAATGCTGGACATAATAGGGGCAGAATGCTGGACATGATGGGGCCGATTGCTGGACATGATGGGGCAGATTGCTGGACATGATGGGGGCAGATTGCTGGACATGATGGGGCAGAATGCTGAATATGATGGGGGCAGAATGCTGGACATGATGGGGAAGAATGCAGACATGGGGACAGAATGTGACAGTGAGACACAGGAGGTGGCAGAATGTGAGGCACTGGGGCAAAATGTGGCAGTAAGACACAAGAGGGGCCAGAATGTGGCAGTAAGACACAGGAAGGGTGCAGGATCATGGGGCAGGATGGATACGATGGAGACAGGTGGGGGATCATATGGGGCACAATGGATACTCATGAGGGTGGGATGGGAGAACATATGGCTAAAGCCAGGAATGAGACATACGGGAGCCAGGATGGGGAATATTATTACCATAGGGGCTAATTAAGGGGTATTATTACTGCAGTGATGTCTTTATTTTATTTTTTGAGTATACTGTTTTAAATGGGGGGATGGTCCTGTTACTGTGTAGAGTGACACTATGTCACCTTTTTTTCTTCATGTGATGTAATGTAGAAGTTGGGAAAAAAATAAGTAATGTGTTCTGCAAGTGGAGCTCTAGATAACTGTGTTATTTCCTGCGGAGACGAGTCCTGGCTGGAAGATGTGATGGCGGTCTGTGCTGGATGAAAGATGAAAAGCAAAGATGAAGGACTTCACCTAGATACATCACTGGTGAGTTAGTGTGTTACCTATACACTGACACTATATACTGTATACTACAGAGGTCCTGTGTATAATGTCACCAGTAATCACTGTATTACCTGTACATTATATACAGAGCTCCTGTGTATAATGTCATTGATCACTGTATTACCTGTACACAGACACTGCATACTAAGTACAGATCTCCTGTGTATAATGGCACTTATGGTGATGGTATTGTGTTTTTTTTTTATTACTGATCAGCATTGTAGTATTCAGTCACTATGTGGTGGTAATATGTGGTCTGGACATAGTGTTGTGGTATTTGTCCCTTGTATGTGCTATTATTAGGTCACTTTGTGGTGGTAATATATGGTCTGGTCATGGTGCGGTGGTATTTGTTCCTTATATGTGATATTATTCGGTCACTATGGTAGTAATATGTGGTCTGGTCATGGTGAGGCGGTATTTGTTCCTTGTATGTGGTATTATAGGTCGCTATGTGGTGGTAATATGTGGTCTGGACATGGTGCTATGGTATTTGTCTCTTGTATGTGATATTATTGGTCATTTTAAAAATTGAAAAATAAATAAAAATATACTGTAACTAGTGTTGAGCATTCCGATACCGCAAGTATCGGGTATCGGCCGATACTTGCTGTATCGGAATTCCGATACCGACTTCCGATATTTTTTCAATATCGGAATTCGGCATCGGAATCGGAAGTTCAAAGTTGATTGACAGACTGACGTCATCATGATGCGCGGTGTGTGCGCATCATGATGCGCCGTCATTTCGGGCCTTCCGGGGGTCTCTGCCGGCCTGCCGGGGGGCTGTGTGGACTGCCCGGGGTCTGTACCGGCCTGCCGGGGGGCTGTGCCGGCCTGCCGGTGGTCTGTGCACCCTGTGGGGGTCTGTACCGGCCTGCCGGGGGGCTGTGCCGGCCTGCCGGTGGTCTGTGCACCCTGTGGGGGTCTGTACCGGCCTGCCGGGGGGCTGTGCCGGCCTGCCGGGGGGCTGTGCACCCTGTGGGGGTCTGTACCGGCCTGCCGGGGGGCTGTGCCGGCCTGCCGGGGGGCTGTGCTGATGTCCGGGGGTCTGTGCAAGCATCGTCCGATGGGACTACAAGTCCCATCGGGCGATGCCTGCTACCATGACAGTGATTGACACATTAGCCAATGATGGGACAGTAGTAGTCCCATCATCCGGCTAATGTGTTAAATGTTAAAAAAAAAAAAAAAAATACTACATGCATGCTACATACATACTACATATATACTACATACATACTACATACATGCTACATACATACTACATGCATGCTACATACATGCTACATGCTACATGCTACATACATACCACATACATACTACATACATACTACATACATACTACATACATACTACATACATACTACATGCATGCTACATACATACTACATACATACTACATGCATGCTACATACATACTACATGCATGCTACATACATGCTACATGCTACATACATACCACATACATACTACATACATACTACATACATACTACATACATACTACATGCATGCTACATACATACTACATACATACTACATGCATGCTACATACATACTACATGCTACATACATACTACATATATACTACATACATACTACATACATACTACATGCTACATACATACTACATACATGCTACATACATACTACATATATACTACATGCATGCTACATACATACTACATACATACTACACGCATGCTACATACATACTACATGCATGCTACATACATACTACATACATACTACACGCATGCTACATACATACTACATGCATGCTACATACATACTACATACATACTACACGCATGCTACATACATACTACATGCATGCTACATACATACTACATACATACTACACGCATGCTACATACATACTACATGCATGCTACATACATACTACATGCTACATATATACTACATACATACTACATACATACTACATGCTACATACATACTACATACATGCTACATACATACATGCTACATACATACTACATATATACTACATGCATGCTACATACATACTACATATATACTACATGCATGCTACATACATACTGCATGCTACATGCATGCTACATACATACTACATACATACTACATGCTACATACATACCACATATATACTACATACATACAATACATTCATACAATACATACATAGACATACAGTACATATAACATAGAGTAACATACTTACCAATACTTGTCACATTGTTCCCCGAAGCCATTGTCTTTTCCGGGATAAATATTAACATAACAAACCACAAAAATACTCACCCACGATCCGAAGCAGTCCACGAGTGTGTCCCACGACGATCTTGGGTAGAGAACTGCAGCATCAGATGATGCTGCCGCTCTCTACGGGCTGCAGGAATCCAATGACGGAAGGTAGGTATCCTTCCGCACTGTATTCCTCCGCCACTTAAAAAAAAAAAAGTCCCTAGTCTCACTTTATGCCATTGCTGCGTGGGAAATTCCCACACAGCAATGGCATAAAGTGAGACTAGGGACTTTTTTTTTTTTTAAGTGGCGGAGGAATACAGTGCGGAAGGATACCTACCTTCCGTCATTGGATTCCTGCAGCCCGTAGAGAACGGCAGCATCATCTGATGCTGCAGTTCTCTACCCAAGATCGTCGTGGGACACACTCGTGGACTGCTTCGGATCGTGGGTGAGTATTTTTGTGGTTTGTTATGTTAATATTTATTCCGTAGACGACAATGGCTTCGGGGAACAATGTGACAAGTATTGGTAAGTATGTTACTCTATGTTATATGTACTGTATGTCTATGTATGTATTGTATGAATGTATTGTATGTATGTAGTATATATGTGGTATGTATGTAGCATGTAGTATGTATGTAGTATGTATGTAGCATGCAGTATGTATGTAGCATGCATGTAGTATGTATGTAGTATGTATGTAGCATGTAGTATGTATGTAGTATGTATGTAGCATGCATGTAGTATATATGTAGTATGTATGTAGCATGTAGTATGTATGTAGCATGCATGTAGTATATATGTAGTATGTATGTAGCATGTAGTATGTATGTAGCATGCATGTAGTATATATGTAGTATGTATGTAGCATGTAGTATGTATGTAGCATGTAGTATGTATGTAGCATGCATGTAGTATATATGTAGTATGTATCATGTAGTATGTATGTAGCATGCATGTAGTATATATGTAGTATGTAGCATGTAGTATGTATGTAGCATGCATGTAGTATGTATGTAGCATGCATGTAGTATGTATGTGGTATGTATGTAGCATGTAGTATGTATGTAGCATGCATGTAGTATATATGTAGTATGTATGTAGTATATATGTAGTATGTATGTTGCATGTAGTATTTATGTAGTATGAATGTAGCATGTATGTAGTATGTAGTATGAATGTAGCATGTAATTTTTTTTTTTTTTTTTTTTTTTTACATTTAACACATTAGCCGGATGATGGGACTACTACTGTCCCATCATTGGCTAATGTGTCAATCACTGTCATGGTAGCAGGCATCGCCCGATGGGACTTGTAGTCCCATCGGACGATGCCTGCACAGCCCCCCGAAGCCTGCACAGCCCCCCGGCAGGCCGGCACAGCCCCCCGGAGCCTGCACAGCCCCCCGGCAGGCCGGCACAGCCCCCCGGCAGGCCGGCACAGCCCCCCGGAGTCTGCACAGCCCCCCGGCAGGCCGGCACAGCCCCCCGGCAGGCCGGCACAGCCCACCGGAGCCTGCACAGCCCCCCGGCAGGCCGGCACAGACCACCGGAGCCTGCACAGACCCCCTGGCAGGCCGGCACAGCCCCCGGAAAGGCCCGTACAGACCCCAGAGAGGCTGTACAAGGGCAGGAAAGGGTTTTTCTTATTCCGATACCGGAAGTCCCATAGACTTGAATGGGACTTCCGGTATCGGAATCGGCGATACCGATACTTTTTTTAAAGATCGGCCGATACCATCCGATACGATACTTTGAAGTATCGGACGGTATCGCTCAACTCTAACTGTAACTAAATTGTATTGCATATTTTAACAAATATTTAATAGGTTACAGTAGAGTAGGGCTCGGCCAAGAGTCTACAGTGTTGTGGTGGTGGCTTAAAAAATCTTTTGTCCAAAGCAAAAGCTGACGGCTATATGTGTGATCTGGTGATGGGAACTGTTATGATTGAGTCACCGTAGGAGGCAAAAACAGACATGCTAGCTAAGTCCAGAAAACCAGAGAAGTTGGCAGCTATCGGATTGCAGACCCCTGAACCTATCAACACAACTAGCAGTAGCCGTGGGGATTCCTACAATGCCCTAGACCCCTTGATCACAGCCGGAGAATTAAATAGGCCTAAAGAAAGAAAGGGGAAATCTAAACTGCCCCAGAGCAGACCCCAAAGCAATAGGCAGCCCCCAACATATAATGACGGTGAAGCAAGATGAAAACACTAACAAAGACAGAAAGATAGACTGAGCAAAGACGGGGCCCAAGCTAACTACACAGGAAAGGACAGGAAGGCTGCTGTCTGCAATCCGTGAAAAACCCTATGAAAATAAGAGCCAACAGACTGACAGTGAAAAAGGCCCTGAAGACGCTAGGCTTCAAAAAGCTATGTCAGTACTCAGGAATATTCTGAAGACAGAGCAACAGGCAAAAGGAGATCCAGCTCACCCCAGCAGGGAATGGCAGAATCCAGAAAAGCAAGGAAAACAAAAACAAAACACAAATGCAACAGGCAAAGCAAAAAACGTAGCTTTAGGGGAGCAGGAATCAGACTGGTGTCCTAGAAGTCCACAGAGAAATCACCCGCAGGGCAGAAGGGCGTCGGCAGCCTTATATCCAGTCCGTGACTCCACTCAGCCAGTCATCCTCATTAGACTCAGGTGCCTGATAATCAGGCTCATTACCTTCCTTTACCAGAATAGGGAGTTCACAAGACCTCAGTGACGAAGGGGAAAATGAACTCACAACAAGGAACTGTTAATGTGTGATTGGTGAGAAGTGGAGTTTTTCCAAGAGAGCGGTGGGACTGTGGACAGTTTGAGGAGTGGAGGCGGGGCTGGGGTGGAGCCTGGGCGGAGTCTAAAGGGGGCCCCGAAAATTTTGCCAGTATGGGTCCCCGAAATTCCTAGTGGCAGCCCTGGTTGGAGTGTGGTCAGGTGTCTTCACCTTACCTGGATAGTGGGGTACCACACCTCAGGAGGAGGTGCAGTACCTCTGTGGCGACTGAACCCTCAGGGGCGCCACAGATACGAGCTGGGAGCTCACTGATCATTGCTCTCCCGCCTGCCACACGCAGCGATGCGTGCTGGCCAGCGGGAGACCAACGATCAAAAAGAAGTCCAGGGCTTTTGAGCAGGATCAGCGATACCCGGCAGGGGGGCCGGTCGCTGATACCTGTCACACACAGCGATATCGCTGGTGAGATCGCTGTTGCGTCACAAAACTTGTGACTCAGCAACGATCTTGCTAGCGATCTCGCTGTGTGTGACGGGGGTTTTACATTCTATGGGATAGTGTGGAAGAGACAGATCTTAGTAACGTCTGGTTTTATTAAGTCTGAATATCTCTTCAGCACTGTGCTCTGTTTCTGTGCAATGGTAGTCTCCCTCATATGAAGATTATTAACTCCCCTTTTTGTGCCAGTCCCCTTTTTTTTGGGCTGAAAGTTCCCCTCTTGACTTATACACGAGTCATATACCTAGGGGTTGGCGAAGGAGGGGGAGTGGGGGGGTGATGGTGTGATATGCTATATGGATATCATTTTGTGTATATTGCTATTTCACTGATTTGCATTGTGTTAATCTTGATTCCTTGTATGTCTGCAGCCTGACTTTTATCTATGACTCTTGATGACCCCCTGTAGTGTCATAATCCCCCAGGCACCTTTTGTCAAGTCTGGGAGGCCTGAAAACCACCCCAACCGGTTTGACTCTCCTTGGACATAAAGAGGGGGCTGGGGAGGACAGGGGCTGTGCAAGTGAGTTGCTGTGTGCAGAGCATGGTGTGAAGACAGGACTTCGGAGAGAAAGAAGAATATATGGAACATGTTATCACTGTCAGCTGGATTTTGGACTCTCATCTCCCTGGACATGTTATACTGTTACTGAACTGCATTCTTATTCTGGACTATCTTATCCTTTGTGTGGTGGACTGAATATGGACCTTTTCGTATTTTTGCCTGAATAAACGTCTTGGAATTGTTCACTCTTCACTTGCTCTGTTGATTGTGTGATACCAGAGAAGGACCCCGTAACAACTGGTGGCAGCAGTGGGATCAACAGAGCGTAACCCAATGGAGAACCACCCACAGAGTGAGTACAGAAATTGGACTGTATGCAGTTTACAGGAGAGAGCCAAAGACCTGGGCCTGAACAACCAGGAACTGACTAAAGAGGCCTTAATCGATCTACTGGTGGGCGCTAGCCCGGCCACCTCCTCCCAGATGTCTGAAGGACGAGCACTGGAGACAGGGATCCCCACCCCCAAAAGCCAGTGAGTGGTGTGGTACGAAGAAGAGATGGCGGTTCTGGGCCCCGGAGTCTCTCAGGAGTATAAGGAAGAAGCTATCCGCCGTGCACAGCGGAGACAAGAAGCAATGGAGCTTGAAAGAGGAAGTAATGCAATGTGGAGTGTAACCCCAACAATCCGGGAGCCTGTACGGATCACCCGGACAGAGTTTAAGCCATTTGATGAGGCTTCTGGAGATGTGGAGGGGTTCTTCAAAGACTTTGAGCAGCAGTGTGCTGTGATGGAGGTGCCCCACTCTAGCTGGATGCGTTTGTTAGTGGGGCTCCTGAACGGAAGCATGGCGGAGGCTTACCGAACCATTGATGCACTGCGGAATCGTGATTATAACATTGTAAAGCGGAGTATCCTGGATTACCATGCTATCACCCCTGACTCTTACAGGGCCAAGTTCCGAGACCTCCCATGCACCACGGGGGGATCGTTTAGGATGTATGCACATAAGATGTCCGAGGCATATCGGAGATGGCTGGAAGCAGAAAACGCCTTTACTGTGGAAGATGTTATACAGGCGTTCCTTATAGAACAATTTCTTGCCAAGTTCCCCGCAGAGGTACGGGAATGGGTACGGGAGCGCACGCCGTGTACCATGGATAAAGCTGCAGTCCTGGCCGATGAAGCCCTTACTATCCGACCGCAATGGAGGAGGCTTCTGGACAATGAACCACGGCCTGCTCCCTCGCCCCGTCCCCCTCAGATTATATCTGCCCTTCCACCTAGTCACAAGCCGCTGACTATCATGCCTCCCAATCCTGGACCCCAACAGTTCCAACCACGACCTGGGGGTATCACAGAGAGGAGATGTTATGTGTGTGGGCAACCTGGACATTTGCAGTTTGGATGTCCCTCAAGGATTCTGAGGGAGCCCCACGCAGCCCCACCTCGTCCAGTGCATCTGGTGCACTCCATCCCGCCTGAGGAAGAGCTACCACCATCCCCACCAGAGTGGACCACCTACCACGGCACCATAGATACTCCTCCTGGAGTGTACGGACTTCAGCCTCTGTCCTTTGGCTACCCAGAGCAACGGCAATGCCACCTGCAGGATGTCTTAATTGATGGATACAAAGTGTCAGGATTTAGAGACACGGGGGCATTTCTGACTATCGCTGACACCCGTGTGGTTCGACCCGAGGCAATTCACCAGGGTGCAGGAATTCCCATTGTCTTGGCGGGGGGTGTCCGCAAATTTATACAGCGAGTTTTGGTGCGTTTGGATTATGGTTTTGGAGAAAAACTGTGCTGGATTGGAGTTATGGGAGGACTTCCGGCAGATATCCTCCTTGGGAACGACATTGGGGAGTTACAGTGTCATTTTGTGGGAGCAGTCACCCGAATACAGGCCCTTCAAGCACCACAACATCCGGACCCCACTGAGGAGCAATCTGTTTGGCCAGAAGGTCCGTGGGCCTCTCATTCTTCTGAAAGAACAATTGGAGGGAGATATCGCAGACATTGGAATGCCCATCATTCTCTACATTCTAGAGTTTAGAGTTCAGAGATCGTCTCGCCCAGCTAGTGGCTAATGATCAACAGCAAATGGCCCAGTCCAGTCAAGAAACCTGGTATGACCGTAACGCCAGGACCCGGGAATTTATGGAAGGACATCAAGTGCTTATAATTATTGCAACCCCTGCCACTGTACAAGGAACTATAAACGATTGAGCAATGTGGACTATAGTGAGCAGGCCAGAGGTCTGTGTAGACCTCATAGCGTGCTCACTTATTATGAGGGGGGAGAGGTTGTGATGGTGTGATATGCTATATAGATATCATTTTGTGTATATTGCTATTTCACTGATTTGCAGTGTGTTAATCTTGATGCCTTGTATGTCTGAAGCCTGACTTTTATCTATGAGTCTTGATGACCCCCTGTAGTGTCATAATCCCCCAGGCACCTTTTGTCAAGTCTGAGAGGCCTGAAAACCGCCCCAACCGGTTTGACTCTCCTTGGACATAAAGAGGGGGCTGGGGAGGACAGGGGCTGGGCAAGTGAGTTGCTGTGTACAGAGCATGGTGTGAAGACAGGACTTCGGAGAGAAAGAAGAATATATGGAACATGTTATCACTGTCAGCTGGATTTTGGACTCTCATCTCCCTGGACATGTTATACTGTTACTGAACTGCATTCTTATTCTGGACTATCTTATCCTTTGTGTGGTGGACTGAATATGGACCTTTTCATATTTTTGCCTGAATAAAGGTCTTGGAATTGTTCACTCTTCGCTTGCTCTGTTGATTGTGTGATACCAGAGAAGGACCCCGTGACAGGGGGTGTCAGAGATCATACCTACCCCCCTGGCGCAATCTCTGCAGCCCCCTCGCTTCTCCACGGTATCCCTTCCTGCCTTCAGCGGTCACGTGGTACCGCTCATTAAACTCATGAATATGCACATATTCATGAATGTAATGAGCGGTATCACGTGACCGCTGAAGGCAGGAAGGGAGACCAAGGAGAAGCGGGGCTGCAGAGACCGCGCCAAGAGGGGGTAAGTATAGCGATATTCACCTGTCCGGGGTCCATCGCTGCTCACCGCTGTCTGCTGTGTCCTGTGTCAGTGACATTTAGGCAGCAGAGGGCACGGTGACATGGTTAGTGTGCGCTGTGCCCTCTGCTGGCTGAACAGTCACTGACACAGGAAGCGCAGACAGCGGTAAGCAGCGATGGACCCCGGACAGGTGAATATCTCAGGTGCCGGGTTCTGAGCAGGAGAGGTGAGTATGGCTTTTTTTTGCAGCAGCATATGGGGGCATAATATATGGAGCATCTTATGGGGGCAGCATATGGGGGCATATTCTATGGTGCAGCATATGGGGGCATATTCTATGGGGCAGCATATGGGGCATAGTCTATGGGGCAGCATACGGGGGCATAATCTATGGAGCAGCATATGGGGGCATAGTCTATGGGGCAGTATATGGGGGCATAGTCTATGAAGCAGCATATGGAGGCATATTCTATGGAGCAGCATATGGTGGCATAATCTATGGAGCAGCATATGGGGGCATAGTCTATGGAGCAGCATATGGGGGCATATTCTATGGAGCAGCATATGGGGGCTTATTTTATGGGGCAGCATATGAGGGCATAATCTATGGAGCATTTTATGGGGGCATAATCTATGGAGCATTTTATGGGGCCATAATCTATGGAGCATCTTATGGGGGAATAATCTATGGAGCATCTTATGGGGGCATTATCTATGGAGCATCTTATGGGGGCATAATCTATGGAGCATCTTATGGGGCCATAACCTTTATGAAGCATCTTATGGGGCATATTATTCTATGGAGCATCTTATGGGGGCATTATTAACCTTTGTGCAGCATTATATGGGTTGTATTTTGTATGGCGCATCTTATGGGGCCCATCATGAACTGTGTTGAGCATTATATGGGGCTCCTGATTCAATATGGATATTCAAAAACATTTAACCTACTGATGTCTTAATTAATTTTACTTTTATTGGTATCTATTTTTAATTTAGTAATTTACCAGTAGCTGCTGCATTTTCCACCCTAGGCTTATACGCGAGTCAATAAGTTTTCCCTGTTTTTTGTGGCAAAATTAGGGGGGGTCGGCTTATACACAAGTATATACGGTAATTCCTTCACCTACAAAATGTCTTCCTCTTCTCAAGATGTCCGACCACCAACTGCTACTTCAAATTTAAAACAATTCCACAGGACTTGGCTACTCCCTCTTCTATATGACTGTAGAGCTGCAGTCACTGGCTGACTGCCCTGAGTTGTTTTTACAGAACCTTCTGCATATTAACACAGAGCTGGGTCACCTGATCAAGCCTGGGAGGGGAAGATTATTTTGTGCTGCCTGTCAGCAGGTCTTACAATGTATTCAAAATGCACAGTCCACATAAAAATTCACAGCATTTATATGAACACACTATATATCCGGTATCCCATAGAAATAGCCACTTTGTGGGATACCACATATGCATGCCTCTCCAATCCCTGTCATTGTATGCATGCCTGTTTGCGTGGCACCCCAGTCCCATCCCTGTATGCATGGCTCCCTGGTCCCTCCTTGTATATGTGGCTCCTCCATCCAGTCCCTGTATGCATGGCTCCCTGGTCCGTCCGTGTATATGTGGCTCCCCCATCCAGTCCCTGTATGCATGGCTCCTTATCCCCTATCCCTGTTTGCATGTTTCCTATTGAAAAAAAAACCAAACATCCTGTTCACCTACCTGCACGCCCTGGGTGCTGGCACTGCATCTCGCTCCAGCCGCCGGCGCCTGCAGCTCTTCCTGCTGAGAGGTCACGAGGCCCCGCTCATTAAGGTAATGAATATGCGCTCCACGCCTATGGGAGTGGAGAGCAGTGCATATTCATTACCTTATGAGCAGGGCCACGTGACCGCTCGGCAAGAAGAGCTGCAGGCGCCGGCGGCCGGAACGAGATGCTGTGACAGCACCCAGGGCATGCAGGTAGGTGAGTATGATGTCTGTGTACTGGAAGCCGGCGGCTGCTGCTGGCACTGTGCGCTATTACAGCAGCGGCACAGGCTTTAGCTACATCCGCCGACTCCTGCCTCTGTGACCCGCCGCTCCCCTCCCCCAGCTGGCTTTCTGGGGGGCGTTTTCAGCACAACTAAACGTGTTGAAAAACTCGGCTTATACAAGAGTATATAAGGTAAATTTTAAAACTATCATGAAGTACAATATGTCACGTAAAAAAAACAATTGCAGAACTGGTGGGATCCGTTGAAGAGTTCCAGATTTATTACCTCATAAATTGACACCGGTAAGGATTGTAAAATTTGGCATGGTCATGAAGGTGAAAAAAGTCTTGGGGGCTGAAGGTGTTAATATACAAAAAGTATAATGCTTACTAAAAGTTAAAAAATATGAAATACAAAAACATACACAAAGGCAAAAACAGTATAAAATAAAAGGGATAAAACACAGATAAGTCTTGCGAATTAGATCCATGGGAGCTTCTGGGAAAAAAATTACCGCAGGAAATATGGACAGATCGGCAATACCCATTGCTTCTCCTGAGTCTGACACTGATAATAAGTAAATGAGATGATAATGCATGTAAAGAGCTGCGGAATAAGATAGCGCTATATAAGTAAAGCATCATAAATAAATAATAATAAATAATCAATGTTATAAGGATTCTCACCAAATTCCTAACTCATCCCTTAGTTGAGGCAAGAGGAGGATGGCTGATTCGATACTAATTAAGTTTTAGGCAATATTTCTGCTGTTGGCTATGATTTCCCTCAGGCAGCTACTGGAGAAGCAATATGGCCATCATCTTACTGAACATCCTTCATGCATTCTATACATACCACACATGAATATGATATTTCCATAAGTCAGGGAGATATGGTGATCTAGTGGATTACCAAACTTTTGCAATTTTTTCCCACAGATGCAAATATGTTCCCTCGTCATGGATATATCCATGGATTGTGTCAAATTCAGATTTTATAGATATGGCATGGAAAATAAACCGGATTACTTACCGGTAATACTCTTTTGTAGAGTCCACGACAGCACCCACTGAGAGAGGGGATCCGCCCCTAGGAACAGGAAACCTACAGAGAGATAAATGGGGCAGTCCCCCTCGCTCCCTCAGTTTGGATTACAGAGAACAAGGAGGAGCCGCCATGTTTTAGTCAATTTTGCCTATATACATATTTATAAATATCTATACATATATGTACTTTTTCTATTATATTTATATACTAATTCTTAAATCTTGTTTTCCGCCACCAAGGAGAACCACGTGTACTACTCTTTAATTTTAAGGGAGGGAAGTGAACGGGTGCTGTCGTGGACTCTACAAAAGAGTATTACCGGTAAGTAATCCGTTTTTTTCTCTTCGCCACAACAGCACCCTCTGAGAGATTTTCAGAGATAATCACTTAGGAGGGCACACCGTGCTAAGGACCGATCTACCAAAACTTAAGTCATCTGAGGAAGATAGGTCTAGTCTATAGTGGCTATAAAATGTAGATGGAGATGACCAAGTTGCGGCCTTGCATATTAGCTCTATTGGGACGTTCGCTCTTTCTGCCCAGGAGGATGATATGGCTTGAGTAGAGTGCGCCTTTATACCCCGTGGGGGGGTCTTCTCCTTTCGCTGAAGATGCCATCATGATCGCGTCTCTGATCCACCGGGACATCGTGCCTCTGGTAACTTTAGACCCCTTCTTGTTACCCTGGAAGGAGATAAAAAGAGCCCTGCTCTGCCTCCAGGGACTGGTTCTATCTATGCAGGCTAGAACTTCTCTCTTCACATCTAATGTATGGAATCTAACCTCCTCTGGCGTTACCAGGTTCTCATAGAACGAGGTAAGGCACACCTCCTGGGATCTATGAAAGGTAGAAACGCGCTTAGGAAGATAAGACGGGTCTGTCTTTAACACTAGCTTGTCCTGGTTAATTAACAGGAATGGGGGGTCCACTGACAAGGCTTGGAGATCTCCTACTCTCCTTGCCGAGACTAGGGCTACTAGTAGAGCCGTCTTTAATGAAAGGCATTTTATTGATGCCAAGTGTATGGGTTCAAATGGAGCCTGAGTGAAGGCGTCCAAGACCAAGCTAAGGTTCCATGTTGGTAGCTGAGGGATGTGGACTGGTGTTGCTCGTTGACAGGCTGAAATAAATCTGGCAACCCATCTATTTCCTGCCACATTGTGGTTATATAAGGCTCCTAGAGCCGATACATGAACTTTAAGGGTGTTCACCGAAAGTTTCAACTCTCGGCCCTTCTGCAGGAATTCTAGAATAGCTCTAATGGGTACCTCGCTGGAAAATTTTGCCGTGTGAAAGGCTAAAAACTTTTTCCATATTTTCACATAAATCTTTGTTGTGGATTGCTTCCTACTCTGAAGTAGCGTGTTGATAAGATTATTTGAAAATCCTCTAAACTTCAGTAACCCCCTTTCAAATTCCATGCTGCTAGGTGCAGGGATCTGACCCGGGGATGATGGTCCCTGTGTGGGGACTTTAAGGAAGTCAATAGGAAGGAGTTCGGTGGATACCGAATAAACTCTAGCCTTAGGCCTGATGACACAATCTTAATGGCCCAGGAGTTGGACGTTATTTTTCCCCATTGGTGGCTGTATCTTAATAACCTGCCACCTACCGGTGCTTTATCTTTACCGAAACCTGTCCCCCGACCTAAAGAGGCGTTTCCAAAATAAGTTGCCTCTCTGCTTGGGATCTTTATTGCCCCAGCGGTCTTGTCTGAAATCCTTCTTTTTACTATATGGAGGCTTCCTGAAGGCTCTCCTGTTGAAGGGAATATATGGGTTAGGGAATCCCTTCTGTCTTTCTCCTGCTTTCGTTAGGATCTCGTCCAACTGTGCGCCAAACAGGTACTTACCCTAACAAGGCATAATGCATAACTTAGTCTTTGTCTTAGTCTTGCGTTGGTTTACCCTGCTGCTCTGGCAGATAGACGGAGGGAGTCAGCTGAGGCGTCTGATAAAAAGGCGGCTGCGCCCTTGATCAGGGGTTTAGAGGTCTGGAGCCTTTCTCTGGATGCTCCGCTTTTTATCTTCTCCTCTAATTCATCTAGTCATATTACCATGAACCTTGCCGTGCATGTGGCTGCTATAGCCGGTTTGAAGGCACCTGCACGTCTCCCAAGACCATTGGAGGAAGGTATCCGCCTTACGGTCCAGTGGATCCAATAATGTCCCTGTATCCTCTACAGGCAGGGAAGATCGCCGGGAGGTGGAGGCCACTGCCGCATCTACCTTAGGGGCTCTTGACCAAGATGCTAACTCAACATCATCGAACGGATATTTCCGTTTGGACGCCAAGGGAATAAAGGTTCTCTGCCCCTGCTTCTCCCACTCCCTTTTTACCAGATCTTTAATTGTTGGTACTACTGGGAAGGCTTTGACTTTCTTTTGGAGATACCCGCAAACATAATCTCCTGCGGGGTCTTGGGCTCCTTAACTTTGGATCGCCCCATGGTATTTCGTACAGACTTAACTAGATTATTCACACTGTCCATGGGAAAGCAAGCCTGCTCTTCCTCATCTGAGGTTAGGTACTCTTGAGACCTATCCAAGTCCGAATCCCCAACTTCCGAGGGTGATCCTGAGGCTGGTGAGGTTATCCCTCAAACGGGGTTCTGAACCTTTTGAGTACTGGGCTCCCCTAGGGCCCACAACTCTTCCCTGATTATTGCCCGGATATCCTCTTTTTCACCCGGGGATTCCTCTCGCACCGTCTGTTGAATACAGGTTTTACACAACCTCTTAGGGTGACCATCTGGGAGGGGCTGGGAGCATAATGCACATTCCCTGTTTTTAGTTTTCTCCGTTCTCTTAGCCTAAGGGTACATAAACAGACAAAGACAGGACGCCATCAGCTAGGAGCTTGACTCCAACACTCACTCGTGCAGTTCGTCAGCTTAATATCGGCTGCGGGGTTCGAGACTCAGGCCGAGGTGAGGCGCGAGATGACTTTCTCCGCTTCTTCTCCGAGGGTTCGCTCTGCCCTGACGTTCGCTAGTACCCCTCCTGGAGCTGCTGCTTCTTCTGGTATTCTCAGCTTGTCCTGTGCTGCCACTTTTCCTTGTGCTGCCCTGTGGGGATTTCCCTGGCTGCACCTCCTGGAGCGAAACCGAGTCGTTTCTTGACGACATAACTGCGCACCGGTATGCCTCTGGCCGATGCTTTTATGCAGCTTTCCGGTTTCCTCATTTTTTTTTTCATCTTTTCTTTTGACTGCGCATGGGCGGTCGCGCCTGGCGATCTCGCGATGTTTCCCCCTTACCCCAGAAGTTTCTCCTTCACTTCCAGGCCGCCTGGTCTCTGCATACTGGCGTCAGATTGCTCACCTCCTCCGGACACCGCGCGCCACCCGACGTTACCCCAGCGATGCCGGAAGGACATACCGCTGCTCACCATCTGGTATGTCCATTCTCTCTTTTAGCACTCCAGGCACATCGGCGTCCTGCGCGAGCCTAGGGATCCATCTTTCTTCCCTGGCCTCGCTTCTCCTGGGGGAGGTTTCCCCGACGCAGTGCCGCGCTCAGTAATGCGGCTGGAAGGAAAACACTTCTGGTGCTGTTCCACTGCACCCCTTCTGTGAGCCAGGCAGCCTTAGCCACAGCCTCACCCGCATTACCAGCAGAGGGGAGATTCCCATATCAGGATCCCCCGTCGCTGCTTCCAGCTCTGGGGCCCCCGTTGCTCATATAGTGCCACGGGAGGCTACCAGGCTAGGAATCCTCTTCTCTCTTTCCAGGAACAGGAAACCAAACTGAGGGAGCGAGGGGAACCACCCCATTTATCTCTCTGTAGGTTTCCTGTTCCTAGCGGCGGATCCCCTCTCTCAGTGGGTGCTGTCGTGGCGAACAGAAAATTATACGTTCATTGCCACGTGAGGCCTCTGACATGGTGCTGTATTGTCTGCCATCAGGGCAGTATTCTTCACCTTGCATTGATTAGTGTTATGAATGAGTCACCGGAGTATCTTCTCAACCTCATATTCCACATTACCTTCAACCAATACAGGGTCAGGAGGTGCCACCACAGGAACTACTGGCTCAACAAACCTCTTTAACAGAGACTTATGAAACACGTTATGGATCTTGAATGTAACAGGAAGAGCCAATCGAAACGAGACTGGATTAAGAATCTCCAAAATCTTTTAAGGTCCAATAAATCTAGGTTTAAACTTTGGAGAAGCCACCTACATAGAGATATTCTTTGATGACAACCAAACCATATCACCCACCTTAAACCGGGGACCAATGGTCCTATGCCGGTTGGAAAACCGCTGGGTCTTTTCCTGGGAGAGAGACAACTTATCCACCACTTGGTCCCAGATCTGGTGCATTCTCTCCACCACAGTGTCAACACCTGGGCAGGCAGAAGACTCCACCTGCCCTGAAGAGAATCGAGGATGAAACCCAAAGTTACAAAAAAAAGGTGACATCAAAGTGGCAGAACTAGCGCTATTATTTAAAGCAAATTCGGCCAAGGGCAAAAATGAAACCCAATCATCCTGATCAGCAGAAATAAAACATCTCAAATATGACTCCAAAGTCTGGTTTGTTCTCTCCGTCTGCCCATTGGTCTGAGGGTGAAACACAGAGGAGAAGGACAACTGAATTCCCAGCTTGGAACAGAAAGTCCTCCAAAATCTAGAAACAAACTGAACTCCTCTGTCAGATACAATGTTCTCAGGAATCCCGTGCAAGCGAACCACCTATTGCAAAAACAAGGGCACCAACTCTGAGGAAGATGGCAACTTAGGGAGTGGTACTAGATGGACCATCTTGGAGAATCTATCACAAATCACCCAAATAACAGTCATTCTCTGAGAGACAGGCATATCAGAGATAAAATCCATTGAAATATGGGTCCATGGCCTCCTGGGCACCGGCAAAAGCATCAACAACCCACTAGAGCGAGAACAAGGTTTAGACCAGGGCAAGTCCCACAGGACTGCACAAAATTCCTGACATCACGAGACAAGGCGGGCCACCAAAATGACTGACTCACCAAATCTCTAGTACCAAAAATACCTGGATGACCAGCGAATCCGGAGCAATGAACTTCAGACATTACTCTCTTCCTCCACTGGTCAGGAACATATAATTTTCCAATGGGACAACGCTCAGGTTTGTCCTCCTGAAACTCTTCCAGAGCACGTCTCAAATCGGGCGAGATGGCAGAAAGAACTACCCCCTCACCTAAGATGGTAGCAGGCTTGATCACAATAGGAGAATCAGCAAAGAAACTCCTAGAGAGGGCGTCTGCCTTGACATTTTTAGTGCCCGGAAGAAAAGAGACCACAAAATCAAAACGTGTGAAAAACAAGGCCCACCTAGCCTGTCTAGGATTCAAGCGTTTGGCCGACTCCAGGTAAATCAAATTCTTGTGGTCAGTAAGGACCACAACTTGATGTTTAGCTCCCTCCAACCAATGTCTCCACTCCTCAAATGCCCATTTCATGGCTAACAGTTCCCGATTCCCCACATCATACCTTCGGATGGGGAGAACTTTCGGGAAAAAAAAGCATAGGGATTCATTTTAGATGTTACAGGATCTTTTTGGGACAAAACAGCTCCTGCATGTCACGCGGCGGCTGCCGCGGACCTCCTCTCTTACCTCCCTCCGGCCCCGGCTCACCCGCTCTCCGGGGGTCACCTCTCTGCCTCACCGGCCGCTGCGGGCCTCGGCGCGGTCTCTCCCGGTCCCCCGTCCACGGCCCACGCCTGCCTCTGTCCGGCCCCCTGGTGCGCGCTCCCGCTCCTCCTCCTCGGCGGGTGCGTCTCCTCACTATGGCCGGGCGCGCGCTCTCCCCCGCCTGAGGACGCGCGTCTCCTCCTCCAGCTGGAGGTCATGACCCGGCAGGCCTTCGCTCTCCCTATATCAGGCCGCCTCCTTCTGGAGGCGATGCCTGACTATCATTAGTATTTGCTAGTGACTCTGGCCGCTCTCCTAGCGCTCCCCTGCCTTTTCCGTGCATTTACCTTGCTCCTCTTGTGTTTCCTCTCCTAGGTTCTGTGGCTTCAGTCCTCGCCCGTTTCCCTCCTGTGTCTTCAAGCCTTGCCATTCCTCCTGTCTCGCCAAGACTTGCCGTCTCTCCTGTGTCTCCGAGCCGTGTCGTCTGTCCAGTGCCTGCCCTTCGGATCCACCTCTCTGACCGCCCTGACCTTCCCGGGTACCGGCTACCGTGGTGATAGTCCCCCGTGGGCCTGCCCCATACACTCCCTGTATAGGGGGTGGTCCACCTGGTCAGCTCGCCCTTGGGGGGTTCGTTGCCACGGTCTAGTGGGTCCACCCCAGGAGTACCTTACAGTATAGTCAGGCCATGGATCCCGCTGGTACCTCGACCCCGACCCAAAAGGAACTTTTGTTCCTTCGTGAGAACCAGGCGAGGATCATGTCGTTCCTCAAATCGATGGATTCCCGACTTTCCGCTTTGCAGACCTCCGATCCGGGAGTTGCCTCCCAGATCTCCGGCCTGCAGCAGGAACTGGCCCAGCAGCGCGACACCCAGGCCCATATTTTGAACTACATCGCCTCTGTAGATAACCGCTTACTAGCCCTACAGGCGGCAGCCGCAGTACCGGCACCTGTGGCAGTTCCACACGCCTCTCCCCGGTTGGCTAAACCCCCACGTTATAGCGGAGATCCCAAACTCTGTCGGGGGTTCATCAACCAGTGCCAGTTGCATTTCGAGTTGGCTCCCCTACAGTATCCCTCCGACCGGGCCAAAGTGGCCTTTATGATTTCCCACTTTGAGGGTGAGGCACTGTCCTGGGTGAATCCCTTGTGGGAACGCGATGACCCGATTGTCTCCCAGCTCGCGACTTTCTTGGAGACCTTTCGTAAGGTCTTCGATGAGCCCGGTCGCCTGGTCTCTGCCATCGAGTCTTTGTTCTGCCTGCGCCAGGGTACCCTCTCGGTTGGACAATACGCCATCCAGTTCCGTACGTTATCCTCGGAGCTGGGGTGGAACAATGAGGCCCTGGTTGGGGCTTTTTGGCGAGGCTTATCATCCCGAATCAAGGACGAGCTGGCAGGCCGGGATACACCCTCGACTTTGGAGGTCCTCATCTCGCTGGCAACACGAGTTGATCTGCGTTTCCGGGAGCGGTCCCGCGAGATCGCCAGGGAGAGAAGGCCCAATCGTTTTTCTCCTCCTACACACAGCCCACCACGCTCACGGTCCTCCGCCGCAGCCACAGCTCCCGAACCCATGCAAGTGGACCGACTAAGGCCCGCGGAGCTTCGCCGCCAGGACAGACTCGCTCATGGCCTTTGTCTCTATTGTGGCAGCGCCTCCCATCTCCTACGTTCCTGTCCTGTGAGGCCGGGAAACTCCTCCGCCTAGGACAGGTAAGAGAGGCCTCCCTAGGTGTCACTGACACCTCTCTACCCTTGACCCTTTCTGTTGTGTTTTTCCTGGGCTCCAAACGTTTTTCGGAGTTAGCCTATATTGATTCGGGGGCTGCGGGAAACTTCATCCAACTCGAGGCGGTGAAGAGATTAGGGATACCTGTCAGGTCCTTGGAGGTTCCCCGGCAGTTAGCCTCTGTCGACGGTGCTCCCTTGCGCGAAGCCGTTACCCTGGTCACTGAAGAGCTGGACTTACAGATCGGGGTCTTGCACCGTGAAAAGATAACCTTCTTCGTGCTGCCGTCTTTGTCCCACACCGTGCTTCTGGGTCTTCCGTGGTTGCGGATGCATGAACCTGTTCTGGATTGGCGCTCCGGAGACATCCTTCGTTGGGGCCGTTTCTGCCAGACCAGATGTCTCCGCCCAGTACGACCCCTCAAGTGCTCGTCTCCTGTCTCGGGCCCTGCGGACTTGCCTTCGGCTTACTGGGCCTTCGCGGACGTCTTCGATAAGAAGGAAGCAGAGGTCCTTCCTCCGCACCGGCAATATGATTGTCCCATCGAGCTTGTTCCTGGCTCGACTCCGCCCCGAGGGCGGATCTATCCGTTGAGTCCACTCGAGTCCCAGGCCATGACCGAATATGTACAGGAGAATTTGGCTAGGGGCTTCATCCGAAAGTCTTCCTCCCCCGCTGGAGCGGGCTTCTTTTTTGTCAAGAAAAAAGACGGGTCCCTGCGCCCCTGTATTGACTATCGTGGTCTCAACGAGATTACCGTTAAGAATAGATATCCGCTACCTCTCATCCCCGAGTTGTTTGACCGGCTGCGTGGGGCACAAATCTTTTCTAAATTGGATCTCCGTGGAGCCTATAATCTCATCCGTATTCGCTCTGGAGATGAGTGGAAGACCGCCTTCAACACCAGAGATGGACACTATGAGTATCTCGTCATGCCCTTTGGGTTATGCAACGCTCCCGCAGTCTTTCAGGAATTTGTGAACGACGTCTTCCGAGACCTCCTGTATTCCTGCGTGGTTGTGTACCTCGACGATATCCTGGTCTTTTCTCCTGATCTGTCCACTCATAGAAGAGATGTCCGGCGCGTCCTGTTCCGTTTGAGGGAGAATCGTCTGTACGCCAAGTTGGAGAAGTGTGCCTTTGAGCAGTCCTCTCTCCCATTTCTGGGCTATATCATCTCCGACTCTGGTCTGCGTATGGATCCTGAGAAGGTTTCGGCCGTGCTTAACTGGCCACGTCCTCAAGGGGTGAAAGCCATTCAGCGTTTTCTCGGCTTCGCAAACTACTACCGGCAGTTCATCTCTCATTTCTCCTCTTTGACTGGCGCTATCTCATCTTTGATCCGTAAGGGAGCCAATCCACACGTCTGGACCCCTGAAGCAGAAGAAGCCTTTCTATCTCTGAAACGTGCCTTTGCCACGGCCCCCGTACTCCGTCGCCCTGAGCTCAACAAACCATTCGTCCTTGAGGTGGATGCATCCGCAACAGGAGCCGGAGCTGTTTTGTCTCAGAGGTCCTCCTCCGGCAGGCTCGTTACGTGCGGTTTCTTTTCAAAATCCTTCTCCACCCCAGAGCGGAATTATTCCATCGGAGACCGAGAACTGCTTGCCATCAAGTTAGCGCTAGAAGAGTGGAGGTACTTGTTGGAGGGCGCCGCACATCCCTTCACAATCTACACAGACCATAAGAATCTGGCGTACCTGCGGTCTGCACAAAGACTCAACCCTCGGCAGGCCAGGTGGTCTCTGTTCTTTGGCCGATTCGATTTTGATCTGCATTTTCGTCCAGGCAACAAGAACCTCAAAGCCGACGCCTTGTCCAGGTCCTCTCTTTCCACGGATGTCGAGGAGGAACCTGCACATATTTTGGATCCATCCAGGTTCATCACCGTGGCTCCGCTTTCTCTCCTCGCTACCCCACCTGGTAAGACTTTTGTTTCTGAGACGGACCGAAGACGAATCCTCCACTGGGGCCATGCTTCTAAACTGGCAGGTCATCTCGGCCATAAAAAGACACTTCTTCTGGTGTCCCGCTATTACTGGTGGCCGACCCTTTCCCAGGATGTCCGGGATTTCGTTGCCTCCTGTCTCTCGTGTGCCAAGATCAAGGTGCCTCGGCAGCTGCCTTCTGGTCTTCTACATCCACTTCCAGTACCCTCGTCGCCTTGGCAACACATTGCCATGGACTTTATTACGGACTTACCCTCCTCTGCCAAGTGTACTGTCGTCTTAGTAGTAGTGGATAGATTCTCTAAAATGGCCCACTTCATCCCTTTGCCTGGCTTGCCATCGGCTTCCGCCTTGGCGAAGATTTTCGTCCAGCACATCTTTCGTCTCCATGGTCTGCCCCAACATATTGTCTCGGACAGAGGAGTCCAATTCACCTCTCGCTTCTGGAGAGCTCTATGCAAATCGATGGATGTCACCCTTGACTTCTCCTCATCTTATCATCCACAGTCCAACGGTCAGGCAGAACGGACGAATCAGAGTTTGGTGAACTACCTCCGGCACTTTTCTAATATCCACCAGAACGACTGGTCTGAATTACTCCCGTGGGCTGAGTTTTCCTATAATAACCACATCAGTGAATCTTCTGGCAAATCCCCGTTTTTTGTTGTCTACGGTCTACATCCTGGTGTACCTCTACCAATTCCCCCCGCCTCGGGTGTACCGGCGGCTGATCTTCTGTCCGGCGAATTCTCCAGGATCTGGCAGGAGACCAAGACCGCTCTCGAGTTGGTGCGTAACAGGGTAAAAGGATTCGCAGACAAGAGGCGCCTGGATGTCCCACCATATCACCCAGGTGACAAAGTTTGGCTAGCCTCCAAGTTTATTCGCCTCAAGGTCCCATCCCACAAACTGGGTCCCCGCTATATTGGACCTTTTGAGGTTTTGTCCTGTATTAATGATGTCTCCTATAAATTGCGTCTTCCCGCCTCTCTCCGCATCCCTAATGCTTTCCATGTGTCTTTGCTTAAGCCAGTTATTTTCAATCGTTTCCTTTCTGAAGCTCCTCACTCACCTCCGCCTGCCGCCGCAGACGATGTATTTGAGGTGAGAGATATTTTGGCCATGAGAAAGCAAAAAGGGAAAACCTTTTTCTTGGTTGATTGGAAGGGCTTTGGTCCTGAGGAGAGATCCTGGGAACCCCAGGAGAATATCCAAGCTCCTCGAATCCTGGCTAAATTTTTGTCCGGTCTGCAGGGGAGGGCGCGTAAGGGGGGGGTACTGTCACGCGGCGGCTGCCGCGGACCTCCTCTCTTACCTCCCTCCGGCCCCGGCTCACCCGCTCTCCGGGGGTCACCTCTCTGCCTCACCGGCCGCTGCGGGCCTCGGCGCGGTCTCTCCCGGTCCCCCGTCCACGGCCCACGCCTGCCTCTGTCCGGCCCCCTGGTGCGCGCTCCCGCTCCTCCTCCTCGGCGGGTGCGTCTCCTCACTATGGCCGGGCGCGCGCTCTCCCCCGCCTGAGGACGCGCGTCTCCTCCTCCAGCTGGAGGTCATGACCCGGCAGGCCTTCGCTCTCCCTATATCAGGCCGCCTCCTTCTGGAGGCGATGCCTGACTATCATTAGTATTTGCTAGTGACTCTGGCCGCTCTCCTAGCGCTCCCCTGCCTTTTCCGTGCATTTACCTTGCTCCTCTTGTGTTTCCTCTCCTAGGTTCTGTGGCTTCAGTCCTCGCCCGTTTCCCTCCTGTGTCTTCAAGCCTTGCCATTCCTCCTGTCTCGCCAAGACTTGCCGTCTCTCCTGTGTCTCCGAGCCGTGTCGTCTGTCCAGTGCCTGCCCTTCGGATCCACCTCTCTGACCGCCCTGACCTTCCCGGGTACCGGCTACCGTGGTGATAGTCCCCCGTGGGCCTGCCCCATACACTCCCTGTATAGAGGGTGGTCCACCTGGTCAGCTCGCCCTTGGGGGGTTCGTTGCCACGGTCTAGTGGGTCCACCCCAGGAGTACCTTACACTGCACCAATCTCAGAAGCGTCCACCTCTACCTGAAACGGGAGTAAGACATCAGGATGCCGCAAGACCGGAGCAGAAGTAAACCTTCGCTTCAGCTCCTGAGAGGAAGAAACAGCCTCCGGAGACCAATTCAGCACATCAGCACCCTTCTTAGTCAAATCAGTCAATGGTTTGGCAATACCAGAAAAATTAGCTATAAATTTACGATAAAAATTAGCAAAACCCCAAAACTTCTGGAGGGCCTTCAAAGAAGTGGGCTGAACCCAATCATAAATGGCCTGTACCTTGGCCGGGTCCATTTCAATAGTTGACGGAGACAAAATAAATCCCAAAAATGAAATCCTCTGTACCCCAAAAAGGCATTTCGATCCCTTGACATACAGGGGATTCTCCGTCAAAATCCGGAACACAGTCCGAACATGTTCCACATGAGAGTCCCAATCCCTGAAAAAGATCAAATTATCATCCAGATAGATGATCAAAAATTTATCCACAAAGTCTCGGAAAATATCGTTCATGAAGCACTGGAAGACAGAAGGGGCATTAGTGAGCCCAAAAGGCATCACCAGGTACTCAAAATGTCCCTCCGGAGTATTAAACGCCGTCTTCCATTCATCCCCGTGCTTAATGCGAATAAGATTATATGCCCCCCTGAGGTCAAGCTTGGTAAACCAGCAAGCACCTTTAACTCTGGAGAATAGATCAGAAATCAGGGGTAACGGATACTGATATTTAACAGTAATTTTGTTGAGGGAACGATAGTCAATACAAGGCCTTAATGAACCATCTTTCTTGGCCACGAAAAAAAACCCAGCACCTAAGGGTGAAGAGGATGGTCTAATATGACCCTTATCCAACGACTCCTTAATTTAGGATCGCATAGCCTCGTGCTCGGGTACAGATAAATTGAAAAGTCGACCCTTGGGAAATTTACACCCAGGGCTCAGCTAAATTGCACAGTCATAACTCCTATGAGGAGGCAAAGACGCAGACTCATTCTCACTAAATACATCATAAAAATCAGCGAAATAGTCAGGAACATCATGCGACTGGGGAGAGGTGGAGAAAACAGGAGCGTCACTAAGGGCACACCGACAACCCCAACTCACCACAGACAAAGATTTCCAATCCAAAACTGGATTATGGATTTGCAACCAAGGAAAGCCCAGAACAATGGTATCATGCAAATTATGCAACACCAAAAATCTGAAATTTTCTTGATGGTCTGGGGCGACCTGCATTACCACCTGGGTCCAAAACTGAGGTGTATTCTTCGCCAAAGGAGTAGCATCAATACCCCTCAAAGGGATAGGCGTCCGCAGAGGTGTCATAGGAAACCCACAACGTTTAGCAAAATCCAAGTCCATCAGGTTCAGAGCTGCTCCCGAATCCACAAAAGCCTTAGCGAAAAATGTGGACAGGGAGCAGATCAGAGTAATTGCCAGAAGAAACTTAGGTTGAACACCACCCACAGCAAATGTGTGTGCAAAATGTTTCTCTCGTTTAGGGCAGACAGAAATAATATGAGAGGCATCTCCACAAAAAAAACACAGCTTATTACGCCTTCTGAACTCCTGACGTTGCGCCCTAGACAAAACTATCACATTGCATAGGTTCAGACATTTGTTCAACAGGTGGCAACACCTCTCGTGCAGTTTTGCGTTCACGCAAACGCCGATCAACCTGAATGGCTAATGACATAGAATCGTCAAGTCCAGAGGGAACAGGAAATCCCACCATAACATCTTTTACGGTTTCTGACAAACCCTTCCGAAAGAGAGCTGCCAAGGCATCATTCCAGGTAGTAAGGACCACCCACTTTCGGAATGTTTGACAATACAACCCTGCAGAATCCTGACCCCGGCTCAATGCCAACAGGGCCTTTTCAGCCTGATCCATAGCATTAGGTTCATCATACAACAACCCCAAGGCTTTAAAGAATGCGCTCACATTAGTTAGAATAGGATCATCAGGTTTTAAAGAAAATGCCCAATCCTGGGGATCGCCGCGCAGCAAAGAGATGACAATTTTAACCTGCTGCGTGGAGCTCCCCGATGAGTTAGGCTTCAAGGCAAAAAATAATTTACAATTATTCTTAAAATTCAAAAATTTAGACCGATCCCCAAAAAACACATCAGGAGTAGGAATCTTTGGTTCAGCAGCATGTGAATGAGCAAGATAGGTGGAAATTCCCCACACTTCAGCAGTGAGCTGCTCCACACGATCAGACAAATGCTTAATCTCCATTGAGAAAAAAATTCCCCCTACGGCCTCAGAGAAATAGAGGAAAAAATATACCCCAAAAAAAATTGACACTTTTTTTTTTTTTTACAATTCTTTCCTGCTATTGAGTACCCTAGAATCTGCGGTATGGCTGGTGATTCTGTTATGAATGAGTTACCAGAGGAGGAAAAGACAAAAACACAAGCTAAGTCCAGAAAACCGGAGAGGTTGGTAGCTAGTGGATTGCAGACCCCTGATCCTATTCATCACAACTAACAGTAGCCGTTGGGGGTTCCTACGGTGCCCTAGACCCCTCGTCACAGCCGGAGAGCTAAATAAGCCTAAAGAAAGAAAGGGGAAATCTAAACTGCCCCAGAGCAGACCCCAAAGCAATAGACAGCCCCCAACATGTATTGTCGGTGACAAACAGATGAAAACACAAACACAGACAGAAAGACAGGCTGAGCAAATGATGGGGCCCAACTAACTAGATAGGAAAGGACAGAAAAGATGCTGGCTGCAATCATGCAAAAAACCCTGCCAAAAATAATGTCCAACACGTCTGATAGAAAAGGCCTTGAAGTCACTAGACTTCAAAATCACTATATCAGCACTCAGGTATATTCTGAAGACAGCGCAAAGAGATTAACTGATCAGAGACAAAAATGGAGTTCAGCCCGTCCCAACCAGGGCAGGCTGAACACAAACACTAAGTAAACAGACAAAATCTCATGGAAAAATAGCAGAGCAAAAACTTAGCTTTTAGTAGACAGGAACTAAACTGGATGTCAGTGCTCAGAGCAGAAAGGATCACCAGCAACCCTGCAGGGCGTCAGCTGCCTAATATCCACTCAGAAATTCCGGATGTCCAATCACACTCCACCTGTTCAGATGACAGGTTCTTCCCATCCAGATCAATTTCACTACCTCCTTTCACCAGCAGAGGGAGTTCATCAGACATCAGAGGTGAAGGAGAAAATGAACTCATAACAGATTAGCATCTCTTTACTATGCCCCTGCTAGGTTTCTGCAAATTCTATCAGATCATGGTCCAGTATCCGTATACGCTTCCTCTCCTTTTTTCGCAGTGCAGAAGTTAATCTGCTCTGTTAAGCGCTCCTGAAACATTTAGGCTCTCAGCTGGGCACTGTTAGCCACTCCCATCTCCTATATAATCTGGATCCTGGCTAGCACTCATTGTCAGAGCGGGCTTATGCTGCATGGCTGAAGGTTGTTAGTGGTTATTATTGGAGAAAGGCGTTTGGCAGATTTATCTGTGGCTGTTGCTAGGTTTTGAGCGTGTGATAATCCCGCTTTATTCTACTTTGGCTTAACCCCATCCTCCACTCCCCAGTGAATCCTCTGTTACATGTGAGAGTACATTTGTATGTTTGATATTTTTCATTACCCCTGTTCGTACTAGTCTGGTTGGTGTTCTACGGTACACTACTACTCCCCTCTTCACTGGGTGGGGGAAGGGTAAAGACTCAAGGTGGATTCAGGAGCTAAGGCAAGATACTTGGCCCCAACAGCTTCACCATCAGAAGTAATCCATGGAGCAGGGTGTGTGCCCTCTAGCATTAGGAACAGGGAAGGAGCCCCTGGTCCCGGGACACCCAACGACAGTCATGACAGACATGGTCTGAAATTGTTGTCCAATGAATAGACTGTCTATCCATTGGACAACCATTTCCAGCAATAAAATGTGAACATCATTAATAACCAGTAGCTAATCTGGATAGGCCTGATGATACAGGCAATGAAAACATTAAGGGGGATATCCGGGACTTTAAAATATATATATATTCACGAGCACTAACAGGCAGGTAATTGCAACTTACTTGCCTGTTGTGTCCAACGCTGTTCTTCCCCAGCACACAGCAGTCACAGACCACTCCTGCCGGGGATTAAGCTGCCTCTGCTTACATGACGGAGCGGGACTTCAGAGGTCATTTTGACTGACAGCCGAATCGCTCAGTTAGGCAGTGGGGAGCCGGCTGGCAATCATAATGACCTCAAAAGTCCAGTCACGTATACAGACTGGAATGGAAATAAAGACTCCTCTGTAGATGCGACATCAGCAGACGCTTTTGAATCCCTTCGGCAGGAGCATCTGTGACCGCTCTGTGCTAGGAAAGAACGGCGCTGGACACAACAGGCAGGTAAGTAGCAACTAACTGCTTATTAGTGCTTACTTTTTTTTGTAAAGTCTCGGATACCCAGTTTAACATCATGGCAATAGCTGCATTGGAAAAGGATACTATATAATTAACATAAATGGCAAACCATAAAACAAGTAGGTTGAGTGGATGACCCTAAGAAATAACACAAAAAGGATAATATACATCAAAAAAGTCCCAATTCTTTGGAAATTATTAGTGATGGGTGAACGTGCTCAGATAAAATCTTATCCAAGTATATGGGGTGTGCTCATATATTATGTTTGAGTCCCTGTTGCTGGATGATTTGTGGTTGTTAGACAGACTGAACACGTGGGGATTCCCTAACAAACGTAAATTTCTGATATCTGAAAAGATTTCTTTGACAACCTTTTTCATAGAATCTTGTGCCATGGATTCCAGAATGCCTTTGAGCCTGATATTTTTATTGTGGCTCCTTTTTTCTTGATCTTCAATTACAAAAAACAAAATGTTTATCAGTTGTTCATGAAGAGTAGCATATTCCCCAAGTGTAAATAGAGGTAGAGAAGAGTTTTGAGTCTCTTCTGGAGTACACATTCTATTAATGATATGCTTAATGTCAGTTGTTCAGTTGGCAATGTCTTGTAACCAAAGCCATGGGCACCGTTCTACAATTTTATAAGAAGGCTCTCGTGAAGGGGACACCCTTTGTTACTGTAGAGGTTTTGTCATTGGTACTTTGGTCAGAGTCTTCCAATATTTCTGATTCTAAATTGCAACAGAATGTTTATTTAGCCATATGATATGGGGAATGTAACCGTTCTTTTCTTAAAAATTTGTCTAATTCACTTGGTTTCTTCTGAGATTTCGGAGTGTTGCGTGTGTCCTCACCCTTGTATTTGGTTGGTTTTACCATTTTAACAGCAGATATGGCAAACAAAGACACAGAAAAAGCACACAGTATGGCAAACAGTAGGCAAAAAACGGGGAGGTAAAAATTTGCTTTGTTTGAAATATCACCAAGTGCAACAACTGTTACAAATCCAATACAAAGATAACGGGTGTTAAGCAAATTAAATACACATGATAAACATGATAATTACAAAATTATAAATGTTTATTAAATGTAGAAAAAATAACACATAAAAAAAGTGAAACAATGGCGGAAATAGACATCACCAGAAGGAAGCAGATCTGTAAACCATGGCAACTGGAAATTATATAATGGGCACAGTAAGTGGAAGTAGTAAATGCTATCAGATATTTGTACAAGTCCAATAAAATAAAGTGTAATAAAATGATGTGTAATTCAGCAAGTGCTAAAATGTTAGTAAAATAATATGATAGATCATATGCACATTTACACAATAATCTCCATTACATAGTGCTAAACATCAAAAAAAAGGAGAAAAACTCAGACACACTGTGGGTTCTTCCTGACTCCTCTGGGTTGACGACCATCCCATCACACGTTTTGTTGAGAATTCAAGAGGGGATGGCGTCATCCTGCAAGGGTCATCTTCTGCCTCCTGTCTACTTGTGAAATCCACTTAAGGTATTAAAGAAAAAAAAAAAAAAAGCTATACACTAGAGCAGGGGTCCCCAACCTGTAGCTCGGGAACCACACGTGGCTCGCGATCCCATGAATTGTGGCTTGCGGCTGTCTGCCAGCTTGATGCATTAGGTCCAGGTCTAGCAAACAGGTATGAAGAGTACATCTCAAAATGGTGAATTTTGTGAGTAGCCCTGCACAGAAGAGCAGATCTGGATGAACATTTACTGGTCTTAGGGGTTTAGAGATGTTTTAGGTATGGTATGCTGGAGGATGGTACTACCTGTTAGAGTAGGTGCTCAAAGCTGGATGTGACAGAGTGTTGGGAGTCCTTGATGGGAGAATACTGAATGGGGGTATTGTGATAACCCCTGGATCTCAGTGTACCACTTTGGAGTGATTTATGTGTAAAAGCTTTGGTTATCATTATACCTGTAATGGGGGGGCTTTGGTTGATACTTCTTTGAAGGAGATGGGAGCTGGATGTGGCTCGCGACCCTCTCTCAGTGCTGAATGTGGCTCGCGACCCTCTGTCTAAGCTGAATGTGGCTCTCAAGGTTAGAAAGGTTGGGGACTACTGCACTAGAGTCACAAGAAAAATTGATATACATGTTAAAAAAAGAGGAAGCGTGAGATGGAACATACTGTAATTAAAAATTGGGATTTCAATGCCCACAAAGTGGAGGTCCTACAGTCACAGATTTGCTAAAAAAAAAATACCTGATCATGAGCATCACAAAAATGAAGTAAATTTGGGGGTTTAATTGAGTCCCTTAGATATTTAGGTTTGTAATGTCCAAATCCATTTAGAATCCAATTGGGCCAAATTCTGTGATATATCATGATTGCATATTCCATTCTAAAAACAATCAATAGCTGGGATCTCAACCCCTTAGAGACGGAGCTAATTTTGACCTTAATAACCAGGCCAAATTTTACAATTCTGACCAGTGTCGCTTGGTAATAACTCTGGAATGGTTCAATGGATAATAGCGAGTCATAGCATGTTTTTTCCTGACAAATTATACTTCATGACATAGGTAAAAATTGTTTTGATATGAGTTGGGTTTATTTGTGAAAATATCACAATTTTTGCTAAAAGTTTGAAAAAAAAAGCAATTTTCAAACTTTCAATCTTATATCCTCAAACTAGTTAGTCATGCTGTATAAAATAAAATAACATTTCCCATGTGTATACGTTACATCTACTGTACATTATTTTTCAAATGTCATTTTATTTTGTTAGAATGTTAGAGGGGTTTAACCCCTTTACCCCCAAGGGTGGTTTGCACATTCATGACCGGGCCAATTTTTACAATTCTGACCACTGTCCCTTTATGAGGTAATAACTCTCAAACGCTTCCATGGATCCCACTGATTCTGACAATGTTTTCTCGTGACATATTGTACTTCATGTTAGTGGTAAAATTTCATTCAAATAACTTGCGTTTATTTGTGAAAAAAACGGAAATTTGGCAAAAATTTCGCAATTTTCCAACTTTGAATTTTTATGCCCTTACATCACAGAGATATGGCACACAAAAAACTTGATAACTAACATTTCCCACATGTTTACTTTACATCAGCACAATTTTGGAACCAAAATTTTTTTTTGTTAGGAAGTTATAAGGGTTAAAAGTTGACCAGCGATGTCTCATTTTTGCAACACCATTTTAGTTTTATGGACCACATCACATTTGAAGTCACTTTGAGGGGTCTATATGATAGTGTAACTTTGGGTATTTTCTATTTATAAAATCTGCACCCCTCAAGGTGCTCAAAACCACATTCAAGAAGTTTATTAACCCTTCAGGTGCTTCACAGGAATTTTTTGAATGTTTAAAAAAAAAAAAAATGAACATTTAACTTTTTTTCACAAAAAAATTACTTCAGGTTCAATTTTTTTTATTTTACCAAGGGTAACAGGAGAAATTGGACTGCAAAAGTTATTGTGCAATTTGTCCTGAGTACGCTGATACCTGATATGTGGGGGGGGAAACCACTGTTTCGGCGCATGGCAGAGCTGAGAAGGGAAGGAGCGCCATTTGACTTTTTCAATGCAAAATTGGCTGGAATTCAGATCGGACGCCATGTCACGTTTGGAGAGCCCCTGATGTACCTAAACAGTGGAAACCCCCAAGTGACCCCATTTTGGAAACTAGACCCCCCAAGGAACTTATCTAGATGTGTGGTGAGCACTTTGAACCCTCCCCAGTGCTTCACAGAAGTTTATACCGCCCGAGCGTGAAAATAAAAAAAATCATTTTTTTTCCACAAAAATATTTTTGCCCCCAATTTTTTATTTTCCTAAGGGTAACAGGAGAAATTGGCCCCAAAAGTTGTTTTGCAATTTGTCCGTCCTGAGTAGGCTGATACCCCATATGTGGGGGTAAAACACTGTTTGGGCGCATGGCAGAGCTTGGAAGGGAAGGAGCACCATTTGACTTTTTCAACGCAGAATTGGCTAGAATTGAGATCAGACGCCATGTTGCGTTTGGAGAGCACCTAATGTGCCCAAACAGTGGAAACCCCCCAATTCTAACTCCAACACACCCCTAACCCTAATCTCAGCCCTAACCCTTGCCCTAATGGAAAAAAAGAAATACATTTTTTTAATTTTATTATTTTTCCCTAACTACGGGGGTGATAAAGGAGGGTTTGATTTACTATTTATGGCGTTTTTTTATTTTTGGCAGCTGTCACACGCTAAATGACGCTTTTTATTGTAAAAATAGTTTTTGGATCACCACATTTTCAGAGCTATAACTTTTTCGTATTTTGACCCGTGTTATGTTCGGTCTTATTTTTTGCTGGACGAGTTGACATTTTTATTGGTACCATTTTTGGGCACGTGACTTTTTTGATCGTTTTTTATTCCGATTTTTGGGACGCAGAATGAACAAAAACCAGCATTTCAAAAATTTCTTTTGGGGGTGCGTTTACACCGTTCCGCGTGCGGTAAAATTGATAAAGCGGTTTTATTTTTCGGGTCGGTACGGTTACAGCGATACCTTATTTATGTCATTTTTTTATGCTTTGGCGCTTTTATGCAATAAAAACAATTTTATACAAAAAAATAATTATTTTTGCATCCCTTTATTCTGCGAGCTATAACTTTTTTATTTTTCACTGATGACGCTGTGTGGTGGCTCGTGTTTTGCAGGACAAGATGACGTTTTCAGCGGTACCATGGTTATTTATATCCGTCTTTTTGATCGCGTGTTATTGCATTTTTTGTTCAGCGGTATGATAATAAAGAATTATTTTTTGCTTTGTTTTATATTTTTTAAGGGGTTCGCTAAAGGGGTTAACTAATGGGACAATTTTATAGGGCGGGTCGTTACGGATGTGGCGATACTAAATATGTGTACTTTTTTTTTTGTTTTTTATTATTTCCAAAAAATGAATTAGGGAATTTTTTTTTTTTTTTTTTAATTTTAGTGATTTTTTATAAATTATTTTTACTTTTTTATTTTTAACTTTATTACATTGTCCCAGGGGGGACATAACTGTCATGTGACAGATCGCTGATCTGTCACATCACAGATCACTGTGACAGATAAGCGATCTGTCACAGGCAGTGCAGAAGGCTTCCTCATGCCTGCGTTTTGTAGGCAGTGAGGAAGCCAGCTCCCTGCAGGCCCCTGAAGGTCCCCGCTGCCATATTGGATCCGGGGACCTGCAGCAGCGCTGCACATTGCGCTGCTGCGGGGGTCTCAGGGAAGCATGGAGGGAGCCCCCTCCCTGCCGATGCTTCCCTAAACCCCCGGTACACTGCGATTGTGTTTGATTGCAGTGTGCCAGGGGTTATCGTGTCGGGGGCGGTCCGTGACCGCCCCTGACACATAGTGCCGGGTGTCAGCTGTGATAATCAGCTGACACCTGGCCGCGATAAGTGGCGCTCACCCCGTGAGCACCGCTGATCGCTTAGACGTACTATCCCGTCCCCGGTCATAGAGGCCCAGGTACCGTGGATGGGATAGTACGTCGGATGTCAGGTAGGGGTTAATGTTTAGTAGACATCTCTCATTTTTCCAGCTAAATTACAAAATCAGTTTCTTTAGGGGCCTATTCAGATTTAAATGAATTTTGAGGTGCCTATATTTTGGCAGCTCCCCAAAAGTATTACCATTTTAAAAACCGCCCAACTCAATTACTTCAAAATGGTCAGGAAATTTTTTAACCTTCCTGGTGCTACACAAAAATTACCGCTAAAATGTTGCTTTATCCCCAATTTTTTCACTTTTCCAAGAGTTAACATCAAAAAGTGGACCCCATAGTTTGTTACCCACTTTCTTAAAAGTGTGACAATACTCCACATGTAGTTAAAAGTTCTGTTTGGACAAATGGCAGGGTTCAGAACGGAAGGAGCAATATTTAAATTTTGGAACACAAATTTGGCTGAAAAAGATTGTGTGCACCCTGTCGCATTTGAAGGGACCCTATGGTGCATAAACATTAGAAAACCCTCACAAGTCACCCCATTTTGGAAACTACACCGCTCAAGGATTTTATGAAGCAGTACAGTAAGCATTTTGAACTTACAGGCCCTACACAAAAATTGATTAAAAAAAAACAAACTATGTGATGACCTAATGTGAACATTTAAAAAAAAACCTAACTCTAAAAAAATAAATTATAAAACAATATTTTTTAATCTAACTATGACTAGGGGTATGAGATGGGTGATCACGGGGGGTGATTAGCAAATTGGGAAAGGAGTTATTGAAACAGATGGAGTGTCTCTCTCTTGTCTCCCAGAACAACTACAATGAGAGAAGAGACAGGCACAGCCCAAATATAAAAAGCTACAGCTATCAGAATATAGCGATGTAAAAATAATAATTTTTTCAATAAAAGATTTTAATTGTGTAAAAGCAAAAAAATTATATACATGGGGTATCGCTGTAATCGTACTGACTCAAAGAATAAAATCACCAGCATAAAAAAACAAAAAACAATTCCTGTTTTTTGTTAATTGTGCCTCCCAAAAATTGGAATAGAACGCAGTCAAAAAATGTCTAGCCCATGATTCGTCAGTGTCAGTCTTAAGGGTGCATAAAAGCAGTCGGCCACAGTTTTGTGAATTTCTTAAAAGACGGACACGCTAAACCGAGACCACACAGAGTCCAGAGTAACTCTTGTGGTTTCTGCTGTTTAGCTGTGTTGGGGCTCTTCAAATGTGATGTGGCATCCACATCAACAATAATCTTTTTGTGGGAAAAAGGTTATTTTTTTATTTTCACAGATCACGGTTATAAAATTCTGTGAAGCACCTGAGGGTTCAAGATGTTCTCCACACATCAGATAAATTCCTTTAGGGGCATAGTTTCCAAAATAGGGTAACTTTTGGGGGTTTCCACTGTTTAGACACATCAGGGGCTATGCAAACGCAACAAGGCATCAGCTATCTACTTTAGCCAATTTTACATTCCAAAAGTCAAATGGTGCTTCTTCCCATGCAATTTTCTACTACATGGGGTATCAGCATATTCAACAGAATTTGGACAATAAATTGGGGCTTTCACATTGCTTTAATTACTGTGAAGCACCTGATGGGTTGATAAACATTTCGATTGGCTTAATTTTGTTAAGTTTCAAAAATGATGCTGATGTAAAGTAGACATGTTGTAAATGTTATTTATTAACTATTTTGTGCAATATAACTCTGCTGGCATAAAAATTAAAAGTTTGAAAACTGCAAAATGTTTGTCAAAATTCTGATATTTTCACAAAACGCAAAAAAAAATTGACAACTTTACCACTTACATGATTACATGAAGTACAATTTGTCACAAAAAAGTATCAGAATCACTGGGATATGGTGAGGGGTTCCAGAGTTATTACCACACTAGATGGTGGCCCGATTCTAACGCATCGGGTATTCTAGAATATGTATGTAGTTTATTTAAAGGGAATCTGTCACCCCATTTTTGCCCCATAAGCTGGGGCCACCGCCATCAGGGGCTTATCTACAGCATTCTGTAATGCTGTAGATAAACCCCCGCTGAAATCTGAAAAATAAAAAAAACATGTTAGATTATACTCACCGGGGGGGGGGGTGCGGTGGGTGTCGCGGTCCGGTCCAGCGCCTCCCATCTTCATACAATGATGTCCTCCTCCTTGCTTCTCCCTCGGCTCCTGCGCACGCGTACTTTATCTGCCCTGTTGAGGGCAGAGTAAAGTACTGCAGTGCACAGGCACTGGGAAAGGTCAAAGAGGTCCGGCGCCTGCGTACTGCAGTACTCTGCTCTGCCCTCAACAGGGCTGATAAAGTACGCGTGCGCAGGAGCCGAGGGAGGACGTCATCGTATGAAGTTGGGCGGTGCCGGACGGGTTGGCGACACCCATCGGACCAGACCAATCGCCGGGGTGAGTATAATCTAACTCTTTTTTCTTATCTTTCAGGTTTATCAGGGGCTTATCTACAGCATTACAGAATGCTGCAGATAAGCCCGATGGTGGTGGCTGCAGCTGATAGGCGAAAAATGGGGTGACAGATCCCTTTAAATTCCACCCCAATATTACTGATTGCGGCAAATCCGTGTGGCAGGAGATGACCCACGGCAACCGTCAGGAGATCAGCGGATAGTGCCGCAGATCTCCTGACGGTAGCAGTGGCATGCATCGTTCGAATTCCGCGCCAATTCGCGGCCGGACTGCGCTTGTCGCTGATTGGTTGCGGCCGGCTGGGTCATCTCCTGCCGCACGGAGGTCAGCGGCGACGCAGCTGGGAGACGACCGGCGCAGTGCTCAATGTGCAGATGGTACCCAGGGTCCGGAGGAGAGGGGACTCTCCTCCAGGCCCTAGGTACCAGGGCTATGGAGTCGGTAAGCCACAGTTGCGACTCCGACTCCTGGATTTTATCAGGCTCTGACTCCGGCTCCTTCATAAATGGCCAATTCATAACAACAAATTTACTGTTGTAAATTATTAAACATCGTGCTTATTCAGTTTCTCATCATCATATAAGTAACCAGACCACAGAGCAAAAACTACATTTATTAGAATACAATTAGAATATAGCAAATAACTTTTATAAACTTTTCTAAACTGTAAGTAAATATGCAATAAACACTTATGCAGTTAATAAGAAATCTATAAATTTGTCCTCAGAAAAAGTATTGCCTCTGTCAGATCCTCCTTCATGGAGGCCCTCAAATCTGATCTAATTATTTTGAGAGCAGAGAACAACCTCTCTACACTAACTTGTATTGGTGGCAAAGCAGTAACCACTCGGGCAACATCTCTGACAATGTCAGGATACAGAGGAATCGCTTGTTGCACTGTTATTTTTGATGAACGGTCAAATTTCTCAATTTCTTTTAGTGCACATGAAAAATTCTGCTGAAATGTACTGGCTGTGTTCCTTGATGGGGATGACTCTTCTTCTATGCGGGAACGCTTTGCACGGTCCTTGTGATCCAAATATTTTTCGAAATTCAATTCTTCATCAGTTGATGAGGGTGAAGATGTGGCAGGACGACCAAATTCTTCTTGTTCCTCCTGACTGTTCTGCAACCCTTTCATCCTTACTGCTATTTCAAACAGAGCTTCTTTTCCTTTACTTAGCTGTTGATCATCTAGAAGAATCCGATGCATTGTGTCTACATAAACAGCTGCCAAAAGAATGTTATTTTGTAATAGTAGCTCCTCTCTCCGTTTCATTGATGTAGCAATGCCACTTGCAATTAACCCTCCTCTTTGGGACAGGCGAAACATCAGGTTCTTCCACTCCTTTAAGAAAATACCTGGAGTTAAGTCCTCTGCTTGTAATTTTTTAGTCACTGTAAATGGGTGCTCTAGCAATTTTTCCAGCTCAGTCACCTGATTCCACTGACTTTCATTTAGCGTCAGTTGAGGGTTAGCCATGTCTACAAGAAAGGTTTTCAGTTCAACCAAGTGCTGAATCATTAAGTAAGTACTGCCCCATCGTGTGGCTTGATCAATAATTGCCCCTTTTCCAGCACGTCTCTTCAAAATTGAGTCAACTTTAGGGGTTCTGGCAACAGTAGCCAATTTTCTCACCTTGCCAATCAGTGCAGCAGCATGTACTTCTTGCAGACTGTCTCTTATAGCCAGCTGTAGCGTATGCAGAACACAGCGCATGTGATGAATGAAAGAACATATTGACAGTTTCAACAAGATCTAAACTATCATGTTGCTGTTCATCTAAAGCAACTTCAGTTTGCTCCTCAGTTACAATACTGTGTTCCTCTATTTCAAACATTTCTGTGTCTGTGGACCCAGAATGTTCTTCTAGCTGCTGGTCACCATCATTACTCTCATTCATTAGCTTAATAGTACTTATCATATTTGAAGCATTGTCAGTTACGACAGAAAGAACGTGCTCTTTTTTAAGTTCATAGTCTTGCAGAACCTTTTCCACCAAGACCTGGAGAAACTCACTGGTGTGATGAGCTTTGGTGTCTTTTACTGCCAATGTCTTGGTAACTATTTCATTTTTGTCACAAACAAATCGGACATTGATGGCAAAATAGTTCACTCTGTGACGTGTGCAGGCATCCATTTTAAGAAACAGAAAGCGTCCCTTGAGAGTTTTTTTAAGTTCTTCCTTTTGTTTAAAAGCTTCTTCGATTACTAATTTTCTAATACTCTCTCTCTCCAGAGAAACACCAAGCTTGCGGGCCATTTCTCCATTCAGACACATAAAAGCTGGTCGTGAAAATAATGAAATAGGCACACTATCCTTTACAACAAGCTCTATGATCTGTTTTTTAAATGTATCTACTGTCATTGTCACAGTAACTTTGTCACTGACAAAATATCTTGCAACTGATGGCTGCAAAGTTCTCTGCTTCTTTGTTTGGCTGGAAGAGCTGGGCACTGGTTCATTGGTTTGGATGCAGTCTTTCTCATCCACTGCTTTCAGTACTTCTGGATGAAAGCGCTGTAAATGTCTCTTTAGATTAGAAGCTTTGGTAGGAGCATTTTTATCTTTGCCTGAATATGCACTCATCTTGGCTTCACAGCATTTGTTTTCGTCTGGATCATTTGTCATACACTGACAGACATAATGTTTTCTATCTTGAGTGATGGTGAAATGTTCAAATACAGCTGATTTAATGTGATGCTTCTTTGACATTCTCAGGTTTTTAATTCTGCATTCACAATCCAAATGACAATTGTTTTTCCTAAAAACAATTGTACAAAATTATTGCCAGGTCGTACAACTGATATAGTGGTCAGTAATACTGTTATTATTCCTCATGTACTCACAGTTAACTGATGCAAAGTTTGTTGAAAGGATACTTCTTACAGTCTTCCTCTTCTGAGTAGCAGGCAGCTGTGAGATAGAATCATAGAATCTTAGAGTTGGAAGGGACCTCCTGGGCCATCTGGTCCAACCCCCTGCTCAAAGCAGGATTCGCTAAATCATCCCAGTTAGATGTCTGTCCAGCCTCTGTTTGAAGACTTCCATTGAAGGAGAACTCACCACTTCTCGTGGCAGCCTGTTCCACTCATTGATCACTCTAACTGTCAAAAAGTTTTTTCTAATATCTAATCTGTGTCTCCTCCCATTCAGCTTCATCCCATTGCTTCTAGTCTTTCCTTGTGCAAATGAGAATAAAGTTGATCCTTCTACAATGTGACAGCCCTTTAGATATTTGTAGACAGCTATTAAGTCTCCTCTCAGTCTTCTCTTTTGCAAACTAAACATTCCCAAATCCTGCAACCTTTCCTCATAAGACAGGGTTTGCAGACCGGTCACCATTCTGGTCGCTCTTTTCTGAACTTGCTCCAGTTTGTTGATGTCTTTTTTCAAATGTGGTGCCCAAAATTGGACACAATATTCCAGATGAGGTCTGACCAAAGAGGAGTAGAGGGAAATAATTACTTCACGTGATCTAGACTGTATGCTTCTGTTAATACATCCTAGAATTGCATTTGCCTTTTTTGCTGCTGCATCACACTGTTGACTCATATTCAGTCTGTGATCTATTAGTATACCCAAGTCTTTTTCACATGTGCTGTCACTTAGCCCTATTCCTCCCATTCTATATATGCTTTTTTCATTTTTATTGCCCAGATGTAGTACTTTGCATTTCTCCCTGTTAAAAACCATTCTGTTAGTTGCTGCCCACTTCTCCAGTTTATTTAAATCTTTTTGAATCCTCTCTCTCTCTTCTCTAGTATTAGCTATCCCTCCTAGCTTTGTGTCATCAGCAAATTTAATCAGTTTACCCTCAATTCCTTCATCTAAATCGTTGATAAAGATGTTGAACAATACAGGGCCCAGGACAGAGCCCTGTGGTACCCCACTTGAGACATTCTTCCAACTGGATGTGCAGCCATTTACGACCACTCTTTGGGTCCGATCACTAAGCCAGTTATGAATCCACCTAACAGTTGCCTTGTCCATTCCATACTTAGTCATTTTTTCAATAAGGATTGTATGAGAGACTTTGTCAAATGCTTTGCTGAAGTCAAGATATACTATATCTACAGCATTTCCTTGATCCACCCAATCAGTAATACCATCATAGAAGGAAATTAAATTAGTCTGACATGACTTATTAGTTACAAACCCATGCTGACTCTGTTTAATCACTTCATTCTTATCCAGGTATTGACATACATGTTGTTTAATAATTTGTTCAAAGATCTTTCCTGGTATAGAAGTCAGACTCACCGGCCTATAGTTGCCTGGGTCCACCTTCTTCCCCTTTTTGAAGATAGGAACAACATTTGCTCTTCTCCAGTCTTCTGGCACTTCTCCTGTTCTCCAAGAATTTTCAAAGATTATGGAGAGGGGTTCAAAAATTTCTTCTGCTATCTCCTTCAGTACTCTGGGGTGTAATTCATCTGGACCTGGAGACTTGAATACATTTAGGTTAGCTAAGTGTTTCCTCACTATCATTCTGTTTATAGATATCCTGGATTCTTCTATTCCCTTAATAGGACAGTGAATAACAGTTGATGTTACATTTCCTTTCTGAGAGAAAACAGATGCAAAATAGGAATTTAAAAGTTCAGCCTTCTCAACATCCTGTCTTACCATTTCATCATTTTCATCCTGTAAAAATCCTATAGCATCTTTGACTTTTCTTTTACTTTTGACATATCCCCAAAATCCTTTATTATTGCTTTTGACATCTCTTGCAAGCCTCAATTCATTTTCAGCTTTAGATAATCTGATTTGTGCCTTGCAGGTTCTGCAGACAGCATTATATTCTTCTTTAGATATGCCTCCTTCTTTCCATTTTATAAACATTTTTTGCTTCCTTTTTAGCATGTGCTTAAGTTCTGTGTTCATCCATCCTGGTTTCCTTAAATGCTTCCTATTCTTCCCTCTTTTCGGAATTGTTAACAACTGTGCTTTGAGAATTTCATTTTTCAAGATTTCCCATCCTTCCTGGACATTTTTGTCTTTAAGGATATCCAGCCATTGGATCCCTCCAATTCTCTTTCTGAATCCCTTAAAATCTGCCTTTCTGAAATCTAACCTTGACGTCTGAGTCTTCACAGGTCTTCCGCCTCTAGTTATCCAAAATTCTAAAATAGCATGGTCGCTACCTCCTAGGGTCCCAGCCACTTTTACCTCCTCAACCATTTCCTCCCTGTTTATAAGGATTAGATCCAAGGTAGCAGTTCCCCTTGTTTTCTCCTTTACCTTTTGGAAGATAAAGTTGTCAGCAAGAGAGGATAAGAATTTCCTGAGAGAGATTCCCAACAAATGTCTGGATAGTTGAAATCTCCCATGACAACTATGTCATATTTTTTGGAGAACTTGGCCATTTGATGCATAAAGAGTTCATCCATATCTTCAGCTTGCACAGGCGGCCTGTAGTAAATGCCTACAATGGTGTCCTTTCCATTGTTCTGTCCTTGTATTCTTACCCAAACAGTTTCCACAGAACTCCCAGTCTCTGAAGCTTCAATCTCTGTGCAGATATACGCATTTCTAACATACAATGCGACACCCCCTCCTCGTTTATCAAGTCTGTTTCTTGCAAATAAGTTGTATCCTTCTAGTCTTGTATTCCAATCATGTGTATTGTCCCACCAAGTTTCAGTGATTCCAATGACATCATATTTCTTTTCCTGTGTTAGTAGTTCCAATTCTCCTTGTTTGTTGCCCATGCTTTGTGCATTAGTATAGAAACATTTTAGTTTGTGATTGGTTTCTCTTTCTCCAATATTTTTTTTAATTAGATTCTTTTGTCTTTGTTCTTCCTTTCCACTTCTAATAGCAGAGTTCTCAGTAGCATTTGTCAGGTGTATGGCTTTTTCTGGTCTTTTGCTTCCCTTCCCATGTTGTTCTAGTTTAAAGCTCTCCTTACAAGTGTAGCAAGGCGACTTCCAAATACCTGCTTTCCAGTCTTCGTAAGGTGCACCCCATCTCTAGCAAGTAGTCCATCGTATAAGTAGTTCACTCCGTGATCCAGAAATCCAAATCGTTGCTGACGGCACCATCGACGTAGCCAGTTGTTCACCTGCAGAATCTTATTCCACCTCCTTGTTCCATGGCCAGCCACTGGGAGGATGGAAGAGAAGACCACCTGCGCTCCCAGTTCTTTCACTTTCTTGCCTAAGTCTTCAAAGTCTCTGCAGATGGTTTCCAGGTCGTTTCTTGCGGTGTCATTTGTCCCCACATGTAGTAGCAGGAATGGGTAGTCATCTGTAGGTCTGAAGAGTCCTGATATCCTGTCAGACACATCTTTAATTTTTGCACCTGGAAGACAGCACATTTCTCTTGAAGTTATATCCGGTCTGCAGATAGCGGCCTCTGTTCCTCTCAACAGGGAATCCCCCATGACCACCACTCTCCGTTTCTTCTTCACAACATTTTTCTTTCTCCATCCAGGAGGACTCTGAAGGCGTACAAGGTTGCTGTTTGTTGGCAAAGTCTTATCCTGATGTATTTCTTCATCGTTTTCCTGCGTGAGAGCCTGGTACTGGTTTCTGAGCAGTATGGGTGCTGACTGCCTCCTGATTCTCCTGCTTCTCTGGGTCACATGTCTCCAATCCTCTGTTTCTTCAGGTGCACTTCGAATTTCTTCTCTTTCTGTAACATGAAGAGATAATTCTGCTCTGTCCAAGAACTCTTCACCTTCCTTAATGATCTTCAACGTAGCTAACCTCTCTTCGAGATTTTGCAACTTTTCCTCCAACAGGGTCACAAGCTTGCATTTGTGGCATGTGAAGTTTGGCTTTTCCACTGGTAAATCTGTGAACATGTAGCAAGAAATGCAGCTCACCAAATGGCTCCTGGCCTCTTCCATCTTGAGATTTCTTAAAAAGATGAAAGATGAGCCAAAATTCGCGCGCCGACAGGCGGTTTCTCCGATTTCCTCTTTTCAGCTGCAACGGCCAAAACCCAGTGATCGTTGAGCTCGCGGAGACTCTTCACTTATCCCTGTAGGCACTGGGAATATGCAAATGATCTCCTCAAGACTCTTCCCCTGGTTTCTCCGATTTCCTCTTTTCAGCTGCAACGGCCAAAACCCAGTGATCGTTGAGCTCGCGGAGACTCTTCACTTATCCCTGTAGGCACTGGGAATATGCAAATGATCTCCTCAAGACTCTTCCCCTGGCTTGGAAGACGCACACCTAGTATGATCTAGTCTAGAGGAGGAGCTTTACTACTAAGAATTTGCAACACATTTTCACTTTCAGTTTCATACATTGTAAGTAGGGGGGTTGGGGCAGCATGAGGTTAACCAAGTATAAGATTAGATAAGGGCAGTGGAGAACAGTGACACACAAGAAGTAAGAAATGTCTCTATCTCCAGCAGAACTGCTTATCACTGTTGTTCATAGTTTGATAGAACATATATATTTGAGTAACATTTATAAAATTCATATGAAAGTTCAATTATGAAATATTAATACATTTTTTTTTAAAGCTGGAGTCGGAGTCGGTACATTTCTACCGACTCCAACTCAGACTCCAACCAAAGCTAACTCCGACTCCACGACTCCGAAGCCCTGCTAGGTACCATAAACCTGTAAAAAATAGAATTAAAATAAAAAAGTGTTATACTCACCTTCCAACACCCCCGATCTCATCAGCGGTCTATCGCGCAAAGCATTACTGGGACTGGAAGATGCCGGGCGCGTGGTGTGAGGAAGGAAAGAGTCCGGGGGCCATCAGACGGTGAGTATATCACTATTTTTTATTTTAATTCTATTTTTTACAAGTTTATGGTACCCAGGGCCTGGAGGAGAGTCTCCTCTCCTCTGGACCCTCGGTACCATCCGCACATTGAGCGCTGCGCCGGTTGTCTTGTGGCTGCGTTGCCGCTGACCTCCGAGCGGCAGATGACCCACGGCAATAGTCGGGAGATCAGCGGCTAGTTCGAATGCTGCACCAATTCGCGGCCGGACTGCGCCTGTCGCTGATTGGTCGCGACCAATCAGCGACGCGGGATTTCCGTTACAGACAGAATTAGACGATTATATAGTAGATGAAGTGATACTAGTTAGAATTAAATAAATTGGCCTGGTCAGGAAGATGAAAACAGGCTGCGGCACGAAAGGGTTAAAACATGGGGCAGAGGCAAGTTGCATAATAAACTACTGCTTTTGAGGATCATGTAATATGATGTGTAATTACAAACCTTTTTTCATCCTTATCTTTAACTTAAGTTGCTCTTTTTTATTTTAGAACATGCAATATACTCGCCACATGGAAAACAACCCCATTTGGGTCTGGATGCGTTGAAATGGGTTTTTGTTGTAAAAGATACCTGGTGACTAACAAGGTGATATTTAAGGTTAGGGGCTTGCCAAGCAGTGATAAGTAATATAGACCTAAGTCTCCCAAATAATTGGTCTTGATTGATGTCCCTGCTATGCAGTGGACAGTACCTACCAAAAGTGGTTAAAAAATGACAACCAGTGAACCGATGCCAGGAAACGAATGTCAGATCCGTGGGTCATACCAGGTTATACATATATATGCACAAAAAAATACGCATACCAAACACCTACTTGCTGAGAGAAACATACATGGCATTAAGAAATCACTAAATGTAATTAAATACAATTAAAAAATGTATGTATTTATTGAAACAAATCAGTGTCAGTGTGATATGCCGCACAGGCACACTCGGGCTGTAGACGTAACCAGGCCACCTGCAGAGGAAAGTGCCAGCACATTGCTGATTTCCAGGCCACAAGCCTCCAGCTAAGAACTGTTTGCATTTTAAGAGGTCAGTGGAGTTGGCCAGGACTGGCATAAAATGCTAACATTTCAGTGCACATATTGCAAATTGATCAGATGAATTGAGGCTGCAGGTAATTGGCATATTTATCTTGTGTTCATATTGCTTGATGTTTAAACTGCACTGGTATTTCAATGATTTTTTAGCACCATCTTTTTACACCATCACCGCAGAAGAAATACTAGCACAGGCTTCCAGCATCCGTTGTTTCAGATGCTGCACATCTCGTATCTTTACAGCATACACAATTGCCTTCTGGTGACCTCAAAGATAAAAGTCTAAGGGGGTCAGGTCGGGACACCTTGGTGGCCATTCAACTGGCCCACGACGACCAATCCACTTTCCAGGAAACTGTTCATGTAGGAATGCTCGGACCTGACACTAATAATTGATGGTATGGTGTTGTGAGTTCATTTTCTGGTCCACCAGTTGTGAGTTCTCCTTCCAGGCTCCCTCTGGTGGTAACAGGAGGTAGTGAGGCTGATTTAATCAGTAGAGATCTGCCACCTGATAATGAGGATGATGATTGGACCTCAGACTGGATTTAAGACAGCCTACACCCTATTCTGGTGCTGGTGATTCCTTCTGGCTTGTCAGGTCTTGGTTTTCAGCTCTATTCCACTCATCTAAAGCTAAGTTTATCTGCTAATGTTCACACTTGATTTTGTTGGTCTAGTCAGTTTTTTGTGTGGTCAGCCAGCCCAGGCTGGGGCTGCGCTAAATTTCCACTCTTATTTATCTGTATTTGCCAATTTGCTTTTTGTCCCGTCTCAGAATATTTCAGAGTGCTGATATAGTGGGAGAAGTCTAGTGACGTCAGGGTTAATTTTGCTATCAGAAGTGTTGGACTTTATTTTTGTAGGGTTTTTTGCAGATTGCAGACAGTGTCTTTCCTTTCCTATCCTTTCTAGTTAGTTTGCTCAGCCTATTTTCCTGCCTGTGTCTGTGCTTTCATCTTGTTTCACCGTCAATACATGTGTGGGCTGTCTTTCCTTTGGGATCTGCTCTGGGGCAGTTAGTTTTCCCCTTTTCTTGTTTCAGGCTTATTTAGTACTCCGGCTGTTACGAAGCGTCTAGGACCATCGTAGGTACGCTCCACGGCTGCTGCTAGTTGTGTTAGGATCAGGGATCTGCAATCTACATAGTTACCAACCTCTCTGGCTTTCTGTGACTTAGCTTGTTTTGTTTTTTTTCTCCTCGGTGACCCATTCATAACAGTGTGGTATATGGGGTACAAAGATAGTGGGGCCATTCTTCATTAATGGAAACCTCAATGCCACTGGATATCTAAAATTGCTACATGATGATGTGTTGCCCTCTTTATGCACTGAAGATGGCATGTTCCCTGAGTTTTTCCAGCAAGATGGTGCACCACCACATTATGGGTGTCAGGTCTGGGCATTCCTACAAGGAATCTGACCCCCTTAGACTAGCATTTCTTCTGCGATGTTGCTATCAGTGTGTCAAGATTGGGAGAAGAGGGTTGCATTGACAATCCAACACAATGGGCAGCACTTTGAACACATTTTATAAATGGTCAAAAACTTGTAAATAACTCATGAAAGAATAAAGTTACGATAAAACCAAGCACACCATTGTTTTTCTTGTGAAATTCTCAATAAGTTTGATGTGTAACATGACCCTATTCCCATTGGAAAAAATAAAGTTGGATCCAAAATGCCCAACTTCAAAATGGCCGCCATGGTCACCACCCATCATAATAATAATAATCTTTATTTTTATATAGCGCTAACATATTCCGCAGCGCTTTACAGTTTGCACACATTTTCATCACTGTCCCCGATGGGGCTCACAATCTATATTCCCTATCAGTATGTCTTTGGAGTGTGTGAGGAAACCGGACTGCCCGGAGGAAACCCACGCAAACACGGGGAGAACATACAAACTCCTTGCAGATGTTGTCCTTGGTGGGATATCATGAAAAGTTTCCCCCCTCCCATACACTAATGTGCCACAAACAGGAAGTTGATATCACCAACCATTCCCTTTTTATTTAGGTGTATCCATATAAATTGCCACCCTGTATAAACAAGTATATACCATATTTATCCCCTTACTGCCCCATCTACTGCTTGCCCAGTAGGGTTATCCTCAGGGTATTGTCAAGAGGAAGATGAGAGACACCTGACCCAACAATGCAGATGAGCTGAAGGCTGATATCAAAGCAACCTGGGCTTCCATAACACCTCAGCAGTGCCACAGGCTGATCACCTCCATGCCATGCCACATTGATGCAGTAATTGATGCAACAGGAGCTCCGATCAAGTATTGAGTGCATTTACTGAATATACATTTCAGTAGGCCAACATTTCAGATTTTAAAATAATTTTTCAAGCTGGTGTTATACAGTATTCTAATTTACTGAGATAATGCCTTTTGGTGTTTCATTGGCTGTAAGCCATAATCATCAACATTAACAGAAATAAAAACGTGAAATAGATCACTCTGTAATGACTATTTAATATAGGAATTTCACTTTTTGTATTGAAAAACTTAAATAAATAATCTTTTTGATATTCTACTTTTGAGAAGCACTTGTATTTGTGGCTTCTGCTAACAACAGTGACTGAGTCATGTAGAGTAGGTGAGAAATAAATGACGTAGCAATCAAATACCTGCAGACCCTCTAACGCGCCAAGTAGACCGTAGTAAACCTCACATGATGTGATGCTCCTGCTGAACAGTTATTTGTCTCAATATAGTACATATCCGACAAATCACTGACAGAATAGAGATCATTGTCCACATTCTTATAAACAGCCAGTACTGCTTATTATAACTACTGCCAGGCATCACATATGCTGTATTAATAGGAAAGCAGCTGGCTTTGCCACTACAAATTGTAATATAATACTAAAATATTAATCCTAACCGACGAGACCAGTTTGTCACATTATTATGCTTTAATTTTCTTATACCACCAATAAGCTTTTAATTAGTATTAAATCTTTTTTTTCCCCAAATCTCTGTTTAAACCTTTGTGCATCTTGAAGTGAGGTGTGTCCTACAGTCCAAAAATATGGTACTTTTAATTAGCTATTTCAGCTTTTTTAATAAAAAAAAAATCTGCATCCATTATTATGGCATTTGACTTATTAACAGTAGACTTCTACCTAATACATTGCTTTACAGTTTCACTAATTGGGTAACAACAGGAAAGGGATGAAAATTTCTTCCACACAGAACAGTCCAAAGAGACGGGTGCCATAAAGAGAAGAATTAGGAACAGCAGGTTAGCAACATTTGGCTTATCAAACTTTATCCAAAATATGGGATTTGTACATTAGTCTTCAATAGTTGAGGTTGGTTAGGAAGAGGATATCTTTTTTTCCCCATCTAAATTACGCACAAACTACCTGGATTTGTTGTTATAGAGGTTTTTCTTATGTGTGCATTTTCTGATGTGCAACAAGCCCAGATTTGCTAAGAAAACTTTCTCCACATTCGCTGCAGATCAATTGCTTATTTTCCATGTGAGTCTTTTTGTGCCTGAAAAGGTCTGAACTTGTGATAAAGCCCTTACCACAATAGGAACAATTAAATGGCCTTTCCCCCGTGTGGATCCTCTCATGGTTGACCAAATTGGATCTTGAAGCAAAACATTTTCCACATTCTTGACATGAAAATGGTTTCTCTCCTGTATGGATCCTCTGGTGTTTAATGAGGTTTGATTTCATTCCGAAACTCTTCTCGCAAAGTGCGCAGGTAAACGGCTTCTCTCCCGTATGAATCCTTTGATGTTTCACAAGGTTGGACTTGATCCCAAAGCACTTTCCACAATCGAGGCATGTGAATGGCTTTTCAGCGTTGTGAATTTTCACATGCTTGACAAGGTTGGCCTTCATGGCAAAACATTTTCCACAGTCTGAACAAGAAAATGGTTTATCCCCCGTGTGGATGCTCTGATGAGTTTCAAGGATGGATTGACTGGAGAAAGACAATCCACACTCGGAGCACTGGAAAGATTTCTTACCGGTGTGAATTCGCTGGTGGGCAAGGAAAACCGTTTTACTGGTAAAACTCTTTTTACATGTCATACAGTAAGAGGAGGTCTCTTCTGTTCCGGATGGCACGACAACTTGGGGATTTAAATGAAATGAAGTCTCACAGTCGGAGCACAAATACATGTTTTCTCCACTGTTTTCCTTCTCGTGGGATGACCTGCCCCTGGATTTAAAACACTTCCCACATAGCGAACATAAGTACATATCTTCATCTGTGACAACTGGACTGGAGGAACCATAAGGTGCTTCCGAGAATTTGTGCTCGTTTTCCTCACCATCTAGAAAATAAAAATCAATGTTACCTATCAGCTCTGGTGAATTACATCACATTTTCTTATTATGCGCAAAATACTTTGGTAGATTAGTATACAATCCACTGTCCCGAAAATTCTCAGTTCCATAAAAAATGTTCCTGTTACATGTGCCTAATATTTATGTGTTTCATGTAGCAGGCTAAGGCTGTGTTCACACGTTGCGGTTTTTCCGCGTTTTAGCGGCGGTTTTAAACGCGCGATTTTGCAGCGAAAACGCGAATAAGCATCCCATGCAATCCTATGGGATTCCGCAATGCTGTGCTAATGCTGCGTTTTTTTCCGCGGCTGAAACGCTTCGCGGTAAAAAACGCAGCATGCTCATTAATTTAGCGGAATCGCTGCGATTCCGCCCACATAGGAATGCATTGTTCTGCTTACTTTCCACATGTGGCTGTGCCCACTATGCGAAAAGTAAACAGAACATTTGCGGATGATACCCACGGTCCGGAGGAGAGGAGATTCTCCTCCAGGCTGTGGGTACCATATCCCTGTAAAAAATAGAATTAAAATAAAAAATATTGTTATTCTCACCTTCCGGCGTCCCGCGCAGCCTTCCCGCCTCTCTCCACGCTCCCGGCATCTTCCGGTCCCAGTAATCCTTTGCGAGAATGACCGCGATGACGTCGCGGTCTCGCGGGAGCGCCACGTCTCGCAGTCATTCGTGATGACATCGCGGGAGCGCGACGTCTTGTGGTCATTCGCGCAAAGGATTACTGAGACCGGAAGATGCCGGGAGCATGGAGAGAGGCGGGAAGGCTGGTGAGAATAACAATATTTTTTATTTTTTGTATTATTTTTTACATCCTATCTTTTACTACTGATGCCGCATAGGTAGCCTCCGTAGTAAAAAGTTGGTCACACTTGTCAAACACTATGTTTGACGAGTGTGACCAACCTGTCAATCAGTTCTCCAAGCGAAGCTCCAGATAGCTTGGAAAACGCTAGCATTCTGCAATATAATTACGCTTGCAAATCGCTAGTTTTTCCGCGGGAAAATCGCGGGAATTTAAAATGTGATTTTCCCGCAGAATGGAATTCCGGAATTCTCGCGGTAACTTCCGCGGGAATTCCACTACGTGTGAACTTAACCTAACTATACTACCTGTAACCACTATTTCACTTATTACAATCAGTCATTTTTCCTGACAACAAATTGAAGATGGACAGAGCCCTCACTGCTTTACTAATGTTCAAATCCTAAAATTAGTTTTAAAAGGGCTATTCAGTCTAATCAGCAAAGTCTTCAGTCACAGAGACTGCAAAATTGTAAAAATGTGCAATGTCTCGATTCTCCCATATGCCCTGTGTGAGGGGGCGATCACAAGTCACCTAGACTCCTGCAATTCTCTTCCGTTGAAAGAAGCCAGATGAGACTAGTCAGCACTTGACCACCCCCGCGCATGGGCTATTCAGGGGGAATCACGACAGATTGCGTACTGCAGAGTTTGCTTCGGAGATCAGATAACCCCTTTAAGGAAGCAAGGTACTTGTATATCATCCAACAAGCTCAATATCACATACTGGGTTATCAGATAAAGTGTTCAGCCTCAAATAATATACAGCGTCTTATAGTAAGAAAGGTTACAGTTGTGGCCAAAAGTATTGACACCCCTGCAAATCTGTTAGATAATACTCAGTTTCTTCCTGAAAATGATTGCAAACACAAATTCTTTGGTATTATCTTCATTTAATTTGTCTTAAATGAAAAAACACAAAAGAGAACGAAGCAAAAAGCAAAACATTGATCATTTCACACAAAACTCCAAAAATGGGCCAGACAAAAGTATTGGCACCCTCAGCCTAATACTTGGTTGCACAACCTTTAGCCAAAATAACTGCAACCAACCGCTTCCGGTAACCATCAATGAGTTTCTTACAATGCTCTGCTGAAATTTTAGACCATTCTTCTTTGGCAAACTGCTCCAGGTCCCTGATATTTGAAGGGTGCCTTCTCCAAACTGCCATTTTTAGATCTCTCCACAGGTGTTCTGTGGGATTCAGGTCTGGACTCATTGCTGGCCACCTTAGAAGTCTCCAGTGCTTTCTCTCAAACCATTTTCTAGTGCTTTTTGAAGTGTGTTTTGGGTCATTGTCCTGCTGGAAGACCCATGACCTCTGAGGGAGACCCAGCTTTCTCACACTGGACCCTACCTTATGCTGCAAAATTTGTTGGTAGTCTTCAGACTTCATAATGCCATGCACACGGTCAAGCAGTCCAGTGCCAGAGGCAGCAAAGCAACCCCAAAACATCAGGGAACCTCTGCCATGTTTGACTGTAGGGACCGTGTTCTTTTCTTTGAATGCCTTTTTTCTCCTGTAAACTCTATGTTGATGTCTCTGCCCAAAAAGCTCTACTTTTGTCTCATCTGACCAGAGAACGTTCTTCCAAAACGATTTAGGCTTTTTCAGGTAAGTTTTGGCAAACTCCAGCCTGGCTTTTTTATGTCTCGGGGTAAGAAGTGGGGTCTTCCTGGGTCTTCTACCATACAGTCCCTTTTCATTCAGACGCCGACGGATAGTACGGGTTGACACTGTTGTACTCTCGGACTGCAGGGCAGCTTGAACTTGTTTGGATGTTAGGGTACCGTTACACTTAGCGATGCACCAGCGATCCCGACAACGATATGGATTGCTGGTGCATCGCTAAGTGGTCGCTAGTGAGCTGCCACACAGGCAGATCTCACCAGCGACATAGCAGGGGTCGGGGGTCGTTACTTACCTGTCAGACGCGGCGATCCTGACGTCCTCCCGCCCGCGTCCACGCATCGCTCGTCTGCGCCACAGGAAGCGCCCGACGAGAAATGATCCAGGACGTTCTCGCGCGACCAGCGATGAGCAGCGGGGGAGCAGGTCGGAGGTAAGTATCAGACATAGCAATATCGCTGCTACGTCACAAAATCGGTGACGTAACAGCGATATTGCTAGCGATATCGCTATGTGTAACGGGGGCTTTAGTCGAGGTTCTTTATCCAACATCCGCACAATCTTGCGTTGAAATCTCTTGTCAATTTTTCTTTTCCGTCCACATCTAGGGAGATTAGCCACAGTGCCATGGGCTTTAAACTTCTTGATGACACTGCGCACGATAGACACAGGAACATTCAGGTCTTTGGAGATGGACTTGTAGCCTTGAGATTGCTCATGCTTCCTCACAATTTAGTTTCTCAAGTCCTCAGACAGTTCTTTGGTCTTCTTTCTCTTCTCCATGCTCAATGTGGTACACACAAGGACACAGGACAGAGGTTGAGTCAACTTTAATCCATGTCAACTGGCTGCAAGTGTGATTTAGTTATTGCCAACACCTGTAAGGTGCCACGGGTAAGTTACAGGTGCTGTTAATTACACAAATTAGAGAAGCATCACATGATTTTTCGAACAGTGCCAATACTTTTGTCCACCCTCTTTTTTATGTTTGGTGTGGAATTATATCCAATTTGGCTTTAGGACAATTCTTTTTGTGTTTTTTCATTTAAGACAAATTAAATGAAGATAATAATACCACAGAATTTGTGTTTGCAATCATTTTCAGGAAGAAACTGATTATCTGACAGAATTGCAGGGGTGTCAATACTTTTGGCCACAACTGTATGTATTCTTTACTTAAATATACCTATTTATTAGATTCATTTTTTATTTTTTTCTACTTTTTTAAAAACTTTTTTACTTAGTCCCTCTATGAGACTACCTTTTTGTACTTGGATCACTGGTATAATGCTAGTGCATTATAATGCATTAAAATGCATTATAATTGTCAGTAAGCCTCTTAGACCATGATCTGGACGTGGAATGCAGTGAATATTTCTTTCTCTATAGCAGCGAGCACAGGAGTTATCCGCAGCAGCTGTCTCCTGCCTCTGTGACCCGCTGCTCCGCAGATGCCGCTCCCCCACCTTCCCACCACAGACGGTACATCCGGACTATAAGACACACCTACCCCATTTTCCTCCACATTTCTGGAGGAAAAAAGTGCGTCTTATAGTCCAAAAAATACGGTAATTCCTTATCTTTCTTGTAGAAATCCATAGATGAAATTGTATGCTAATGAGCTGTAAAAGTGCAGTTCGCAGGCTTTGCTCTTACATATCTCCTCTCTCCTTATTCCCCACCCGCCACCTGTCTCTGTGAGCTCCACATGGCGCTGCAGAACCCCTCATAAGACTCGAGCACTCCTACCTATAGTGCTGCGACAGTTTGAGAAAGATTCAGAGAATCATAACGTCACTAACAGTCTCAATCATTAAGATGCACTGTCCGAATTTTAACCAAATGTATCATTTTTCTAAATCAACATCTACATGTTTGCTGGATAATTTGAGTACAGTGAATATCTTTCTTTATATCTCCTATCTAACAGATCACAGGCAGGAGGCCGGCAGTGGGCAGAGGTTGGGGAGGGTGGCAGGAAGCTGACAGTGGGCAAAGATTGGGGAGAGAGGTAGGAGGCCGGCCGTGAACAGAGGTTGAGGCGAGAGGCCGGCAGTGGGCAGAGGTTGGGGAGAGAGGCAGGAGGTCGACAGTGAGGAGAGAAGAGGTCGGCAGTGGGCAGAGAAGCAGGAGGTTGGCAGTGGGCAGAGAAGCAGGAGATCAGTAACTTCAGAGCCCAGAGCAGCTTATTAGCATACAATTTCATCTATGGATTTGTCTAAAGCAGCTAAATGGATTTCTCCAATAAAGGTGAGGAATTACTCAGCATTAAAGCGCCTTTATATACAGGTCATTAGTTTGGAGCCTTCATTGAGGAACACAGGTAACCATGGGTGTATGCTGCTGTCGATAGGAGGTTGACACTAGGCAAAAAGAGGAAAATAGCTCTTCCTCAGCAGTATACACCCACCGACAGGCACCAAGTACCTCAATTAGTGTTAAAGCAGTAGGAGAAGCAACCCAAACTCAACATATGTACTAACCCAACAAAGGCATGTAGGCCCAAAGCAGTGCAAACAGTTAGGGAGGGTGCTATATCCCCCAATGAAGGCTCCAAGAAATATTTTACGGTGAGTACCAAAAATCCCTCTTTCTTTATCGCGTCATTTGGGGACACAGTTAACCGTAACCATGAGACGTCCCAAAGCAGTCCCAAGGGTGGGAAACAGAAAGAATGCAAAGAAAACAAACTTAAGTAGGCTGTTGTGTAACCACCACTTGCAGCACCTTTCTTCCCACCAGGGCTGTGGAGTCGGACTCCATTTTGGTCGAGTCGGAGTCATGGAAATTGAGAAGTCGGAGATTTGGCTTACCGACTTCCACAGCCCTGGTATGAGGGAGTCGGAGTCGTGGAGTTGAAGTTGGAGTCGGTGTCATGGAAATTGAGGAGTTTGAGTTGGAGGTTTGGCTTACTGACTCCACAGCCCTGCTTCCCAGGCCTACATCAGTCGAGGCATGGGTATGAACCCTGTAAAACCTCGCAAAAGTGTGCAAAGATGACCAGGTCACATCTTTACAAATCTGTAAAGCGGAACCCTGGTGACGAACTGCCCAGGAAGCTCCCACCGCCCGGGTGCAGTGAGCCTTTACTCCCGGATGAGGCGGTTTGTCCTGAACGCGATATACCTCCAATATTGCCGAACGAATCCAACGGGCAATAGTTGATTTGGAAGTTAGAAGCCCCTTACGACGACCTTCAGAGATGGCAAAAAGGGCATCAGAGAGGTGAAAGGAAGCAGTCCTTGAGAGGTAGACTAGGATAGCGCTGACAAGATCCAACTTGTGGAGGGACTTCTCCTGGGGATGAACCAGAGAGGGACAGAGAGAGAAGGACAATTTCTACATTAATGTGAAATGAAGAAACCACCTTAGGCAACAAGGAAGAAACGGGTCTGAGAACTACATTGTTCTGATGGAGAATCAGGACCGGAGAACGGCAGGACATTGCCGCTAACTCAGAAACTCTCCTGATGGACATAATGGAAACTAAAAAAAGCCACTTTCCATGACAGGAGAAGATGTAATGTCTTGAATGGGCTCAAAAGGAGGGCGTTGAAGTGTGCCAACGACAAGATCCCATGGATCTATGGGGTAAGATTCCATGGATCTATCGGAGGACGATAAGGAGGTGCCAGGTGGGCGACTCCTTGAAGTGAAGTCTTTGCCTAGGAACGAGAAGCCAGATTTCGTTGGAAAAGAATGGACAGAGTGGAAACTTGACCATTTAGAGCACCGAGAGATAGACCAGAATCAACACCCGCTTGTAGAAACCCCAGGATAGAAGGAAGGGAAAAAGACAAAGACAAAATTGTTGTCCTCACTAAACGGAAAGAAGGCCTTCAAGTATCTGTGGTAGATATGCGAGGAATCTGGTATTTTAGCCCTAATCATGGTCTGAATGACCTGATGGGAAAAATTGGCCTCCCCCTCAGGACTGCAGCCTCAACGGCTATGCCGTTAAAATCAGACACTGAACTCTGGTGGAAGAGGGGGCCTTGTGAGAGAAGATCTGGATGGTCTGGAAGCCTCTAGGGAGCGTCCATGAGCATGTTCACCAGCTCCGCGTACCAGGCCCTTCTTGGCCAGTTGGAGCTACCATGATTACGGGAGATCCGTCCACCTTTATTCTTTATTACGACTCGAGGAATCAAGGAGAGAAGCGGGAAAAAGATAAGGTAGCTTGAATTGGGACCACGGGATCACTAGGGCATCGCAACCTCTGGGGGCAGAGGCCAGGTCGAAGGGAAGAGCTGTGTACTGATAATGGTCCTCCTGTATCGCAAACTGTAGGAGTTCTCCTGGTTCCATGGGGGGGGGAGTCAGTTTTGTAACGGACGTGACACTCTCTCTGACCAAGGCATCGTCGGCCACCGACAACCAGGCCTCCCGGAAGAGAACGCAGAGGAGAACCTGTTGGCGCAGGACCCAGAAGGCTTGGAAGAGAGACCCCTTTGTCGCCAGTGAGGAGCTGGTTTATACGACGGCTTCTTCCTTTCCCCTTGGGAGGAAGAGCGGACCTGCTGGCAGGGAATCCCTGAAGAAGAGAAGGGCCGAAAGGAACAGAAATGAAGCAACCTTTTCCTATTGAAAGAACGTTTAGGCATGGACTGGGGAAGACAGGTGCTTTTCCCGCTGGTAGCATCTGAAATTATCTGATCCAGTTTGGACCCCAAAAGCCTAGAACCTTGAAAGGCAAGGATAGTGAGATACTTTCCTGAGGGTGGATCTGCATTCCACGATTTCAACCAGAGGATGAAGCGTATAGCAATGATGTTGCTGTTTGCCCTGGCGGAACAACCGGCCGCATCTAAGGAGGCGATCAGAAGATATTTGCCAGCATGGGCAATCTGTTTTGCCCAATCTGCCATCTCATCTGGAGGAGCTGCTGCTAGGATAGCCTGATAAAACATTCTTGCCCAGGCAGACATAACTTTGCCATCCAGGTGGAGGCAAAAATGGGACAGAGGGAAGCGCCAGCCGCTTCAAAGGCCTTAAGAAATGCACCGTCTGGCAGAGACAAGACTGTCTTGGAAGACAGGCAAGAAACTGGCAGGTTCACATTGGTAGATGGGCAGAGTCCCCTAAAGAGGTTTGGACTAAAGGGATAAAGAATGTCTAGCGGTTTTCCTTCCCGGGAAGCGTTTTTCAGGATGTTCCCAGTGTTTCGCCATAATTGCTTCAAATTCCCTGTGATTGGAAAAAGTTTGTGAAGGACGTTTTACCCGTGTGAAGGAAATGGAGTGTTCCTGAGCATGTGCCTCATCCTGCTTTAGGTTAAGAGTTTGGGTAATTGCCAAGATAAGGCTATTGACCATATGCTGCATTTTTGAGACCTGGTCAGTATCAGACTCAGACTGGGAAACCACATCCGACCCAAAAGCCGCCTCCGAGGAGGGGGCATCCTAGATGATGCAGAGGGTCCCCATGAACTGGATGAGGAACTGGAAAGAAAGAGCTTGCTTCCATTGTGAAGGTCGCGATCAGGTGCGTGCAAATCACCATGAGAGGCGTTTGGAGCACTGGTGGTGGCAGACAAATGTGGAAGATGCTCCAGGACCTGAACCAGGGACTGATACTTTTGGCAGGTCATAGACCAACTGTGACATGGCAACAGCCTACTCTCATCCCGAACATTAGGGTGCTCTTGTGGGGCAGCTATGTTGGAAGGACTGCAGGATAGGGAAAAAGGGGAAGGATGACCTGAGGACCAACTTCCTTTGCAAAGGGCACAGGCGTAATGAACCACAGGAGGCTTAGTGTGGCAACGAGAAGCTTCTGCAGGGTTGGGTATAAGTTGAGCCTTGGTAATACTGCTGAGAAGGGCTATACAGGGGAAGAGAGAGAGAGCGAGAGAGAGAAGGACCTACCCAATGTCAGTGACGGTCAGCAGATGACTGTGAGGTTAGCTGTGTCCCCCTGTGGCAGATGTCTGCAGGCTAAATGCAGGTAGGATGCAGAGGGCGCAGAAAATGTGCAGATAAAGGCCGTCTCAGACAGGCTTATATCTGCTGAGGCACAAGTACCGATATCGCATCAGCTGAGCTGTGTTACAGCAAGCAAGATGCAGAGTGGTGGGGATGACTGAAAAGCCGGATGGTGAAAAAGTAAACTTCTGATTGGCTGACACGCCGGGGAGCGTGAACTGCCAAGATGATCTGCAGGCTGGTGGAAACAGAAAGTGCCCAACAGATGGGTTGTATCGCCGAGGGCATATACCGGCAGGGAGAATGTGCTCCATGACTGGAGCAAAAGCGCGCCGAGGATACGAGCGCAAAAAGGGGTGTGTGGCCAGGTCAGAGTAGGAGAATCTGACCCAGCTAGACCTGCCACTGGTGTAAAAAAATCGCGCAATTCAAACGTGCGGTGTATAAGGTACGGCCAGGAAACAAGGGGGATGACCCCAATGTATGGGACTGGCCAGGGAGAAATGGCCGTGGCTGTGTGGGGATTATTGCATTAAAGCCGCCCTGTCCTATGTCTGAATGGGACTAAAAATTGATGTGTGCCGCTGCGGGGGGTGGGGGGGGGGAAATCATACATACCTGCAAGTTGGGTCCCCGGTTCCTCTTCACCGATGAGGATGCCTTCAGGAGCCCTCAGATGGATGAGGGTCCTGATATGATAGGTCCTCCTTCCCGCACCATCTCCAGATGGTGCATAAGACGGCGTCAACCCATTACAAGGGGGGGAAGTCACCACTAGTGACTACCGTCTTCCTCCCAGCCCTCTCCGAGGAGAGAGGTGGGGTGCAGAAAAGGCAAGGACCAGCCAGAGAGGGGATTAGGTCTCGCCTGTGGGTCCGAGAGTGGGCGATGTGGGTGACACCACACTACTCTCCCAGTCGCATAGGTACGGGAAAACAAGTTGAGAAATTACACCCTGTTACCCTAAGGAAGAAGAACCTGAAAGACAAAAGGAAAAGATTAACAAAACACAACAAGAAACTGAAAAGGAAAAAATGCGGATCTGGGATCAGATCCAGGTCCGCCTCCTACAGACACTAAGCTTAAACTGAGGTACTTGGTGCCTGTTGGTGGGTGTATACTGCTGAGGAGGAGCCATTTTCCTTTTTTTGCATAGTGTCAGCCTCCTAGCGACAGCAGCAAACACCCATGGTTTCCTGTGTCCCCCAATGAAGTGATAAAGAAATCCTGACTACAGACTTCTTTTAAATCTGCAGCATCTTCATTTTGATCGACTCTCTGATATGTGACTTTTCAAAAGTTACTACAGCGTAAGGTACATACCTGAACTGATATTTAAGGCCAGATGCTCTTCTTTAATCTGTACATATGTGTCTTCTCTTTCAATTTGTGGCATAAGAAGAAGCTTCACATCTTTAAAGTCTTCAGACTAAAATTTAACCAAGAATAAATGTTTAAAAGAGCGTTGTCCACCTTTATTTTTTTTTTTATTTTTTACAAGCCCAGAATGCTGAAAAACATAAGAATGTATATTTATCGAACTCACCCAATTCACTCCTCTAGTTCACTAGTTATCAGAAGTAGAACAAACTGTAAAGGGAGTGAGGGTCAAACACAACATAAACATAGATCATATAAAAAAATGTGCAATAAAGACCAATATAAAAAATAGCTAATCCAAAAGGTAATTATTTACGATAACAATAAAAATGTATAAATAATGACAGCTGAGTCTGGTAAAGGCGCATGTTTGCCAATATAAATATACTAAACCCCTAATATGCTCATTGTAGAGAGGTAATATGGACACAATAGGGATTTTTGTGTGTACTCACCGTAAAATCCTTTTCTCCTAGCCAATTATTGGGGGACACAGGACCATGGGTGTTATGCTTCTTGCCACTAGGAGGACACTAAGTGAACACAGAAAAAGTTAACTCCTCCTCTGCAGTATACACCCTCTCGCTGGCTGAGATTTCCCCAGTTCGGTGAAAAAAGCAGTAAGAGTATTAAACAAAGAACAATTAAACTATGTCAAAACCTAAGGCTATGTGCACACGCTGCAGAATCACCTGCGAGTTTTTCCGCGCGGATCCGCAGGTAAAACCGCAGGTAAAGTGACCTGCGGTTTTCCCCTGGACAATGGAACAGGTGTCAAACCACTGCGGAATCCGCAGAAAGAATTGACATGCTGCGGTTTGTAAACCGCGTGGAAAAAACCACAACGTGGGCACAGCGGTTTTGAAAACCCATAGGATAGCATGGTACTGTACCATGTCTGCAGAACTGCTGCGGATCCGCAGTGCCAAAAACGCTACGGAACCGCAGCAGAATCCACAGCGTGTGTACATACCCTAAGAATGAAACCAAAAGCCCATAGGCTAACAGGATGGGTGCTGTGTCCCCCAATGATTGGCTCGGAGAAAAGGATTTTACCGTGAATACGCACAAAAATCCCTATTTCTCCTACGCCTCATTGGGGGACACAGGACCATGGGACGTCCTAAAGCAGTCCCTGGGTGGGGAGCAATACAACTGCTAATGCCCCAAGTATCACTGGCATAACGCTGTGGTACTGCCGATTGCAGAATGCCCTTGCCAAGAGCCGCATTCGCAGATGCCTGAGAGTGAATTTGGTAATGTTTTGCAAAGGTATGCAAGCTGTACCAAGTCACAGCCTTGCAGACCTGTTCTGCCAACGCCTGGTGCCGAATGGCCCAAGAGGCGCCCACTGACCAGGTAGAATGCGCCTTAATACCTGCTGCGATAGGTGTGCCCCTGACACGGTAGGATTCCTGAATAGCCAAGCGAATCCACCTAGCTAGCGTGGCTTTTGAGGCGGCTAGACCCTTCCTATGCCCCTCTGGAAGTACAAACAGGGCATCTGACTTGCGGAAGGGAGCCATCCGCAAGATGTACCATCTAAGAGCCCTAACCACATCCAGAGTGTGGAGGGCCTTCTCAATGCGATGAACTGTGCCAGACAGAAGGAAAGCAAAACAATTTCCTCATTGAGATGAAAGGAAGACACGACTTTTGGCAGAAAAGACGGAGATGTCCTCAAAACTGCCTTGTCCTGATGAAAATTCAGGAACGGAGGACGGCAGGACAGGGCCGCCAATTCCGAAACTCATCTGATTGAAGTAACTGCCACTAGAAAGACTACCTTCCAAGAGAGAACAGTTAGTGGCATGTCCTGCAGTGGTTCGAAAGGGACTTCTTGTAACGCTCCGAGAACCAAGTTAAGGTCCCATGATTCCAAAAGGCCTTTTATAGGGAGGCGCCACATGCAATTTGTTGGCAATTTTGCGTTGGAATAGAACTTACAAAGCTGAAATTTGGCCTTTGAGCGAGCTAAGCGCGAGGCCTGACTCTAGTCTGGATTGTAGGAATTCCAATATGGAAGGGATGGAGAACACCAATGGGGATCGACCATGGTCCTTGCACCACGAGAAAAAGATCTTCCAGGCGCAGTGATAAATACGCGTGGACACGGGCTTCCTAGCACTAATCATGGTGGAGATCACCTCGTGCTAAAATCCAGGATTCCATGGCCATGCTGTCAAAGACAAGGCCCCGGAGTTCTGGTGGTAAACCGGGCCCTTGTCGGCGATAAGTTGGACTAGTTCTGCGTACCATGCTCGGTGCGGCCAATCTGGTGCGACTAGGATCACTCGTACCCCCTCTGCTCTGATCTTCTTGATGACCCTTGGAAGCAAGGGAAGAGGGGGAAAAATGTACAGGAGTCGAAACCGGTGCCACGGCAGAACTAGGGCGTCTGCTCCGATGGCGCATGAATCGCGCGATCAGGCAATGAATCGAGGAACTTTGTTGTTTAGTCTTGAGGCCATGAGATCCACATAGAGTCCCCCAGCGATGGCAAATCTGCTGAAAAACTTCTGGATGGAGAGACCACTCTCCTGAGGCAAGGCCCTGGTGACTGAGAAAATCCGCCACCCAATTTTCTATGCCCGGGATGTAGATTGCTGAGATGCGCGAATGGTTGATCTCGGCCCAATGGAGGATGTGACTCACTTCGAGCATGGCCATCATGCTCCGAGTACCCCCCTGACGTGACAGTTGATATACGCCAAAGCCGTGGCATTGTCAGATTGGATCCTGATGGGGTGACATGCGAGGAGATGGTGGAAACTCAGTAGGGCTAAGCTGATCACTCATATCTCCAAGATGTTGATGGGGACACGAGACTCACGAATTGACCAAAGACCCTGTGCCGTGTGGTGGCGAAAAACCGCACCCCAGCCAAGACTACATGCGTCGGTTGTCACCACAAACCATCTTACAGAGAGAAAGGACTTCTCTTGATTCAGGGAGGTTTTCAGTGTCCACCACCTGAGGGTTTGTCTGACCCGCAGGGACAGAAGGAACCGACGGTCCAGGGAGAACGGGTTCTTGTCCCAAGTCAACAGCAGCGCATGTTGTAAAGGGCGAAGATGAAACTGTGCAAATGGGACCGCTTCTATTGCTGGTACCATCTTTCTGAGAACCCTCATGCTGAAACGAATGAAGTGAGAAACTGGTCGGGAAAGAGTCCACGCTCCCTGTTTTAACGCTCGTGCCTTTTCTGGAGGGAGAATGACCAACCCACGGGAAGTGTCCAAGATCACTCCCAAAAAGGAAACCTGCTGAGCGGGTGCCGGAGAAGACTTCTGCGAGAAAGTGTATTTACTGTGATATCTACGGATTCCTCGCAGGCTGGAAGGGACGGACCCTCGATGAGTAGGTCGTCCAGATACAGAAGTACCACCACTCCCCGAGCGTGAAGAATGGCCATGACAGCCGCCATGACCTTTAACGTTGGTAAAGACTCTGGGGGAGGTGGCAAGTCCGAAAGGCAAGGCAACGAACTGGAAGTCTTCGCGAACTGCGAAGCGCAGGAACTGCTGGTGGGATGGGCAAATTGGGATGTGAAGGTAAGCATCTTTGATATCGATGGATGCTAGAAACTCTCCTCTTTCCATGGAGGCGACGACTGAACGGACAGATTCCATTCTGAATCGCCGTACCTTGACAAACTGATTTAACAGTTTGAGGTCCAGTATGGGACACATCGTACCGTCCTTCTTTGGAACCACAAAAAGGTTTGAATAAAAACCCTTAAACCTTTCGTCTTGAGGGACCATAATGATGACTCCATCCCTTTGCAGCGCATGAACGGCCCGAAGGAAGGCTGTTGCCTTTGTCTTGGGAGGTGAGGACCGGAAAAAACATGTCGGGGGTTGGTAGAAAATTCTATTTTGCATCCGGAGGACACCAGCTCCCTGACCCACTTGACGTGGACGACTGCGAGCCAGGTCTGACTGAAGTGGATGACCGCCTACTTTGTCGGTGTCCGCCGGATACCGCAACAAGTCATTGTGTAGAGGATCTATGGGATCTGGCTCCCCTAGATCCAGATGCCCTTGGCCTGGGTTTCCAAGAGCAGTTAGGTCTGTATGAGACCTGAGAACCTCTGTCTCCACGCGGGGACCGACCTGATCTGGAAGAGAAGGTTGTGGAGGACCACCTGGAATTGTTGCGAAAGGGCTGAAAACGAGTCGGCTGTTGAGTCCGAAATGGCCGCACAGGCCTTTGTTGGGGAAGGAATTTACGCTTCCCCCCGGTAGTGTCAGAAATGAGTTGATCCAGTCTCTCTCCAAATAGACAACCGGTTTGATAAGGCAGAGAAGTCAACGATCTTTTGGAAGTGGAATCTGCCCACCTGTCACGGAGCCATAGGGCCCTTCTAATGGAGACTGCATTTGCGGCTGCATGTGCAGCGCAATTGGCAGCATCTATAGAAGCGTCCACTACAAAATCTCCTGCGTGAACTATCTGACTGGCAACACTGGCTGCCTCCGGAGGAAGATTGCTATCCTGGATAGCAGTAACTAACACCTCTGCCCAGGTGGCCATAGCCTTAGCCACCCAAGTCACCGCGAAAGATAGAAAGAGCGCCGCCCCTGAAGCCTCAAAAACTGAGCGAGCAAGATAGTCAATCTGACGATCAGAGGGGTTCATAGAATCATAGAATCGCAGAGTTGGAAGGGACCTCCTGGGCCATCTGGTCCAACCCCCTGCTCAAAGCAGGATTCGCTAAATCATCCCAGTCAGATGTCTGTCCAGCCTCTGTTTGAAGACTTCCATTGAAGGAGAACTCACCACTTCTCGTGGCAGCTTGTTCCATTCATTGATCACTCTAACTGTCAAAAAGTTTTTTCTAATATCTAATCTGTGTCTCCTCCCATTCAGTTTCATCCCATTGCTTCTAGTCTTTCCTTGTGCAAATGAGAATAAAGTTGATCCTTCTACAATGTGACAGCCCTTTAGATATTTGTAGACAGCTATTAAGTCTCCTCTCAGTCTTCTCTTTTGCAAACTAAACATTCCCAAATCCTGCAACCTTTCCTCATAAGACAGGGTTTGCAGACCGGTCACCATTCTGGTCGCTTTTTTCTGAACTTGCTCCAGTTTGTTGATGTCTTTTTTAAAATGTGGTGCCCAAAACTGGACACAATATTCCAGATGAGGTCTGACCAAAGAGGAGTAGAGGGAAATAATGACTTCACGTGATCTAGACTGTATGCTTCTGTTAATACATCCTAGAATTGCATTTGCCTTTTTTGCTGCTGCATCACACTGTTGACTCATATTCAGTCTGTGATCTATTAGTATACCCAAGTCTTTTTCACATGTGCTGTTGCTTAGCCCTATTCCTCCCATTCTGTATATGCTTTTTTCATTTTTATTGCCCAGATGTAGTACTTAGCATTTTTCCCTGTTAAAAACCATTCTGTTAGTTGCTGCCCACTTCTCCAGTTTATTTACATCTTTTTGAATCCTCTCTCTCTCTTCTCTAGTATTAGCTATCCCTCCTAGCTTAGTGTCATCAGCAAATTTAATCAGTTTACCCTCAATTCCTTCATCTAAATCGTTGATAAAGATGTTGAACACTACAGGGCCCAGGACAGAGCCCTGTGGTACCCCACTTGAGACATTCTTCCAGCTGGATGTGCAGCCATTTACGACCACTCTTTGGGTCCGATCACTAAGCCAGTTATGAATCCACCTAACAGTTGCCTTGTCCATTCCATACTTAGTCATTTTTTCAATAAGGATTGTATGAGATACTTTGTCAAATGCTTTGCTGAAGTCAAGATATACTATATCTACAGCATTTCCTTGATCCCCCAATCAGTGATTCCGTCATAGAAGGAAATTAAGTTAGTCTGACATGACTTATTAGTTACAAACCCATGCTGACTCTGTTTAATCACTTCATTCTTATCCAGGTGCTGACATACATGTTTTTTGATAATTTGCTCAAAGATCTTTCCTGGTATAGAAGTCAGACTCACCGGCCTATAGTTGCCTGGGTCCACCTTCTTCCCCTTTTTTTTTTTGACTGAAGAACCTTCAGAAACAGATAGGAGCATTTTGGAAGCAAGACGCGATATAGGAGGATCCACAGAAGGGGACTGTAACCAGTCCTTCATTAGTTCTGGAGCAAAAGGGTATTTTGCCTCAATAGGCTTTTGACCTGAGAACCATTTATGTGGCCGGTCCCTATGTCTCTGGACAATGCCCTTAAACTCTGAATGGCTGGCAAATACCCTGTGAACACGTTTAGTCTTTTTAAAAGATACGTGTTCTGGAGCGGTGAGATTCTCCTCGTCCAACTTCAGAATCCTGCTGACTCTAAGAGAATCAAGCGACTCGTGGTCATTTGGGGGTTCTGAGGTACTGACATGTCAGACTCTTATTCAGAGTCATGTTCGCTGTGAACATTGGGAGAGGGAGAGCGAGAGACAGAACTCGCAGATGCTGAAGCGCGAGCGTGACTGGGGGAAACGTCATGAGTCAGTTTTCTAGAGACCTGACCATCCCTTGAACTAATACGGCCCCTGCTGGTGGACGGTTCCCGGCCGTCACCAGAACCCTCCTCGGTTGGCGAAGGCACGTTTTGACTTAAAGAGGAGTCCCGGGGGGAGTCTATAGCTTTGGTCAGTGACTCCACAGACCGTGTCAGGGACGCAGCCCACTCAGGGGGACTAAATTCAGAAGGCCCAGTGGCAGCGCATGGCGTTTGAGCACAAGCAAGGTCACAATCCGTGCATAACGGATTAGTTTGGGCACTGGGCAAGGCAGTCTTGCACGTGGCACAAGAGGTAAAAAACGCAGTGTGCTTCTTAGTAGCCCTTTTGGCCTCCTTAGATTGAGACAGTGTCCCCAAAGGGTTACAGGCAGAGCCTGGGCTGCAGATGATGTGAAAGCTTTCTTCTGAAGAGGCAAATGCAGGTTACCCACAGTCCTGATGTTGTGTCCCCAGGAGGAATAGTGGTGGCCCTGCAGCGTCGCCAGGTGCTGTCAGTCAGTGCGCGCCCCCCCCTGCAGCCGTCACAGAGCAAGCTGAGGTGAAAAAAAGACATCGTCCCCGAGACTAGCAGGGCGCTTTTCGTACAGAGCGAGAAGCGCCAAGGACGTGGGCGGCGCTATGGAAATCGCGGCCTAGTCGGCCGAAAAGCCGGGACCTACCCGCTCTCAGCGCTTCTCCCAGGGACCAGGACCCGACCCCATACCTCCAATCCGGTGCTCACGCAGGGCGCGCTGTCCAGGACCCAGGCTGCAGATCTCATCCTCCCGGGCGATGCAGCAGAGCCGGAGGAGTTCTTAAAGGAGTATACTTCAATCGATCCTCCCTATAGGCATGGGGATGGAGAGGCCATGGGGCTGATTCAGGGCATCCGAAGCGCTACTCAAGTCTTCTCCATGCACTCCGTGCGCTTGCCTTCTTATCCGTGCGGGGAAATCGGGACCGTGAAGGAACCGTCGCCCAGAAGAATCAGGTATGCCCCAGTCATTGCAGGAGAGGGTACGGGGAGGTATACTCCGTGTTCTCGCCTGTTGTTGGTTCGGTGGAGAGCGGATCCTTGAAAGGAATATGTCGCCCCCTTCACTCCGTTAATTAAAAAATAAAAATTTACAGAAAAAATTCAAAAATCGAAAATATAAACGTTGGGGCCTGAAGCCAGACCCAAGTGCCTCCTACAGACACTAAGCAAGAACTGGGAAAATCTCAGCCAGCGAGAGGGTGTATACTGCAGAGGAGGAGTTAACTCTTTTCTGTGTTCACTTAGTGTCCTCCTAGTGGCAAGCAGCATAACACCCATGGTCCTGTGTCCCCCACTGAGGCGTAGGAGAAAATGCCCAGGAATGATAGGCTTCCTCAAAAAAAGTGTGTGTAAAGAGATAGATAGATATATAGATAAATAAATATATATATATACCGTATATACTCGAGTATAAGCCTACCCGAGTATAAGCCGACCCCCCTAATTTTGCCACAAAAAACTGGGAAAACTTATTGACTCGAGTATAAGCCTAGGGTGGGAAATGCTCCATAGATTATTCCCCCATATGCTGCCCTCATAAGAAGCTCCATAGATTATTCCCCCATATACTGCCCCCATAAGAAGCTCCATAGATTGTTCCCCCATATGCTGCCCCCATTAGAAGCTCCATATTGTTCCCCCAGATACTGCCCCCATTAGAAGCTCCATATTGTTCCCCCATATACTGCCCCATTA